>NC_135593.1:15395396-16015169 GCF_965152235.1 Eretmochelys imbricata | reverse complement strand
CATTTTCCTTCCTTTGGTTTATTCTGTTCCCCAAGGATGGGTGGAGGCTGGCAGGGCTGAGCCCAAACCCAATAATTGGTGCCGAAATAAGGAATGGGCTTGCTAAGGCTCATAGCAGCAGGGAGCAGCTCAGCAAAAAGGCGTCAGGCAAAACACTGGGTCAGGCGACACTTAGCTGAGTTGCAATAACTCTGCAAACCAGCGTCGCCAGCTCCTGCATAACGGGATCTCATTGGTCCCAGAACTGATTCCTGCTAGTGGAGCTTCCACTCGTCTCCCCAGGTCAGTGCTAGGGTGTGGCCGTGGGTCGGAGTTTGCCTTGCCACTGCCTGTGTTCTCTCACAGATCCTGCCCTCTGGTACAGTTAATTACTATTCTAGCAAAGGTCAGACTTCTCCTTCATGTACGATGCACGAAACTCCTCCGCTGAGCAGAACAGCTCTCCAAGTATTGGATTCATTTGTTCCAAGACTCTTGAAAGCCCCCTAAGCTCTCAAAGACGTTGAGCAACTGCAGTAGCTTAGCTTTCATCATGCTAACAAGTGCTGATACTGATGCATCAGGCTAAACGCATCAAGCCACTTATCACGGTGCTCTTATCGTTCCGAGGCTCAGCATGAGTGATTTTATTAGTGGAGATAGCACCATAATATTCGTTTCCTCATCAAGCTCAGACCCCAGATCTGACAGTATCATTTGTTAATTTTAGTGCCAAGGCCTGAAGTTCACCAGCGAGGTCTCCATCAAAACTGGAGGCAAGGCTTTCGCTCAGAGGCCTGTCCGGACCCTGCTCTGTATCTACCACGCTGGCTGGCATATGGCTGTGAAGCTGGCAGTGGAAAGTGGAAGTCACGGAGGAAAGGCCAGAACTGTAGAGACGTTGGGATCCCGGCTATGGGGCGTGGGTCAACTCTGGATGCCACAATCTGCGCGGGAGTCATGCCAAAGGGTCAGGTCAGGGTTGGAGTCAATGAGCCATGCCCGGTCAGAAGGTGAAAGGATCAGCTGAGGTCGGGGTAGGGGAGCAGCAGCAGGGCAGGGGGATCTGGACCTTGGGGCTAAGAAGCCAGGAGTGAGGTATCAGGAATGCAGCAGCGTCTGTAGTAGTGAGCCCCGGATCCTCCTTTTTATACAATGTCCAGTCCTCCCCACTGTGTTTTCCACTGAATGCATCTGATGCAGTGAGCTGTAGCTCACGAAAGCTCATGCTCAGATAAATTGGTTAGTCTCTAAGGTGCCACTAGTACTCATTTTCTTTTTGCAGATACAGACTAACACGGATGCTATTCTGAAACCAGGCCTTAAATAGTGCACCTGAGCCAATCTGGGCTTCTGTGGCTGGGGCAGCCAGTGACGCTTGAGTCCAAGGGCACCTGAGGCTGCTGGTCCCTGCTTCCCAGAGCACTTGAATGGCAGTGTGGACATAGCCCTTGTCCCGGCCCCAGCAAAGCCAGCTTCCAGACTTGCAGATATTCCCAATGGGTACAATCACTCACTAGATCTGCTCCCTGAAGTGGCTGTGATTGCTCATGCAAATTAGACATTTTCATCGAAAATAGCTAGCTCTGCATTTAGCTGTCCATTTGCACATGCAGGTTCCTGATTAATTCCATTCTATTCAGGTTCTTATGCCAGTCACTAAGGTATCTGAGTGCCTAATTTGTGGGCCAGATCCTCAGCTGGTGCATTGCTCCATTGGCTTCAAAACCACAGGATATCATGACTTCAGTGGAGCAATGCCAACCTACACCAGCTGCCATCTGACCCAGCATATGCAGGCGTGGTAATCCAGTGTAGATTTCAATGACTGGATATCTGAAATTTGGGCCCTAACCCTTAAGAATCCAGGAATGGAGCCTCTGGGTCAAATTTTCAAAAGCACCCGAGTCCCACTGAAAATCAAAGGGACTTGGGCTCCTAAATCACCTAGACACTTTTGAAAATTGTATCCCTCTGTCCTTTAAACACCTAGAAGGGTCACTTAGCATCAAGAACAGATAGTCATTGTTTAGAGTGGTCCTGCGTGGGTGGATGCCTCGGAACAATAGCATGAGCTCGACTCACATTGTTCTGAGTGGCAGGTAGCGATTAGGGAAGGTGTTTGTACTGACCCGGTTCCTAGAGCTCTAACTGGTGAGACGTAGGTGTTAGTGCCTCTCTAATGCCTTGTTCTAAGGCTGACACTAATAAGGTCAGACCTGCTGAACTCCTGCCATTCTGCCACACTTAGGGAAATACTTTTCATCAAGGCACAGGGAATGTATCACACCTGGGAAATGAGTGCTGGAAAACGTTCCCAGCTGCGCTCTGCACACTCTCCAGCCATGACCTTTCTGCAGGGAGATTCCTTCACCCAGGTCGCTCACCATGCCAGCAGCACAGAGGAACAAAGGAAGTGGCACAGCATGCAAGGACCTGGCCCGCTTCACACGCTGCACTTCTCTCTATGCTTACCAGCAAGAAAGGAGATTGTTGTGTTGCTATTCCAGGTGCTGTCAGTGGGGCACGAAAGGAACTGGACCATCGCGAAGGATTTCGGACCTGGGTCAGGCAAAGGCAGGTGGAGAAGGCTTGAAGCCCTACTCTGACTTGCTTCAATTCTCAGAATTCCCCTTTGCTATTCTCAGTCACAGAGCTGAGCTGCTACTAAATCTATTACAGTGCTGATGTGACTGTTAAACAGAAATATTTAATTGAACCTCCAGATCTCTTGCTTTCTCCACAACCTTAAATCTTTGCTGGCATTAGTTGCAGGCGCAAAATTGCGCGCACACCCACCCCCAGTCAGAACACAGGTCTGAAATGTTCTCAGCACGTCCTATGCTCTTCAGAGAGGTCACTACACAAGTGATCCAAAATCCCTGGATCTAATCAGCTATTTAAAATGCAGTTCTTTACATGCAATTCCATGTAAACACATTTAAGTTCCTGCCACCTTTCTCCATTGTCCAAGAAGCACAAAAGCTGGCATGCAGCATCTGAATGTCCACAAACCTGCGGAATCCTGACTGCAGGAGCCACATTGCCACCCATGGATTATCTGAATGCTCTGTAATGAAGGACTAATTAATTACAGCAGTCCCTTTCGGTTGCAGATTTAGAGTAGCTAAAATATTGCTGTATTTGTCCACCCAAAAGCACCTGCCCGTAAAAGAAAATAAAGGCTGGAGGAAGTTGCTTTCATTTTCCTATACACTTTGGCCCACACCCCATGGGCTGCAGAACACCCATTTCTAAACCCTGCCTGCGTTTTCTCATGGGTGATCTGGTGAATGTGTCATGAGAACTCTGACCGCTGGGAACAGGCAACTGCCTCCGATGGAACTGAGCAGCCCTTATGTTTGTTTGTTGGGCTGTGTAATCTGTAGTGTCACTCGAATTGCAAGATCCCTTTCCATTTTTAACCTTTCTCCCCTCTCTGCTGGTGCCAGGGTTTTCTCATTTCACTCTGTGTGCCGTTTATAAAGGTACGGGGCAAAGCAGGTATTTAGTTTACATACAGAGCCATGAGCCATTTGCTTGTTTGTTTTCCCTTTAAAGGCTTCTTAGCATGCGAACCCACGTAAGAGATTTACAGGAACATTTAGTGTTGCTAGGGGTTTCAGTGGTTCTTGCTGCGTTTCTACCTTCCTTTCCTGGCTGGCATTAGATCGGATGCATTTTTGCCCCTTATTCCACTGTTACATGTTTCCTCAATTCTACAGCTGCCCTTCCTGCCACAGCCTGATGAAATGGTCTCCAACCCCCTTGAGGTCTAAAGACGTTAGCGGTCCTTAGTGCATTTGATGTTGTTATTCCTCCCTAAATCCACAAAGGAGATAAATAGATAGATGTACTTTAGGAGGAAATCAAATAGACGCGAAGACCTCAGAGAAATTCAGTTTCCTTCTGATTGAAAAGGATGTTCAAGCAGAGGTGACAGAGGGGCCTGGTAGGAGATTGCCATATGAATTTCTATCATGCTATTCCCCTGCAGTCCAGTGGCAGCTCCAAAATGAGCCCTTTCGCGTACACAAGCCTGGGCAAGGTTACAAAAGGCAATATTCTGCCCTCGCTAGGGGGAAAGCGCAGGCAGTTTTGAGAGTGTAAAATCAGCTGTCACCATGAGGAAAGCAGGAGGGAATCAGTGAGGACACCCTGTCCTCCTGCCTCTTATCTTCTTTAATACGCCTCCTTCGTATTTATCCAGCACTTTTGTGTGTTGAGAGCACTATGCAGATGCTAACAACGTAAACCTTACCCATGAGGGTGGTGAGTAAGCATTTATTACTCCCTTTTGCAGATGGGGAAGCTAAGATAGGTAGATGAAGTGATTAGCCCAAGGTCACACAGGGGCGGGGTTGTGTCACCGCTCCTGGGGTTTGCAGGGTACATCCTGATGATCACACCGTCTCAGTAGGGGAGGTTGCCAGGTTGGACTCAGGAGTTTTGGTGATTTGGAAAAGCCAGTACACAACCTATACACTACTGAGCTGCCACTCATGCCCTATTTTGCCTAAATCTTATGTTGGCCTCTGCACGGGACGAGTTCACACTTAAGGAACAGGTCAGCACAGGTTCTGTGGGCAGTGTTTCTGCTGGACAAAGCACTCTCCTCCCAGAAGACAAGGATGGGGGTTTACTCTGCTCTCTCATCAGGAGCAGACTTCCCCCCCCTCCTTTCCAGAGTATAAGGAGACATTTCAGAATCCCTCCTGGGATGGCTGAGATGCAGGGAACCAGCTTTGTGCATCCCTCCCTTGCTCCATGTTGGAGGAGGATTTAGCGGCGATGATGCTGTGAAGCAGATGAGTCACACTTGGAGTTCAGCCCACGCCTCCTTGCTAGAGGCCTGAACTGTCTCCACATGCCCACCTGGGCGTAATGAAGCCGGCTCCGGCTCTGCACTGACCAGGGTGATACAAGGCAGTGGTGTTTTACTGGATGTATGACGGTCAGATACTAGAAAGAGGGTTAACCCAGTGGAATCCCCATCTGGAGGCTAAACTTGCTAAGTTCTAGCAGACAAAGGTTTAACATGAGCCAATGGCTGGAAGTTGAAGCTACACAAATTCAGACTGGAAATAAGGTGCAGATTTTTAACAGTGAGAGTAATTAGCCATGGGAACAATTTACCCAGGGTCATGGTGAATTCTCTGAAACCTCTGCTCTAGGAATTGTTTTGGGGCAGGTCTCTGGCCTGTGTTACCCAGGAGGTCAGATTAGATGATCACAGTGGTCCCTTCTGGCCTTGGAATCGCTGAATGTATGAAAAACCTCCCTCAAGACCCCAGGCAGGGCCCTCGTGGTCCACGGGCAGCAGTTGTAACAAGTGAGCCCAAAGGCAGCCTTTCCAGGCTGAGCTTGCTCTGACTGGAAGCGGCCTTCAGACCTCATCCTGGCCTTTGATGTTAGCAGAACATTCAAGTCAGGTTTACGAATGCTGAACATAAGGGGAGATTTTTCCTCAGCAGATTTACATGGAAGGTTCAACAAGGACAAGTGCAGAGTCCTGCACTTAGGAAGGAAGAAAGAATCCCATGCACCGCTACAGGCTGGGGACTGAATGGCTAAGTGACAGTTCTGCAGAAAAGGACCTGGGGATTACAGTGGACGAGAAGCTGGATATGAGTCAGCAGTGTGCCCTTGTTGCCAAGAAGGCTAACAGCATATTGGGCTGCATTAGTAGGAGTGTTGCCAGCAGATTGAGGGAAGTGATTATTCCCCTCTATTCGGCACTGGTGAGGCCACAACTGGAGGATTGTGTCCAGTTTGGGGCCCCACACTACAGAGGGACGTGGACAAATTGGAGAATTCAGCAGAGGACAACGAAAATGATTGGGGGCTGGGGCACGTGACTTACGAGAAGAGGCTGAGGGAACTGGGATTGTTTAGTTTGCAGAAGGGAAGAGTGAGGGGGGATTTGATAGCAGCCTTCAACTACCTGAGGGGGGGTTCCAAAGAGGATGAAGCTAGGCTGTTCCCAGTGGTGGCTGATGACCGAACAAGGAATAATGGTCTCAAGTTGCAGCAGGGGAGGTCTAGGTTGGATATTAGGAAACACTATTTCACTAGGAGGGTGGTAAAGCACTGGAATGGGTTACCTAGGGAGGTGGTGGAATCTCCTTCCTTAGAGGTTTTCAAGGTCAAGCTTGACAAAGCCCTGGCTGGGATGATTTAATTGGGGATCGGTCCTGCTTTGAGCAGGGGGTTGGACTAGATGACCTCCTGAGGTCTCTTCTAACCCTAATATTCTATGATTCTAACCATTTCAGAGCCCGGTCAGTGTGCAAGAAACATGGAGTCCCATGCATCGCTTTAACCACTGCACGGGGCCCGATGAACATGCCATTCTGCGGCTCAACCACAATACCGAAAGCCCTGGGAGGGGTGGGCCCCATCCAGCTACTTCTGCTTGAAGGAGTTTGACTGCCATTAACAATGGAGCCATTTCTGGCCCCTCTATGCTGGTGTATTCTGCACGCACACAGTCTTAATGCCTGCTGATTGGGCAGAGGGAGGCAGAGAGAAGTGTGTGATGAATCCCCCTCCATGCTCCCGTCTGGACACGCGTGTGGTTGAAAACCAGCCGATGGGAGACTCTCTATTAGCCCTGAGTGGGACGCTATCTGATGAAGAAAGATACCTCTTGGAACTGGATTTGCATGTGATCTGTGCCTAAGAATCTTGCCCTGGCCAGGAATCTGACTGCTGGGAGATAACGACATCCCATCGGCAGCAGGATGCTTGCAATTGCGAACTGCATTGATCTCATTGGCTTGTTTACATACGTACTCCCTTCCAAGCGACCTCTTAGTACCCAGGGTTCTGTGTGTGTCTGAGCCTGACTGGTGCTGCTGGCTCAGTGAGCAGAATGGCTTTTTATTAGGTGTCTAGACGTGACACAAGTCATTATAGCATCCTGCTTGGCACGGCTGTCTGACAGGCCCCGCTGACATTCTGAGACCGAGGGGAGGCACTTGATTAATGATATGAGCTATAAATTGTGTGGAAGTGACTCAGTTCATCTCAGGCAGGGTCTAGGCACTGCAGCTCATGTAATAGGCAGGGCATCTGAGTCTAGAGGCTTGTCTACAGGGGTTGTCCAGATCAGTTAAACTATAGTAAACCCCTGCATGGACCCTCTCACTCAGAATTTAAAGTGGTCTTAATTTCGTTTAGTTACTGGTGTATTAAGCCAATTCAGAGTGACCACACATGGAGTTAATCAGTAGTTAATCCGTTTTAAATTCACACTCCAGCTTATTCCAAATTAATTTTTATGTGTAGACAAATCCTTGACTGATGCTACCAATGTGTGTGGCCTAAAACAAAAATCTGGGGAGTGTTCAGATGAGCTGTTATAGGGGTGTTAATTACCTGGAGTTAACTGGCAATAAATTAACTCACGGTTAAAAAAAAAAACCTCTGTGTAGCCATCCCCTTTAGAATCATAGAATATCAGGGTTGGAAGGGACCTCAGGAGGTCATCTAGTCCAACCCCCTGCTCAAAGCAGAACCAATCCCCAATTTTTGCCCCAGATCCCAAATGGCCCCCTCAAGGATTGAACTCACAACCCTGGGTTTAGCAGGCCAATGCTCAATCTCTTCCTGTGCTTTGTTTTATTCTGCAGGAGGCTGCAGATTGAAGTGTAGTGCAGGCAGAAAGCCCTGACACTGCATTCAACTGATGTGACACCATTTAGCAAAGGTCCGGAAACATGCAAACAAATAAATGGGGCTGTATCTATCTTTATTGTTTAGCAACATGAATAAGACCCGCTGAGCTGGCCACAAATTCCATTGTGTTCTTCTAGGTTCTAGAGTTCCCTTTACCTTGCCAGGGTCCATGGCATGGCAGGCAGAGATGGATCTTCTGTCTTTGGATATCTCCTCTCCTACCTGCAGCATTTGGATTTCAGCTAGTAAATATCAGCTGTATTAAACTGCCAGGTATTGATTTAACAGTCAGCCTATCTATACACAGTGTAAGAAATGGGCAGAAAATCCTCAGAGAATCCTCTGGCAAAAGGAGCTTCAGGAAGCAATGTAGGCTTACAAAAAAATGCCATGAACCAAGTATCAGGCAGCTTTGCAGGATGTGGGTTTAGAGCCAGGGATGGAGAGGGTCCCTTGTGGGGAGGGGAAGTGGGTGGGACTAAGTCCCTCATTCCACACTGTCCTGGCTGCATCCTTAGGTAGCATCCTCCCATAAGATGATTTTTTTTTTTTTTTTTTTTAACAAATCCACTGCTTGGGTCATCGTTAGCAGGCAGCTAGAGTAGGCTATTAGCATCTAGTAGAGCAGCCACTAGAGGGGGCTACAGCACACACGTTGCCAGCCAGGTATGCCTGCTGTTGTGTTCTCTGCTGGGGAGAAAGGAATTAAAAGTGAGTCCAAGGAGAGGAGAGAAATAACTTTTTGTTGTGTTTTAGTCACAGTTGTGCCTAACCACTTCTGGCTAGAATGACCCGCAACCTTTCGTTCCTCAAACCGCTCCCCTCTCTGGCAAACCCCTCCTGCAAACCCACCTTTTCCTGTGTCACCTACAAGATGGATGCTTATATTTAAAAAGATATCTATGTACATGGAAGGTGATGCGGCACAGCCGCATGAAATTTAAGCAGACTGACAGAGGAGGCCCCCTAAACCACTTAGGCATCGTGGAAATTTTTACCCATTGTTGTTAGGCAGGATGGTCTCATGGTTGAAGCACTGGACCGGGATTCAGGAGAGATCTGGGTTTAGTTCCTGGCTCTGCTACCCCCTCCCTGGGGTACCTGGGGTGAGACACTGAATCCCTGAGTGCCTCAGTTCTGTGAAGTGGGGATAAAAACCCTTCCTTTGTCTTTGTAGAGTGTGAGCTCCTCAGGGAGGAGCCCATTATTTGGCGTCATAGAGCCTCTAGACAGTCTGTAATACAAATAATCACACTAAAAACAAGATGGGTTGATGTGGGCGTGGCGTTCAGTACATAACTTGCCTTGGAGGATAGGCAGCCCTTGGAAAAATGTGGCCTAGAGTTGGATTTTCAGGTGGTTGAAAAGAAAAAAAAAAATCTCTGGTTCCTTAATTTAGGGTCAGCATGACCTGGCAATTAGTCCCAGGACAGGTGGAGGCCCAATTAAGATAAACAGCCCAGTATAATGGAAATGGTAATGCGACCAGTAGAAGCAGTCTGAGTTATGATCTCAATTTTCTCGATGCCTGATGGATCTGAAATAAGTTCAGAGTGGGTCAAGTGGTTGACTTTTCATTTGCTGATCTCACACAAAGTCCTTCCATCCATCTCTCTCTCCCTCCTTCTGTTCCAGGGAGCCATCTCTTGCTCGGACTCTGTCAGCATCATTCTGTTAGTCAGGTCCCATGCAAAATTCCCCCTCCTTCCATCCACCTTCAAAGGGACCCTCAGATCGACTCTAAGGGATGGCAAACAGCAAGCCTACAGAGCACAATTCAAGGAGATGTCATTTCCCATTCTCTTTGCAGTTCATCATCTGCTTGGTGTTTCTCAGGCATTTCCCTTTTGCATTAATCAGCTCAGACCTGAAAGAAGAGTGAAAAGCAAAGCCCGACCCTTGTTGATATTTTCCATAGCTCCCTGTCCCACAGCTGCATTTCACTCCTGAACAGAGCAGCCATGCAATGAGTCAGAGAAGGAGCTCGGAGCCTGAGGGTCCGAAGCCCCTACAATGCACCAGAGAATTTCAGGGCTGGCAGTACAGTCTTAGCAGCCAGAGGTTATTGTCTGGCTTATTGTCTGGGAGGATGCAGACGGTTGTATGACAGCATGTAGCAGTCATGGTAGCAGCAGCGAGTAATGATAACTTCCGTATGGCATTTACATACCCATAATGCTGGTGGACGCACAGCCATGCTCCAACTGTTCCGAGGGCAAGTGAACTGAGAAGAAAAATAGAATAAAGATGACTAAGAATCCAGATGCTGGGTTCAAAGGGAATAATGACTGAGTGACCCCCCAAGGAATAATCCTGCCTCATAAAGGGCCCTGACTTGAAAATCCATGAAGCCAAACTCTTTCCTGCACCCATCAGATCCAAAATGCTCCCTTTCCCGTCTGCAGCAAATCGTCTTGCAATGGGACTTTCCCCCAGCCAGAGAGGCATGCCAGATGCTGGGAAGGGGCAGCTGGTGCAGACGGGTGTCTGCCATCTGAGTTCCCTCCCCTCTCCACCACACTTTCCACCTTCCTGGGCTCCATACAAGTCTCACCCCTGACTGTTCTCCCGTGGTTTCCTTCGCCTGTGCCCAAATCCATGCCTTCTTTCAGACTGCCCCATTCACCTGTGCATGCCAGGCTGAACTTGTATTGTCCTAACTTCTTAACCGAAATCTCCCGGGATGCCAAGTCAAATGCCCGACAGCCGTGTCTTACATCAGCGCCGTTACTGCTAGCAACCCAACTTGCTAGGCCTGAAACCCAGTGGAAGAGCAGCTGAGGCTTCACACTTGTTCCTCTCCCTCACCCCACGCTCTCTTCTCTGCAGGTGTAATCAGTCCCACTCAGCGTTGACCTTTCTTAAATTGCTGGCATGTCCCTACCTAGGCATGATGGCATTCAAATTACAGTAATTACAGTGATGCTTTCTGTTCCACAGCACTGCTACTCCCAAAGAGTCTGTCAGCACCTTCTCACCCCAGGGAGATCTGCACTGTCAAAATTCACTCCTAGACACACTGGCAGAGCAGAGCTGCAGGACAGGAATGACTTTGGCCCTCTTGTGAATTCAGGGGATTGTTTTTGCTGATGGTGTTCACATGTTTAGATGCATCGGATATTTGCGGAGGACCCAGGAAAGATGTAACCGAGAAATAAATCAAGTGAGTCATTTCAAGATCCAGGGGCTTGGGAACTGGAGTCATGAAAGTTCAAAGTGAAAATAAGGTGCCAATTTTTAAGTGAGGGTAATTATCCACTGGCACAGCTTATCAAGGGATGTGCTGCATCCACCGTCAACTGGAGGCTTAAAATCAGTCACAAGCTATGGGGTTATATGCAGCAATCACCAGCCTGTGCTATGCTGGAGATCAGACAACTGGATGACCATGAGGATCCCTACTGGCTATGAATTATTGGGTATGTCTACACTGCATTTAGACAACCGCGGCTGGCCTTTGCCAGCGGATTCGGGCTAAGGAGCTGTTGAATTGCCGTACAGATGCTCAGGCTCTAGGACCTTGCAAGGTGGGACAGTCCCAGAGCTCTTGGGCCCCACCATCTACTGCCCTTTCACCTAAGCCCTTTAGCCCAAGTCAGCTGGCTTGGGACAGCCACTGGTGTCTAATTGCGGAGTAGACATGCCCATTATCAGGTGCTTTAAGCACTGTGGGAGAGCAGGGGAGTGTGAGATGTCTGGGTATTGGAGAGGCCTGGGGTGGGGAGCCTGCCTCCTCCAATGTAGTGTTTCAGGGATGACTGAGGCAGGTTTCCAGATACATTATTCCTTGTTGCTAAATAAATATGTTATGATGTAAGCACAGCCTTAGGGCTGCTGTAGCCCAGCCTGGCTACAGTCTCTGTCTCAGACACTACAGCTGGTCCCTGTCTCTGTCTGGGAGTCAGCAACAACTGTGGCCTGACATAGTGCCCTATGGGATGTGGGGCAGCTTTATGCTTGCTGGAACATCAGCCTTTATAGCACAGCTGGTTCACCGGCATGCATCTGAACTAGGTCAGTCGTGTCTGAAAGTTGCTACCCATCTGATGGCTATTCACTGGGCTGTGTGAAATTGTAACACACTTCAAAACATGGAAACACAGGCTTCCATATTATCTCAGTCCGTATAAACAGGACACGCCTGTAACATGGAGCAGATCTGGAGTTCTGTGCGAAAACAGAGCCCCAAACAAAATGTCCCTCACAAACCACTGCAACCCCAGCCAACAAGGGGGTTGAGTGTTAAAAATGACCCCCTCTGGGGAACATGCTGGGAGGGTTGACCAACAGGTTTAACTCCTGGGCACTCCCTTTTGTGTGTCTGTGCACTCCTTTTTGCGTAGGCCTTTCATACCCCCGCCACCTGCAACTTTAAATGTCGTCCCGACATTTCAGCATTAAAGGTAAGTCTTTCTTGGTTATAAAACTTTTACTTGGTTCCAGCATGAACAAATCCTTCACTGCCCAAGGACCAAGACTTCTAGGGTCATGAGTTCGATTTTGCATCATAAATGTATTGTGTAATGACTGAGATATGCCTATACTTCAGATTAACCATTTAAATATGACAGGATCTCTTAAGCAATTAATCTTGGGGTATTTACTGTTGGAACTAAATGTACTGGAGCTAACTATTCTAGTGGCTGGTTCACTGGAGAGACAAACTCAGAGAGATTCACCAAGTTGGTCTGTGGGTTCCTAGATTGGTAACATGGTGTACCAAGCTGATCATACATGAATATCCCCCATTCTTTACTCATCCTGATGGGCACTGACTGCCAGTGTTGCTGGCACTGATTCCTTTGACCCATAGCCATGTGATACCTTGGCACTTCCAGCAGAATCACCAGCAATCTGGGAGTCATTTGCAGTGCTGGACAATAAGCATCAGCATCCGGATTTATTGAGCTGATTATAGTCTGGCTGCCCTCCAGATGTTGTTCACCAATGTTAACAGGCACAATTTTATTCTGGCCTTGAGGATTAAGGAATTGAATCTGTATATCATCTGCTGAACTGTCAGAACAGTCCTGCTCCTCGAAAACTGGGGACTGCGTCTAGGGGACTCTGGGCTGCATTGGCAAGGTTACAATAGAGTTCCGTTGACCCTTCTCTTGACAGTAGGATCTCAAAATTTAGTAATGTCATGGTACTATTTCCTTCCATGTAGCTCCAAAGACTTGTTCCAGCTAAAATTGCTGTGACCACTGCCTTCCTTAGCCCCTTCATAGTCCTGTTTCTATTTGATGGGCTAGACTTGACAAACTCAGTCCATCCTTCCAGTTCAAACCTCCAGTCTGTCCTGTCACTGTGCAATCTTTCTTTAGCAGGAGCATAGTGCAGAGCTCATGCTGCTGTCATTTCTCCCACTGGGGTTGGATTCTCTACTATTTTGTTCCCTATCTGCTCCATCCCGTCCCTCAGGTCCAGCAACGGAGGCATGACCTGATCTTCCAAACTAGCAACATCCTCACTGTCTAAGTTCTGATTAATGCACCTAATTAGAGCTTACCGGGTCTGTCTTATAACTCTACTTTGATTCTCTCCTGAAATGTTTAAAGTGGTCACAAATAAGGAGATCTTCACCCCGTAGCTGGTAAAACTGCCCCTCTAGCTGTCAACATAGACTTTCCAGCTTCGCCTCAACCATCTCTGCTTCCTGTGCTCTGTATATCCCCTGCCATGCTCCCAGTTCCATTTGCTGGCTATATTGGACTCTAGGTTCTGCTCACTGGGGAGGGTTGTTTTCCCACTTCAGGGACCAGCAACTCACAACCCCTCCTGCTGGCTTGCCAGATGTAACATGCTTCAAAAACGTGGATTCTGTCTTTTGAAAACACAGGATTCCTTAGTATCTCAGTCAGTGCAAACATAAAGCCCATGCAGTAACCCACAGCGGAGACTCCGGAGTCTGCAAAAACAGAGCTCCAAAACAAAACACCTATCCCCATACCACCAGCCAGCAAGGGCTGGGAGTGTCTGAAAATGACTGCTTCTGGGGTACACACTGCAAGGTTGTCCAAAAAATGCACCCATCATGCACTCTCTTTTGTGTATGCCATTCACTGATGATTGTAAGGCACTTAGAGCACCTCCCGCTAGTAAAGCCAGCGGAGGAACCTTGCAGAAGAACTCCCAGCTGGTGCGCACGGGATCCTCTAGTGATTGTAGAAATGAAGGGTTGATGTATGAGCTGGTCCTGGGTGTGATCTGCTTTTCTCCTGCCAGCAACCTGACAGAGCCCAGATTGTCCCTATTATGGACTGCAGAAAGACTCCTTTGAACGACTGAGGTGGACTGGCAGTTTGCTGAGGGCTTTAAAGTGATTGTCACTCAAGGAAGACAAGGCTGTTGTGGAGAAGTTAAATGAATTCTTTGCATCAGTCTTTACTGCAGAGGATATGAGGGAGATTCCCACACCTGAGCCATTTTTTTTATGTGACAAATCTGAGGATCTGTCCCAAATGGAGGTGTCAGTAGAAGAGGTTTTGGAACAAACTGATAAATTACACAGTAAGAAGTCATCAGGGCCAGATGGTATTCACCCAAGAGTTCTGACGGAACTCAGATAAATAAGAAGTGTAATTTACCCCTTCTCATAACACAAGAACCAGGGGTTGCCCTCTGAAATTAATAGGCAGCAGGTTTAAAACAAACATAAGGAAGTACTTCTTCCCACAACACACAGTCAGCCTGTGAACCTCATTGTCAGGGGACGTTGTGAACTCCAAAAGTATAACTGGGTTCAAAAAAGAATTAGGTAAGTTCCTGAAGGATTGGTGCATCAATAGCTATTAGCCAAAATGGTCAGGAACACAGCCCCATGCTCTGGGTGTTCCTAAACCTCTGACTGCTGGAATCTGGGACTGGATGACAAGATGGATCACTTGATAATTGCCCTGTTCTGTTCATTTCCTTTGAAGCATCTGGCACTGACCACTGTTGGAAGACAGGATACTGGGGTAGATGGACCGTAGGTCTGACCCAGTCCGGCTATTCTTATGTTATCTTGTCCAAACCATGTGACATATGCCCTGACACACATCTTTATCTGGAGAGCATCTCAGAAGAACTGAATAAGGAGTCCTGGTGTGGTATGAAATATCCAAGAGAAAGGAAGGCAATTCAGCTTCAGCACTTAGTTTCTGCGCATAGACTGGAGTGACTATCAGGAGCATAATCCCTCCCAAATGAATTTGGTTTGTGGGGGCGTTGTCTCTAAATTAGTGATGATCCGGTACCATACGATTCTTAGGCGGCAACACTAAACTGAAGCTTCGTATGCCATTCTTTACTCCATACAGTTGCATAGAATGTGCCTTTTATCAGTGACAGAAAGAGTCAGCAGAAGTGACTTATTAAGCTGGCAAAAGTGTCATTTCAGAACCTCTGTCACTGGAAGCTGATCACCTTTTTAACTCCCAGATCAATACTGCTCCTGCCAGATTCTTCTGAACCAACAGTGCCACCCAGTGGCTAGAGGGATTGAGCCCAAGGCATTGTCCCCCTGGCATTTCCCCAGGTAGATCCCTTCCACTTGTCTTCTAAGGAGTCAGATTCCAAGTGCTTGTCCTTTTCCTGTAGGGCTCAGTGTACCAGTCATTGGGCATTAATACAGATGTTCACAGCTGTAGAAGAGATAATGCCAAGATCCCCCGTCCCCCCACCCCAAGCGTCTATTGTTGCCTGCTTAGTATCACTAAAGTTACAGCGTGAATTTTTCATTGGGGAAACATGAACATAAAGGGACAATGCAATGTGCTCTCTCTCCATAGATATCAGCGTGGCAGGGCTAAATTTTCACTGCATGTTTCAATCGTCCAAACAGTTTGCTCAGTGTCACAGGCAATTAGTCCCCTAATTCTGCTCTGTCCTACCCCCTTTCCCTCTTCCCCCCTCCCCCCCCACCTCCCGTCCATTGCATAGCTCACTGAGAACCTCTGGTCTCCTTCTAGGCTTTCTGCAGCTCATCTGCTGCACAGTTCACCCACAAGAACAAACAGGAGGCTGCATGTGTGTCAATAACCAATTGGATCACACCAGGAAAAATCAGGTTTCCCACCCAAAAAGATCCACACGGATACGTTTGCTCCAGTCCTAGCCGGCTCCACCAAATGCTGGCATGGCCACCGTCCCGTCAGCCAATCTCCCCAAGGCTTGTGATGATATTTACAGGCAATTCCGCCATGAATATCACAAAACACAATGCTTTTCCAGTTAAAATGCCCACAGCTCTGATCTCAGGATGGGGGTTGGGGGCTCATTTGTTTGGAATAGCACAAATTATTTACTTCTTAATATATATTTCTCAGAGTGTCTGGAGAGCATCTGAAGCACCAGGAGGTAAATGCTCTCATAAAGATATATTGATATGGAGGTTACCTAGCTCTCCAGACTCCAGCTGGGACCTGGCAGGCACTAATCTCCAGATTTTAATTGTTTGCTGGAAGGATACTCCCCTCCCCCCCCCACCACCACACACACACACCTCCCTCATGTCTGATTTAGATCAGAATTCTTCTGTTCCTAGGGCAGGAATTCCTGAAATTGGCCCTCTGATCTCTCACTGTTTTATTAGCCTCTGTGCTGATATATCCTATATCACAGAGATTCAGTGCTTCAGGATCAAAGAATTCTCTGTTTTATATACCTCTTGCTCATATGCATGCTGCATTCTGTTTGCTTATGCCCAGACCCCCCAGAACTGGTTATTGCAGGAGGGAAATAACCCACTTTCCTTCTCATTCTACATTTCCAGTAGGTTACTTGTTAACTACGATTCCCGAACCCTGCAGTGCTGCCTATATAGATATTGGACTGAATGGAGCTCAACCTATGTGTATATTGGACTGACTGGACTGCTGCCTCCCTGTATACTGGACTGTCTGCAACTCTGCCTACATTTATATTGGGCCCACTGGAACATTGTCTGCCCATTACATTGGACCGACTAGAACAATTACTGCATATCCCCTACCATGTATTTATATTGAGACCGGGACACAACGCTCAGCCTTCTGCAGATAATTGATGATCACCATCTTTATAGATTCTGATCTGGAACAGAACCTCATATGTGTCCCACCCTACACATAGGAGCTCCAGGTTCTACCATGCCCCAACCACCCTCCCACAATAGGTCATAACTCATATCTTCTCCACCCACAGAACATAGAATAGTTGAGTGGGTCTGATTTGTATGGGGGCATTTAGAGGCCACAGCAGCAGGTAGCTATCATTGTGACAAGTATCTTGCCTAAGATAATTCTTGAATTTCCATAGGCTACCCTACATGATTAAAGTTTACATGGGTCAGTCTGGGATGTGCCAGGAAGAGGAGGCGGGTGGGAGAGCTAGAACTCGTTGGGACCTGTGTTTTATTTGTCTTATAAAATTTCAAAGCAAATGAAAATCTCTCAGACAATTTTTCAGGTTTCTGCCAAAAGTGCTGGTTTACAGTTGAAAACTGGAATTTTTTTCTCCAGTGTTTTGTTTTTCAAGGAAAGCCTGAAAAATGTTGACCAAAACGAATGTTTCCTGGCCAAAAATGTTAATTTAATCAAAAACCCAATTTTGTCTCCAAAAATTGTTTGGATCGGCTCAAGTTAGAACCGCCCAGAGGCTGTCCGGATGTCCTCCTTGTCTTGTATAAACGTCAGCTCTCTGATTCTATTACCAAGGAGGCAACCTCCATTTTTCTGACAGCCACTGGGGGCGAGGGGATGGGGTCTGAGCAGAGGCTGCACCATTTTGCCCAGTGGAGATTTTAGGGGCAAAGTCTCAGCCTTATCTCTGTCTTGACAACACTTTTTGCCTGGGGAATGCTTTCAATTTTCATAATATGGGTAAGGTCTGATGGTTAGGGGAAGGCTTGTTTTATTCCACTCTCCCTTTCTAAGCTAGTGTCTTCTCTCCACTCCTCTTGGTTTTTAATCCCTTCCCCAGCACACGCAACAGATGGTGCTATGAAGTGGATCAGAAGGCACCGAGCAGCAGTCATTAATCTTCATTCTCGCAAACCAGTCAGGACCCAGGAGTACGTGAAGAGCCAGGGCCAGGGAGCGAAGCTGGCTTCTCAGCAGCTTTTGCGCATCCGGCCAAATCCAAAGATTCAGCGTGAGAGAAAAAGAGGAAAGAGAGAGCGGTTTTGTAACGGCAATGCAATTCACATTCCTACATATGGTGATGATGGCTGGCACCAAAGATACTCCCGTGAGCAGGAGCTGGCTCTGCCTGATAGCAGGTGTTTCTGGCTTCTCCAGAGCATAAGCTTGCAATGATTACAATCAAGCCCTTTGAGTAGCTCAGGTGAACTTACTATCTCTTCCCCCCAACCCAAGGAACCAGAAATGGGCTTGTCTGCCCAGTTGTGGCTGAGCCTCTAGGGGTCTCATCCAACCGACATAGAAACTGATAGGATCCTTGTCTTGGCTGTCATGTGCACTGGATCAGGTCCCTGCAGCATAACAAGAAGGTTATTGTGCATCAAAAATTAGATCCTGCCCCTTCCATCTGAGGATCCCAATGCACATTACACACAGTATTACAGCTTTCAGGCACTCCTGTGATAGAGGCCGGAATCATTTCCCCTATTTTACAGCTGGGGAAACTGAGGCACAGAAAAGTGAAGTGACATACTACAGGTCCCTCAGTGTCAAAGCTGAGGATAGGATTCAAGAGCCCTGTCTCCCAGCTCCTTAAATGATACTCACTTCTAGTATTGCTTCTAAGTGTCAGCCCCTTAGTGCTGCTGGGCAGTGGCTGCTTTACAATCTCTGATGCTGGAGCTCCTCCCACACTGCCTTTGTCACAAATATCTTATTCAACACAGAGTGTGTTTGCAGCTCCGAATTAGTGACTGTAGTTAAACACTTTATTTCCAAATGCTCAGATCCTGTAGTGCTCTGGCTGGCCATGTCAGTAGATAGATAGATTCAATAACTGGCTGAGGTTGCCCCTGGGGTTCATAGTGGTTTCTGGCTGCTTAGAACAGTAGCAGATACCCCCAGCTGATGTATACTACCTTATATTCCCTTCTGATCTCTAGTCTCCTAGGCATTAAGAATGTCTGTTTCACTGCTCACTCAAACAAGGTTCTATACGAAAGCATCAGAGATTTTCCACTACCAATCCCTATGACATACTATGCACTACTGTCAGCCTCAGGCCTACATGATGCATTTAAATGGGGCCATGGCTGTCTATACCTTGTGTATAATTCACATGGGCCCTCTGGGAGCAGGAAAATCTAATTTTATTAGATTCATTATCCTTTTCTCGAGAATTAATAGCTCCTGAGAGCCTCAGCCTAATGTGCTTGATTTTATATTTAATTGAACTGCAGTGGAAAAATTGCTGCCTTGATCAAAAACTTCTAGCAAACTTCCCTCACCTGTAGGCAGTGCTGTTGTGCGTATGTGACATTGCAAGCTACGTTTCAGAAGGCCTGGGTCTGTTGAGATGACTCTGCAGAGTGGTTTTTATAGTGACAATAAAACACTGTTGTTCCTTCATCCCCAGTGCTTTGTGTGTAGAGCTGGGTGAATACGCATTTGTTTGGCTCACGGGAAATTCCAAAAAATAGTTGAAAAAATTCATTTCTGGTCAGACCCAACAAAATTTTTTCAGAATTTCTGGAGAACTGAAAAGTTGAAAAAACATTGTTTTGGGTTGAAAAAAGTGTTTTATGTCAGGTTTGACCATTTTTAAATGTTTTCAATTGTTTAAATAAAATTAAAGGATTTTTTTAAAACAAAAAGTCATTTTCAACTGAAAAATCAACCATTTTAGTTTCGGGGCCACTTTTCCTTCTTTAGGTTTGGTTTTTGATTTGTTTGGTTTTTTAACTGAAACAATTTTGGGACACTGACACAAATTGGCAAAACATTTTAGCATCTCCAAATCTGCATTTTTCACCGGAAAAAAGTTTCAGTCAAAAATTTTCAACTGGCTCTCATCCGGACAGACCAAAAAGCATCATCCGCTATGTCACTTTCGGGGAAGCCGAGGGGAATGTCATTTTCTTATTAACAAACCTTGCAATTCTAACATTATCAAAATGCATCTGTTTCATGAATTGGATGCTGTGTTTGCTGGCTGGTACCAAGATACTAGAGCGGTCTTAGTTCATTAGTGTAAGCAACCTGCCCACTGTCTGAACTTGCTGTAGCTGAAACTTGGTTTAGAGTCTTCTCTCTCTGTCACATACACACTCTCACACACACACACACACACAAACACACAAAATTAGAATGTGGAACTCATTGCCACAAGATACCATTGATGCTAAGATTTTAGTAGGCTTCAATACCACGCCAATGAAGGGTCTACATTTTAAACAGAATGACTAATCAATTTATATTGTATTTGTTAGCAGCTAGACTTCGTATTGCACTGGGAAAATGTGACTTCTGCTCCTATGGAATTGTGTATAGTAAAATATGGACTGTTCTTGTAATGGAAAAGCTTTCAGACCAAATACGTACACAAGAGAAACACCAAAAAGAAGATAGCTATTTACAAATGTGGTCACCTCTTTTAGTGCACTCAGAGGACGGCTTCCCAGCCAGCAAGCCAAAACCTTTAGCCAGGTTCTTTGAATATTAACCTGATCCAGAACAAGGAATACATAATGTACAATGTAGTATGTTAATGTTTTATTGTAACTTTGCCTGTATAAAGAGTTGTTTTTAAAGGAGTGGTCATTTATTATTTACAATAGTAAGGGAATAAAAAAAACCCAAGAGTTCTGATTGGGATATAAACCCCCATGTTTTAAGGCACAAACCAACTCTAACTTGATGAAAAAAAATTTTCCTGGGGACAGGTTATCCCAAAACTGCCTGCTGCAGGATTTCTTGCATCTTCCTCTAAAGCATTTGTTGCTGGCCACTGTCAGGGAAGTGATACTAGATTAGATAGACCTTGGGTCTGATCCAGTCTGGCGATTCCTATGTTCTTATAGCCTATAAGCAGCAGATCTCCCAGATGAGCTAAAAGGGGGGCTCCCTATGTCCCTGCAGGATTTGTGCTGAGCTGGTCTCTGCTGGGGAGTCACCTCCCCTGGGTGAGTTCATATTCAGCTGACCTCTGCTGGCTGACTTTCCTTGCAGATCTTACACTGGGTGCATATAATCAGAGGAAGTTGTAAGTGCCCCTTTGTTTCGATAGCATCTTAGAAACCCCAAAGCCACATGAGGCTGGATCAGGATGTAGAAGACAACAGTCATGCGGGAAACCCAGTAGGGAAGGTTTCAGAGTAACAGCCGTGTTAGTCTGTATTTGCAAAAAGAAAAGGAGTACTTGTGGCACCTTAGAGACTAACCAATTTATTTGAGCATGAGCTTTCGTGAGCTACAGCTCACTTCATCGGATGCATCAAGGGGAAGGAGGATGGTGGATGGATGCATGTGTGCAGCTTTCCCAGTGTCATTGTACCAGAGTACAGGAGAAGCCTGTGCTGAACACACCTGCCTGGGGGGAGGGAGGGCCCGACTTGCTAGAATATGTTCTTACCAGAGGCAAGTATAAACAAGCTGGGTGATGGTAGGCATTGTACTCGGCAAGAGGATTCCATCCAGGATTAGTTGCTTTCTGCTGGAAGATGGGTATCAGCCCCAGCTGTCCCAACACCTCCCCATTCCCAAGCATGAAGGGTTCTGTGTGGCAGGCCTGCAGGCGGGTAACTGATGCCACCCTTCCTCCTTCACTTCACAGCAACTGCATTTGCCATACAGCCCCGGGCTACAAAATGGATTCGAACTACCAGTCACATTTCAGGGATGACTGCAGCCGAGTCCAGAGCCGCCCAGAGAGGGGGGGAATAGTGGGGCAATCTGTCCCAGGCCCCGGGGCAATATACTGTACTATAGTATTGGAACTTTTTTTATGGAAGGGGTCCCTGAAATTGCTTTGCCCCAGGCCCCCTGAATCCTCTGGGTGGCACTGGCTGAGTCTACCTATTTGTGGAGAGCTGTGGACTTAGGGGAGAGCACAGGGCCACCTGCCATCTGGGCATCCCTAGTCCAGGAAGTGAGAAGGCACATACTACAGAATGAAGTGCCAGGACCTGTAACAAACAGACTCCGATAGTGAAAGGGAATTGGGGTGGGGGGATTCTGTATTATTCTGGGGCTGGTGTTCAGCATTTTCTATTGGTGGGAGCACATGGGGACCCCTCAGTCATGGACCAGGACCCCTCTGTTCTAGGTGCTGTACAAAGACCGAACAAAAAGACAGTCCCTCCTGCAAAAATGCTCATAATCTACGTATAAGACAAGAGTTAACAAGTAGAGACAGACCAGCGACTACAACTTACAACTCGCCCTTAAGTAAACACCCACCGACAGAGTTCCTCTTCCCCCCAGGACCTTGCATGGAGTGCACCTGGTTTATGCTGCAGGAGATTTACTACGTATATTTTCCCCCTCAGGCAATCCTCTGCATTGCCTCACATTCTGCAGGCTTCCAGCCGCCCCAGGCTGGAAAAGAGAATGTACTGGGATAGATGTATTAGCTCAGGTTGGTGGCTGGCGTAAATCAGTATAGTCAAAGGAGCACAGCTGAGGATCCGGCCTGTACTATTTAGTTTTCCAGCTTTCTCAGTGTGTGTGTGTGTGTTGTCTATTTTGGAGTCTCTCTGACATGCAGTCTGTCTCTTATGCAACACTTAGCACAATGGGACCTCAAAGTACCTCCTGTAATATAAATAATAATCATTTTAATTTCCCAGTTAAATGAATCATTTTAACTAACTAACTATAGAGCCCGCTGAATCTATTATAGCTCAGGCTCTAGCCTATTTACAGCAAAGGAAATGCCAGACACTGCAGCTCCATATAAAACCATCCTAAAACAATATCCCCCTGGTATTGCAAAGCATTGTTCTGGCATTGCTGTCAGATCTCAAGAGGGACACAACATTGTTTTTCTTCTACGTCGCCAACAGAATTTGGAAGCAGGACTGTTCTATGTACAAGCAACATAATCCCCACAAACAATATCTTCCAGTCCAGCTAACACAAGAACAAATCTTCTCTTATGTGTCTGCAACTTCAGTCCCTAATCCTGTCTTCCAGCGAGGCGGCACGCAGCCAAGACGCAGCTAGCTACTGGGAAGACGAGAGAATCTTTTTTGTTAACTGTTGCAACCACAAATGCGGTTCCTTCGAGACAACCATTTGAACAAAATGCTCTATCTATTTTTTGTATACAAAGCCACAATAGTGGCTGCCCTCTCTGTTACCTCTTCATATTCACCCTTTAAATGGCAGAGCCATGAAAAGGAAAAAGCAAGGCACTGTGGTAGTGGCTCTAATCACGAGGAAGTAGGCGAGGGAGTGGAGATCCAATCCAGGAGGAGGAGGCGGGGGCAGCCGGTGGCACATAGATTTAGAATGAACATTTTCTCACCTTGACCATTATTCTTCTTGAATTTTGAGATGAAGAGGTTTATCCCGTTGAAAAAGCAGACAGGAACCCAGCCCGAACAGAGATGTATGTGTGTATCTATAGAGATCTGTAGATAGTGAGAGAGAGAGAGAGAGATTAGCGGTGGCTAGAAAATAGGTCTTTAGCAAATTTTGACTTTGTGGCTGAGATCCAAATATTTTCAGCTGACAACGAACAATTTCATCCAAAACATTTTCAGTTTTTGGTTTCCCAATGAAAAGTTGGAAGTTTTCAAGGATAGCAGATACTTTTTGCACAGCATTTCCTTGAGTTGAAAACCCAATTTTTTATCAGAAAAAGTTTGAACAGAAAATTTTGAATCAGCCTGTGGCCAGAGCTAATTGCTTGAGAGAAATGTGAAAGAAACCCTACAGTTTTGGGATAACCTGGCCCCAGGGGACTGATTTTTGTTAGTCAGAGGGCTCATGCCCTCATGTATGAGGGGTTATACCCCATCCAAAGGTGGAGGTCTGACTGTGAATGGCACACATGCAGATAGAACCTGTGTGTGATGTTTGTGCATGGGTGAGGTGTCTGTATCTGCCTGGGAAATTCAGTTTTCCCTGTCTCTGCTGCACTCAGATAAGCACTTCTTTAGTGCAGTGCTGAGTAGCCCAGCTGATGAGCTAAGCCCAGTAGCGTAACCAGCATCGCTGGTTAAACACAGATGCCCTTAGCCAATTAGATATCATGGGATTCTGTTCTTTGCTAGAAGGACCAGCCACCTGCCTGTCCCATAATGTAATATTCTGCCTCAGCGTTGACACTCTGGATTAGAGTCAATCACGGCTGATTCACAGGCCTGGAGGCCAGTCAGCCAGAAGCCTGGTTCTTCTAGTCTCAGTCACAGCACTCCACCTGGTGGGCTTATTGCACAAATTCCTGCCAGAGCATATGCCCCATTCCACCTCGCCCACCTCAACTGCCACCTGCTGCCAGGGCAGTTGCTTGGCCGCACTTTCAGCTTAGCTAGGAATGAGGGTTCCCTAATGGATGCAGACCCTAGGGGCTGACCCAGGAGCCCAGCATTGCAAGGCAAACCCAGCAGTAGCAGAACTTGCATAAAAGGTTTGGGAGTCCACTTATCTTGGCCTCAAAACTAAACTGTGTTTGATCTGAGAACAGTGACTGCGAGGAAAGCCATGGTAACTGGCTGCCAGACATCAAACAAGGGCAAACGACGCAGCGAGGGAGTGGGGGGGGCAGAAATGTAGAGCACAGACCTTAAGTTGATGTCTGGCTACAAGATCAGACAGTTCTGGAAGTGCCCATCTGCTCAGCTGACTTGAAAGTCAGTGACTTAGACTGTTATTATGCAGGGACACCAGCAGCGATCATGGGAAGGCCTCTGTGCTCTCCATTGCAGTGGGGGCACAGGCAGCCGATATACATGGACAGGCTAGAGATGCTTCACCCAGGAGGGGAGATGGCACCAAAAGCAACCAAGATGGATCACTGATCCATAGGGTCTAAGCGATGGACTGCAGTAAACACTCCAGCCAGCACTGAAAGGTGAAGGATAATGAACACTGGGCCACAAAGTTCCCTGCCTAAGGAATGAGCCCTTTGATCAGCATAACTATTGCACTCTCACTTGGAGGAAAAATAAATGATGCCCAGTTGGGTTCCAAGCACAAAACAGGGACTAGATGCACAGCTGCCCATGCTGGGCCAGTGCCATCCCTGCATTGATTTGGGGAGGCGCCCTCCTTCCTGACTCAACTCCATCCTGGTCAGAAGGTTTCTGGCTCCATTAGCTGAAGGGAGAATGTTGTTCTCTGTGAAAAGGAGCTGCGGTTTTGCAGAGATGGACGATAAGCCATGCACAGTATCCTTCTGGTACTCAACTACATCCATCTGCCCTCCCCACACCCCGTCCCTCGCAGTCGGAGGATCTGAGGATTTCAAAGAGGGCTGGTCCTCCAGGCTCCCCCTTAGCATTTCCTCCTGCTTTCTGCCTGATTACCAGTGGCCTGATAATGATGTTGAACCCAGGCCAATGGTCCCCTGGCAGGGGACGTAGAACAGAAGCTGATATCTTAGAAGCAGATAGAGGGCAGCTTGGCTCTCTCTGGCTTCTTTGATCCCAGGGGATTGAAAGCACCAAAGAAAATGTGCTTTGAAACTCATAAACTGAGTGCCCCCAACAAGAGCATTGGGAAGGCCCAACAAGCGGTGTTTCTCGCTAGCCAGACATGTTCAACACCATTAGGCCCAGTGGTCCAAGATACCCCCAAAAGACACCACTTCTGCATTGAACATGGGAATGTGCATCACAAAACAGCGACCCCTTTGGAACCTGCAAACACAGTCGTGACATTGCACCCCATAACGCTTTATGGAGATATGCTTATGAATGTATAATGACATAACTGGAATATGTTTTATGCTACACATGCCATGTAACATATCTCTGCAAAGGTTATGATCTACTGAATATATTCATCCTATTTGTATGAATGTATCATTTTTGTATTCTAAGTTATGAATATTGGCTGTGTACTTGTTTGATTTTACGTAGCCTTAGTAAGGCATTTGGTCAGCTTCTTAAGAAAGAAAAGGAGTACTTGTGGCACCTTAGAGACTAACCAGTTTATTTGAGCATGAGCTTTCGTGAGCTACAGCTCACTTCATCAGATTAAGAAAGGAATTTGCAAGTTAAGTGCCCAGTTAAGAAACTCTTAATGGACAATATACCTTGGATGTCTCCAATTCACATAAGAAGTCTACCTGGGGACATTCAAGGTAGCATATAAACAATGGCTTCTACCTGTAAAGTTCTGAGTCATGCATAGACATGTGACTTGCCCATGTGACTCCAAAACTCCATCTTGTAGCTGGAATTCTACACAGGGGGAGGGAAGGGTGTCCACGCACAAAAGAGGAACTATATAAAGTCCTGGGAGACCCCTCCATTTTGTCTTCAGCTGACTCAAGAGATAGCTTCTCCACCCCCAAAGGATACCTGAAAAAAACTGGAACAAAGAACAGTAACCACAGGGGTGTGAGTGATTGCTGGACCCAGACTAGAAGGAGCCTAGTCTGTAAAAGAAGCTTATTGGAACATCTCTGAGGGTGAGATTTCATCTGTAATCACTTTCTTAATGTATTAGGCTTAGACTTGCGTGTTTTATTTTATTTTGCTTGGTAATTCACTTTGTTCTGTCTGTTATTACCTGGAACCACTTAAATCCTACTTTTTGTATTTAATAAAATCACTTTTTACTTATTAATTAACCCAGAGTACGTTTTAATATCTGGGGGTGGGCAAACAGCTGTGCATATCTCTCCATCAGTGTTAGAGAGGGCAAAAAATTTATGAGTTTACCCTGTATAAGCTTTATTCAGGGTAAAATGGATTTATTTGTGGTTTGGACCCCATTGGGAGCTGGATATCTGAGTGCTGGAGACAGGAACACTTCTTAAGCTGTTTTCAGTTAAGTCTGCAGCTTTTAGGGGACATAGTTCAGACCTGGGTCTGTGTTTGCAGCAGGCTAGCGAGTCTGGCTCAGACCAGGCAGGGCACTGAAGTCCCAAGCTGCCAGGGAAAACGGGCTCAGAGGTAGTCTTGGCACATCAGGTGGCAGTTCCCAAGGGGGGTTCTGTAAGCCAACCCATCAGAACAGTAACCCAAAAGGTTCCCTAAATATAGATGGGAGGGACAAAAGCAACTGTGCCTCCCTGCAGTGACAGGGTCGGACAACTGCAAAGAGTAACATCCAGGGGAGGCAGCTCAGTGCAGCTGCTACTGGCTCAGCTGGGAGCCGGGGTGGGAAGGCAGGATCCCCTGGGGATCAGCAGGCACAGTGTCTGCCAGGGGTCTCCTGTTTGACTCTGGGTTGGAATGCATATTAGTCAGCAGGTCTGGCAGCCAGATGGGGGGAGTGCTGATAGCTGGCCACCAGCCAGCTAACATGAGTCTCTATGCTGGACACCAGTC
Organism: Eretmochelys imbricata; assembly: GCF_965152235.1. Lineage (NCBI taxonomy): Eukaryota > Metazoa > Chordata > Testudines > Cheloniidae > Eretmochelys > Eretmochelys imbricata. The sequence continues at coordinate 15,988,120 of NC_135593.1, read as the reverse complement.
ACAGAAGCCTTGCAGTGGGGGGCTTTGCGTGCACCCTAGCACGCTGGTAGTTGCTGAATGCTCTGGTTTTACAGAAAGCAAAACGACTTGGTCCGCCAGTTGTGCTACTTTGCAAGGGTCAGAAGGGAAGCACAGTTGCAAAGGGAACAAACAGCAAAGTTCTGGTGGGAGAAGGGTGCAGGGGGGCAGATTCTCAGCAGCTGCAAAGCTCCATGGAAGTGCACACTGATTTACAGCTGCTGAGAATCTGGTCCTGTGTGTTCCCACATGTCTGTAAGAGCAGGCTGAGTTCTTTTCAGCAACCTCAGCAGAGAGGACAGGGAGGGAATCGCATAGAGGTTCATGTAACCTCTCTCAGCTTCCAGAAAAGGGCTGACACACCCGTCTTTAGCTGTTCTGGGGATGGAGACCCTGATGCAGCCAAGCATTTAAGCACATGAATAGACGAGGAAGGCCCCAGTCCAGGAAGGCATTCGAGGTCAGTGAGATGTAGGGTGACCAGACAGCAAGTGTGAAAAATCGGGACAGAGGGTGGGAGGTATTAGGGGCCTATATAAGACAAAGCCCTGAATATCGGAACTGTCCCTATAAAATCAGGACATCTGGTCACCCTAGTGAGATGCAGTTTTCTGATTTGGGGCCACAGAGAGGAATTTGGCCTGCCAGGCTGTCAGCCCAGCCCCTTTTGCATTAACCCCCTCTGCTGCTAAGATTAACAAGAAAGAAAGAGAAAAAACAAAACCAGGTTGCCGTCGGGGGGAAATCATCTCACAACAGAGCGTCAGTCCACACAAATGGCCTCAATTAAGCCATGTTGGGCTGAGCTGTACAAACAGATCTTGGCGGGGATGCAAATGGAAACTGATCTCAGGGATTCTCCCAGCGATGTGAAAGGGTTGGTCTTTAATCAGAGACAGTCCTGAGCTTTACTGATTTATTCATTAATTTGGTGCCCCAAACAAGTCCAGTTCTCAGTGTCAGGGATGCTCCAATGTTGCATCAGAAATACCTTCAGTCCATCACTCCCAACACAATTCCTAGCTCATGCCAAGGGGAAGGGTGGTTTTTGTGACGTGGACACTGGGCAGTAGGGAACTGAACTGAGACCCCATAGGCTTGGCCCATGTAACTGCCGGGAGAGGGTGATTTCTGAGAGTGTTTCTATAACAGTCTCAGATTGAAATGGGCCAACTGGCAGGGCACCTTGGGGTCTGGCACACAGCCCCATGGGCTTGGCTGTCTTACTGTTTCAGCAATGTAGCTTGTGCAACCGGTTAGGACCTAAAACCAGCGTGGGAAGTCTGACAAGACCAAGAATCTGCAATCAGGAGATGAGCAAGGCTGCAGCTCAGGAGCCTCAAAGCCCAAGAAAGCGCAAGGGAGAGGCTCACAAAGGATGTTGGGATATAAAGAAGGTTCAAACTCCAGCTCTTCAGTTTCTTAATCCAATTGCTCAGCCTCCTTTCTTTCTTAGGATCTTTCGTCCAGTTGGACCAAGGCAGGGATTGCTCACAGGGGCCCTGCTCCCTCCTCCCCATGTTCTGCTCTGCCAATGTCTCTAACTAAAGTCTGTGACCTAAGGGCAGGTTATCCCCAGGGCTGGCACCAGTCAGCTACACTGCTCAGGAGGCAAGTCCCATGCAGACCCATCAGCACCTCCACCCTGGAGAAAGAGTTTTGATACATTTGCAAAAGACACAAATAAGCCAGGTCACCTGTGGCATAAATTGGCACCGCTCCAGTGGAGGTTACCAGGATTTGTGCCAGAGGATCTGGCCAAAGCGTCCTGAGTGCAGTATGCTGGCTCCAGCATTAGGGGTGTGGACAGAGGCCTGGTTTTTCCAAAGCATTCAGCACTTCGGGTGCATACGGGGTGCTTAGATCTTTGGAAAACCAGGCCTCACACTGTCGGTGCTGAGCACTTGAACACCTGGCTCCAGAGGGGGTGAAAGGGGCTACCAGGGTCTTTTCCCACACTGGTCAAGTAAACAGCAGAAAAAGTAACACAGACGCATGTCTTCCCAGTCCGACTGGAGAGCCCCTCAAGCTGACTTAAATGTCTGATGTAATAACAGGGTTTGGAGTCAATTTCTTATCTGAGGCCCGTTAATTCCTTCCACAGCAGCCATGGCAGCGAAGCCAGTGATTATGGGATGGGGACTTTTGCCAGAGTAAAACAATTTTGATTGAAATGAAGAAACCGCAGGGAAAGGCAAGCAGCCGGCTCCAATTAGCTCCTATATTTAGAAGGCAACCAGCCCAGGATACAGAGGGGAATGGCAAGCTCCCCTGAGCATGGCACAATCTAAATGGAGACACTGGTTTGCATGATTCAGAGATGTGGGGTTGCCACCAGGGTGGCACAGACGCTCCCAGAGCACGGCTGTGGCCTGCACAGGCCACATCAGACACACACGTGGGTCCAATGCATTATGGTAGAACGGTGCTGGGCTGGAAGAGAGAGAGAGACCAGCCAAGATCTGCTGCAGGAGGAAGGGAGCCCTAAAAGAGATTCATAGATTCATAGATATTTAGGTCAGAAGGGACCATTATGATCATCTAGTCTGACCTCCTGCACAACGCAGGCCACAGAATTTCACCCACCCACTCCTGCGAAAAACCTCTCACCTGTGTCTGAGCTATTGAAGTCCTCAAATCGTGGTTTAAAGACTTCAAGGAGCAGAGAATCCTCCAGCAAGTGACCCGTGGCCCATGCTACAGAGGAAGGTGAAAAACCTCCAGGGCCTCTTCCAATCTGCCCTGGAGGAAAATTCCTTCCCGACCCCAAATATGGCGATCAGCTAAACCCTGAGCATATGGGCAAGATTCACCAGCCAGATACTACAGAAAATTCTTTCCTGGGTAACTCGGATCCCACCCCATCTAATATCCCATCACAGGCCATTGGGCCTATTTACCATGAATATTTAATTACCAAAACCATGTTATCCCATCATATCATCTCCTCCATAAACTTATCGAGTTTAATCTTAAAGCCAGATAGATCTTTTGCCCCCACTGCTTCCCTTGGAAGGCTATTCCAAAACTTCACTTCTCTGATGGTTAGAAACCTTCGTCTAATTTCAAGTCTAAACTTCCCTATGGCCAGTTTATATCCATTTGTTCTTGTGTCCACATTGGTACTGAGCTTAAATAATTCTTCTCCCTCCATGGTATTTATCCCTCTGATATATTTATAGAGAGCAATCCTATCTCCCCTCAACCTTCTTTTAGTTAGGCTAAACAAGCCAAGCTTCTTGAGTCTCCTTTCATAAGACAAGTTTTCCATTTCTCGGCTCATCCTAGTAGCCCTTCTCTGTACCTGTTCCAGTTTGAATTCATCCTTCTTAAACATGGGAGACCAGAACTGCACACAGTATTCCAGGTGAGGTCTCACCGGTGCCTTGTATAACGGTACTAAAATCTCCTTATCCCTACAGGAAATACCTCTCCTGATGCATCCCAAGACCGCATTAGCTTTTTTCACAGCCATATCACATTGGCGGCTCATAGTCATCCTATGATCAACCAATACTCCAAAGTCCTTCTCCTCCTCTGTTACTTCTAATTGATGCGTCCCCAGCTTATAACTAAAATTCTTGTTATTAATCCCTAAATGCATGACCTTACACTTCTCACTATTAAATTTCATCCTGTTACTATTACTCCAATTTACAAGGTCATCCAGATCCTCCTGTAGGATATCCCTGTCCTTCTCTAAATTTGCAATACCTCCCAGCTTTGTATCATCCACAAACTTTATTAGCACACTCCCACTTTTTGTGCCGAGGTCAGTAATAAAAAGATTAAATAAGATTGGTCCCAAAACCGATCCTTGAGGAACTCCACTGGTAACCTCCCTCCAGCCTGACAGTTCACCTTTCAGTAGGGCCTGTTGTAGCCTCCCTTTTAACCAATTCCTTATCCACTTTTCAATTTTCCTATTGATCCCCATCTTATCCAATTTAACTAATAATTCCCCATGTGGCACGGTATCAAACGCCTTACTGAAATCTAGGTAAATTAGATCCACTGCGTTTCCTTTGTCTAAAGAATCTGTTACTTTCTCAAAGGAGATCAGGTTGGTTTGGCACGATCTACCTTTTGTAAAACCAGAGGACTGAGTCTGTTAGAGCCCTTTATGGGATAGCAAGGTCCCCCCTCCCGCTCATTGCTTTAGTGCTGAGCCTCCCTTGTCACCATCAGACCAGAACGTTGAATATCCTGGGGGGTTAACAACTGAATAAAGGACCCCCACCAGGCAGTATGTGATTCGCCACATAATGGTGTATGCTGCAGTGCATGCACGCCCAGCCATTTATTTGAGCAGTGTGAGATGCTTAATTGCTGGCTCTGTTTATGAGCCTAATGACAGCAGGGGATGCTGGTTTGGAGGAGCAGGCGCTAATGCGGCAGTCCCCTCCAGTTTGTATCTGCAAAGGAGCAACTGAAAAGGATGACAAGCGCCACTTAGGCGGCTGCAGCTTCTGCAGCCCAACCAAACCCTGCCATTCCTTCCGCTTCCGTCAAGGTTTGGCTCTAGAAGCCCGGCTGTAGCAGCAGCAGGCTGAGTAGAGTTGAGCAGGAAAACAGGAACACTCAGGTGTGTTACTGTCCATCAGCCCCTGCTCTCCCAGGGCTGTTTGAGACCGAGCGGACAGTGCTGTACGCTTCTCTGGCTCAAAATCCCCACCCTTGCATTTTCCATGGTTCAGGGCAAACAATGCACACTGGATGGTGTAGACAGGAGCTTTGCACTGTGCATTAATCTGGTAACTCAAGCATTAATGATCTCAGCCAAGGCACCTGGGCTAAAGTGGCCGCCAGGTGAAATGCTGTGCTCTCATTGGCTAGAAGTGCCTGGGAACAGGGAAAGGTGACAAAAGGTTGTCTCTGATCTCCCAGCATGCACCTGTGTTGAATGAATATGTCTGGAGGCAGAGCAGAGCAGCTGGGAGCTGGCAGTTATTGTTATTACTAGAGCTGGGTGTGATTTTTCCAGGAAACATCTCTTTGATGGAAAATGTTGATTCCTCTAAACCAAAACTTTTCCAGGAAACATTCTCAGTTTTGACTTTGGGCCAAAAGGTTTCTCGGGCCAGGATGAAGTTCCTGGTCAGAACATAGGTGACAGAAAGAGACCCCAGTGACTCAGTCACGCATAGGTGACAGAAAGAGACCCCACTTCTCAGGAGGCAGATTCAGAGCAGGAGCTTGAATCTGGATCTCTCACATCCCCATTAAGGTAAGTGCCTTAATTGCTGAACTAGTGGCTAATCTGCCATGGGTCTGGCTCTTTGCCTGTCTGGTTTTCCATGAAATGTTTTGAAAGGGCTCAGCTTTGTCCCAGTGTGGAATGAAACTAAGTGCTGAGAAATTTCATGAAATGAATTTTTGTTTTTTGGCCAGTCCTGGTTGTTGTTTTGATAGCACCCGGGGGCCCAGTCATGATATAGGACCCCATTGTGCTAGGTGCTGTACAGACATACCACAGTAAGATGGTCCCTGCCCCAGAAATCTGATAATCTGATATAAGGCAAGAGATGACAGATGGAGACAGACAGTGGCGTGCAAGGCAACAAAGAGATAATATTGGTCACCATGCCAGTCCGTGGTCTCAGCACACCAGCTGCCTAATTGTCGTCAAGTTTTTTGTAGGCATCCTAGCAAAGGAGAGCTTACTGGAAGAATGTGAAGGAGAACAATGAGGTAGCTTTGCAAATGTTTATGGGGAACTCCTCCCAAGTGGGGCGGCGTGGGAGAAAGCAGTGGGAAGAGGGCAGACTTCTAGGATCGCTATATTCATTGAGTATCTAAGTTAAGCATGCATTATAGAAGGTGAACTGGATGGTTTGCAATTCTCCACCAGCCAGCAGGGAGAAATACAGCTATTCAAGATGGCAAAGGCCACTCAGATCATTCAAAAAGAAAAGGAGGACTTGTTGCACCTTAGAGACTAACATTTATTTGAGCATAAGTTTTTGTGAGCTACAGCTCACTTCATCGGATGAAGTGAGCTGTAGCTCACAATAGCTTATGCTCAAATAAATTGGTTAGTCTCTAAGGTGCCACAAGTCCTCCTTTTCTTTTTGCGGATACAGACTAACACGGCTGTTACTCTGAAACCTATCAGATCATTCAGTACATCCTCCCAGAGCCAGTGCAGGATTGTTCCCTGCAGACTTTTTGGCTTTTGCAGTATGGACTCCCAAGTGATGGGAGGGAGTGCCATATTCCCTATGGGAGAAGATTCCACAGCCCAGCAGAGCTTGCTGCCAGGGGCTAAGAGCAGCATTGGGGAGGGAGGAACATTGCAGCAGCAGATTTCTCTTTGGCCAGCCCTCCTATGACATTGCTGGCTATGAAGCCTCTCCAAGAGGGGATACGTAGCACGGAAGTAGTGATACATCTGAGCCAGGTGAGGATCTGCAATGTCACATACTTCTAGCTGGGGGTAGGCCAGTCTAGTATTTATTAATTTTAAAAGCATTTTTGGTAGTTTTCATCATGGCGTCTGGACAGCCTGAGCAGTGTCTTCACAGGCAGCTTCATGCAATTATCATGTGGAAACGGGTAGTGGTTGGGGCACACACACAGTGACTTGGATTCACTTCCTGGCTCAGCCCCGAACTTCCTGTGCGATCTTGGGCAAGCCCCTTAATCTGCCTTGTTCCTCATCTGCAAAATGGGGCTAGTGCATGCCTATTGTCAAGGTAAGGGCTGTCAGTAACTGTGAGGTGCTCAGATACTACGGTGAGGAGGGCCACGTTAGCACCCAGGTAGAATATTTGTTCCATAGATGCTCATGTTTTCTTGTTGCTTCTTCCCCACCTGAAACCTCCTGGGATGCTCCAGTCCTCTTCACGGCAACCAACAGTAATAATGCCTAGCTTTAATAAAGGGTGTTTTATCAGTAGACCTTGAATGCTTGCAGTCAGCATCAGTCTCTATTGTACAGAAGGGGAAACTGAGGTACGGAGCAGGGACATGACTTACAAAAGGTCGCCCAGCGGGCCAGTGGCAGATCTGGGAGTAGAATTCAGCTCCCCTGAGCCTCAGTCCAGTGTGCTATCTACTAGGCAACACTGCCTCCCACGGTGGTTTGAGCCTTCCTGTTCTGGTGGGCAGGGAGCAAATGATCCCAAATTGCTCTGGATTTTCTCGCCCACCCCCGATGCCATTTGGCTGCCAAGTGGCATCACAGCAGCTGTTAGAGGAAGAGCATTTTTGCTGTCATGGGGAATAATGTACGGCTAAAAGGGGTGGGGACAAAAAGACAGCTAGTAAGAAAAATTGTTCCAGGTGAAAACCCTATGACTTCTTGCATCTTGGGGTATTAGCTTCCAGGATGGTATCATGAGGGACAGAAAAATAACAGGCCCTTAATCTGGGCACCACCAAGCCCACCCTGAAATGCCTGTGGGGAATCAAAGAAGAAGAATGACTCATTGAAGGGTGTTCGGATTTATTTACCTGGAGCCCCACAGCAGGTTAAAATAGTGTGGTGATAAGGACTATATTTAACTTCACACTCCAGCCAGTCGGCGGGGGGCTCTGGAGGTTAATGCCTCCATTTAAATGGAAATTGAGAGCCAAATTATTAGCAACTGTTTGAAAGAACCAAGTGATAAAGAATGGCTGTCAGTACGGTACAGTACACAGCATGCTCCCTGGCTGCGGCTGACGGACTGTAAGCAGGAGCTGGGGTCAGAGCCTGCTCAAGGTGTCTCCCCAGCTGCAGAGGAGGGGCTTGTTACAGAAGGCACTCCACCCAGGCAAACGTAAAACAACTGCTGAGGGTAGCATCTGTCCATGGGACCTCGGCAGGGTTGGAGGACAGGGACAGGCAGACTCAGAGCAGTACATGTCAGAGAAAGGATAAAGAGCCAAAAGGATCAGGAAGGCTTAGCCGCACAAATCAACATCTCTGCGGGATGGGCTAGAGGTCAGCTAAGTGAAATGTGTTGCGTTTAAGCAAGGGTAGGGGATGCTGAAATAGCGCACGACAAGTCGATGGTGCCTTGGAACGAAAAGGCGGAACAGGCTGGGAGACCTGAAGCAGAGAGGCTGTGAAGGAGGAGGGCGGTCCTTGATGTTAAAAGAGCCAGACACAAAGCTGATTATTCACTCAGATTGATTAACTATTGAATGTGCTCTCAAAAGGGAGCAGTTCTTCTGCGGCTGCAGGAGGCATGGATTCTGGCCAAGTATTAAATATCTGTAGCTTTCACTGGCTATCCAGTGATCGCCATGAGGCATATAGGACCCAATCCAAAGCCCACTGAAGTCAATGGCAGTTTTCGCACTGTGCACTTTCAATCAGGCCTCCTATTGCAGGAAACACAAAGAACATGGCTAATTATGATCGGACATGTCCATTCAAAATACTGCTAAAATAGAGCTAGTTGGACAATGGGGGGGGTCCCCATGGGAAATTTCAGCTTTGCATCAAAAAAATGAAAAATTTTGAAAGTTTTCAGGTTTTGATTTTTCAATAAAAGTCAGAATTATCCATGGGAAGCACACAAAAAAAGCCTGCTTAGTTAAAAACCCAAGTTTCCATCGAAAACAATTTTCTACAGAAAATTTTGGAGCAGTCCTGTTTCTGACATTAAGGGGAAGATTTTCAAAAGCACAAAGGACAATTAGGAGCCCAATGCCCATTGCAAGTCAATGGGAATTAAGCTGTTAACACCATTTGTGACTTTGAAATTCTCCACCTAAACCCTCCCAAGGTAGATAAGTAAAGGATCTTTATCCCTGTTTCACAGATGGGCAAACTGCAGCAGAGAATTTAGACAGCTGCCAAGGACCAATAGGAAGTAGGAGATGGGATTAGAACCCAGGAGTTCTTGGTTCCCAGACATTACCTAGAATACTAGTTTATGCCTCTCTCTATAAAGAAATGGCATGAAAACTACTTTCCTTTTTAATGCTGATCATAATGAATGTTTAAAATGAATGTTTAAAAAACACCCCTACAGATACATAATTAGTAGCTAATAAGTTGACAAACCATTTTCCAAAGTGCAAACTGTTGGGTTTGTGATTTCCTCTTTACTATTCATTAAATCTGGTTAGAGTGGCACTTTCAGTGTCATAGCTCCCTGCTCCAGGTGGAGAAGGGGTTAACAGGGTAAGCCTAGACCACAGCTGGTAAAGTTATTCATTGCAAGCAGTGTAGTCATCAGATTTGGCTGGGTTTTTTTCCATTCTCTAATTGACCAAAAACTGTCTGTGATTCTTCACAAGTGTGCTCCCTATTCATAATCGTGCCTCAAAATTACTAGTTTTTGCAAACTTATCTGGGCCTCTGACTTTTCCCAAACAGTGCATTGGGTGTGCACCTGCAAGCATTCAGTCAAGGTGAGTGGTTATTTGAATCATAGGGAATGGTTTCTGTTCCCTCATTGGATGACCTAACCCTTTATAAACAGGAGCTGCGCCACTGGGGTCCTTGACTCTGCTAGGGTAAGGAGACACATTTAAATCTTTTTCCCGTTCTCGTTTGCGTGAGAAAGAGCATTATATGTGGCCACAGTTTTTAAAACAGCTGGGGTCATGCCTGAGTAAGAGGGAAGGACGTAGGCTAGATTTATTAGTTCTCTAGCCAACTTACTTGGTGGGAAGGTGACAAGAGAAACTGATGTAAATATGGGTAATGGGGCAAGGCCCAATTTCTTCGCTGAAGAGTTTGCAACGTTGAGCCCAAAGGTGGGAAGAAGGAAAGGCTGGTATCAACAGTTCACGCAGAGCTGAAGTATAAAGACACTAAGGGAGAGAGTGGTAGAGGGGGGGAAACTGAACTCAGCGCTCTCTCTTGACCACAAGCTTGTCCTTCCATTTGTTGGCAATGCACCAGCCATAACAAAAACCTAAGCCACTGCTAGAGAGTCCACACCAGGTTCTTCCCCCCCCCCCCCAGCTCCTTACAAGTCAGAAAGAAGAGGGGCCTTGCACTAATGTCCTGCAGATTAGCAAACTCATGGGACTAAGAAGGGGGTGGGGGTGTGACAGCAATTCCAAACTGGAATTAACTAGCACGTTCACACCCACACAGTTTTCAACTATTACCCAGCTCTGTGCTATAGTCTCCTTTCTTGCTGAAAAGGCAGGAGAAGGGAAAACACCTTGGTTTTGCCAGCAGAACAAGGACCTGGATAAACCAGTGACCACACAAAGAATGAATTTGGGAGGGGTGGAGAAGGAAGGCGTATTAAGAGAGAAACACATGGGAAGCATTAGGAGCCTGGAGAAAAGGGTAAAAAAGAAATAGAGAGAAAATTAGATCATTTTAGAAATATTAACAGCCTTGCCGCATAGCTGCTGAGAAAGCTCGCACTGCCATGTTTAATTTATTTCAGACTTGGAAGGATAAATATCTCATTAAAGGCTAGTGCTTTCCTTTCAAAAGGAGAAAGCATGTGTTCACACTCAAGGTAATTACAAACATCCATGGCTTTAAAAATAAACCCGTGTGCAGCCGCGCGAGCCTGAGTCCAGGCGAGCAGGAGCTGTGCTGTGTTTGAGCGACCCCACAAGGATGAGGGGAAAGACAGCTGCTGGCTGAAGCAGAAAGAGGGGAGCTGATGCTGAGCTCAGAGTGGAGAGAAGACGCTCTCTGATGGCAAATTCATCCCTGTGCAGAGAGGACACAAGATCTAATGTTACTTACACTCTGTGGGCGTTAGTGGGTTTTAAGTAGCATAGAGGGTACATTTTACCCTAAATGCCTGGTCATGCACCCATTAAGCTAGCCATGAAAACCCTATTGACTCCAAGAACTGCAGGTTTGAGTCTGAAATTATTAGACTCCGTGTTTTAAGAGCAGGGGGCTATTATGGGTTCCAGATGGAGCACCCATTACTAGAGCTAGCAGCGTGTACAGTCACGTTCTCGTTCCTCGCTGCCTGCCTTTCCACTGTATTTTCCTGTGGGCTCTGCAGTGTGACCCAAGCATCTCTATGCTGTCAATTGGGCTGTCCAAACCAGGAGGGAGTCAGTGGAGTTGGCTAGTTCCTTTTATAAGGAGGGACGTTTCTAAAGTAGCAAAGGAAAAGGGGTAACACGTTGAAAAGCACCTTCTCCCTTTTTGGATGGTGCAATATACCATATAAATGCATGGCTTGGCCATTCTTCGTACCACACCATTTCTATGTTGAAATATCAGTTTGCCTCTTTGTCAGAAGATGCTGTCTGTGATAAGTAGAAACCAAGGGGAATTAAGGGCCTTCTCTAATCTTGTGTTTAAACTAGACAATAGTTAACACAGAGAACACACAGAAATCCTGGAAGATCACCCATGTCTGGAACACATTTTATTCTGCTCAGGATTTATTTAGAAGATCATCAACCCATTTACATCTTGTCTGGCCAGCTGTCAGCGTAACTTGGGGGGAGTTACTCGTTGGGACGGTTGTTCTCTGTTCAAACAAAACATTTCACTGTAGAAAAGAGACAGAGGCTTCGGGGTCTGGAATTGTCAAACTAAATTAAGAGTGATTGTCAGATAATAGTCAATAAACATCAGGGTTGGTGGTCAGTGAGCCAGATGTTTGAAAGTGTCTACCACAGCAGAGACAGAAGTTTAGTGGCTGGTTCATTAATTAATAGCAAATAAGCTCTTCATGGGAACAGTGACTGCTTAACCAAACATCTGAATTTGGCCCTTCTTTGCCCAATGAGATCTAAATCAGAATTGGATGGTTTCAGCTAATCCATATCTCAAGGAATTGGTGAGGACAGCATTATCCTTGTTCAGTCTCTGTTGAAATGATGGGTGGGGGGGGGGAAACAGGAGGGTGAAGCTCTTTCTTTAGGAAGCCGATCCAAGACCCTAATGTGTTTGTCTACGGGGCCTTCAGGTGCCTCTTACCTTTGCTCTCTGTAATAGTGCTGCAGGAATATAACTATACCGCCGATTTTAAAGTTTATCCCATTTTTATTGCTTCACCCTCCTGAAGCAGGCTTTAAATCTTGAGTCTTGTTTTACAGATGTAAATAAACTATGATAGTGATCAGATGCAATGTGAACTGGTATCATGCTGGCACAATTTAGTCATCAGTCCACAGGTGTTACCTCTGATCTGTCACCAGAACATGGAAGTTATAACCAGGCACTTGTTTTTAAGCCCCTCCTCAAGGCTCAGACTGACCCTTGTGGTTGTAGTTTTTGACAGTCCAGTGAAGTCTTACTGTTCTCTTCTGAGTGAATGAGGGGGTTAGCACAAAAAAGGTTGTTTGTTCATTTTCAGCTATTGTAACAATTCCTCCATGAGTCTTTAGCATGCTTTGAATCCAGAACCTTCAGCGTTTGACCTAAAGGAGTAATTTTGTTATCTAGTAGCAGCAGTAGGCTATAATCTGTTGGGATCAGCATTTGGAAGGGGGACTATGATACAGAGTATCTCACTAATATATTTGGCCATATACTTCCCAACCAGGGATAATTCAGTACCTGGATGAGCTACAAGAAAGCCACCCTTAATGAGATGGAAGGCCTCTGTGCAAATATTGACATGATTTCAAGGAGTATCTCTTAAGTTGGTTGAATCTGCCAGGATTTGTATCCAACCTTCGTCATGACTTTGAGAGTTAGTAATCTTGCCAATGTGATTTTTTTTTTTCACTCTCCTCTTAAAGGATGTAAATCAGAGCTGTTGGAAGCTAAGCCCTATAGTTTGGCTGGATGGTTCACCCCTGACAATGGTGTGTTTTCTTCTTGGTCTCAGACAATTCTGCAGTTTCTGTAATCAGAGCAGTCCCAGCCTGTTTGAAATAACTATGCTGCCTTTTGCATCTCTTTGCCTGCTACACTTGGGACCAGTTTGGGGTTCTTTGCGATCCACGGTGCTATATTCCCCTCCACGATCTTCTGCAAATTCTGCTTTACATCTTGAACACTAAATTAAGCAGCAATCAGGCCTCTCTCATCCTTTGCTGATTGCGTCTGTTCTGTGACACTTCTCATACCCGATTTATGAATAAATATCCAAATCTGCATCAACTTCTGCTGTCAGCTCTTGTGAGGCACCTGATTAGTCTCAAAAGCCAGTTGTGAGATTTCTGGGCCTGACGGGTGCCGTGAATCATTTTGTACTGCAGCTCCCACAGAAGAGTAAATGCTAAAGCAGCAAACCTCAACTGTTTCTAGTGGGACATAACGCCCATACCAGAGAATATAAGACGCTTACTCTCAGGTCTAACTCACTAAACTAAGTAGGACTAGACTAAATGGGATCATTGAATCATCTTTATTAATAACATTTATTATTTAACTTTTATATAGAAGCCCACACTCTTGGGGCTCCATTGTAGAAACATATAGCAAAGACAGTCCCTGCTCAAAAGAGCTTATTATTTTGTAGTCCCACAGGGAACACGAGCTATGTAAAATATTACAGTTCTGGTGACAAGCACCAAATGAGAATCACTCTGTATAACATAAATCTAAAAGCACTTTATGGTGGGGCTCCAAGGGTGAAATCCTGGCTCCATTGAAGTCAATGGTAAAACTCCCATTGACATCAGTGAGGCCAGGACATCATCCCAAGTGTTTTAGCAGAGAGAACGAAAGAATAACCTCTTAATCAGAGGTCTGTCTCTTTATTATGTTCCTCCTACGCCATACCCTGGTCCTGTCTGACAACTGGAGGACCAAGATTTCTAATTGTTGAACTCAACTCCACACACCTTTCTGCATGACATATGCAAAAGTGTCATGAACCACTAACTGTGAACCTCTCTGGTCACTTGGATTGGAAGAAAGGTCTGTCTGAGGAAATCTTCTAAACAACTGCATGCATTTTTTACTATAAGCTCTTGTTTGTGTCCAAGTTTCAGCCTTGTGCTAATTATATGGACCTTGGCTGGATTCAAAACAGTAACCTATAGGCAAAAGGCTCAGTGTCTTCTCACTAACCCGATCGACCACTAGTTCATGCTTTCTCAGATGCCTTTCTCCTTAATAAATATTTTGGGCCAGATTCTCAGCTGGTATCAGTGGGCAAAGCTGCATTGATCGGTCCCTTTAAGTAAACAGGTATATTGTCATTCTATTAAATGAGAACCTCTGTCTCATCTTATTACTTCCCCAAGTGACTGGATGCACAAATGAAAGTCACTGGTCCCACTTCTGTTCTAAATGACACCCGTGAAACAGAGGACAGAATTTGGCCTGATGACATGAAGGAAACAAGGCCCTTGAAACTCCTGGATAAGTCCAGAGTCATAGAAATCACAAATATTTATTACAAAAGGCACTTAAACATCCTTGTTTTGCTTTAGATCCATTTCAATGTTATAACTGTTGCTATTGAAACACATTACACATTATTAATGTCAGATAAATATTTGCTGCAACTGAGCCAGGAAATCTGTCCAATTTCGCAACTTTGTTCAAAATTATTATAAAGAAAATCCCTATATAAATCAATCTATATATCTTATCTATATATACAGGGCCAAGACTGACAACCCTGGAGACAGACATTGTTTTTGTTGGCAAAATAGGTACAGGTAGCCAGAAAGGAAGCTGAAGGTACCTCCACACACATATATCATGTTACATGCTATCTGAAGAGATATAATGGAACACATTCTATCTGCTTTGCTTTGAAATGTATTCTATCCTATAGCATTCACTGTGGATCCCAGTGAATATAAATGCTATTATGGAAATTGCTTCTTAATGAAGATTCTCAGTATAATGAAGAGTAGAATTAGCTCCTGGAAAAATGGAGTCTCTCTCAACCACAATGTTCTGACAGCGGGAAAGTTAATTAGAAACTCTACTCTATTGTGTTTTTAAGACCATAAGAATGGCCAAACTGGATCAGACCAATGGTCCATTTAGCCCAATATCCTGTCTTCTGACAGTGGCTGGTGTCAGATGCTTAGAGGGAGTGAATAGAGCAGAGCAATTATCAAGTGATCCATCCCCTGTTGTCCAGTCCCAGCTTCTGGCTGTCAGAGGTTTAGGGACTCCAGGAGCATGGGGCAGTGTCCCTGTCCATCTTGGCACATAATCATTGGTGGACCTATTCTCCATGAATGTGTATCATTCTTTTTTTGAACCCAGTTATACTACTGGACTGCACAACAGCCTCTGGCAACGAGTTCCATAGGTTGACTGTACATTGTGGGAACAAGTACTTCCTTCTGTTTGTTTTAAACCTGCTGCCTGTTAATTTCATTGGGTGACCCCTGATTCGTGTATTGTGTGAAAGGGTAAATACTAGTTCTGCATTCATGTTTTCCACACCAGTCATGACTGTGTAGACCTCTGTCCTATCCCCCCTTAATTGTCTCTTTCTCAAGCTGAACAGTCCCTGACTTTTTAATCTCTCCTCATAAGGAAGCTGTTGCCCTTATTTTTGCTGCCTTTCTCTGTACCTTTTCCAATTCTAATGTATCTTTTGTGAGCTGAGCGACCGGACCTGCCTGCAGTATTCAAGGTGTGAGTGTACTATAGATTTATGATATTTTCTGTTTTATCTATCCCTTTCCTAATGCTTCCTAACATTATGTTCGCTTTTTTTTTTTTTCAACTATTGCTGCACATTGAGCAGATGTTATCAGAGAACTATCCACAATAACTCCAGGATCTCTTTCTTGAGTAGGTATCAGGTACTTTAGACCCCATCATTTTCTATGTATCGTTGGGATTATGCCCTTGTGTTGCCCAGTCACCTAGTTTTGTGAGATCCCTTTGTAGCTCTTCACAGTCAACTTTGGACTTAACTATCTTCAGTAATTTTGTATCATCTGCAAATTTTGCCACCTCACTGTTCACCCCCTTTTCCAGATCTTTTATGAATAAATTGAACAGCACAGGTCCCGGTAGAGATCTTGCAGATTCCATGTGCATATTTGGGCACATGTGTGTGCGTGTGTGTGTTTAATCCTCTCACTGCAAATCAGTTCAAACTGAAAGCAGCAGTAGTAACTCCCAGAATGTGTCCAGACATATGTCTGTGTTGTGGAATCCTGAAACAAACAATTGGAGGATTTAGAAGTGTCTTGGTGGGGGTGGTCTTTTTAACTTGAGGAGAAAGGAATTTCCTGCATCAGCTAGAGTCCAGGAGAGGAATGATCAAAGAGCTACACACTTGCAACTACAGCAGGAATCAGAGGTCAGATATTGCTGGATAACTAGGGAACTTGATCCAAGAAATTAAGCCATTATTATTACTGTTATTTAGACAGATATAAAATACACCCATCAGATTACTGCAGCAGGCAGTTGAATTATAAAAAGTTCCAAAGGACAAACGTCAGGAAATATGACAATAGAATATTTGCATTATATCCCACATGCACAATGAAGGAGTTAGACACGCCCAACTCAGCCCACCTCCTCCAACCGCTCCTGAAATAGTCCAAGTCTGGCAGCAGGAAAGTTCTAATCAACTTTTTTTTTTTAAACCAAGTTTTCCTGGAGATGGATGCTGCCAGGTGTGACTATGTAACCCAATGGTTAGTGTGTGGTACAGAGTCCTTCTCTGTGCCTGATCCACAGAAGATATGAGTCTGTGACTGGCCTTGCTAGACAGTCTTGGCTTTTTAGCTTAACCTGCAGTAGCCCATGCTTTTAGCTCTGGAGGTCCTGTGTTGGCCAAGAGGGAGGCCAACACAAAGACTGTTATTGATTCTTTTAAACGGGGATATTTGGACCAATTGTCTGCGATGAACCTGGCAGTGTGGACATGAAAGGAAAGCACTATGAAGTTCCCCTTCAATGCTCCTGCTGTATAAGGGTGAATTTCAGTTAAGGAGGTGAGTGAAGGTTCTACAACTAAGCGCTTTGTCTTTTTCATTACCATAGCCGCAAACTTACCAAGACTCAAATGCGGGGCAAAAAGTCACCATGAAGGGCATGGCAAGCATGGAATGAGACACTTTATAGCAATATGGAGGCACTTTGGTGAATAATTTTTTTTTTTTTAATTATCTGGATCTGGTTGAAAAATGCCAATTGTTTTCTCACGATTTTTTTTTTTTTATTTCCCCACTTTGATGAAAACCCAACCAACCCAAAATGTTTGGTTTTCACAAACCATTTTTGGGTTTTAAAAAAATCTAAAGCTTCCATGCCCCTCCGAATTGTTTCTGTTTTCTCATTGGAAAAAAAATGAAATTTTGGTCAAATTTTCACATTGGTCAAAAAGTGATTTTTTTTATCCAAAAAATAAAAACAGTTCAAAGAAAAAATTTCAACTACTTCCGAAACTGACAACAGTGCTGCTGTAATACAGAAACAGGCCTTAGCCTAAGACATTTACGAGTGACATGGTCTATCCCTTCATCTCTCAGATTAGACATTTGGATTCCCGTGATGCAGTAGAGAGAACAAGATATCACTAGATTGGAGTGGAATGTTAGGCTACCAAGTAATCTCCCTCCTTTGCCGAGACGTTTTTAGTGAGGCATGCAATTCTACACTTGCATGTAAGGCATGATCTTGCATATAGAGTGCATGTGATGTCACGCGGTGTGCAGGATGCCATTTTGTTCTACAAAGTGGCATCTTCCATGTGACGTGACCTCACACAGCTGGTGCGTGCAAGATCACACTGTGTGGAGGGCTCCATTTTGATCAACAAAATGGCATTGTCCATGTGTGTTTGGCAGCCAGATGGAATCATCCAGTGGGCACAGCCAGTCCTGAGCTTGCAATACATGCGTTTTATGAGCTTAGAGTTGGCAGGGCTTCATGTATCACGCCCTCTGCAAGTATCACCTTTGCCACTTCCAGGAGAAAGTTGTTGTTAGTTTGTTGTTTTGTATTACCGTAGTGTCTAGCAGCCCTAGTCATGAAGCCCTGTTGTTCTAGGTGCTGTGCAATTGTTCCAGGACTGCAGATATCCTCATAGAATCATAGAATAACAGAGTTGGAAGGGACCTCTGGAGGCCATCTAGTCCAACCTCCTGCCCAGAGCAGGACCAATCCCAACTAAATCATCCCAGCCAGGGCTTTGTCAAGCCTGACTTTAAAAACTTCTAAGGAAGGGGATTCCACCACCTCCCTAGGTAACGTATTCCAGTGTTTCACCACCCTCCTAGTGAAAGAGTTTTTCCTAATATCCAACCTAAACCTCCCCCACTGCAACTTGAGACCATTACTCCTTGTTCTGTCATCTGCTATCACTGAGAATAGTCTAGATCCATCCTCTTTGGATCCACCTTTCAGGTAGTTAAAAGCAGCTATCAAATCCCCCCTCATTCTTCTCTTCCGTAGACTAAACAATCCCAGTTCCCTCAGCCTCTCCTCACATTCATTATTAAATGGATTGCTATAACTCTTGGACCCGTGGAACTCATTGCAAGAGGATGTGTAACTCGACTGAAAAAAGAATTGGATAAGTTTGTGGAGGACAGGTCCACTAATGGCTATAGCCAAGATGGTCAGGGATGCAACCCCATGTGTCCCTAAGCCTCTGCCTACCAGAAGCTGGGACTGGACTACAGGGGATGGATGACTCAACAATTGCCCTCTGAAACATCTGACATGGGCGACTGTCAGAAGACAGAAAGCTGGGCTAGATGGACCATTGGTCTGATCCAGTCTGGCCTTCTTATGGGGGATTCTTAGAGGAGACATGACTGACCCAAAGTCATCCAGCAGGCCAGTGGCAGAGGTGGAAATAGAGCCCTGGTGGCCTTAGGCTGCACTGCCTGTATGGCACTTGACTGGGTTGTAGAAGATTCCTAACTCTGCCTTCAACTTCCTTTTGTGACCCTGGGCAAGTCACTTAACCCCTCTGTGTTCCCTGACTCTAACATGGGCACAATCACCCTTCCTTTCTCCCACCTTTTGTCTTGTTTATTCAGAATGTGAGCTCTTTGCGGCAGAGACCTTCTTTCTCTATACATCTGTACAGCACCTAGCGCAACTGCTTTGTGCCCCTAGGCTGTACCGTAATACCACTAATAACCAAGGACCCCAAACCTGGTATAGACCTGAAAGGATCTTTGTGCCATGGTCTGTCCCAATGAGATCTGGAAAGGTTCTGGTGTGTACACACACACACCTCCTTAGGTCAACAGCCTGGCTACTCTCTACTAATGTCACCTTTATTAAACACCCTCTGCGCTGTGCACTTACTTCCCAATTAGATCAGAACATGACTTGCTGTATTCAGCTCTCCAGGCTAATGGATCTATATTAGGCTGCTGTTTTCTCACTTAATGCGCTTCACACCACTGGAGGTGTATGACTGAGCTATGGCATGACGCAACGAATAAGGAAGCATCTGAGAGAAGGCTCAGTGACTACAGGGCTACATTAATTGGTTCCTGTGTCCTGAGCCTGTGTCCTAGAAGTGGGCTGATCACCCACCCCTGTCTAAATGAATTTAAATACTACAGGTCACTAGCTTTGCTGTGATTGTTTAACAACTAGCATAAAAAATCACTTTGTCAAACCCATCCAGGAAAGCAGAAGTGTTTGCAAAGTTGTGAATTTGAGGCCGAATTACCTGAGTGCTCTGTCCAATGTGATTCTCATCACAGGACCACTAAGACTCTGTGTGTAGCCAGGAGAGAGAAGTGAGAATTTCTAGAGGAGAAAGGCACCTGAAACCAAAGGCAACTCCTGAATTCAACTGCAGTGTGCCAGCAAAGGAAGAGCAAGGACCCTGTGACATGTGCATGGTACAACCCGACATGTGCATGGTACAACCCAACATGTGAGAGACCCTTTCTCATGGCCATGCAGGATTTGCAGTTGTTGTCAAACTTGCCTCTGTCAGGCGTTTTCAACTATAGAAATGGTAACGTCCTGGGCTTGGAGGAGAGTGGGCAAATTAGGAGCCAGTGTGGATTTCTCCTAAGTCAGTGATCACATGACACTCTCCCCACAATCTGGCCAAGCCCAGAAGGAAGAACCTGTTATAACTGGAACTGAAAAAGATTCCTAAGTAAACCACCACCCGCTGCAAGTCAGCAACAAACTCTTGCTTTAGTAAGTTGGGTTTTTGACACAATACCGACTGTTTGACAGTGACCAGAGGGCATAAGAGAGAAGGCCAGAATCTGACAAGAATTTGGGGCTCATTTCAGTGGCATAAGTTTCTTTAGAAACTCCATCGGCTGACTCAGCATTGGAGATGTAAGTGGCTGGCAGCGGTGAAAAGCAGGAGAGCAGCATGTCCGGACGCAGGTGGAATTTGGATCTGGAGCAAAGGATGGGCACTGGGAATGATAGAAAGCTGCACAACATAGAACAGCTTGGCACATAGGGGCCGTATTCCCAGGGCTTGGGTCAAAAGGAGATCATGGGCGAGTTCAGGGCAAATTTATGACTAGTAGTGAAAACAAACCTCTCCTTGCACCCAGATGCCCTGATGGGGCACAGAACTGGTGGACAGAATTATAGATCTTTAGGGGAGGTACCCACTTTGTGTTCTTCCTTTGTACAGTGCCCAGCACACGGGGGTCACCTAGGCATTGTGATAATACAAATAAATAATAATAATGCAGAGAAGAGTCTCATCATCTGTGAGACGGAGGCCTGTGCCAATGGATTTAACCCTGAGAACTTTGAGGAAATAACACTTATTAACTATAATAATCCTTACTTATTGCTAAGACTCTGACCATGTGTTCCAAGCTGCTCTGACCCAACGGTACCCTGTCCTGAGCAGCAGCCAGACTGCCAGAGATGACGGGAAGGTGAAGAGACACTGGGGGTGGGAAGAGCTGCAGCAGGTGGGATTTGGGAACTCAGATGAGCATTATGGGCAGCTCATTCTCCATCCCCCGAGTATTACTGGAGGCTGCAGAGGACCATAAAACACAGCCCTCATGTGCTGAGCCCTCCGGGGGCCCTCAATAGCATATGTCTAATTCCAGGAACTAACTTATTATCAGACAATGGGCATTCACACTATGAGTAGCAGCAGTGTAGCAATAATGTCTAGTGGCTCCTCCCACGGCCAGGCCCAGTTGTGGTAGGTGCTGTATGTACACCTGCTGAGGGACAGCCCCTGTCCCAAAGAGCTCACTGGCCGAATGGGCAAGGCAGACAAAGGGCGGTAGGGGAAACGGGCACAGAGAATGGAAGTGACATGCCCCAGCTCACACAGCGGGTCCGTGGCAAAGCCAGTCCTGAGCCCCAGTCTTGTGTCTTCCCCAAGGGACAGTGTTGCTGGCGTTTCAAACTGGCCTTCACAGTGAGCTGCCCTGTGGGAGCCGAAGGTGGGGACCCAGACACGCTTGTGGCTGGGGCTGTGTTTCTGCTGTAGGGAGGTGCTCTGCAAAAGACTTGCTTCTAACGTCCCCTGCAAAGCCTCGCTTTGTTCTCTCCAGCTGTGAAGCATTCAGCAGGTCGGGGGCTGTGGCCGTGGGCTTAGCCGGGGAAATTAATGGCATGTTGCACCATGTTTACAAGCTTGTAACATCCTCATCGGGAAACAACAACAGCGTTTTTACAGTCAGGGAGCAGATGGCCTCTTCAAGTAGCTTTCCCTCCCCCTCGTCCCGTCGTCCTTACCGTCACACCCCCCGTCCTATACCTTCCTCCAGGGCAATGGGGTCAGTCTCTGATGCGTTACATGATGCCAAAGCCTGGGAGCAGCTGCTATTCATCACCCCCCGCACACACCCCAACACACACAATGCCATCAACCTGTCCTGGACCAAGCATATTCCTCAGCTGAGTGCTCCCACTTCCTAGAGTAATGGGTATAATGTCACTGCTCTGCATACGAGCCGCACAGCCATTCCTTGGTATGGTGCCAGCATGCAACGCACCAGCTTTGTTTATAGCTCCGGGGACGGTTTGTCTTCATAAAGCTGTCACTGTATTATATCTGTTACTTAGTGTTGTGTCTCAGTGATACACTGTAATTTACACCATCCCTTAATAACGCAGTAAGCCCTGCAGTGGTATTTCCTTTGCCACAGCTCTTTTCATTCCTTGCAGACCTAGCCCAAAGTTCCGGCGTACCTCTCGGGCACCCAGCTCAAAGCATCTGTTCTTCTGAGACTCAAAAGCACACAATACTTTGTAGGGGAAGATTTCCTTAGCTTCCTGGAAAGGCACCGGCTGGAGGATCAGCGGCAGATGAAATGCCAGCGTCAAAGAGAGGTCGCAGACAATTACCTCTTGGCAGCAAGAGAATCTGGGCTGCCCTTTTGCAGGTGCAATTCACCAGCACATTTTTGTACCCTCAAAATGAATGGCAGGTGTGAATCAGAGCAGATGACACCTCTCACTATTCCTGCAGCCAAGTAGCTAGAGGGGTATGTACCCATAGTTGCATTCACAGCTCCATTGCAGGTACAAATTTTGAAGGTCAACAATTGCACCTATAAAAGCAAGGCTGAGCCACCGCTCTTTAGAAAATGTGTCCCCTTGTGTCTGCGGCTATGACAGCACAAGCTGCCTTGGCAATGACAAGATTCTTTGCAATTGCTAGGAGTTCATATTTTCTGGCTCTTCAGCAACATGGAGAGACCCTAAGACCCTGCAGGAGCTAAATCCTGCTATGGATTGGTTGTTTTTCCCAAATCAGGAGTGTTTTAGTACTGAGAGTGGAATGCTGGAAGATGGGGGCCCTTGGGGAGAGTGGCGCCTATAGATCGGATCTGTTGTCAATAAAATACAAATGCAGATGTTCCTCTAAAACTCAAGAGCCTGAAAACCTTCCAAACCACCGATCAAGAAAAGGTATCATATTCCCCAGTTCTCAACTCCTCCACAGAAGAAGCCAGAGCTGCCGCCAAATCACTGCAGCTTGGACTGAAACTACAAAGTAAAGCTTTGCTTCCAGTTTTATATTTTGAATTCTTTGAAAGCTTTCCCCGCACTCCCCCACAATTCTGGGCTCCATCCACCTGCTGGGAACAGAGCTATGCAGTGGGTGGATCCTGCGTTGAGAGAGATCTTTGCGGATTGGGAGGGATGTTGGGGTTAGTTTTAATTTGTTAAATGTCATGTAAGGAACGAGGCAGCTGTTCGCATGCTCTATTGGTGAGTCTCTAGAACTGAAAATGGTTCCAATGTGCCACATGGCCAAGAGCACCACATTCTGACCCCGCTACTCATGTTCAGTAATAGAATCATAGAATATCAGGGTTGGAAGAGACCTCAGGAGGTCATCTAGTCCAACCCCCTGCTCAAAGCAGGACCAATCCCCAATTTTTGCCCCAGATCCCAAATGGCCCCCTCAAGGATTGAGCTCATAACCCTGGGTTTAGCAGGCCAATGCTCAAACCACTGAGCTATCCCTCTCCCCCCATAGCTCCTTTCCCATACACACCTGTTGACACCAGAGGGATTATTCTCAATGGTAATTTGCTACTCACCATGCGAAGGCGATTGCAATTTACCTCTTAATCGTTTTTTATCTATCTTAGGTATGTTATCTGCCCCCCACTATTGCAGCATCTGAGCACATGATCTTTCATGAATTTATTCCCACAAAACTCCTGGGAGGCAGGGAAGTGCTCTGATCCCCATTTTACAGCTGGGGGCTGAGCCACAGACAGGCTAAGTGACATACCCGAGGTCACCCAGGAAGTCTGTGGTGGAGCAGGAACTGAACACAGATCTCACAAGTACTTGGTTAGTTCACTGGCCCATTCTTTCTCTTTAATTTCAGAGCTCTGCTCGCTCTTATCACTCCAAATGCTAATGTCTCTGGGTACTAATGGCAACAGGGGTTGGGCCTACCTATTGGACGTCTCACGTGCTCTGGGGAGACATTACGTTAGTCCCTGCTCCATGCACACGAGGGGAGGCGTGGGGGTTTGAATGCAGCAGGAATGGAGAGGATGAGTGACAGTGTTGTGAGGGCCAGCGAGGAGCAACTTAGAGGTTTAGCCAGGAACTTTTGTCCTGAGGGCTGTTCAGAACAGCTCGTTTATGTGGAGATTTGTATTTACCTGGAAGAATGTTCTGTCACAGGCCTGTTTCCTGCAGGATCCAGCTCCTGACAGTGTAATATACTGAATCCCAGTAGGGTTTGTAGGAACGTTCCATTCCGATATGCCGTGGAGATTCAGGGGTGGGAGGGGATGTGCCGTCAAATTCTATTTTATGAAGAGGTGCTCCGTGAAAAAACCCAGCTCCACATCCAAACGGTGACTCTCTAGAGGGATTCAGATGCAAAGCCACAAACCAGCCTGAGGCTACAAACCCTTCCATGCACCTGGCCTGGGAGTAGGGCTGGTCATGAACCTGCCACCAGATGGGCTCCCTGTAGCATGGAGTTTCATTGCAAATACTTCACTCAGCTCCAGCCATTAGGTTCAGTTACCTTCTCGGGTCTTGTGTACACTCAGAAATGACCCCCCCCCGTAGCCTGCACCAGAGCTAACTCCGAGGTATAGACGAGCACATGCAGGAGTCAATTCCAATTAGCTCCATCAGTGCAAACCCGGCTGGCCCTTACCTGCACTCTGAGGTCAGCTCTGCTGGACTATTCCAAGGGCAGATGAGGCCTCACACTCACTTGAGATGGATTCCAAGTTCGTTCCGTATCGAGTGGGGAAGGGAGGCTTAGCCGTTATTAATCATGCCCCATACTGGTAACAGCCATGCTCTTTCTGTGTCATGATGAGGTAACGGGGCCTTCAAAGTGCAGTCAGAATTTCCTGTACAGCTAACAAGGGGCTTGTGCCTGTGTCTGAGCTTGGCATGCTGGTGGAATGGGATGGAGGTTAACATAGATTTAATTGACCCCTGGCTTCTTAATTGCTTACGGAGGGGAAAAAGCAGCAGATTTAGAATATTTAATTAAATACTAAAATTTGGTGGCAAATTTAATTAACATGTAACTTAAACAACATCACCCTTCCTAGCAAACACCCCTTAAGACAGGGTAGGCAAGGCAACATTAATTGTAATAATTAATTAGGCATTAAACTGATAATGGATACAGCTGCTAACAATTAAGACCTAATTGTGTCAAGCGCTTTAACCGTTTGAGAAAAGACCTGACAACTAGAAGGCAACGGGCAGAAGCAGAAGGACAGGAATAGCTTCCAATGCATTAGTGAGTCAATCTGTCCATCCATCCACCTACCTACCTACCTCAGCAGTTTTTAAGGCCTTGTCACTGTATTTTTTCCTAAAATATCTCTTTGTTGCTATCAGTGACTGGCCACTGGCATTTTAAACCACCGTTGAATCTGGCTCAGAGCCGGTCTACAAGACAAGGTGGTTAAAATAACTGTGTCTTGTTCACATTATTATTGTTATAGCAACACCTACTGATCCCGATGTGCTAGGGGATGTACATACACTTAGTACGTGACTGTCTCTGCCCCAAGGAGCATACAGACTAAGGGTCTGCCTTCACTGCTGAGTTAACTTGGGTGATCAGCACCCAGCTTTGCCCAGCCCACATGTCAGTTGCCACACTGGAAAGTTCAACCCCAGTTACCATATCCTCACTGGAGCTGCGCTCCCCTCTGTATGGCACTGAGACTTCTGGAGGCACATCCCATGGTCTGCAGTGTGACCTTTTGGGGTTCTGTCACTGCCGCTGTGTAACCTCAGATGTCTTAATACGGTACTGCTATGGCTCTGAGCCCTGACTCTGGTAGCCAGCCTAAAAGCATAAAGGTGCCACCAGCCTAGTTACTTCTTGCTGGGTGACATCAACAGCCCTTCCAGTCCCAAGTCTCTCCAAATCCGACGACTCTGAGTTCTGAACTACTAGACCTCTGGACTTTTCCCCTCTGGTTCATTGGTGTGCCTCATCTGGCTGTTACTTTTCTGTGTCCTTCTCCCTGGCTCTCAGGTCAGCTTCTCTGGCCCACTGATCTGCTTCCCATCTTTGGTGCTCTTGGTCCATCTCCATTTTAGCCATCTCCAATCTTTTGGTCCACTCTACTGTCTCCAGATTCTGTAACTCTGTCTAGAATTGCACGGCTGACTCGGTAGGAGCTGTGTCTTTGCCCTCCGTTACTTTTATTTTAGTCTGTCTACATGTTTTTATACTTTCTTTTGTTCTGTTTCCCTAACCAAAAAACCCCCAAAATAGTCAAACTGTAACTTTTCTTTGGCTGTCCTCAGCCGTCTCATTTACAAATCATTTAAAAATGTAGCATACCAGTGCTTGGAGTGTGAACCTCAGTCCTATAGCAAGCTGCATGTAAATCCCATTTGACTATACCAATGTGATGCTTCATTTATCTGCTATATAGATGTACTTTTCATTCTCCTCTGAGGTGTTACCTAGTTCAATTTACATTGGGGGCGCAGGAAAACAGGTAAAACAATATTCCTTTGTCTGCTTGCAAAACACCTTTTAAGACCATATTTCCAGCATGAATCTATAATACTTTATACATTGCCTGTACTTATATCACGCAATAATATTATGACCAGTGTGTTACTGCACAATAGTTTACATGGCACTTTTTAGATACAGATTATGACAACAGTGTGTGGGGGCAGTTTCAGACTTGATATGAGTTATGGTATGGTGTGCCATCTGCCAGCTGGCACTGAGGGTTGCCCAAGGTCACGTGCAGTAAGATGACCTGCTTTGTGAATCTTTCCCAGTAAATTGTGGGAGAACTTATCTGTCCTTCTGAGCACACAGGGAGAATTGTGAGAAGACTATCAGCCATCAGGCAATGTCGCCTGCCTCTTCACTGCAAAGTGGGCAGGTTCTGGCTGTAAGCACGGAAGGGAGTCAGTTTATGAATTCTCCAGGCTGCCAGTTAGATTTTAAGATGAAGTCTAACAAGCTAGGTTTGCCAATTGGATAAGAGTTATTGCCAATAGAGAATGGAATCTAATAGGCTAACTCCTTTTGATTGAGTCCAGGGAGTGTTAGCTGACTAGTTTTAATGCTGGGTTCTTTTCAGGTCAACTTTTAACTTGAACAATATTTCTCAGATCAGGACACTAGCTTATTCTTAACCCACCACCAATGTATTAATTCCCCCAGAACCACATTAGTGGCAGTGGGGATGTAAGATGCATTGGCAAGGGCAGATATTTTTCTGAACTGGGGCAGGTGGAGACATCAGGGCAAGGTGCAGAGAGGCGGTTTTGATACTAGATGGGAAGCTAAGTTCCCCTATAACTCGCCTACCATACGGTTACAGGAGCCCCCTCTTCCAGCAACCCATCCTTCAGCCCAGCTCTCGCTGCGTGTTACAGCATCTTTTCTGATGGCCGGCAGGCTGCAGCATTGTTGCCGCGTTCCAGGGATTTACAGCAGACTAGACTGGGCCTGGGAGACATGTTATCGGTCTACAAACAGACAAACATTTCCTGGACTGTGAAGTTAAAGCCATTTGGCAGGGAACTTGCTCTTTTTCAGCGTTTTTTGGACTGGCCGCATTGCAGCTAAAATTAGAGGCACAAACTCATGAGGACAATCTGTGTATGGGCAGACTATAGATAGTCCTAGGGGAAATTTTTACTTCCTCGCTTAATTTTGACCTTATCCCATCTAGAATTAGCCATGGTTGAGCTCCAGGACGCTCTGGTTCAAGGAGTCCAGTCCTTCTGATTAATCTACATCTACCTAGTTACCTTCTCATCTGCAATCTCTGTCCGTTAGAGCTGGTTGAAAAAATTGCATCATAACTATTTTCCAAGGAAAAGGGTTTTTTGATTAAATGGAAATTTTCCATTTTTATAAAATAAAAGAGGGATATATTGAAAAAATAAAACCCCAATTTTTTTCTCCCAACAGCTGATAACCAAAATTTTCTGGCTGTTAAAAACTGATTTTTTTTTAATTACTATTATTATTATTTGGTTGTTGAAACCTGCAGGTTTGGGGGGAGGGGTGTTTCAGTTTTTTGACAAAACAAAACAAAAACCACCCAAAATTCCTGTTACATTTTTCAGTGAAAACAAACAGTCATTGTTTTCTTTGAATTTTTTGGTGGAAAATAAAATACATTTTTACCAGCTTATCCATCCATCTGTCTGTCTGTCTGTCTCTCTCGCACTGCAAATATATGTGTGCAGGGCAAGGAATCACCCCTCACTCAGGCAGCTGAATTCCAGCCCTGCCCCAAAACCCTGCGAGACTCCGTAACAGCTTGTTGACCCCCATGGATGGGAGAGGCTGAGGCTGCCATGCCTGCTCCACTCTGGTGCTGTGAGCTGATCTCCTCTGACCTTCTCGCCTCTGTCAGCCCACGTGGCTGGACTTTGCCGGCCGCCTGATTTCTCTGCAGTGACTCCTGTTACTTGGGAGCTGTCACGTTAGTGCATCGCTCAAGGGGGAACTCCAGCTCAGAGAGGCAGTTTTATTCTATTTATTTTCAGGGTTGTTTCCCCCCCCCCTTCCCCCAGGGTGGTTTTATTTCCCAGAGTGGGGATGAGCTGCTGGGGCTGGTTTCATTCCCCACAGCATCCAGGCTGCTCTGCTTCTCCACCACCACTATCTCCTGCCGTGCTGACATAGAGCAACTCAATTATTGGGCCAGGTCTCCACTAACCTCTGGGCTTTTAGGAGGATGGTAATTTTTAAACAAGCTCATGAAATCTCATTCCCAGCCTACTTTAAAGAGGAAAAGTCACCGAGCCTGTTGGAATGTATCATTCTGCACTGCACCCAAAATCATAGGTCCAGATCCTCAGCTGGTGTAAATCAGCATAGCACCTTTTGATGCCAGTTGCAACAGCAGAGGATCTGGCCTGTAGATATTTTAGATAAGACCTGTTAGGTTTTATCCATTCCATTGTTTAGTGGGCGGATTGCTCATTGCCTCATACAGGATATTTCCCTAGCCTTGTGTTCAATACAGCGTATGGTGTTTTCCAGGTAAACCTGCTGTCCGTGTCTCACACAGCTGAGGAAGTCCAGAATCAGTAGAATTCTACTGATATCAGCACAGCTCCCCCAATCTGCATCAGCTGAGGATCCAGGCCCTGCTTCTATCCATGCAGGAACCTTCCAGATTATATTTTTGTCTTCCAGTTACTGGTCCAAAAAAGAGGTGAAAGACTGAGAGGCAAGGGAAGCAGATGTGCTGAGTTACAGGGACATATGCTATTGATTCTGCCAGCTTTAGCAAGGAACAGCCTGGGCTCTGGGGGTTAGGTCAGCTGGAGTATTCCCCTGGGGTTAGCCTGTTGCATCTCCAAGATGTTTGGCTCTTTTGGATCTATATTATCAAGAGTCATTCTCTTTCCTATGGAGGAGAACTTTTTGTACTCTCTGCTAGTTCACAGAGGTAGGCCCACGAACTTGTGGGGCTATGTATCATTATTAAAATGAAATGCTCTGACTCCTCTTGCTTGCCAGCAAGTCTTTGTAGGATTGTCTTTGTCGGCAAGCACCCCTGGTGCCCATCAGTTCTTTGAAATAAAACTTATCAGGCTGCCATAAAAATCAACTAGACCTCACCTAGAATGGACAAAGCCTGATATTACTGTTGCCAGCATCTCCGGGACAAGAGTGAAGCCTTGATTGATGGAGCGCTCTCCACAAGCAGCGTGGGGTGGGAACAATGAACAGTGCCATTAAATGCTACTGCTCTTCCTGTGTGAAATAGAGACCAGTAAGGGTATTCTGGGCTCTGCAGATGCACACATTAAAATACTACCTCTGCACTTGCTCCCACACCTCACAGCTGCACCCTCTCTGACATGCGCACACACACTGACGCACCTCACACACATACTTTCCCATTCGCATGCATGCCTTCATCTGCTCACGCTCACAAATGCATCGTCATGCACACATGCCCCCTAATGCACATGCAGACCTGCACACAGTCACTCACGCTCTGACATGCGCAAACACAGCAGACATGGTCTCATGTGCACACACCCAATCACACACTTTCTCAGAAGGGTGTGCACGCACACACCGATGTGCATGCCTCCCTGTCATGTGCACCAGCTCAACCCCTTCAAACCAGCCCACACCCTCAAAAACTCTGTCCCATCTTCTGAAGCTAGAAGAGACCGATAGATCATCTGTCTGAGCTCGCGTATATCACAGGCCATTAAATTTCACCTAGATCTCCCTGTTCTGAGCCAAATAACTTGGGTTAGACTAAAGCGGTTTTATTTCCTGCACATTAAGACATTGGTTATGAATATTAATTGCCTTAACATCCTGTTGTGAGAAGGCCAAGCGCATTTCCATGCTTTAGCTTGTTGCTAGGGAACTGAGGGTGACATGTCATGGATCTCATTTGCTTCAGGGCCTGAACATTTCAACTGCAGAAAAACGTTAAGCCATGGAGCAGGATTCACCCTAATTATTTAGAGCCTAATAAAAAAAAAAACCCCACTGTTTTTTCCTCTCTCCATCCAATTTTGCTTTCTGCGCTGAATTGGGTCATTAATCCCCAAGGCTGCTGCCTTCCCTTAGACAGGAGTGGCGGATGCTCTAGCTTGTGTAACGGAGCTTTTCCAAGCAGCCAGAGGAATGCAGCAGAGAACTTGTATTTAAATGTAATTGTCCGTAAACTGTGAGCATAACAGCTCATCACTTCACTTCTAATTTTAGATGTAAACAAGCCAGTGAGTCAGACCCATCCCATTGCCTCCACCTGAGAGCCGTCCCATTGGCACAGAAGCTGCCTGAGCCGGGGCTCTGTCTCAGCTGCACAGTTTCGGCTATTGTCTTTGCAGCACAGCCAGGTGAGAAGTCCGCTGCGGTTCAGCTTTCTGGGATTGGGCCACTCTGCACTCTCTGCATTCCTCCTGCCAGTGCAAATGGAAGCTGTGTTGTCCTACCCCTATTGCTGTGTGCGTGTTCTGCTGCACGCCAGGGAGTTGGGGCAGTGGCCTGTGGAGCCCCAGCAGGAGGTATGGAATGCGCAATACTTGGGCATCCCTCCCCTCCTGTCCCTGTCCCTTTTTATCCTCCTACCCCAGACTGACTGCACCAGGAACATCTGGAAATTGCACAGTGCATTGTCCAAAAGAATTCTAATGGCCAGTTAACTGACCCAGAGGGATTGGAGAATGAGAAGAAGCTGCCCATATTAAGCTTTCCTTTGCCTACGCTGTCCTCCTCTTCTAGAAGCTCTCCCCCAGCAGGAGAATTCCATAAAGAAGATACAGACAGGCACTTTTAACGCTGAAGCAAAGCCAGAAGAAAGGGGGAGGCCCCATAGGTCCACTCCTGGATGGGGCCAATGCAGGGTTGTTCCCTACAGTCTGCTCTTCAGGGATTTGTCCGATGTATTTCTTAGATCTCTTAGACAACAGGGACTACCACCCCTTCACTTGGAGAGGCTGTTCCGCGAATAGTTTGTCCTTCCTGTTGTCTGTGCCCACTCGCCATAGAATCTAGGCATTTAATTTCACACATTTGCTCACCACTGCAGTGGAATGAGTGATGGAAAAAATTATTCATCGAATGCCGTGTGATCCCTCTTATAAATTATTCAGCAAATATCGTCATGAATCATTCTACCAGGTCTGTAATCCGGGTGAGTAGTCAAAATGGTTTTGTAGAATTATTTATTGGAAAAATATATCATTCATCAAATACCAAATTCTACAAATAATATTCGGCCAGGGACTTCATACAGGTGAAAGCATCAGGGCAGCCATGCTCATTCCGTGAGGTTCTCATCTTTGTTCTCATCTTTGGGGTGCTGTCACTGCCCGAATTTTCCATCCCATCATTGCAGTGGGAGGATAGCCCTGTCCCCAGGACTCTGCCTATTAGAGCAGTTTGATTTCTTGTGTCCTTGGTCAGTCCATTCCATTTGCCCTTGGCCAAGACTTGGATCTATGTCATTGCAGCAATATGACAAAACACAGAAGGTGTCACATCCTGGTCCAAGCCCTCTGGAAGGAGACCACTCTGTTGCAAGTGGACCCGACAGGTGGATCCCACATGCTCCTAAGCCAATCAAGTCTGGGTAGAGCCGGGTCACTGTTCCTGGATCTGGGTCTCTAACCGTAGACCTCATGCCTACCCCTCTTCCCTGGGATGTGGTGCTCTGTAGCCTATCCACCTTAGACCCCAAAGCCAGGACCTCAACCCTCCTGAGGCCCCCCCATTCCCTCAGAGTTCCACCTTGCTATGGGCACCCTGAGCTTCTTGATTAGCCCCTTCAAAGACAGGCTAGCGAAGGAATTTCTTAACCACAGACACTGTTCCTCTTTAAGAAAGTGCTGGAGACGTACAGACCTTTGAAAAACAAAAGGTCCTAAGATACATTCTCCCGTTGTTTCATCTCACCAGATCACATGGCAACTGGCAGTTTACCCATTCTCAGTCAAAATTAGCGTCGTGAAACGATCCTCATTGTGTTGGAAGGGCAAGAAATGAGAACAGGGGGAGTTGCTAACAGTTGGTTTAATGTTGTATAAATGGGTGCATCTGGTTGTAAATCTCTTCCTCTGATCTCCCACACAGCCAGTGTCGCAAATAACAGCACTTTGTCAGTGAGATGGCCAGCTGCCACCAGCAGGAGGCTCAGAAATGCCAAATATAATTATAACATTTATTTTGCAATACAGTCTAGAGCTTGTTTCTGGTGAGATGCGTGTTGCCTCTCACCACGTGAACCTGCCAACTACCGGCCTGCACAAAACGGAAACCCTCTCCTGTGAGAAACGGACAGGAATCCTAACCCTTCTCACTTATGGCACTCACAGGAGTCCGTGCTCTCCTGACGAGTGTTCAAATACCATGGGGCGATGCTGCTCTCACCAAGTCAAAATTGGGAAAGGGGAAGAAATCTCCCCTATCCTTGAACAGCCCATGAGCAAACTGGAAGGGCTGTTTCTAAAGCATTGATCCTGTCTCTGCACATTCCATTAGTTCAGGTAGGGTATGAATCTCTCCAGGAAATCACAGCCCTAAGAGGCATTCCAATTGGCTGAAACATCAACTTACTACCAAGAATAAATAAACTAACTTTTTCTTTCTTTCTTTTTTTTCTTTCTCTTGCTGCCTGTGTTGGCTATTTGCAGATGGTCACGTAAGCCAAGTGGGATTCTTGTTCTCTGGCTGGATGAGCACACTACACTCACATTCCCAACGTGACCAGAGGCTCTTTTCATCCACTCATTCATGCAACATCCACGCTGGTAAAACTCAATCAATCAAATATTCCCTGAAATCAAAGCAAAACAGACAGAAGTGATTCTATGATTCTAAGTGCAGCTGAAGAGAGTTCATTTAAGAATCTGAATGAATATTTACTCAGCTCTAGATCTGAGAGTCAGTACTGAGGACCGGGGCCAAATCCTTGCCGTCACTCCATTGAGTTCAAGGTCCCCCATCTCCTCAGCTGTTTTAAGTCAACATAGCTCTACTGACTTCAGTGGAGCTGTGCTGATGTATGCCAGCTGAGGATCATGCCTGGAGTGGCCACTCTGACTAGTAATACATAAGCTACTGCTGTCTCCAACCAAGGCATATAAATTCAGTCAGGGTTTCACTTTTCCCTATCAGCAGATACTATGGAAAACTTATAATGCTGAGTCATCTTAGAGCAAACTCAAAGGCAGAAGATTGCTATTCAAAGAGAGTTTATTTGAACCTTGAAAGATGGAGCGGGGCAAAAGTCCCGCTGGAATCAAATCACCTTTGCCGGAACACCTTAGCACATGTGCAGATATGACAATGTTTCACTGGTGGGTAATGAAGCACAAATGGAGCTTCAAAGAGTTTCATCAGATTGTGGCTGGGACATCAACATTGGCAAGGAGAATCTGAATATCTGTCCCCATGGCTCTTTTCCTTTGATCTCTCGGTTTTATGTAATCACACTAATTTTGCCTTTTAGGCAGGGCAAGCTTCCTTTCTAAGGGCCCTCCTGGAAAACGGAGGAGTACACTCCATTCTCAAAGCTCAATTCAGTAGCCACAGTGTCCAACCTCACAGACCACAGGAAATGACAAAATGTCCGAACACCTGTTCTCAGGCAGGTCTTGGAGCTTCCACCTGGGTGCTTGTGTGAACATTTCCAGGCTCAGGGAGGGCAGATAAATATGAAACCCTCAGGAACCAATGCTGACAACACAGAAATAGCTCTTGTGTTCTTTGTCTGAGCCTCACTACACACCTGTGCTGAACCTTGTTTGCATGAAGCGTTCTGGTGCCAAATTAATGTGTTGTAAAGAAGCGAGTGCAGAGGAATGCCAAGGAACTGCCTGCTTTGAGACACTGAATGGAGATCTATGTAAGGCAGCTCTAAGTGGAAAGTTCTATTTAGAAGCCAAGTAGGCTTTGTTTTTGCCAAGTGGAAATTAGAATGGGTGTAACTCTAGCTGAAGAAAATGCATTGCTCTCCTCGGGGGGAGCGGTTCTCCTGTTTTGTTTTGCTCTCAACGTTCCATGTATTACATCATGTGGCTAAGAGCAAAGTGAAAACTGATTCGACACTGGAAATCCAGCAGACCAAGTGCTATCAGACACTGGAGCCAGGGAGAGGTTAGAACATTGTTCATTTACTTTCATGCAAGAGATAGAGAATTGTCAGACTTTTTTCCCCCATCTTCTCCTTAACCCATTTTGGAAGGTGTAACTCAGTCTAATCTGATCTCCTGAGATCAAATATGATCAAATCATTTGCAAAATAGGCGTATGGAATTAATTAAGTGAAAGATTAGGTTGCATCCCGTGTATAAGATCTTGGATTGGCATGCCGTGCAAGTACATCCAGAAAAGATAATATTAGCCATACAAGGAGAGCTAATTATGATGATGAAAGAAGCCAATATGATGAGCTAGCATAAAAACCCGAGCAAGTAGAGTTAGTCCTTATTTGTTCAATGCACTTTACAAACATTAGCTAATTAATCCCCTGTGAGGTAGCAAGATAGTTATTGTTATCCCCAAATTGGGAGAAAGTGAAGCAGAGAGGTTGAAAGACTTGCCCGCGGTCACACAACAGGCAGAGCTGGGCCTATCGTCAATGTTTGTATTACAGTAGCATCTAGAAGCTAAAATAAGATCCTATTGTTCTAGGCCCAATGTGAACACATAACATAAGACATTGCCTGCCTTAAAGAGTATGCAATCTAAATAGACAAGTCAGGTGATGGATTGGAGGAAAAACACAGGCTCAGAGGGATGAAAATATGAAAAAGGTCATACACCCAATCAGTGGCAGAGCCAGAAATAAAACCCACATCTCCAAAAGCTCAGCCCCATGTGCTAACCACTAAACCATGGTGCCTTCCCAAGAAACTCCTCTTAATCCTACTAATTTATGCTTTCAAGGGTTAAATCTGGCATTGTTACAAGAATGCTATAATTAACAAAGCCATTCAATATTTTAACTTGACCTTCCTGGGTAAATAGGAAACTCTTTCAATTATTATAATAAGGCTGGATACCTAAGAAGGCTAAAGAGTAAGTGTTCAGTTACACCAACAATATGTCTTTGGCAAGCTAGCACAATTCCAGGCCTGCTACCCACTGAAGGAACTGAGGACAATTAAATATTTGCCCGTGTGAGAGTGCCATGGTGATGGCTAATGAGATAGCAGCAGGAACCAGCCAAACTCAAAGTGAGAAATGTCTATTGACAGGACCAATTGACAGGTCCACTCAGCAGCCCCTGGAAGCTTTAATCTGCACAAAGAATGACCTCAGGGGGAAAGCTTTTTGCCTTATAAAGAAGGACAAGTCATATTGAAAATGATGTGTTCTTCCTTAAAAACTGATCTTGTGTAAGAAAACCCTCTTTTTATTCATTAAAATGAGCCAGTCTTTCTGGAAATCGAGATATTTTTGTTTGAGTCTGAAAGCTAGATCTCCCATTGAATTTGGTAGGATCTGGATACCTACTTTACATATTTCAGAGTAACAGCCGTGTTAGTCTATATTCGCAAAAAGAAAAGGAGTACTTGTGGCACCTTAGAGACTAACCAATTTATTTGAGCATGAGCTTTCGTGAGCTACAGCTCACTTCATCGGATGCATACCGTGGAAACTGCAGCAGACTTTATATACACACAGAGAATATGAAACAATACCTCCTCCCACCCCACTGTCCTGCTGGTAATAGCTTATCTAAAGTGATCATCAAGTTGGGCCATTTCCAGCACAAATCCAGGTTTTCTCACCCTCCACCCCCCCACACAAATTCGCTCTCCTGCTGGTGATAGCCCATCCAAAGTGACAACTCTCTACACAATGTGCATGATAATCAAGTTGGGCCATTTCCTGCACAAATCCAGGTTCTCTCACCCCCTCACCCCCTTCCCAAAAACCACACACACAAACTCACTCTCCTGCTGGTAATAGCTCATCCAAAGTGACCACTCTCCCTACAATGTGCATGATAATCAAGGTGGGCCATTTCCAGCACAAATTCAGGTTTTCTCACCCCCCCACCCCCATACACACACAAACTCACTCTCCTGCTGGTAATAGCTCATCCAAACTGACCACTCTCCAAGTTAAACCAGAACATCTGGGGGGGGGGGGTAGGAAAAAACAAGGGGAAATAGGCTACCTTGCATAATGACTTAGCCACTCCCAGTCTCTATTTAAGCCTAAATTAATAGTATCCAATTTGCAAATGAATTCCAATTCAGCAGTTTCTCGCTGGAGTCTGGATTTGAAGTTTTTTTGTTTTAAGATAGCGACCTTCATGTCTGTGATTGCGTGACCAGAGAGATTGAAGTGTTCTCCGACTGGTTTATGAATGTTATAATTCTTGACATCTGATTTGTGTCCATTTATTTTTTTACGTAGAGACTGTCCAGTTTGACCAATGTAAATGGCAGAGGGGCATTGCTGGCACATGATGGCATATATCACATTGGTGGATGTGCAGGTGAACGAGCCTCTGATAGTGTGGCTGATGTTATTTGCAAATCCCTGCCTGAACTGTCCGTTAACATTCCTTTGATGACAGGTTTCAGAGTAACAGCCGTGTTAGTCTGTATTCGCA
Source organism: Eretmochelys imbricata (assembly GCF_965152235.1). Classification (NCBI taxonomy): domain Eukaryota; kingdom Metazoa; phylum Chordata; order Testudines; family Cheloniidae; genus Eretmochelys; species Eretmochelys imbricata. The sequence continues at coordinate 15,951,307 of NC_135593.1, read as the reverse complement.
AAAAGAAAAGGAGTACTTGTGGCACCTTAGAGACTAACCAATTTACTTGAGCATAAGCTTTCGTGAGCTACAGCTCACTTCATCGGATGCATACTGTGGAAAGTATAGAAGATCTTTTTATACACACAAAGCATGAAAAAAATGGGTGTTTACCACTACAAAAGGTTTTCTCTCCCCCCACCCCACTCTCCTGCTGGTAATAGCTTATCTAAAGTGATCACTCTCCTTACAATTCCTTTGATGAAGATTCCTTTCTCTTTGTCAAAATATTCAGCTGCTCCATTCCCTGGGGAAGGGAGGGGAGGGGGGCACAGAAGGCCAGGTTAGGCTCTTGAACACACAAGACCCAGCTCTGACGTTCTGAGTGCACTGAGAAGGTTCAGCATAGCTGAGGGGGTTGAACTGGGAATCACCGTAAGGGGTAAAGCCTTCAATTTCCCACTCAGTGATCTAAAGACTATAGGGCTAAGCTCTCTGTGCTGCAGATACACCTCTGCTCTTCCCAGCTGGAGCTGGATAACAACCCATGTTGTGATGACTCTGGTGCACCGCAGATATACGCCACTGTTGTCTGCTGGAGGTGATACAGCACATCTACTATTATGTGCATGTGTATGGGGTATGTCTATGTATTAGTTCACATATACGCCATGGCCCTCTGCTGAAGGAGATGTAACCGACCTGTTGGCGGGACTGGGGGGGGGAGGGGACATATCAGGGCCCATGTACTTCTGCTTTCAACAGTAACGTGCAAGACGTGCTCAAGGGTTTCTCTTTGCAAATGTCTTGTCTTGCAAAGCATGGCCTGAGTAAGTGACACACGTACAAGTCCCCCTTCTCCTGAGGATTGTTAGCCGGCCTCCCTTCAGCCCCTGAGTAGAAATTTGTGGCTTTGGATCTGATGGCAGTGAGTTGTTTCACTCATGCTGCATGCAAGACAGCCAAAGTATCCGTGTCATCAGTGGTCATGAACCATGCAAATCTGACAGTAGACGCTGAAGCCCCATTCGTCTGGTTTGGTGATGGCCCTAAACCTTGCACCTTTAGAGCGAATGATAGATATAAATATAAACACTCTCTTAATATGTATGTAATGTGTCATTAGTCTCTGTCGTTCAATGTAATTTTATGCCATATTTATCCTATTGACATAAGTTATTTCTCATACAGTTGCTGCGAATTGGCTTTACGGGGATCCTGGTGCTTCAGCAATGGGGAGATTGATTTTGGTTATAAAAATGAACTTGGTAACAAATAGCATGTTTTTGAGCTGCACATTGACTGGCCATGTGTCCCTGCTCATCGTTAGTACACAATGGGCTGTACATTAAGTGGGGAAACCAGTAGGTCACAGAGAATTTTGTTAAGGAAGGTGCCACATTTTCCAGATGGTTAGTTTATACCCGGCTTCCCTCCAGGGGACATTTCCAGATACACTGCAGTATCAGAAGGAAGGATGGTGGGAGTCAGTTGGTCTGTGCTGTATATTCTCCCTTGGGTTTCATGCTTCTTCTGAAAAGCTGCAAACTAGGGGGCCTGACTCTGCACTCACTGAAGTGAGAGAGGAAGGGGTGGTCTGGTAGTTTAGGGACTCAGGAGACCTGATGCCAAGTCTCAGCTCTGCCACAGATGCCCTGTGTGACCTTGGGCACATTCTTTAATCTCTCTGTGCTGCAGTTCCCCATTTGTAAAGGGAGGAAATAATCCTTCCTGTGGCTGTCTTGTCTATTTAAATTGCAAGCTCCTTAGGGGAGGGACTCCCCCTTGCTCTGTGTCTGTACAGCACCTTGCACAATGGTGGCCCTGATTTTGGCTATAGTAATACAAATAATAATCAATAGGTGTTCTGGTATTGACATCAGGGGAGGTGGATCAGACCCTGGTGGCTTTGGGGGGGAAAGGGTGAGGTGCCAATTCTTTCTCCCTTATTTAAGAGGAGAGCCTCCTTATATTCTTAGTGTTTAAAAAACTATCATTGGAATACCTGCCTGAACCCCCTATGCACGGGCTAGAGTTTCTAGGACCATGGGCCATTAATAAAAATCATCTCCCAAGCCTTTTAATTGGCTCTTGTAACATCTCTCTTATAATCAATGTTCTCCAGACCTGCCTGCAATTTTGTTCTGAAAAATAATGAAGTTACACGTGGCTTCAATTAGGAGACAAAATATCTACCCTTCTGGGGCTTCATGTATTTTTCACACCTGAAAATACTCAGCAAATGGCAGTAAACAAATGCAAAGGACATAAAAGCTGAGCGGGAGTCTCTGTAATTGAGCAGGATAATGGGAAGAGGCTGAATAATAACATCTATTAATAATGACACTGTAATTGGAGGTCTCCCAGAGAAAGCTACTCTGTGCGCCAGTCCTACATTGATTGGCTTCCCACATACACCAAAAACAACGCTGTCAGTTTTCTACAGAGCTAATGTGAGCTGTGAATGTCCTGTTTACCCAAAGCACAAAGCACATGGCTTCCTCTCTCTCCATCTAAATTCAAAGCAAACCGGACTCTCCCCCCTCCTCCCAAGCACTGCAGCTCTGAAGCTACCCAGGCCATGGCTGTTTGAGTGAAGGTAGCTTTCTTAATGCTGCACTTGCGAACTACACCACTTGGCTCTGATACAGCTGTTACATGGTGCTTTGCAGTAATGATCCAGCTGACCGCTATTGCAGGGGGGTTTAGCCTTCTACTCTAGGACATTATAACATTATTTGTTTGCCAGCAAAGGGTAGGCAAAACCAGCACATGTTAAACCCTGGTGGAGCAGGGACAGTCTTGTTTCATGTCTGTACAACCCCTAGAATAACTGGGCCTGGATCCCCGTAAGGGAATCTCTCATTGCTGCTGTAACGCCAGTTACGGAGGAAAGGATGGTCCTGTGGTTAAGAGATTGGACTGGGACACCGGAGATCTGGGTATAAAACCCAGCTCAGCCATAGACATGCTGTGTGTTGCTCAGCTTCACTGGGCCTTGTTTCCCCCACCTGCAAGCTGGGGATAATAATCCTTTCTTTCTGTGTCTGTACAGGTTGTGTAAGCTCTCCAGGGCAGGGAATGTCCCTGGCCCTGTGTTTGTACACCACCGAGCACAGTGGGACCCTGATCTCAGCTAAGCACTACTGTTCTCTGAACACTAATAAGGCTGCCATTATTTCTGTGGCTTTAATACCGTGAACAGTAAAATGAAATGTTCCACAGCAACGTGTTCATTACAAAGGCCGAGGTCATGTGTATCCCAGAAAAGATGTTGAATCGGAGCCATTCGTGCCAGCCTCGACACCATTCAGCAAAGCCTCTTCTGAGGAACCAACCCCAGTAACAGCGCTGTCCCGCTCCCTCTTGTGAGAGGAGTGTATTATAATATGATTAGGTTACATGAATCAATATTACATTCTAATAAAGGGATAATTAGAAAAACACATTTTCCAGGAGGTTCATTACAACATACACGCAGCTTGGCGATGTATTAAAAATGCTCATTAGCGAGAGCCATCGTGGGCTGGTAATAGAATTTTTCCGGTAAGGAATCAGAGTAGCATGATTCATATCACTAGCCAAAAATGAGAAGGTTGTTTTCCCGTAGTGGGGGAGGGGAATAGCAGAGACATGGGGTTGTTGAAGCTTCCCTGGTGGTATTCAAGCTCAAGTCAAGGGTAGGGGACCCTGCTCAGTGCAAGTCAATAATTAGCAAGCAGTGTTCCCCAGGCTGCATTACCCAGGGTGTATGTGAGATCTGGGCTCCTCTTGCCACTAGGTACTTTGCTATTGCTAGTGACCTTATGCGGAAGCTGCTCAGATACTACGGTGGTGGACATAGATAGCATGCTGTAAGTTTTCCTTTCCCATTCTTGCAAAGGGTTGGCCACTCTGCAATGAGGGAGGGAAATCTCATCTCCCAACACCATTTCCCTTGCATATTGCAGTGCCATGCCTTTAACCACAAGCCTCAGCATGTCTTGCCTGGCAGCTCAGGAGGGAATAAGGACTGAGAAGCAAAGCAAGGAACAGCTGTGATGCAAAGAGCAGCTGGTGGGGAGGAGGGATGACACTCTAAACAACTTATGCTTCACTCATTCCCCTCTGATGCTGGTCCTACTCCTGTGTAACTGCACTGAGTTCAGTGGAGTCACTCTGATTTACACCAGGGAAAGACAGAGGAGAATCAGGCCCTGTGCATACAGAAATTATGCAGAAGTTAAATCCAGACCCTGAAGACCCATGTGCTAAGCGTGGAATCACACTATTTTATAGAGTTTTTCCACTATTTTGTCCTTAAGGAAAAAGATTTCCCCCCTCCCCAGTTCTATGTATTTCAAACTTGGGAACGATTGTTGGTGTGTAGTAATTAGCAAGTCAGTACCCAGGTGGATCCTCATCTAGCATAGGCAGAAGCTAAGTTATTGGAGCCTAGCAAGTTACAGGCAGAGCTGGGACCTTCCAGCATCTCTTAGAAACCCCCAGTGGACTCAGAATCCATGATCCCCTAGATATGCTGGCTAAATATTTGTTTACCTGGATTGCACTTGCTCTGCTGGAGTTTCCAAAGTTAACAATTTCACACCGTGTCCTTTGGGTTCTGCTGTACAGTTCCATTTCTGGCTCTCTCTAACCAATAACAGAAGAGTCACTCAGCTTCTCCAACTGAGCGCAAAATGGAGTGGGGGGAGTTGATTTTATTTCAGAGGCATTGAGATGAAAGCAAATCCCTGGCCTACCTCAGCTCTGAACTCAATCCCCTGTGCAGAAGGAGACAGTAACTAGTGTAGATCACCAACAACTTTCCAAGCATTGGATGAGCTTCCAGGATGAAGAAGACACTGACAGGGCCCAGTTGCCCCATGCTGGCCCTGTTGGCTCCTGTAGAACTCCCTGTTCCTCCAAGTTACTTTCTGAGGAGGAGCTTCTGCCAACCCATCTCCACGATAAATATTTCCTGGGTGCAGGCTCCCTCAAGGGACTTTCTCAGCACTGGACGCAGGAAGGGAGAGGATGCTCGTGAACGGATGCATTTTCATCTCCTCACAGTTTCCTTTTTTAAAAATACTGGGGCTGATTTTCAAAGCTGCCAGGCCAGATCCTCAGCGGCTGGAATGGATAGTTCTCTTCAAGCCCTTTCCTAAGGAATCATCCGCGTTATTGAAAAGCGGTGACTGCCCTGCAATTCAGGGAATGTTCCACTCAGGGGTAAACTCAGCTCCCATCAATATTTCTCCAGCCAGTCCATGGAGCTGTGACGGGTGACTCCAGCTGAAGCTCTGGTGCACAGAAATGGACAGGGTGGGTGCTCACCCCCAGATCCCTCTGAAACAAAAATAAAGATAATCTGCATTGGAAAAGCCAAACAGAGCAAGTAAACTTCTCTCCTCCCAGCCCACTCTTGGCCTGACAGCAGAAAATATATCGTGCCTCAGACCCTTGAAGGGCAGATACCTTATGGAACAAGAGATGGCTCCAAAGATGAAGCAGCATGTGCTGATAAATAAGTGCAGGGGAGGGATACCTGTGCCCGGATGCTCCCATGGGTATCAATCAGGAGTAACTGTTCTGAAATCATTAGGGCTGCACCACTGTGAGGGGGACCCAACCCCATGTGAGTATTGTGAATGCAAAGTGCATCTGCATCCTTAGTGAACAGGGAGAAGATACCATTGGTTACTCATCACTGGCACATGTAATTGGTTATTAATTGCTTCTAAACATCTGCCCAGAAAGTCCCTTATATTCAGGCAGGAGGTGAGGAAACAAACTGTAAGGAGGAAAGAACAAGACAACAAGTGCTGAAGTTCTCCCCTTGGCTGGGTCGCCCTCAAGGACTGACCCTAGTGCACGGAAGCACAAGCCTCTACTGCCGGAGATAAGGGACCAAGCCTATTTGCTTGGACACAGAAGCAGATTCATAAATCTCTTTACGTGGTCCAGCCACAAAAGGGGGACAAATCTCACCCCAGGTAAATGTGAGTGGGCTGCGCTGGCCCTCGGGAAGCCCAGTAATCTCTGAGAGAGGAGGGGATACCTGGTGTGGTGTTCAGGGATTGCTCCGGGCTTAAGCCACTTGCAAGAGTTCTGCTTTATCCTGAGCCTGGTTCCGACTGGCTGTGCCTAACAACAAGAACTTCACAGCTCCCCAGCCAGATTCTCTGCCTGGGAAGCTGAATCCTTAGCGGCACAGTCCCCATAACCACGCCTGGGATACCGCACAGCAGGCAGGCAGGCAGGCAGGCACTGCCTGGGCAAGCCAAGCTCTCAGCACCCAGTATGGGCATGTTACCTTCAGGTACCTGGACCATTAGGCAGCCTGGCAGGTGCTCCTGAGCCACCCCGAGTGCAGCGGGGGTGAGTTCCTGCCCGTTTGAATGCCCAGAGGGAATTGGAGCTAAGTGAGCTACACAGCAAAGAGACCCAGGATTGGCTCATCAGTGATAGTTTTTAACTTCACTGAAAAGCAGAGGGAGCCGTCTAGTCCCTTCATGCTCCAGTGACTGTTAATTCATCACAATCCAGATAGAAGAGGCCAAGAGGCAGAATTAAGTGAAGGCCTGATTGCAAAAGGCAGTGTTTAAGTACCAGAGAGAAGGTGCTGCATCTTCCCTTCCCCTCATCACTCTTGCTGCAGAGTTACCAGCCCCCAAACATCGCTAGAAGACTGCAGTGTTTTCCAGCCTCCGCTCACTCCCAACTCATGCAAACCATTCTTCCATTTCCAAGGAAACATCTCGCAGTTCCTTGTACGGCCCCCATTTTAGAAGCAAACTGGCTGTCCCCTGCCAGCCAATGGCACTGACTTATCTGGCATGGAATCCAGGGTCCCAAACTGGAAAGACAGGCGGTATGTATGAGACGATAAGGCAGTGATGCTGACAGGTCTAATTCTCCCTGAGTGCGGACGGAAGCAACAGCTCCTCTGAGACCATGTTGGGGCTCAGCGCCATCCCAGCAAGGGACAGGTGGAAACAGTGGGGCAGCCAAAGGGCACGGAGTTGAAGACATTAAAAGAAGGGAAATGGAAAAATGGGGTGGGAAGCAGGAAAGGAAAAGCAGAGAGAAAAGAATTGTGGGGGAAGAAATGAGGATGAAAGCGAAAGCCAGCCCTAACTAGCACCAGGGGCCACACATCAGTCCCAACCCTAACCCTAGCGTGGGACCACCACCTGGATTCAACCCTTACCCCAGCCAGGAGTCCCCAGCTGGCCCCAAACCCAACCCTAGTCTGAATCAACCAACCAACCCCAAACCATCCATAGCCCAGAGCAACCAACTGCCCCCAACCATAAGCCTAGTCCAGGACCACCAATTAGTACCAACCCTAACTCTGGACCAGAAACCAACCTCAACCCTAGTTTGGAGGGACCACCTGGCCTTAACCCTAACAATAGCCCAGGCCACTAACTAGCTCCAACCCTAACCCTAGGCTATGGCAACCAGCTGACCTCAACCCTGATCCAGAGTCATTATCTATCTATCTATTTATCTGATAGGGTTTTGTACTGGCATCTTGTAAGAGGCATTTTTAGAGCACTTCTCTAGTTGCCAGTGTCTCCCTTTTCTTCCCCACTCTCTTCTCTTCTTGGCCTCTCTCCCCTGCATTAGAAAAATAGTGGAGCTCTCTCCAGTATCCTTATTATTCAGTGCTGTTACATGGGGGGGATGAGAAACAAGCGGCGTTCAGCTGGGAACACAGCACATCATCCTGGGCTCACTCCTTTGTTACTCTCCCAAGGCCCATTACCAGACCAGAGAAGATTAATTCAGCCCAGCGGTCTATCTCTTAGTGATACACCAAACCCTGCATGGCTCTCTTTACATGTCAGTAGGGTGTATCAACAGGTCTGAATGCAATCAGGGAATATTGTTAGCACGAATGATTACGGTGCTAGCATTTCCCCATTGGCCACAGATGTGGAGCTTTGAGCTCATAACTCAGATTTCATGCACCAACTGGGGTAGCAAGAATAAAGAGTGTTCTTTTGTTTTACTTTGTGCTTGATGGTTCGTGCAGTTCCAAACTGAGGTTCACTACACTAGTCCTACTTCCTTAGCTTGTCCCATGGTATCTGTAGATGATGGGAGATGGATGGATTCCAAAGCAATACGCAATGTTACAGCACATTACATTTCAGCTCCTAATCCTACTAGGATAATAGATCAATTTCCCTGACAATTTCTCTGTGTTCAACAGACTAGGACAAACAACAGGGGTTTGCAAGAAAAGTGGGTAGGGACAAGACATGGGATTATTTCTGAATTTCTCACACATTTTGAAGGGCAAAACTTTCCTTCAATTCTGCTTATTTGCAATTAGATGTGCATTTCCTGAATGATTCAGTGCCATGAGTTTTCTCAGTTCTGCCAGACAAATGTCAGATGTTGGATGGTGAAAACAGGCTTTTGCTTATGACATAAAGCCACATAGGCAAAGAATGACAGGCCAGAAACTCCACTGGTGTAAATGAGCATAGCTCCATTGACGTCAATGGAATGACACTGATTTACACCAGCTAATGATCTGGCTCGATTTTTTTTTTTTTCATTTTCAAGATCCAAACAAGTTGGGGGATTTTTCTGCTTCATGCACTTTGTTGCAATCTGAATGTTAATTTTTATCCGTGTATGGCATGGATAATAGGGAAAAGCGAGCCGAGTCAGCAGTTACCATGAAGACACTCTCTTCCCCTCCATGGGGCAGGTTAAGAGCTCCTTCCCTCTTATTCCAATCCAAAGCAAGTAAAGCATGTCCCAGGTGAAAGGCTGAGGGGTGGCTTGAACCTCCAACAGAGGAACCCAATCCTGGGGTGAGGCCATGCCACTTGCATAGCCAAACGACATCCAGCTGTTGGGTGAAGTAGCAGATGGGCCTCCTCAGGTTGGTTAGGCTCCCTGGGGATTCATGCTGTGTCCAGACCTTAAGTCTGTGCCCTGGACACCCCACACATTTATTCCTTCTGTGTAAGGCCCAGTTAAGCATAAGTAGAACAAGGGGTCACTGGTGCTGGCTTTCAAAACAAGGAATTTCACCCCCAGTGAATGAATTCCATCCTATGCAAACAATCTCCAGAGCCCAGAAAGTCCTTTACCGAAACATCCTTCAGGATGCTCATGAAGGTTGGTGTTGCTCGGATCCAGAACCCACCTACCACCAGCTCCTTCCTCTGTGCAGGGGCCTGGAGTCCCCACCCCACCGCCCCCTTTTCAAGTCTCTTAGCTGAACAGTTTGGATTCTTTTCCTGCTTTAATTGCTTTCCGGATCCCTCTCATTCATGCTCCGCAGGGATGGGGCGGCGCACTGTGCTGGCGTCTGTGTTCTCTGTAGCACACCCCGCCCTGTTCTCTCTTATCAGCAGGTGCTGCAGCTTAAATTCCCTCTCTGCAAAGCCTCTGTTGTCGCTTTGATGTTGCAAGTTTATATTGTGTCCTTGTCGTAGATAATATAGCTCCTTCTGTTTCGTTTTTAGCAGCAATTTCTTTTCTGCTCTTTATTGTGCAGATACAATAGCCTCATCTCACTTCTCCATGGACCGTATTGTCCTGTAATTGCTCTCCTATCTGGAAGGTAGGGGAGGATTCATTCTGATTTGATCACCTTCTTTTTCTCCATATAAATGATAAATTCCTCCATTTATCCTTCTTTTTTGCAGTGATGTATCTGGCTATGGCATGAATAAAAATCCCTTTACATAACAGTATGTCGAATTACAAATTCCCCATAACCTATTCTCCTGGATTCTTACAATGTTAACATACCTATTTCCTTTATCTACTGAAAATGATTTTGATGCTAAGCCTCTGAGGCCTCTTATATAGTGGGTACAAATTGGCTGGAAACAGGGAGATGAAAACTTTGAGAAGCTGCTAAGCACTTAAGACCATTTACTCCTCTTGGGTGAAATCCTGTCTCCATGGAGGTCAATGGCAAACTCCCTTTGACTTCACAGTGGCCAGGATTTCACTCTTGGTGTGAGCAAATGGAACAGGAGGCCTTTACCATGGGCAGTGAGCACTATAGATTGGTGGCTCACAATCTTCTCCAGGCTGCTACCCAGGTTACCACAGAATCCCGATCAGGTTGCAGCCCCCCAGACCTGAGCCCCACATGAGGTCATGAACCTGTCATATGTAATATTGTGGAGCATAAGGCTGGCTGGGCTATTGTTCGCCAAAAGTGGAAGGCTTTGCACGAAAACGTGTAAATATTTACTAGAGCCATGCACCAGGGGAGGAAGTCTATGCACAGGCAGATGGAGCTCCCCTGGATTGGGCTGCATGGCAGAGTCAGGCCAGGTTCATTGAACTTTTCGCTTAGGTTCACAAGCCTATTGTATGACCCTTTTCAAAACATCAAGCACATGTGGGCTCATCTATAGCACTGCAGTGCAGGGACGATGTGGCTCTTAGAACTGGGGATCCTGTGTTTTAAATGGACCCTCTTGCTTAATGACATCCATGCTAGTCACACTTTCTTCCCAGTGTAGGTAATTAGCAATAACAGCTAGGCTCCGAGAAGGATTAGCCACTGATGGGGATAATGACAACACCCAGAGTTAGGGAAGTAAATACTGAACAAATAGCCATGAGTTCTGGATAGAATCTAAACCTTCCTCCTTCAGGGCTTAAGCCAGCCTCTGATGAATGGGGTCATGAGGAAACTTCTCCATCAATGCAGGTTTCCTTGCATCTCCCTCTGGAGCAGCCAGTGCTGGCCACTGCAGAAGACTGGACAGGATTGGTCTGATCTGTGTTGTCAGCTGCTATGTTCCTGTGATAGCAACTGCTCCTTCACATGGACTAAACCTGATCACTCTGTCCTTCACACCCACCCTGAGGGGTGATTACCCAGCTCTCCGAGCCAGTCTTGGTGATAAGCAGCACGGTGCAGACCCCTGGGGAAGATCCCTGCTCTGGCAACCTCTTACTCCAGCTCCATTTTTCCAGCAGCAGAACACGTGTTGTTTGTTTTGTTGCTGCTACCTGGTGCTCCATCACCAATGACTGCTTCCTCTCAGCCTCTACCCCACCCATCATGGCTGCAGCAGTGGGATTGAGGCCCCAGGATTTCCCACCCAATACAGCCTGCGTCCGGTCCAGTTCACACGTGATGCTCTCCCTGACAGAAGGCAACGCTCGGAAGGTTGATACCTGTGATGTCAAAGGCTTTCACCAAGCATCAAGCTTATAACTCCTGCTTCAGGCTGTAAATGTACCTGGAATCCCAGTCACAATTAGAATGGCAGCTGCTTTAGACCAAGATATTTTAAGCTTGGCATCATTTCTATTCCCATGGAAATGGCTTTCCTCGGGGGAAAAGAGAGAGGGCTGAGCAGATATTAGGCCAAATGCATGTCAGGTGTATCTCCATTGCATTATTATTTACATTATTATTTCCAAGGGAGGCTGTGGAATCCCCATCACTAGAGGTTTTTAAGAACAGGTTGGACAAACACCTGTAAGGGATGGTCTAGGACAGATGCCTTGTCTGCAGTGTTGTCGTAGGTTTACTTGGTCCTGCCTCAGCGGAAGGGGCTGGACTTGATGACTGCGCAAGATCCCTTCCGATCTGACATGTCTCTAAGCCTAGGATTCTGTGCATTTGCACAGTAGCCTCTGGTGTGGCAGGCAGCTCTCGCTCCTGTCCTGCTGTTTCCCTTATAAAATGTTATTCAACATTTCCCCGGCAATAATCCAACCTCAGCAATTCCTGTAACAATAACACTTTTGCAGAAGAAATTGTATTACAATTGAACCACTATCATTAGCGATGGGCTGTTGTTAACCCAGAATCACACGCACAACAGAGCTGCACTTATTACACAAGCAGCCATCTCAGTCTGAGGAGCTTTTATCACAAGACACCAAAACCAAATCTCCCCCTTGTTTTCCTTCATTCTGTTCCACAGATGGGAGCCACCTTTGCTGAGCTCAGTCTCTGGGCTCACCCCAAGGCACTGGGAGGTTAAATGAGCCGCCCCAGTTAAACCAGGCCTTCCTTGACCATTGGCAGTAGGTCTCCTGCTCAGAAACCACCTGGACAGTGCTGGGTTTAATTTCCATTGCAGCTGATTGTCTGTTTGGCTATAACCAATCCAGGTGATCCACTATTGGGTTCAGTAATACAACACCCAGCCTGTTGCCAGAAATCACATGAAAGCATTTTGGGACACTTTCTCCATTGCTCACTGCAAAGTGGGTATAAAATAGGATCAGACCCGAGTGGTTATGATTTACACCTACTTGGCACTTACTCTGCATTGACTGGATGAGGAGCAGGGCAATTGCAGTGTTCAAGCTGCTATTGTGAGTCTTACAGTATTGATAAAAAGAAAAGGAGTACTTGTGGCACCTTAGAGACTAACCAATTTATTTGAGCATGAGCTTTCGTGAGCTACAGCTCACTTCATCGGATGCAGTGAGCTGTAGCTCACGAAAGCTCATGCTCAAATAAATTGGTTAGTCTCTAAGGTGCCACAAGTACTCCTTTTCTTTTTGCAAAGACAGACTAACACTGCTGTTACTCTGAAACCTTACAGTATTGATGTTATTTCCTAAACCTCCAGCACCTGGAGTCATGTGATTATGAGACAATTTTGGCTTCATTTTTATTTTTAATTTAAGTTTGTACCCCTCATGGCGGCAGAGAAAAGCTTAAAGATCTGAACACTAACAGCTCAAAAACCAGAAGGGAAATAAAAACAACTCATCTTTTTTTTTTTTCCTTCAAATCTCATGATTTTGGGAGGGACCTGACTCATAACATTTGAATGCTTGGAGCTGGCAATATGATAACAGAGACTAGAGATAAACAAGGATTAAACTGATTTAAGCCTTTCTACATTATGGATTTGCACCAGTTTTACTAGAACAGTGATGTAGATGAGTTAAACTGGTGCAATTTTCTACTCCAGACAAAGCCTGAGTGATGGCCCTCTTGGCTAACAGAGCTCCTAGACAGAAAGAAGGAGGGTACAGTGGTTAGCATACTTGCCATAGACCTGGGTTCAGTTCCCAGTGTGACCTTGGACACCTCCTTTAATCTCTCTGTGCCTCAATTCCCCACCTGTAAAATGAGGATAAAGGCCCTTTCCTGCCTCCCCTGGGCATTGTGGGGCTAAACCCATTGAAGAACATGAGATGCTCAGCAACTAAGGTCCTTAACTCTCTACAGCAGGGTGTGGAAATGGCTGGGGGCGGGGGTGCAGGACTTTGGGGAAGCGGCTGAGCAGCACGGTTATGTTCCTCTCCAGCCACGCAGAGCCCGCTCACCGGTCTGTATTTATGAAGCCTCCACCGTAGCTGCTGTTTTCCCTCCTCACCCAGCCATGCCAGCTCCTTTTCAGAGCTAATGGTCTGGCACAACTCCAGTGTCACCAGCAAAACATGCTCAGGTTGTGCACGCAGAGAAAGTTGGTTTTTGTTTTTTTTTGGCACAGACTCTTCTTTACAATCCCAACATAAAAACTGTCCAGCCCTGTAAATCAACCTTGGGAGTGATCTCCCCACAAGCAGGCGGGGGGCCCTCGCTCAGCCCCAAGTGAATTCATGTAAAATGGGTTATCAGTTTCTGATCAGGGAGATCTCAGTTCCACGCTGCATATTTAACGGCGGCTTAGCTGCCTGATTCTCCATTTTCATCCAAGCAAATGCCGACGGTCAGATCCTCAGCTGGTGTAAACTGACATGGCTCCTTTGCCTTCTGTGGAGCTACACCAATTTACACCAGCTCAGCATCTAGCTCCTTATCTTATCTCCATGGCCTTGTCTATACTACGGACACTTGGCATGCTAACCACAGCATAGTCCCCTTAGCATGCCTGTACCTCACTATGTGTCTCCACATAACAGTGCTCCCAGTGGGGCAGAGGTGTTTCAGCCATGGCTTAGAGCAAGGCTAACCACCCTGCCTGCATCTCCTGTGCCAGGCTCCACCAGTGCAGGTTGAAGATTGCTGGTGTAAATGAACAGGTGTAGTGCTGGAAAAGCTTTGGATGGAATTCTAAGCTGTTCTTCCAGAAGGTGCAGGGACTCCTTCAGGATTCTGGGCTGCTTCCAGGGGCTGAAATAGTCTCCCCCATAAATCAGAGTAACCCTTGGGGTGCTGCAATTTACAGCAGCCTCCTCAGGGCTCCCTGTGCAGTGCTGTCCAGTCCAGACCCAGGCAGAGTCTCTGTAGCAGCAGACACGAAGGAGACTTGCTCCCCATGCCACCTCTCATCCCTGGGCAAGGCTGGGTCGGGGGCTTGTGGAGAGGCTGGTTGTACAGCCCTATGCATTGCCTGCGCTGAGAGAACTCTCCCCTCGGCCCCACAGCCCCAGCGCCTGCCCCGTGTGTCACTGGAGCAGTGCACAGCGGGTGAGATGGGACAAATTCTCCCCTCATGTGTTTCAGTCAGCACGGCCTTATGGGGGAGAGGAGAGAAAGGGGAGTACAGTTCGATGGGGCAGGGGTCGAGCTGAGGAGAAGCGTCAGCTCAGAAAACCGGTTTTCCTGAACAAATCAATCCTCTTTTTCCCCCACTCGGTGTCCGCACTGACTCCCTCCAACCACGGCTGTCTGAGACACAAATCCTCCACTGCAGCCGGTGAGTGAGATTGTTTTGCTCTTCAAAGGGACTTGCCTGCAGCCTGAGCAGCCAGCTCTCTTTGTTGTTCCCTCACAAACTGTTATTAACATTCCACCAGTTCTTCTCTGATACACCCACTGGCTTCACCCAACCCTAGATGGAGGGGCCAGAAAGAACTCTGGGGTAATCTGGCCCAAACCCCATCGCCACCCAGCAGGGTCCTGGACTCTCCCCAAAATTAACGCCTTCTTTAACCCCCCCAAGGACAGTCAGTGTCTTGGCTGTATCCCTTGGTACTCCCGCTCAATGTATAATCTAAACAAGCAGGCCTTTTCACACCCCAGAGGCCCTGCCAAGGGCCAGGAGCAACACTGTGTTCCATATACAGAATGCCTTCACCCCGACAAGTGCCCTGCTAAGCAGATAGGCAAATAAAAGGGAACACAAATAAAAGGGAACACAATTCCCTGGCCCCTTGTACCAATACAGATTCAGAGAGAAGAGTACCACCTATACACTGGCCAGCACCCCTTCCTGCACCCCCGGGGTTTGTGCTGGTGTGCTCCCACCCAAGCGATAACTAGGCCCCACCCTGATTAGTTCATGAGACACAACAAGATCAGAGCACAGGATAAAAAGAGTGGGGGTGTGGTGCAAGGACAGGAAGAGAACCGGACAGGAAGTATGCAATATCATGTCTTCCTCCAGTGGCTGTGGCACGTGGAGGACAAGAGCTTGCTACTGCTGCCAGCTAAGGGAGTTACCCCTTCAACTCAAGCTGGAGGGGCTTGTACTTTTGGTCTCAGATTCTATCATTCTAAAAGCTATCTTAGGGACCACCTTTCTGTTGTGTGCATGTGTGTGTGTTTGTGTGTACAGCACCTAGCACAATGGGGTCCTGGTCCATGACTGGGTCTCCTAGATGCTACCATAATACAAATGATTAAGCTAATGAACTAACCTCCTAAAATACCCAGCCCTCTTCCGCCAACACCATTCAGAGCAGATCGGTTTTACATGGGCCATGCTTCAGTGGCTTCCCTTACTGCTCCATCATTCAGTCTGTGTGAGCAGGAGGCCTAGATGCACCTTATTCATTGGCCCTACACAGAGTTTGATTGCTAAGTGGTTCTGGCCCTCCAGGAGCAGGGACGCAGAGGGGGGTGCAGCAGCCAGCCCCATTGGACACATGGGTGTCTTTTCTTGGATACTCGTTTCCAGGCAAGTTGTCCCCTTAGGTGCCAGGAACTTGTCTGGGGACATAACAGGCACTTCAGGAAGAAAACAAAGCCAAAGTTGGGGAGGCAGGAGAGGGCGCTGTAGGCAGAGTCTGGCAGAGGACCAGCTGATAACCTCCAAGTACTCATCAGAGGAATGTATAGCTGCAGAATCCAGACTGTGCCCTGCAAAGTAGGCCGTGTATGTTGCTTCTTGGGAACGGGGCTGAATTTCAGATGTTTCCCCAGGAGGCTAAAGCGGTGCTTTGCTCCTCGAGATGTTAAATAAAGAATCATCACAGTACGGGGCTGGGCTGCTGTCGGAGCCGTCTGCCCCTAGCTCCTCCAGCAAGTGACATTGGTTAACATCCTAGATCAGAGCTCCTGTTTACATAGACACCAGTCTGCAGCTGGTGTAAACTGGCTTTGCCCCATTGTAGAAGATGGAGCTATGCTGAATGACACCAGCTCAGCCCTGAATGTGGATTTCTTAAGGGTTGATTTGCAAGGGGGGATTTCCGAGGCAACGCAGCCAGGAATAGACGCTTGAATTCTTCCAAATTTCCTGAACTGTACTGGAAACATCCAGTTTTTCTGTCTGTGATGGAGGGCAGTGCTGTTCTCAGAGCAAGATCAAAGCTGCTGGGGAAGAGGAAAGGTTCTCTGCAGGGCCAAGAGGTTCAGGAACAAAGTAGCTTTCTCATGATGAAACCTCTTCTCTCTCAAGTCTCCAGTGCTGAAATCTGTCCCTAGGTTTCCATGGGCTTCCGCTGCTGCATATTGCCTCATCTCCCCCTCTCAGGTGCTGTCTCTATGCTCCAGCCCAGATGGAAGCAGTTGTGACAAACATGGGCAGCAGGGAGGAATCTGGAGCATGCTTTGGGGCTGACAGCTGGGCCACCGGCTGGGAGGAGGGAGTTTCATTTCACAGACCTGGTAACTAAAGCAAAAGTTCAAACTGCCCTGCAGCCACAATGCTTCTCCCGTTTTGTCTGGGAATTCAAGAGCCAGTGCTCATAGCGGGCTGCTTCTGGTTAAGGTGGAAGTCAACTGCTGATGTACAGTATGAAATGGAACCTCGCCCACTGTTTAGAGAGACCCTTCAAGACCCAGCTGCAGGGTGATTGGGTATTTAGATATGATGCAGAGTCTGGTTTTTCACCCTGATTCCTATGGACAGTGCCTGTCGGCCTACATCCTTGGGGTCGTCTTAGGAATAAAGGCATTTGCGCACGGACCTCAGTCGTGTGAAATTAATTATTGGGAGCTCTCTATAATCAGCACCGTTTCTTTGGGGCTCCTGTGGTCTCAACCAGGCTGCCTGTTTCCAGTGGCTGGGAGCTTCTGAGCTCGAGGCCTCTCCCTACAGTCACACCAGCGAATTCAGAGCAGCCCACGCTCTGGCTTGTATCAATGCGGGCGTGACGCCTGTTGCACTGATCTACACAGACACAAGCAACAGCACAGCTGGAATGGGGAGCTTTGCAGCTCTGACCAGTTCTCTCCTAGCAGGTTTACATCTGTGAGCCTTCAAAGAGCTCTCGCTGGGTGGATTTCTTTTGCTTTTTTTACCCAAATTGTAAAAAAATCCGCCATCAGACCTGTGTTTACTTTTGTTTTAAAAGTATAACTATATCTTTCTGGCCAGGTGTCCTGAGTGCATGGTCAATTTCTGAAACATGGAATTTAAAAACTCGCACCCCTTTCTCTCTCCCCCACCCCGAAAGCTAATGAATAGAAGTGAGATTTCTCATTCACCTAGGAGAGGGCAGCTCAACCACTGATGCTGGGATCCGAGACAGAGCCCCTTAAAAAGAGCGGGCCAGAAGGTCATATAATGAGGTGTTAAACCAAGTACAAATAGAGCCAGTTCCACCTTCCACTGCTGAGTGCAGGGGGCCAAGGTAAGAGCCAGAGAGATGGATGTGTAACACACTGTGTGTCACGTCTCCATCTAGTCACTGGCCCACCCATTGGATCACAGCCTGTTTCTTTTGCAGGGGGGACCCCATGACGGGGGGAGGGCCTGATCCATAGCCCATTAGAAAAGACCCCGATGGACTTCAATGGGCTTTGGATCAAGCCATAGTTGATTTGTTCCTTCAGCAGCTGATGGTGCGTCTTCCCTGCTGAATGCAACAGCAGCAGTGCAGAGAGCACAGGGCTCCTGATCCGTTGCTTTGAGCTATATTTCTGAATGAGAGATTCCAACTGTTCCACCTCTCGGCATTCTTTTAGCTTAAAAACTAAACTGCTGACCCAATCCTGTTGGAAAACCTAGAATCTTGTCAATTTCCTGCTGACCACAACTTCAATCTAGGGCATGTGCTTATGGCCAAGTTATCAAAGCTGGAGAAGAAGATAACAAGAGAAGAGCTGTGACAGCCCAGCATCACTGTCAGGTTTAACTCAAACCCAAAATGGCTTGCAGCTGTAGGAGTGGGAGGCATTCACTAGCAAGGGCCAAAACAGCAGCTTTTGCTATAAAAAGAGCACGGAAGAGGCTGGTTTCCTTTCCAGTTTGCTGTATTTTATTATTATTTATATAGCACCATGAGTGTAAGTGACACTTTACAGCCAGATAAGAAGACCTGGTCCCTACCCTCTAATAAATAATGTATTATTATTATTTTATTTTAAACATCAATAGGCCTAAAGATAAGGTTTGGAAATAACACAGTTCTTCTTGACATTAACTTACAATGTGAGCCCTGGTTAGTAAAGACTCCGGCATTTGCGGCCTGAGTCATCCATCATTTGGGGCTGGAGCCAATGCTCTTTGAAGTCAGCAAGATCCAGCATGACAGGCAGCATGGTCCAGTGGATAGAGCACTGGGCTGGGACTCAGGAGACCTGGATTCTCTTCCCAACTCTGCCACTGACCTGCTGTGTGACCTTGGACAACTCCCTTCCATTTGTTTCTCCTCTCACCCTGTGTCTGTCATGTCTATTTAGATGGTGAGGTCTTTGGGGCAGGTCTTCCAGTGAACTCAGCCCAGAGGAGCCCTGATCTCAGCTAGGGCCTCTAGGTGCTACCGTAACACAAATAACAATCCTATGTGTAAGTCAAGAAGAGCCTTTCCATTGATTTCAGGAGGAGCTCCACTGAAATCAATTAATTTTCACTAGTGTACGTGAGAGGGAGAATCAAGCCTTTAAGTCCAGTTTATCCCTCTGCTCTGACATGCCTGTCAGTCAGTCACCTCTCCGGAACCGACTGATGAATAATCAGTGATATTTAATTATTCTTGTGACATTTTGCCAGCCCCAGTGCAGGATGAGATAGGCAGTAGCTCTTTGATCACAGCTGATCTTGGTTTTTGGAAGTCACTTCTTCCATCTTAAAGAGATGATGCCTCAATTCAGGGAAAAATAACTCTCTCTCTGTCACTCACTCACACACACACACACACAGATTCTGAGTTGTTTGGATGCTTTTCGTATTTTTTTTTTATTTATTTGTGATGCACTTTTCACATCCAGGTTCCCCAAGGAACTGGAAATAACAAATAGGTGCATTGTTTCCACCCAAGAGAGAGACACTAGAATTCTCCTGAGAAATTCTGCGCACACAGCCCCAGACATGTGAGGCTTAGGGCAACTCTGACAAACAGCTGAATTTTTGGTCCTGTGGTTAGGGCACCAACTTAGGAGACCGGGTTCAGCTCTCAGCTCTGCCACAGACTCCTTTGTGACCTTGGACGTGTCACTTAATCTCTGTGACCTCAATTCCCCATTGTTCTTCCACTCTTTGTCTGGTTAGATTGTAAGCTCTTTGGAGCAGGCTTTGCCTTCCATTATGTTTCTGCTAAGTGCTTAGCACAATGGGTCCC
This sequence comes from Eretmochelys imbricata, assembly GCF_965152235.1. Lineage (NCBI taxonomy): Eukaryota > Metazoa > Chordata > Testudines > Cheloniidae > Eretmochelys > Eretmochelys imbricata. The sequence goes on along the minus strand of NC_135593.1, from coordinate 15,931,702 downwards.
TGAGCTTAGATGGGGGTTAAATATAGATAATAAATAATTATAACAATAGCTGCTTCTCCAAACGGAACCCAAACTCAGAGAATTCCCCCAGCCCTAGTTTTCTCTCTCTAATATTTTCCAGCAACTGGGTATCTCAGTTGCACCAAGCTCTTTGCTTGCCTTAGACCAGGTCTCTCTGGGCCCTGAGCTTGCTGGCTCTTTCACTTCCCCAACCCCAGCTGGCTCAGTGCACATTGCATCCTTTGGATGCCTTGCTACGGTTCCTCCTAACCCATTTGCATGGATGTGAGCAAGGCTGAGGAGGGCACTGCAATCCATTTTATTCTCCCCTTGCGGCCCTCTGAAATGTGTTAATGTAAAAGTGATTGATGGCCTCCTTCGTTGCTCTTTGAATTATTGAGAAAATAATTACAGCAGTAGCAGCACCTGGGGGGCCTGTGTGTGAAGCTGATGCGCTCAGTGCATCGAGATGCTCCGTCTCCTCCAACCACAGTCTCTCCGACTCGCTGTTTGGCAATTCTGAATCCGCTGTCTGTGACGCAAAGCCACTGGCTGGAGCTGGCTGCTGTATCGGCCAGGTGTTGCTTTGCCATGCACTAGATCCAGCACCTCCCCAATGGCACCTCTGAAGGCTACTGCCGCTTTCACAGCCAGGTAGAGAAGCAAATGCAGTTCTGTCCGTGGAATGCTTTGCATGATTAAAATTATGCTTAGAAGGGTCTAAACCAGGGATCATTTACATTCTTCTCTTTCACATCATGCCTTTCTGGGCAGAAGGAAAGGGAGCATGATCTACACACAGATTTGGAACCATATAACTATGGTGGATAGGGGTGTGATTTTTTATTGATATAGCTTTACCAGATGACCCTAGGGTGGATATACTGGTATAAAGGTGCCTTACACCAGAAAAACTTTTTCTGTTTCCTGTAAGGGGGAGGGAGCTATATTAGTATAAACAGCTTGATACTGGTATAATGCATCTATGCTAGGGGGGTTGTACTGCTGTAGTTATCACAGTGTAGCTTTTTGTGTGCAGAAAAGCCTTGAATTAGTTAATAGTCCAGGGCCTGCTGTAATGACCAACAGCCAGAGTTTCAGAAACGCTCAGCACCCGCAACTGGCTTCGGATTTTCCAGGAAGCTCAGGTCCCAGTTCAGCAACAAAACAAAGTGGCTAGATTTCCCACGCACTCCGTACCCAGCAGGATCCCCTTCTCCTCAAGGGCTGAACCCCTTTGAGAAGCGGGCCCTGACTGCCTAGGCAGAAATGCATTACCCATAATAGTCAGGGCTGGTTTGCGCTTTTCCCCATTGCAATTGTTTGGCTGCTCTGCATTCCCCTGCAGCAGCACATCTGAATCAAAGCTGCTGCTCACTTCTGCTGGTGCCGTCTGTTCCCTGTGATAATAATACATAGATAACAATAAAATAACAGTAATAGTCATTAGCTATATACTCACACTAGAGCAATGAGCGCCATAGGGATGTCTATGAATAAATCAGTCTAGTGCTTTTCATCTTCAGAGCTCCCAAGCGCTGTGATACTGACTCCTTTACATTCAGGATCAGTTCCACCAGGTTTCAATCATGATCCATGCTGCAGCTATTTAAGATCGCTTTTAAATCAGACAGTGCTGCCTAGGAATGGAAAGCAGCCACTGGGTGAAAACATGGTTGTGGCACCTCCTCCTTGTCTTTGGACATACTCATGTTTTCATGTGAACAGTGTTGTCATGACTCAGCCCAGGAGACAGAAACCCTCCCAAATGCCACACTCTCCTTACCACTAGCTGTCCGGCCCTTTAATTTTGGAGAGCCACTTAAATCAGGCCAAGTGACCCAATGCTGTGGATGCAAAGGAGCCAAGCTAAAACTACAGCAGCCTGGTATGTTCCTAAATTTGGATGTGAAGTGGATTGTAAAGGTATTTTAATGGACAATAGTCATTACCTAAATTAGCTCATTAATCCAGCAGTTCAGAATCTCAATAGCTCACTGAGACTCCTAGGAAGAGGCTAACAAATTAGTTTACCTTTAAGAGGTCCTGGATGAAACACCGTTAAGGAGAGACGTCATGGTGGGTGATGGATGGCTGTTTGCTCTTGAGTGGCATAAAGCCACTGGAATAAAACCTCTCTCTCTCAGGCCAAAGGCCCACTGGATGGAGCTTGGAGCCATTACCAAAAAAAGGGATCTCCGAACTGCATTAGGGAGCTGTATTTCGTGTCCTGTGTTGCGCTGGGATGGAGCTGTCCTTCCCCAGCCCAAGCCCCATTGGTCACATGCATCCATTCTCATTTGTTAATTTTACACCTCCTTTGCACAGGTACTGATTACGCAAGGCATTGGAGAAGCAGATACTCAGTCCATGCCCCAGAGAGAACAGGCCTTCACAACAGCCTCCTAGGAGAAGAATAGCCACAGGCATCCAGGGACAGGACTCGGGCTCCACTGAGTGGCTTTTCAACCTCAGTCTTTGTCAGGTCCAGCAGCAAAGCAATGCCTGAAGATTGACAGTACGGATCCAGGATACTCTCTTACATACACACAATATCTCTCATATGAACAGAGAAGATATTTCTGACACCATGATTTTGAGACAAGAGTGACATTTTCCTTCACCCAGTGAGAAATGGCTTTGGTATTTAGTTCGCTGGACCGATCTGCATCATTTCTGGAACAAGGGCTTTGAAAAATTCACATGCTAATTAGTGCCATTGGTTCCATGATGATTGAAATGCATGGGCTTCCTGTTGGTCAAAATGTGCTTTTGTCTGCAAAATTTTCAGATTAACGTTCATTACAGACAGGCAGATTTGACAAGAGATGACATTGTATTTGCAATAACTCACGCTGTGTAGTAATCAACAAATTAAAATGCAGTCAATACTGCTCAGGAACATGTGCAAGTGATCTGTTCCTTTCCTTCTGAGCAGCGCCTGATACTAGCTGTTTGGATCATACCAAGTAGTGAAGGGAAAAGCTTCAGGATGCACAGAGGCTGGGAATGGAAGTATAACCAGTTTGTATCCAGACCAGTGATCAGTTAGGGGTGGATCCTAAGTCTAATGATGTCTAACTCCCACTGGCTCCAAAACCTTGCTGGGAAGTGTTTTTCTTATGAGAGCACCACGTTCTCCTGGGTTTGTTCAAGCTAAAAATACATCCAGAAAACAGCGGCTTTGCGTGCAATTTCTCCCCTCCCATCTCATCTGAGAGCAGCTGGTGCACAGCTGCACTGGGGCACAATATCCACTGGCTGGTTTCTGGGTGGAGTTTTTGGTGTTTGGTTTGACCTATAAACTGCACAAGTGTTTTAAGAGCAATAAGGCTGTACAGGGCACATCAGGATGCAGGCTCGGGCACTGAGAGCCAGGATTCCTGGGTTCTAGTTCTAGCTGCACTGCTGACTTGCTGTGAACACTGGGCCCAGTTCCCAGCTACTCCCTTGTTGCAGGAGCAGAGAGGCAAAGGTGGCTTTACGCCAAAGGGGTGTCCTGGGGCAAACTGGGAACTGCCCAGCCCCCAATGTCAATTAGAGCAGCCTGGGTGCTGCTCTAACTTACGCTCTGCTGTAGGGGTAGCATGCTCTGGCAAAACCCCCTCCTTGCCTTTGACCCACCTCCTTCTTCCCCCAACACCCTACCTACCCCTAGGGCTGGGAACAGGGCTGGCACAGGCCACTAAAGCTCAGTGCCTGCCAGGGAGGCCACTTCCACTGGGCTATTTTTCAGGAGCACATTTCCACCCTCTTATTGCTACAGAAAGGGCCTTAGTGTTAGTGACAGTCAGGCCCAAGCCTTACTTATCCCCATTTGTACAGCACTTGTCCCACGCCAGGCCCACGTTGTAGCTCTTTGTTGCAACAGAGGCAGGCACTGCTGCATTAAGAGTGATCATCATCCACTTCCTCCTTTGCCTTTGTTAGGATGTGGTCAGCCCTTGGAATAAATTGAGTGCAACTGACCTTCCATCCAACCCTTACCAAATGGCCATCTAATGCTGCCTCACTCCCTGAACAGTCCTTCCTTCCTGGGACTGCATCTTAGACTCCCCCCGGCCCCCTCCCACACACCCAGATTGCGAGCAGCAGTTTGCTGTGCCTGGAAATGTGAACTCACAGCAGTCGTTGATTTGACGGAGAGCTTGCTTGAAACCAAACAGGGTTCTGCAGCCAGGAATTAATGTTTTGGAACACAATATTATTGGATTGATTTTAAATAGATGTTTCCCTTCTCTTTGGTAATAAAGTGAGTGCTGCTAAGGAAACCAGAGGAAGTGATATAAGTGTTGCCTGCTTATTGCTTTGAAAGTGTCTTTCGATATTCCCTCCCACTGGTGGTGCTGGAATGTGAGGGCCAAATGACAGGCAGAAGAGAGCAGATGAATACCTATTTATGCAGAAATATGAAATGTATGAATAGTTATTTTGAGGACCAATGTATTTTGACAGGTATCTAATTTCATTCTGTTGATAAAATGCACTTTGTCAAGTACTTTCTTATGTTCTGTAGTTGATGGCTGCTGGGGTTTTTTTTCCTTCCAATCTCTGTGGGTAAAAAAAAATTACCAAAACACATTTATCAGACATTACAATGCAATTTAATTTAATGTCATCATAAATGTGTTTAAAAAAAGAGAGAAGAGAGATGCAAATATCCAGAGATTATTTATGCAGCACAAACAACAGCAGAAAGTAAAGATGTTCCGGTAATGCACAGAGGCACATTGAACAGCTCTTCTGAAAATTGGTGATGAACAAGAATCCACCCACACCATCAGAATTTTCCACTGGAAACACAGTAGTAGTAGTATTTATTTATTATTAATCGTGTTTATCAGGGTAGCGCCTAAGGATCAACCAAGAATGGGGCCCACTGTATTAAGGACTAAACAAACAGTGAGGCTCCCTGCCCCAAAGCACTTACAATCTAAATAGACCAGCCAGACATAGAGTGGGGGAAAGGGTAGCATGCACAAGTAGAGTGAACAATATGACTGTGTCAAATGGCTTCTTATTGCCACTATTTTTGTTGTTGTTTTGGGTGAGTTTAGTCAGGAAGAGATCAGCTCAATAGAAAGATTAGAGAGAGTAAGGGAAAGGGGCAAGGGGGGGCAGAGCAGGGGAGAAGATGGTAAGAGAGGGCAGATGTGTAGTGACAAGACTGAAGGGAAACAAAGGATGGGCTTGTGGTGAAGGTGCTGACTTCGGATGCAGGAAACGTGGCTTAGATTTTCAGCTTGGCCCCTGATTTCCTGAGTGTCTTTGTGCAAATGAGTGCCCATCTCTGTACCTCTGTTTCCCCTCCCACCCCATGTGTGTCTAGACTGTCAGGTCTCTGGCTGAGTCTTATTGTCTTCAATGGCCAGCACCCAGCATAATGGGGCCCTGAGCTCAGCTGGGACCTCTAGGCATCTATGTACTACAAATAAGAGGGGTAGTCGAAAAACTTCCTTTGAAACTATTTTTGGATGGAAAATTGGATTTTTGACTTTAAAACAAGTGTCTGCTTTCCATAGAGAACTCTGCCTTTTCCTAGACCAACCAAACACTCGAAAACTGGAAACTTCCAGTGAAAAACTTGAAATTTTCTGTGAAAGAAACCCCGTTTTCCTGCCAGCTCCAACCAGTTAGATCAAAGAGCTGCCACATCCCTCAGCACCTCTTCGTCCACTGCGCAGTGCACTTCCTTTCACCTTGCCTTTAATAATGAAGCACAGAACACAGCAGACTTCAATGCATAACACAAAGCAACGTGCTGTTCTCTCCCCAACTCTGTGGTTTAGGATGGAAGAATGAACAAACTTAGTCATGTCACATAATACCTTGCTGGAAGATGCCCTGATACCATGGTGAGGGGCCTGGGATAAGAACCTGAGCATAACAAAACTGGGCGTGATGCAACAGCAGTTTGCAACATTTGACAGGATTGCAGCACTAAGTGGAATGGACTCTGCTGGTGGCCTCTCTTTCCCATTTAAGTCTGCAGAGCTAGTGAAGACAGCAGAATTTTTTTACTGTGGCTAATAAACCCCCAGTGCTTCCAAGAGACTGAGCAGATATGAAATATAGTGGACAAACAACAAGGAAAAATAGCCTATTTGTGTCTAACTCATTTTCCATAAGAGGAAAGTTAATGGCTGTTTCACTGTGTGTTGCAATTTCCTAATTCCTTTGGTGTCAATAGCTGATTGTCTTGATTCAGGCAACACAAATGTGTCGGAGCTGGAGTTTCAATCTCCATTTAATGCATTTCTCGGCTGTGGTTATTTAGCTGATAATGCAAGGGAATTTCATGGCTTTTTAAGCAAGACAAGGGAGCATGGCTGGATTTACTGCCAGTGAAATATTGGAAGGAGGAAGTTCAATTTAGCAAGGATGGCTGTAGGTTGCTGATCTGGAACTCTGTGGAAGAATGATAACCCGGGAAACAATTTTTCCTCGAAGTTAATAAAAAATTATGATTGTAATAAAAGTTAATTACTAAATATCATTGGCTGTAAAAATGGCAGGGAAAGCAGAGAACTCTGTTTTGGGGAAGAAGACCGAACTAACCTGGCTGTCACCATCGCACCATGGAGCAGTGATCCAATTGTCAAACAATAGCAGCGATTGTGCTGTATCAGCAATGGGTCTGATTCCCAGCTAGTATATAGTGTTCTGATAGATCTCAAAGCACTTTACAGTCTCATTATCCCAATTTCACAGATGGGTAAACAGACACAGAGAGGCAAAGTGACTCACCCAAGATCACCTAGCAGGTACCTACTGGTTTCAGGCTGGAACTAAAGTTGTTGCTTTGACCTATACAGCCCTCTGGCCTATGACCTGCATATCTAAAGGACCACGTCTCGCCAAGTCACCTTGCCACAGCACAAGTCAGTTTAGAGGCTCAAATTCAAGTCCCCGCCGTTTAAAAGAGACAGAGCTGCTGGGAGATTTTGTTTGCAAGTGGCCCTGCACTTGGGAAGCTTGGCCTGAAACAACCAGAACTTTTAACCTTTAGGGCACAGTGGTGTTCCTGTATTTACCCATGGATACCACAAGGGCTAGGGGTTGTGGATGAGGTAGGGCCATTTGGGGGTCTGTTTTCTGGGTTCCTCCCACCCATTTTCTGGTCTGGGGTGAGGGAGAGGCTTGTTACTTTGGTGATTGTTTAATGTAGCTGTATTTTCTTACCTACGGCAAAGGTGCCCTGAACTGTGCTTCCAGCCCTACCCTAATATAACATCAATCAAAAGAAATCAAACATCCTTAATGGTATTAGGAAGCCAGTGTGGTCCAGCGGGAAACAGAGAGTCTGTATTCTTTCCCTCTCTTGCTGGCTCTGAGAGGGGAGTGTGATGAAGTGGATAGAGATGGGGGATGACGTCAGCACAGAAGAACTAAACAGGCAAGACAGTCACAGGGAGGGAGAAGAGATCAGATCTTGATTGAACCCAGGTCTCTGGACTCCAGTACAGTGCATTGCCCCATAAAGCACACTGCTTCTCTAAATTGCTGTTTCTTTAACTCCATTTCTATAACACAACAACTGACAGCTGTGGTTTTGAATCCAAACCTACAAACCTTGGCCTGGATGGCCCTTGGAAACGGAGTTCCCCCTTGCCTTCCATGCAGTGCCTCCAGGCACAGCTGGTGGGGAGCAGTCTGTGCAGCGGGTATAAGCTTGCATGACAGCTGCTCAGGCTGTACCTGCCCTGTGTACAGACAGCTTTAGTTTTCAGGCCTTTCATTCCAGTGTCTCTCACTGAGGAGAAATCTAGTGAGGAGAAGTAATTTGCTGCTGACTCAAGCCTTCCAGATGACAATTAAAGTGAAGAATAGGGCGGAACTACAATGGCTGGCTGGTGCTGTTGCAAGGCAGTATATCTTATCGCACAAGCACCTCCCCATTCACCGGAGGGGTAACAAAGACACCAAAGAGAGCCAGCTTCTCTGCAAGGGCTAGTTGTAATTTCTGCTGATGAATTACAAAATGTCCTACTAAAGGATTTTATGGATCAAGTGGCATTTAACGAACTGGAGTTGAGTTCATTGAGAAAAACAAAGGAAATTGCTTTCCAAATGCTTCCAGAACTTTCTTTAGCCTTCTTCAGGCATCAAGGAGAAAGGGGGAAGACACCCGCAGAAGCCCAGAAATGCCAGTCTGATAGATGCCTAGCACCTTTCATTGAAGTGAGTCACAAAGTGCCTTACAGCCGATACTACCAATTTGGATGGATGGATGTGCATTAATGATAACTGCTAGGCAGGTAGCAAGCTGGCACTACTGTCTATTGTGGAAAAGGTGCTCATGTTATTGTCACTTCCTCCTCATTTGTCTGTTTCATACACTTGTCATATCTTGTCATAAACCTAGACTGTGAGCTGTTTGGGGCAGGAATTGTCATCTTACTCTTTGTTTTTTGCATTGCCTAGCACAACGTGGCTGTTTTCCTTGATTCTGCAATACAACGTATAACGATAATGATGAAAAGCTATCTTAAGCACAATGTTAAGTTCACACTATTAACATCTTAGAAATCAGAATATGCAAATATTAACGTTCCGGCAGCCAAGATCAACAGGTTATTGTTGTTTGTTGTTCAGATAACCATTGAGGGAAGCCGAAGGGCCATTTTTCCAGTGGGAAAAGCATTTGTTTTTAATCTAACTCAGAAATGGCTGAATGACTTTTGCTCGAACCCTTCTAAATTCACTCAACTTTTGACTGAGACCGAGCAAGAAAAAACGGTCAGAAGAGGAGAATTTTTCAGAAAGCTATGGAGCAGGGGAGATTAGAAACAAAACACTTTTGCATCTTAACTATAATGTTTACTACTGAGCTAGCTTTATTACAGGCGGTAGGTAGACTGGCACATGTCTGTCACTGTGGCCATCAGTGAAGTGCAACAGCTATTTAGCAGGGTGAGATTTAAATCCTGATTGGAGTTGTTTCTGATCTAGTCTAGCTCAATCAGGAAGTAATTGGGGGACGTTCTATGCTCTGTGTAATACAGGAAGTCAGACGGGATGATCACAGCAATGCCTTCTGGCCTTGCAATCTATGAAAACAGCAGCATTACAAACCAGTTCTGGACAGGAGGCCAAGTGGAATCTTGCGCCCAATGGAAAGTAGTAGAAGGAAATTGGGAAGCACAACGTAAAGGAAAGAAGTTGCAATGGGGCCAGAGCAATGAGGCTTCCCTCTCTTCTTGTGGTCACTGACGATGCCAGGGTTCTGTTCACAGGTGGTCAGGACCTCAGTTGTTCATCTCATCATCAGAACTGAGATGAAAAAGGAGAAGAGCTGTGTGGAGCTTGAAAGCTGGTCTCTCTCCCCAACAGAAGTTGGTCCAGTACACGTTATTACCTCACCGACCTTGTCTCTCGACATCAAAATGGCCACACAGCAACAGCACAGCACCACCCTAGCGCTCCATGGGGGCTGACTCAGAGAACAGGGCACCGCGTCCTGTAGTACCAGCAGCACTGCCCGGAAGACTTGTGCTTCCCCCAGTTGTCTCCTAGCTGAAGGCTATCCAACCCCACTCTGCTGAGCTCTTAGGAGACAACAAGTTCACCCTTTGAGGTGGAATGGCTGCAGCCAGCTTCCCAGCTCCCGGGAGCAATTAGCCCCAATTCAGGGCTTCATAAGGAGGCAGGGGTTAAGGAGACAGCTCTGCTTATGCCAAAGCAACAAGCATCTTGGGTTTAAGCTCAGAGCCCGCACGTTTCCCAGGGCAGACTGGCAGGGATGGATAAGATGGATATGCTAACTTGCAAAAAGAAGGAAAAAAGAGCCATTCGATTGCAGCTGCATAATAATGCAGGTTGCTTAGCAACCAGAACACCTGCAAACCAGTTTAATTAGGATCCTTTGAGCGTCTGATCAGCCTGAGTACACAAGAGCTGGAACCTGCTGGGGAGAGGAAGGGGCTGACTTGGATTCAGGGTGCTCATGTATTAGCTCTTTCCTTGCAGCTCCAGGCTCTGAGAATATCAGAGAGTCTGGAAGTGAAGCTAGGCAGTGAGCAGTCTGAGGCAGTGATGCCGGACCTCAAAGTCCTTGCCGAATCAGGGTGCTGTGTCTCTGCAGCACAGCCTGGGCACCGGGCTCCAAGCAAGGCCATAAATCTCTGCATCCCATTCAGCTGGACATCTGGAGCACTGCTCATGTCCTTATTTTTCCCCTAGAGAGTAATCACTGCACTCAGCTACCAAGCTAAAGGCAGCCTACAACATCCCATGTGGGTTTTTACAGCAGGGAGAATAAAATCTAAGAGCCACTGTAAACTTAGCCAGAGAAGTTAAACTCACTTTGTCTGCCAGTATTCTAGTTTCAGGCAATAAACGTCAATAGGATTCTGAGATCCCTTTACAGGTCGTGATTTCATGATGTGCCTTTTATGGCAGCATCTTATTAGCACATCCATTGTTCGGACAAAAACGTGTTCATTTCACCCACGCCTACAAGAACAGGTCAGGACAGTAGACAGACAGACAGTCATGCATGCTTTTCCGTGGTGACCCAGATTACTATCTCCTTCTGGGTTTATTTTTTTAATTCCAGCCAATTATTATATTCCATTGCAAGCCCCCTGTTCCTCCTGCTGCGCATCCTGCTTTAAAATCTGCTTCTTCCCTGAACCCTTCCTGCATTGATCTCTTCCCCAGTGATGTCTCCATCTGGTACCTTCTCCGGATCAGTTGTCGTATGGATTATACATCTCAGAGCAAGAATGTGGGCTCTTTGGGGCAGCACTCTCTTTAAGAGTTGTGCAAGGAAGGGAACAATTGCAACACCATATAAAGTAGAATATTCCCAATGTGACATTCTAATTGGCACTGTATTTCAAAGGGACATGATGGATTGTAGTTTGGAAGGCTTAGCTCTGGCCGTAGACTGGCGGAAAGTCATTAGTGGAAGTGAAGGGCTTTTCTATTTCATTCCATCATACCCACATCGCATGCCTGGAACAGCTAACTTACAGGCCTACTTCTCCACTGCCTTGGACCTTGTGCAGCATGTGAACCTGGGCAGTGTGAGTGCAAAGTTTACACAACATGGTGACGGGAGCTGCAGAAGTACCCAAACAGAAAGAAAGTGGGTCTGACAAGCTACCATTCGGATTCAATGGGTGTTTTACACCTACACGGGGCAGGGCAGTGGAGACTCAGGCTGGCTGAGGATCTGAATAGTAGCAGAGCTAACACTCTTGGAAGTCTAGGCAAGAATTCTACCAGGTGACCCCAGTAGGGTCCTTCCCCAGCCAGCAAAGAGCTGGTCTCAGCTGGAAGTCATTCCCACAATGCTTAACCACATGCCCCGTGCTCCCTAATTATGGACATCTGTCATCTTCAGTGGCTTTAATTTCAGTGCCATGCACTACAGCAGCCTCTGCACACATAGCCTGAGCTTACTAACGCTGCCTGTCTCCATTTGCCTCAATGGTGCAAAAGCTGCTCTGTGGGGATCATGCTGCACTCTGTGTCCTCTGTGCTAGGGATACAAGCACATGTCTCTTCCATCCTCATCTGGCTTACCTTGATATTTGCAGCCATGCAATGGGGGTGCCTGGGGGGATGCAGACTGGGTGTGGTTACAGCTGGTTTGAGCCCAGGGGGATTTTCACTTACTATTGGAAAGAAGCTCTGAAGGTGGATTTATGTATCTGCATTACCCACGCACTTTCACATGTCACCAGCAGGCCTGCGTTAGTTTCACCCACCTAGCAATCCTTGGTAGCAATCAGAGCATGCACCTGTGTTTATTTCTTAAGCCCTTTAAATTGTTCTAATGCTGTAGGCAGAGTAATTAATATCTCTGGGCTGTCTCAGGCAAGGACGTGCACACCAGCCTATTTGCACGCCCCACCATAAGTGTGATAGATGGTGGGAAAGATTTGGACACTTCCTGCCCTGGATTCTTACGGGAGGAGGAGAAGTGAGAGGCTCGGAATAAGAATCCTCCCATCTTATAACACACATACATTAAGATGGAGCCCTTCTCGGCCCATTCCTGGCAGCACTCTGGGCCATCACAGCAGCCGCTGTTTGCTAGGATCTGTTTCCTAGCACTTTACCTGCTGCCGTGCTTGGGGCTCTGCAAGCAGGTTGGAGGGCTCTGGTGTCTCCTAGGGCACTTTACTGTGAGCAAAAGCAATGGAATTCAAGAAGCCATTCATGAGAAACAACAAAGGTAGCCAAAAATAACCAACTTCCACAATGTGAGCTTCCCCTGAGGGGAAGACAAGGGCTGGGCACCGAGCTACAGCTGTCACTCTTTCCCCTGCTGCTCAGGACCTCGGGCTGCCAATGCACCAAGTGCCACATTTACCCCTGTGTGGAGAAGCGACTGACATTTCCATCCAATGTACGTTCCAGACTGTATCAGAAGAAAAGGTCTGGTGAGAGATGCTTCGAATGGAGTTGCCATGGTTGCAGCATGACATTGCTTAGCAACGGGCTCCAGCAGCAGAAAGTTTCCAAGGCATGATTTTTAAGCCATCTATTCACCCAAGCGGATTTGATTTATCTCTGTCCCCAGTATAAACGCACAGGGGTGCGGGGGTGGGAGAATCTACCTCTTGATTTGGGGGCAAGATCTCTGCAAGCAGCACAGCAGAACGAGGTGCTTCGGGGAAGCAGGACAGTAGCATGGCCAGTTTGGGCGTGGAAGGCAGGAGAGGGCAGCAGGAACTGTCTGTTGCACTCACACAGGTACCAGTGCCCCCAGCAAGGAGGGACAACAGATGGAGAAGATAGACCCAGCGATGGGTTAATTTCATGGGGACCACCATGCTTTTGCAAGTTCCTATTTGAAACACTGTTTGAGATCCCAAGTGGGTAATTGAATCCAGGAGCCAGCTTACGAACTACAAAAACATGTACGTCTACAAACAAATATTAGAAACCACTTCCTGCTGAGCTCACAGCTCTGATTTTTCTATGCAGCCATTGACACCTGATGGTGTACGGGGAATGCCAGGGAAAGCCCTGCAGTCCTGCAGTGAAGAGTTCCCCCGGGGGGCCTCCCCATCTCCAATCAGCCAGAGCAGCAGCCTCTGCAACACTAATGACTCGTGCAGAAAGAGGCATTAGATGCTATCAAATCACTCCTTCCCATTAGACATAGGAATAAATTGCTTCACATTTAAGGGTTGGGGGATTTTTCTGTGCATCATTTCTGGGAAATAAGCCATCCCTTCTCCTTATGGCCCAGGAGGCAACTGCCACTAGTGGCTGATGCTCTGGGGAGCAGTTTGTCTTTGTTATCGGGGGAGAAGGAGCTAGAGAGACCAGTAAAGCAATCAGTTTTCTTCCTACAGCGCTCTAACCACTGAACCATCCTTTCTCCCTCTGACACACACGCTGCTCCCTGAACACCAGTGCATATTCATGCACCTACCATATTCATGCACGCACACACCAACACACAAACCTGTCTATGCTTGTGCAGACATGCTCTGTAGATGAATGCACCTCAGCCAGCTGTGTATCCTTAGCAGGGAAGATCAATGTACAATTATTCTGCACACAGCTGGTGTTATCAGATTGCTTTTAATGCACATAAACTCACTGATACTATGTACCTAAGTGATCTAACACAGTGTTGCAGCCGTTGGCTTTGGGGACAGATAAGGAAATGCAGGTTACTGTTATCTGTCAGACACTTCAAACTCCCTGCCACATAGAGAATGCAGTTCCTCATGGAAGGAAGAGGTGGGGACTAGGGACCAGATCCAAAGCCCTTTGAAGTCACTGGAAAGATTCCCATTGACTTCCATGGCTTTTGGCTCAGGCCCTGTGGATATGTCTGCCCTACACGGTAAACCGGGTCTATGGGACCTGGGCTTGTGGACTGTTTCCATGTCCACACTTGCACGTCCACACTGCATTGTAAACCTGGACTTGCAACTGCTGGACCCAAGTCTCACACCCATGTGTCCATACTGCACTACACAGACCTTCTGACTCCAGACTGTGGCTTGAGCTGCGTCCACACACTGCAGAATGCCAGGGCTTGAACCCGAGTCACAGTGAGACTCAGGGTATGTCTACACTGCACTAAAACACCAGCAGCTGGCCCATGTCAGGTCCTGGGGCTCGAGCTATGCGGCTATCAGATTGCAGGGTAGATGGGCTCTGGGACCCTGCGAGGAGGGATAATCTCTGAGCCCAGGCTCTAGCCCAAGCAAGAACACCTACACTGCTCATTTAAGTGCTGTAGCATGAGCCCAAGTCTACAGGGAAGAGATGTCCTTTTTATGATGTGTGTGTACAGCACCTATTACTATAGGATCCTGGTCTGGGACTGGGACTCCTAGCCATTAGCTGAATACAAACAGTACGTACCAATAATACCAGAGCCTTGAATGGAGGCAGGTGCTCCGTGAGTTTTCACTCTGGCTAAGGTCAAGTTTAGGATCAATTTAGTTTGTATGTGTGGCCGTTTCATAGGGTCATAGGACTGGAAGGGAGCTCCTGCATCATAGAGTCCAGGCTCCTGCTATTGCAAGCAGCCTGTCGTATCATCCCATCCATAAAGTTATTAAGCTTCATCTTAAAACTGGCGAGGCTGTTTCTAAGGCACTCCTCACCATCAGACTTCTGCAGGGAGCATGCCATCTCTCGGGGCATTATACCCTCCTACTGCATGGATACTGACTGGTGGTCTTTTCCGTCTGCAATGCATCTGACCTTGCAACCCCTACACACACAGCACAGATCCCGCCCCTCTCCTATGGCTCAATGTCTACAAAGTACACCGTGGTGACAGTCTTACCAATAACACTTTGCAAGGGACGGTTATTGAAAAATGCACAAGAGGCAAAAGGGAGCTTTAAGTTGTGTTCAGCAACCAAGAACCTGGTGGGAGAAGGCCAGAATGTAGACCCCAGCTCCCAGAGACCAAATAGGCACCTCTACTGCACTGGGAGAGGGAGCAGGATCTACATTTAATGGACCCTCCCCATTCCCCCAGAGCTGGTTTCCTTGTGCTGCCATGCCACACTTCCCCTGCCCAGCAGTTACCATCTTTCTTGCTGATACTTGTATCTACAGACTTTGCTGTTTTCCCATCTTAAGTAATTCAGACCCGAACCTGCATTTCATTAACACTGAGGCTGAGCATCAGGCCACATAAGCACAGAGGCGGCAAGGGGCCAGCCACATGCCAGCTGCTGCTACTCTCTGCAACTCCCTGTCGCTGCTGTGGGGACATTCATGCACCTGAAGCACACGGGGCCTCATTACAGAGATGCGTTCTGCCATGGTAAGTTGCTGTCACATCCCGGAGGTTCCAACGGAGAAGGATTTTCATATAGCTTTCTTATAACGATCACTCCAATCTTGGTTTAAAATCAGACTTTTTTTTAGACCTGTGCAAAGTTCCTAAGTACACAAAGTCTGAGCTGGCACCTAAACTGGTTCCATGCATCTTATGCTACTGCTTCACTGCAACAATTCAAGCTGTGAAGTGCATCACAGAGTATGCTAAGGAATGACAGGTGTGTCCTACAACAAACAGCATAGAAATCATAGAATCACAGAATCATAGAATATCAGGGTTGGAAGGGACCTCAGGAGGTCATCTAGTCCAACCCTCTGCTCAAAAGCAGGACCAATCCCCAATTAAATCATCCCAGCCAGGGCTTTGTCAAGCCTGACCTTAAAAACTTCTAAGGAAGGAGATTCCACCACCTCCCTAGGCAACGCATTCCAGTGTTTCACCACCCTCCTAGTGAAAAAGTTTTTCCTAATATCCAACCTAAAAATCACTCCTCCTAATATCACTCCTCCTCCAAATGAAATCTCACCCGTGCTGGCCTCCACCCCCCTTCCTCTGCCTTCCTCGCATTTTAAAGCTAATCGTTCCCTATTGTTTTCATTGTGCCGGCTTCTTTCATCCATCCATCTGTTCTACAAAAAGGGGAAGAGCCTTTCTTCTTCCAAAGGCCTGGCCCTCCTTTGCTTGAAGAATTTCCTCTGTTCCTTCCCTCTTTTGCATGCTGCCAATGTGAAAGGCTACTTTGGGGCTGAAGTTCTGAGCTTCCCATTCTTTACATTATCCCCAGCTGGAAGGAGAATTCTCTCCCCCCCCCACGGGTCTGACAGAGGAGCTGCTAATGCCTGTGTTTGTGCACAAAGGAGGTGGCTGCTTGTGGTGCTGTGTGTATGTGAGCCAAAACCACTTGACCTTGGAAGGTCTCTGAATATTCAAGCATGAAAAATAAGACACTTTAAAAAATGCCTTGTTGCAGATTTTCTTTTGACTTCAAAGAGGAATTTGTTTTTTCTTCTCTTTACTTTTCAATATCTAGAACTGCTGTACCAAAGAGCCTGGACAGAGGTCCCTAAAGGAGAATTTGTTCTTTTGATGGCTCAGATTCCTTGCTAGAGCTCTGAAGGAATCTAGTACACAGAAGCTTGAGGTCCTGGGACACACATAACACTCCAGCTGGTCTGAGATTCCTGGTGTTTGCACCGGAGAGGTCGTGGCCTAAGGGCACTGGTTCAATTGACAGAAGATGACAATGAAAAAGCATGGGGTTTGAGAAGATCTGGCTTAACAGGAGCAAAGAGAAACATGCCAAACATCCGATGAAGTGGGCTGTAGCCCATGAAAGCTTATGCTCAAATAAATTTGTTAGTCTCTAAGGTGCCACAAGTACTCCTGTTCTTTTTGCGGATACAGACTAACATGGCTGCTACTCTGAAACATGCCAAAGTATGAGGGCAGAGGGATCCCAAGTAGAAAAGAGGGAAGCTTGGAACCCGGGTTTGGTCTTGATAAACACCCACAAGTTTAAGTGCTTATGAGAATAATACAAACCATGAGGCCTCACCCTCAAAGAGGCCCCACCTTGACCAAACCTTGCATATAACTGTAGCTCAGCATGCTGATTGCTCACTGGGCTGCTGCCCTCCACCCCAGAGCCAGCTGCATTTCAGAAGTTTTATATATATCTACTGGACCAAATGTTTATAAATACGCCCACAAAATTCTGCATATATTGTTACTCAGCTACTGGGTTCAGCTTGCACACTCGGAAACACTAGTGCATGTCCACAGTCTCTGACTCCTGCATGTGTAACCCTCCAGTGAGGGTGGACCCTTCTGTGCTGATCCCCAGAGGACGGGGGTTGTCATAGCTCCTAAGCAAAGAGCTTGACCTCAAGCTGTAGTAGCTCCAGAAGTCCCCAATTCAATCCCCAGTGTGCTGGCCAAGAGAGTGATCATCATAAATGCGTGTGGGCTTTCATGCACCTAAACCAGTTTATTAGTGTTCTGTTCGCTTGTATAGCAGTAGCGCTTCGAGGCCAGGACCCCACTGTGCGAGGTGCTGTACAAGCACACAACAAAAAGATGGTCCCTGCCCCCAAAGAGCTTCCAATCTAAGTTTAGGTCAAAGGACAACAGGTGGCTATAACAAATAGAGGGAGCGCAAGGTCATAGCAGGACAGTTATGAACAATGGAATGAGCAAGGATTACAGCACATCTGCTGCCTCTGCGTTCACACCGGCGCATCTGCATCCACAACAGGTGTGTATGCGGACCGTGGAAATGTTATTTGCCAAACACTTTAGGCTCCTTGTCACACGCTAACTGTAAAATACGATTATTACAATGCGGGCGGTAGCAGGAAATGATTATGTTTGACCCACAGTAGATAGCTCCGTGTTGCTATTTTTAATATGTATCCTCCATACTTCTATTTGTTGTATGACAACTCCTGACAGATGCCCTAACAGATGAGAGAGGAATAGCCTCTCACTAGAAGTCTGATGGAGAAAGAATCTGATGAATACAAATGCGCAGCTAATATTTGGTTAGCTGGTGAACTAGAGCCCCTCTCTTTTAGTGCAGAATCGCCAGGATTTCTGAATTCTCTCTTTGGTCCAAGGTCTGATGGCAAGGGAGTTTAATACAAAAGGACTCTATTGATGTCAGTTATACATCTGCAATATATGTTCCATCTCTGCAGCTGCCACTCATGATGCTCCGACGTTAGATACAGGGAGATCATGTTGTCAGTAGATGGATTCTGTTATCACAGAGTCGGCAGTGGACTTGCCTCTGGGTCTGTCAGGGGGGTGCGGTAGCTCAATGGCTCCTGGGATTTGCACTGTCTGATGGCTTTCCCTTGTGATTCAGAGGGCTTTCACAGGAATAGGCTGGGTGAGATGTAGCAGATCTGCAACAGCTGCGGGAGGACTGCGTCCCTGTGCGTTGTGTGTTAGTGCCCATCACCCTGCGTGTTGCTTCATGTACTGTGTCACCAACAGCACTGGATGAATGCTGCATGGAAGCATTGGCCCAGCTTTAGTCAGTTGGGATGGGAAAGGAGTTGGTGCCCAAGTGGGAGAGTGAACCACAGACTGTGTCTGGCATTTGAGTTTGGAAAGGGGGGGAGGGGCTCTTCAAGAGGAAGATTGTGGAGGATTCTTCAACAGCCCCAGGGCCATTCTGGTCCTGCAGCCGTGGCCGTGCTTTCCAACAGGGGTATGCACTGAACGTTGCGACGGCTTCTCTGCGCCACACTTCCCCTCCCTCAGACCCAGATGCAGAGCCCAGCATTCATCCCAAGGACCTGGGCCACGCGCTGGGCGGATGCCATCTGTGGGGCTGGGCTGAGGAGTCCTCAGACAGGGCTGCAGAGAGCCTGAGGAATCCCCCTGTGTAAGCTGTTGCAAGACAGCAGCAGCCTCGGGGCAGGAGGCCTGATTTGGACAGCAGTCACCCCCACCATCACGCCCCATCAGCCATGCTCCTCTCCCAACCTCCTTCCCCAGAGCTGAGCTCCGCCCCATGCCTGAGGCCCACACACCCCGCACAGCCTCCATCCCTGTGCGATGGAACCTCCCTGATTCCTTTGCCGAGGAGAACCTCGCAGCGGGGGCTGGGCTTGCTCCCCGGTGCTGGGACGGGCTCGGGCTGCAGTGTGCTGCACAGCCGCCCACCAGCCGTCCACGTGTGCCTGGTCTAGCCCATTCCAGAGCACGGAAGGGGGAAGGTGGGCACAGCTTCAGCACGTAGCTGCATGGAAGGCAGCGCCCGCTGGCTGGCACAGCCAATGCCCTCCTAACGAGTCTAGGTGCCTGAAAAGGTTGAGACCTGCTCCACTCTTCCTTGCTCCACCAGGCTTCCCCATAGTGCAGAACAGTGGGCCAGAGCCTCACCTGCTGTAAATCAGCAAAGCTCCCCCAGTGTCGACACAGCTCCGCCTATTCCTGCCAGCTGAGGAGCCAGCCCAAGAGCCTCTCCTGGCAAGAGTCTGTTGCCTGTGGCATTGACACTGGTGCCTGTAATGACTTCGTCATTCGCCAGCCACGTACCATCCAAGAGGCAGGAACCCTCTAGCCTTTAATTATCTCAGCCTCCTAGTTCAGCCCCTTCAGAGCAGATTTCACACCCTGCCTGTGCTACATGGCGATGAGAGAGAACTGGAAATGTGCAGCAGCCTCCTTTCTAGAGGGGGAGCCCGGCACCAACCAACCTCACGCTTCAGATGAAAGGGGCTGGGAAAGAGACAGCGTGCTGGAGGGAGATCACAGGATGGGTTTGCCCTAGCCCCTTTGTTCTCCTTAGCAATTTCTGTTACAGACTTACACTACCCAACAAGAGATCCAAGTCAGGGTAGGGTTCCTGGCTCTGCTAAGGAGACCCACTCCTATCCCAGCATCACAAGCCTGGGGTGCTCAAAACACAGCTCCTTTTGGCTGCTGATGAAATACGTCAGCATGGCCCGCACTTGCCTGGAGTAGGCTGGATCAGAAATGTTGGCAGATGATTGGGATGCATATCTGCAAATAACAGACTCATTTGTATAATCTCCTCTCTACCTGCACACTCCCGATAAATTGCAGGGACAATCCAAACTAATCAACCCAAGCTGAGATGCTGGACCATGTTCATAAACAAAACCTTGATCCGTAGACAAGCCATCTGCAGTGCTATTGCCTCCTCTCTGGTATTAAAGTTTATCAGAGTCCTGAGCAACGGGCTGGGCTGTGTGTTTGGGCAGTGATCAGACGTGAGGGACTCTGAGTACAGAAGGAAATACACAGTGCTGGAAGAAATACTGCTGCTTTTCAATTACTAGTGGCATTGGCCAGGTTCATTTAAACAACAGCAAGGAGTTTCCAGTGTTAACAATTCTGACATTGTTTAAACAACAAGAAAAAGATAGGCAGAGCTAGACCTCCTGCTGGAAGGCAAGACTTGTTTCCTTACTTCCTCTCTTAGCAAGAGAATTTACCAAACCCAGGGCCCAGTGCTAATACGCTCCGAAACACCAAACACATTACACTCCAAACACCATTATGTTGGGCATGAGGGATGGCCCAGTGGTTAGGGCTCTAATCTAGATTTAGGAGGCCTGCATTCCAGCCCATTCTCCACTATAGACTCCCTGTATGACCTTTAGCAAGTCTGTCTGTGCCTTCGTGCCCCATCTGTACAATAGGAATAATAGCACATCCCTACCTCCCAGCAGTGTTGTTAGGATACATGCACCAAAGGATGGTGAGATACTTGGACACTATAGTGACGGGGACCAGATAAGGAACATAAATCAACAGATTATATTTGTTTTTACTGCAGTAGCAGCATCTAGTGGCCCAAAGAACGTTGGAGCCCCACAGTGCTAGGCACTGTACATATATGTAGTAAGAGGTGGTCCCTACCCTGTAGGGCTTACAATCTAAATAGAAGGGTGAGAGAAGGGGAGTATTCTCATTGCTTTACCAGAGAGGGACCTGACACATAGAGATTAAGGGACGGATTGTCGTATCCTGATTTTCACCCATACTTGAGGTCAGGTTTTCAAAAGAGCTCAGCTTCCATTGTTACACTTCTGGACAGATTTTCCAAAAGTTCTTGGCATCCATCAGGCCAAGCCTTTTTGAAAAGTTCCCCATGCATTTTGGTGCCTAAATGAGAACTGTGTGCTTTGGAAAATGTGGGCCTAGCGTGCCGAGGGTTATCCAGAACGTATACATCGCAGGCTGGGAATTAAACCCACATGCACCAAGTTCCATCCACTCTCATAACCACAAGATCATTCTTCCTTGCTAGCACCATGCTGCTGTGCGACAGTCGCATAAACACACTGTATCTCAGGGATATGATTCTCCCGTCTCAGAGCAGCACTTCCTTTCACTTCAGCTGGAGTTTCTCCATGCTGAGGACAGGTCTGGGCTCCAGAGTCCTGGAAGCTCCCCACACTTTTCTGCAACAAGCAAAGTACTTGCAGCAGGACTCATCACAAATACGCACAATAATTAATGTCAAACATTTACCAACATTCCTGTGGAATCGCTAATTCACACTGTAACTAGTTTAATGCCAAGTTAATTCCTTGTACTTGACATTCTTATTAACAGTGACCGGCGCTATATATTAAAACCTTAATGAATTCAACAGCAAGATCTTTTGCCTCAGACACTAGGTCATTCAGAGCAGTTGTCTCCAGAATATGTACAGACCTTCCCACTAGTGAAGCTACAGAGTGATTGTAAGTACATATTTCACTTTTGAAGTGTGCAGATCTTTGACTTCCAATGGCAGTTAGAGTGCCTAAAACAGGGCCGGTCTATTTTTCAGCCCCCATCACAGAGCCACTCACAAACATTTATGGATTTAGCATCACAACATCTCCGTGCTCTGTAAGGTAGGGAAATCAAATCATCACTTTACAGATGAAGAAACTAAGGCACAGAGGGGTTAAGTGACTCGCCCATGGTCACACAGCAAGTTTGTTGCAGGGGAATTGACACTAGCTCTCCTGAATTCCATTCCGGTGCCCTAACCAGAAAACCAGCCTGCTTCCCTAACAGTATAGCCTACTATTGGATGCGAAGGCCTAGAACTTCTCTGGCACCGTTGTTGCTTCACTGCAGTGTTGCAATGTCTCATCCTCCTATTCATAGGTTCTAAGGTCAGAAGGGACATCCAGACCTGATTTTTAAATTGCCAGTGATGGAGAATCCACCAGTAATCTTGGTACATTGTTCCAGTGGTTAATTACCCTCTTGCTCATTTATCTGGAGGTCCATCAATGTGGCTTTGGAGAACATCAGTTTGATATCTCGCAGAGGAGCAACCCTAGACTATGATCATGCTAATTCTATGTTAAGAGATGGCCTGGAACAACCCTCCATTACATAGTTTGGAGCTAAGTCCCATGGGAATATATTTATTTTGCCTAACGTGAGGAGTTTAACTATAATTTTCTATACTTGCAAGGAATGTGCCATATTAACACCGAGTTACAGCCTGTTGTTTAGTGCCTCCAGTTCCCATCTTAACATTAAATCATAGCCGCTAAAGCTCAAGAGTAACTATATCTCATGATGACACAGATTAGTTCAGATCTTGGAGTAACGCACAAAGACTGTGATTATATTAGAGCACTCCGATGTGCTTGGGTTCAGAAAATATCATGCGGCCCCTTCCAAGCAGAGCCATTCTAGTGACACAAGCAAACTGATGCTTTTCAACGGACTCAGAGCAGGATGTACATGCACCAAGCAGGAGACCATAAGAAACAGCTGGTCTGCAGCACTGAGCTGCCTGTTAATGTGGATAGTGGCAGTTTTGTTCATGTAGAGTGAAGCTCAACCATGAGCAGTGGCCCAGCATGAGATCTAGGCATTATGTAGGTTGCAATTAAGGGTCTAAGTGGGACGTTCTGCATGTTACCCCAGGGAACAGGTGGCAGGTGCCACTTGCCAGCAATAGTGACTTTTGGGGAACAGAGCTAAAGCTGGTTGTGAATTTTTCAACAAAACATGTATTCGTTGGAAAATAAAGATTCCTCAACACTGAAACATTTCATAGGAAAGGGTCCCCATCGACAAATTTCTAGACTTGGGAAAAAAAGTTCTGAAGTTGTCAAAACATTTTGTTTCAACATTTTCAGAATGAAAAAGTTCCATTTTTTGGATTCCATGGGACTTTTCATTCTCAAATTTAAACTCTATATGGTAAAAAAAAATGTGAAAATCAAAAAAGGTCAAAATCAAACCAAAACATTTTGAAATTATCCAAACAAAACCTTTTGATTGGCCTAAACTGATTTTTTTCCAGATTTTTGGTTTGCAAAAATTTTTGATTTTTTTCATCCCACTTCGAAAGAGGGAAAAATTTTCAAAATCTTGAACATTTTCATGAGATAAGAAAACCATTTTCCACCCAGCTCTACACAGAACTCATCTAATTCTGAAAAGTCTAAAACCAGAATGTCAGGCTACTTGCCTGCATGTCAAGTGAGGACAATGGTCACAGCCACGGAAACCAACAATTATTGTATAAATAAAACCCTACTTAACTTGCTAAATTGTGGAAATTATGGATTCCACAATATTAGACTTCCACCACAGTTTTGACAGTGGGAGCCCCAGACCCCATTCTCAGCCCTGGGCAGTCGACAGAGGAAAATCACGGAAAAGTAATAATCAACTTTCTTACCACAAATAATAAGGTCCATTATTAATTTTCCACAATTTTCCGCAAGTCAGGTGCAATTTTTTGACAATCATCCCGCAATTCAAGTAGGGCCTTTGTGATGGGGCAGCTGCTCCTCACTGGCTGGCAAAGGGTTAATAGTTAATAGCTTGGAGCTGCTGTGCAGTACCTGGCCAATCAGAGAAGGGCAGAAAGGCGGCCAATCAGGGCCATGCTGGGCCCTATATAAAGGCTGCAAAGCAGTAGTCTCTTCCTGACAAGCAAAGGAGAAGGACTGGCTTCTTGTTGATAGAGCACCCAGGCTAGAGCAGTGCTGGGCAGATCTGGGGAACAGAGGGAAAGCTCTAGTCTGATATCTGCCAGGCTGAGGGCCCTGAAAGAAAGGGCTGAGAAGGTGCAAGGGACAAAGGGGAAGTGGCCCAGGGAGTGTGAGCAGTAGAGAGGAGAGAAGGAGGGCAAGACATGGCTGCTGCTGGAGGGTCCCTGGGCTGGGACCCAGAGTAGTGGGCAGGCCTGGGTCCTCCCTGGTCACACTGTACCTGGCTGTGGAGGCGCGTGTCCCGATACAGACTGCCCCTTGCCCTGGAGGCAAGGGGCTAGACTTTTTGGAGCTGCAGTTGGCCACGAGGGCAGGTGCAGACCAAGGACTGCTGATGACCCCGGAAGCAGAGAGAACCGCGTGGGGCTCAGCCAGTGGGCTGTGTTCAGAAGAGGATGTCACAAGCCAGGGAGCAATGTGGGTCCCAGACAGCACAGCAGAGCAGGCAATGGGTGGGACACCACGGCTAGAATGGAGCTAATTCCCAGAGCAACTAGCAGGAGGTGCTGGCAGTGGTGAGTCTGCAACCTGTTACACCTTATTTCAAAAAACAAGATGTGATCAGTAAATACATCCACCTGCCACTTTGAAATTCTGCAAACACCAGACTTCTTAGGTGGTACCCTGGGGGGGGGGAGCAATTTCCTTCTAATTAACACAAACCACCTCAAAAATCAGCTTTTCTCAGCGATCCTTGTTCATTGGCAAAGGGTTTCATGAGTAGAGCTGGTTGAAAAATTTCCATCAACATGTTTTGGGTTTTTTCAAATGGAAAATTTGTTGGGTTTTTTGGTTGGTTTTTTTTTTTGGGGGGGGGGGGGTAAAACAGAAACTTTCACAGAAAACCTACATTCAGGTTTGTTCCAAAAAAATAAAACCCAAATATTCTTCCATTTTCAGTGACCAAAACTGAAACATTTCAGCCAAAAACTGGGGGAGGGAAGTCAGTTTAGTTTTCTGACCAAAAAAAAAAAAAAGTCAGAAAATGTTAGACCATAACAAACCTATTTTTGGTTTCACTGTAATAGTTCTTTGGGGATGGGGGAGACCTTTCCCAACCAGCTCTAATGTTGACCTTTAGAGATAACACAGCACACCCAAGACCCAAAGCACTTTCAGGAGACTGGGGGGGATTTTAAGATCTGAGCAGCTGAATGGCTAGTGGATACAGCTGCCTTTTTTAAACAGTGCAATTTGTTTTGTTGTTTCAAGTGTGCAGCTATACACGCACAGGCCCTGATGATGGGCACAAAATAAAGCTCTATATAACTAATGCAGCTCAAAGAGGCTTCTTCACATCAGAGTTTTACAGGTCAGCCATAATGGACTGATTTCCTGAGAGAGCACACGTGTGCGGGCGTGTCCTGGAGCCAGATAACTCCTACTACTTTTCCTGGTATATAATACTTGAGTACAGTGGCTCAACATGCCACTGTTTCTGCAAGTGTCCTTCTCAAGATAAGGACAAGGGGAGTCTTTGAGCACGTGCCCTACATACCGACTCTTGGCAGTAGGAGAAGCAGTGACTAGTTAATCAACAAAGAGGATGAGAGATTCCATTAACATGAGTGGAAGGACAGGGAGACAGCAGGTGGGTGGGAGTGAGTAATTTCATTGTGTCACTGGCCCCTCACACCCTGCCCCCGTGACGAACCGAACAGGAAGGTGAAACAGGTGAACAGGAAAGTTACAGAACACAGAGCTAGGAAACTGCAGTTGTTCATCAAAGGCCCAAGGCCAGCCCTGCCTTGGGAGCACAAAGAGAGCAGCTCTAGCTTTACTTCATTCCTGTTTGCTCTCCGCTCAGGACAGGACTAGGCAGGGTGGCCAGTCTGCTGTTGCCACCTCCGTGAGCATTGCTGAATCTGACCATCTCCCTGCCTGTAGGGCGTGGGGCAGTTTCCCGCTGTGAGGGCTGGTCTCCGGGGCTCTGGTTTCTCTGTCTCCTCACTCACCTCAGCCTGCTCCCTTGGAACTTTCGAGGCGCTCTCGGATTCTGAGGCGTTTTCCCGCCGGACAGCGGGAGGTTCTCTCCACAGCCCCAAAGCAAGTTCTTACCCCTGTGCTCCTGCCCCACCCACCGGCTGCGGGCTCCATTCAAGGAGGGAGCTGGCATCTGGCAGCACTGTGAAATCCTCCCTCACAGGCAGCCCTCTGACCTCCCGCCATTTGAAGACACCAACCAGGTAGGTGCAGCAGAAGAGGCTGCGCGGGCATGAATAGCGGATTCAGGCACAGGCTCCGGCTGGGAAGCCCAGCAGCCGTCAGTTCTGTTCCTCTGATAGGTTTCCTTCTGCTCAAGGTTTTGAGTCAGGGCGAAACTCCTGCAGCAGAAGCTCTGCCTCTTTGGGGATAGTGGTCTCGCCCCCATGTCACTGGGGACGTTTCCTTAGGCACATTGCCAGAGCAGGGCCCATCTAGTCTGGTCTTGGTGAGGACGCTAGTCTGGGCATTGGCAGACCAGAGTTGAGTTGCTAGGTCTGCTTCAGACTCCCGTGTGACCTTGGACAAGTCACTTGGTCTCTCTGTGCCTCAGTGACTCCTCTGAATGTGTGGATAATGGTCCTTCCCTTTCACACAGGGGTATTGGTAGGATAAATACATTAAAGATTGTGAGGTGCTCGGAAACTACAGTAACGGGGGATATAGAAATAACTCAGAGTATCCTCTCTGTGACACTGTCCAGTAGCAGCTGCTTCAGAGGAAAGAGTTAGAATCCCTATAGTTATGGGATAACCTGGCCTTAGGGGAAATTTCCTCCTGACCCTCTCACTTTTGCCCTGAAGCATGCTGGTTTATATCTTATTAGCCCTTCGAGGCACCTCCCTGTGCATTCAAGAGACATGCGTCCCATGCTGAATTACTGCCAGGTGGGGATGTTCCCATAATGCAGGGAGGAACGTTGTTGGGTTGTTTTTGTTTGTGGGTTTGTTTTTGGTTTTTTTGTTTGTTTGTTTGTTTTACAAGGGTGAAGCCCACAGAGGGCATCTGAGTGACAGGCTTCAGAGGATTCAAGGAATTCTGCTTCTCAGCTTGTCTTTCCCAAGCCTGGCCCATCTCAGAAAGGGCCAGGGAGGGGGGGGAGGAAGGAGCAGGGGCAACAGCGCCCAGTGTAGTCTGACCATCACCTTGAGAGGAATGATATGAAGCAGTGGAGAGAGCAGCAAACCCTCAGCTGATTAGTGACTCCCTCCTACCCTGTTTCTAGAGCAGTGGCTCTCAACCGGGGGTACATGCACCCCTGGGTACCCAGAGGTCTTCCAGGGGGTACATCAACTCCTCTAGATATTTGCCTAGGTTTACAACAGGCTACAGAAAAAGCACTTGCAAATTTAATACAGACAATGACTTGTTTACACAGCTTTATGTACTATACACTGAAATGGAAGTACAACATTTATATTCCAACTGATTTTATAATATGGTAAAAATCAGAACGTAAGCAACTTGTCAGTAATGTGCTAGGACACATCTGTATTTTATGTCTGACTTTATAAGCAAGTAGTTTCAAAGTGAGGTGTAACTTGGGGGTACGCAAGACAAATAGGACTCCTGAAAGTAGTACAGTCGACTGAAAAGGTTGAGAGCTGCTGTCCTAGAGTTTTCCTCACCCAGCCGCTCACACAGGTAAGTGGACCAAGAGCCTTTGACCCCATATACCCTCCCCCCCCAAAAAAAAAAAAAAAACTGACAGCAGAGGCAAGAGAATCCCCATCTTTCACTTGAACCTCAGAAAACATCCCTCCACCTCATGCTCCACCGTGACCCTCAGCATCACAGTGACCAGGGTAGGGCTGCTCCTCTTCCTCTAGAATACCAGGTGAGGAAGCAGTAAAACCAAGGAGGAAACACGAATCTCTCCTGTTCTTAGTTTCCTCTTCCCTAGGCATGCTTCTGAGGGAGAGTGATGGAGGGTGGGATCCACAAAAGGACTTAAGCATTGCAATGCTGAGCCTCACAGCACTGCAATCCACAAAGCTGAGTTAGGTGCCTCTGCTCCCAGAGGCTGATAAAGGCTGAAGACTAGTGGCCCTACCAGGGGGACCCTCTCAGCTCCAGGCCTGCAGAAAGCAACCACCAGCACCTACTTAGTGATGTTCAAATTTCAGATGTGAGCACAAGGGCAGATCCATTGCAGAGGAGAATGATTTCCTTGGGCAATACGGCTCTGTGCACTAATGTCTAATGAGCCTGGGTGCTTTAGTGTTTGTCTCCTAAACTGTCTTATTCATGAAGAGTAAATATGTCAGCTAAATTGCTAAACAAGTTAAATATCCATTGTCTTTTAAGTTCAGGTTTCACCATTGATATAAAATGTGATGTATAATCCCTGATGCCAAGCAGGATTTGTGAGCCTGCAGAATGCAACATTAAACTTAGAGCTCCTGGGCTAATGATTGTAAGTCCATTTTGCAGTAATGAATTGTTTGTTATGGCACATCATAGAGCAGATGTCTCATCAGTCACTGCACCAGGGACTCTGACACTTGGAGAGGCTTGAAAAAGAGCCCTGGATTACAATGCAAAGTTATGAGGAGAAAGACAACTTTCAATCTCAATAGAAGCAGTTTTCTCTTTGCTGTTCTGCACACTAATGGCCATAATGGGCAGTGCTTTTCTACAAGGCCATTGGGAAGGCTTTCATGGCCTTGTGTATTGGGTTATAGATGCTTGTAACAAATGTTTAGTTGAGTTTGAGCTGGCTCCAGGGATCAAGAATAGGCAATAGTCTTTCCCATCTAGTTCACTGGTTCAAATCCAGCTAAGCTCAGTAATTAACAAAAACTTGCTGCCATCTGCCTGCTATTTGTATTGTGGTAATGCCTAGATTCCCCAGCACCCCATTGTGCAAGTGCTGTACAAACACAGAACACAAAGGTGGTCCCTGCCTCAAAGAGCTGGCAAAGTATAAGACAAGAGACAGCAGATAGATACGTGTTGATGGGGAAGCACAAGGGAACAATGGGAATGCTGCTCACTGGCCTGTGTAATATGAGTTGGTGTTCTCCTTCCAGTTCCAGGTAGTAAATAATGCTACTTACCCTCCTTCGTCAAGTGTCTTCAGGTGGATGGGTGAAAAGGGCTAAGTAGCATTATCTTCATGTGGGGAAACTGAGTCACGGGAAGGGACTAAGACTAGAACGCAGGTCTTGTGACTCCCATTTCAGTGCACTAGCACAGACCCGCTCAGCCAGGTTACCAAAATAACCGCAACAGGCCCTCTCACTAGGTGCCCTAACACTCTGTGGCTAAGCAAGGGATTGCTGTGATTACAGAACTAAGGCACAGCTCTTTGCCACTCATGCAGAGAAGTGGATCTGTTCCAAGTTTCTTGCTACAGACACGAAATGGGGCAGGAGCATCTCCACTCTCTTGTCCTTTGATGGTCTGTAGAGTTGCCAACTTTCTAAATCACACAAAACTGAACACCCTTGTCCCGCCCCTTCTCCAAGACCCTGCCCCTTCTCTGAGGCCCTGCCCCCACTCACTCCATTTCACCCCTCCCTCTGCCGCTCACTCTCCCCCACCCTCACTCTTTTTCACTGGGCTGGGGCAGGTGGTTGGGGTACAGGAGGGGGTGCAGGCTCCAGCTGGGGATTCAGGCACCAGGGTGGGGCCAGAAATGAGGGGTTCAGAGTGTGGGACAGGGCTCCAGGCTGGGGTTGGGGAGTGGGCTCTTGGGTGGGGCTGGGGATGAGGGGTTTGGGTGCAGGAGGGAGCTCTGGGATAGGTGCTGGAGCCAAGGAGTTCAGAGTGTGGGAGGGAGCTTTAGGGTGAGGCAGGGGTGTGGAAGGGGGTACTGGCTCTGGGCTGGGGGGTGCAGGTTCCAGAGTGGGGCTAGAAATGAGGGGTTCAGGGTGCACAAGAGGGCTCCAGGCTGGGGCAGGGAGTTTGGGTGTGGGAGGGGAGCTCAGGGCTGGGGTAGGGGGTTGGCGTGCAGGAGAGGTTTGGGGTGTGGGCTCTGGGCAGCACTTACCTTGGGGGGGGGCGGGCTCCCCGGAAGTGGCAACATGTCCCTCAGCTTCTAAGCATAGGGGCAGCCAGCTGGCCAATGGGAGCTGCAGGGGCGTCACCTGTGGATGCGGGCAGCATGCAGAGCCCCCCTGGCTGCACCTACATCTGAGGGACATGTTGCTGCTCCCAGGAGCCAGGGAGGAAGCCTGCCAGCCCCGCACCAACCGGACTTTTAATAGCCTGGTCAGTGGTGCTGACCAGAGCCCACTGGGTCTGTTTCTGACCAGCTTTTCCCATCAAAAACCAAATGTCTGGCTTAGTTTGAGAGAAATCTGCATGTGTCCCCCAAAGAGAAAACACAAAGGAGTTTTGCTGTTGAGTTTCCACCTTCTCCTGTGTTAGACAGTCCCCAAGATGGAGATAGTAACAGCTGATTAACTAACCTCTCACTCCAATTATGGCATTACCCAGGGGAAGGAAAGGGGTCACTGCCACTAATCCAGGGATCTGTTTATAGGGGTAGATTTGTAGAGTCCTTCTGGTTAAGTAGAATGATGTATAACGTATGTGGTACTCTGCACAGCCTATGTTCCTAGCTACTTGTTTGCTTTTGTTACCACGCAGGGTAGAGTGGGCCTATGCCCCAGTTAAGTCCTATTTTGAAACCCTACATGAGACGTAAGTCACTGGGTGCATGGACTTTCACTTGCTCTCTGCAGAAGTACCCACAATGTGTAAACCTGACAGAACTAAGACACCTAATTACCACGTGTGGCTGCTACGATACAACCACATTTGCTCCAACCCCTCAGACAGAGACAAACACCTACAAGATCTCTATCAAGCGTTCTTACAACTACAATACCCACCTGCTGAAGTGAAGAAACAGATTGACAGAGCCAGAAGAGTACCCAGAAGTTACCTACTACAGGACAGGCCCAACAAAGAAAATAACAGAACGCCACTAGCCATCACCTTCCGCCCCCACCTAAAACTTCTCAGGCACATCATCAAGGATCTACAACCTATCCTGAAGGACAACCCATCACTCTCACAGATCTTGGGAAACAGGCCAGTCCTTGCTTACAGACAGCCCCCCAACCTGAAGCAAGTACTCGCCAGCAACCACACAACAGAACCACTAACCCAGGAACCTATCCTTACAACAAAGCCCATTGCCAACTGTGTCCACATATCTATTCAGGGGACACCATCATAGGGCCTAATCACATCAGCCACACTATCAGAGGCTCATTCACCTGCACATCTACCAATGTGATACATGCCATCATGTGCCAGCAATGCCCCTCTGCCATGTACATGGGTCAAACCGGACAGTCTCTACGTAAAAGAATAAATGGACACAAATCAGACATCAAGAATTATAACATTCAAAAACCAGTTGGAGAACACTTCAATCTCTTTGGTCACTCGATTACAGACCTAAAAGTTGCAATTCAACAAAAAAAACTTCAAAAACAGACTCCGAGAGACTGCTGAATTGGAATTTAATTTACAAACTGGACACCATTACATTAGGTTTGAATAGAGACTGGGAGTGGATGTGTAATTACACAAAGGAAAACTATTTCCCCAGGTTTTCTCCTCACCCCCCCCCCCCCCGTTCCTCACACGTTCTTGTCAACTGCTGGAAATGGTCCACCTTGATTATCACTATTAAAACAAAAGGTTTTTTCTCTTCTGCTGGTAATGTCACCTTACCTGATCACTCTCATTCAGTGTGTATGGTAACACCCATTGTTTCATGTTCTCTGTATGTATAAAATCTCCCCACTGTATTTTCCACTGCATGCATCCGATGAAGTAAGCTATAGCTCACAAAAGCTTACACTCAAATTTGTTAGTCTCTAAGGTGCCACAAGTCCTCCTTTTTCTTTTTGCAGTTATCACTCCAGGAAGCTCAAATCATTTCTGTAATCTCGCAATGGCAGATAAATTTCCTTTGAGATTCCTGACACTACTGCAAATCCTTACGTGCTCTTGTAGCAAGAGATCACTTGATTTCATGCCCTACTTCTGTGCTATGTATTCCATCTGTTTTCTCTTCCTCTTTCCTTCACATTATTCTCTAATTAAATATTTAAACTGAAAGACTTTCCAGACACAAGGCAACATCAAGGTAGCACACACCAGGCATTAGTGCTGGGGAAAACTCTGCTTAGGCAATCTACCTTTCTAAAGAGAAAAACAGAACACAGAGGGCAGATTCTCAGCTGGTGCAAATTAGTGTCGTTCCACTGAAATCAGAGAAGCTACTCCAATTTACATCAGCTGAGGGGCTGGTAAAGTATCATCCCCACATCACTGCTACATGTCTTCCCTATAAACCAAATTAATGCATCTCTTTACCCCCTGAGAGAGAGAGTGTCATTTGCCTCCTTTGCCTAGAGGGAAATAATGACTCCAACTCCCCCTTACTCAGCAGCTGAAGCTTATTAACTCATCACCTATTCCACCTGTAAAAATGAAGGCTCCTGCTAAGGAAGTAGCTTGCAAAATGAGAGCTGAGTGAGTGTAGAAGCCTTGCTTGTTATGTAGGTGATCTCTCTCTCTCTCTCTCTCTCTCTCTCTCTGATGCCTGAAAGCAGTTGGGAAGGGGGTGGTCTGAGGCAGTTCTAGCAGGCTGGGAGCAGCAGGGAGGCTGGGGTTAAGAGGAAAACATATAAATATAAAATAAATACAGAGCAAAACTGTTATACAAAAGAAACCCAAAGCCCCTATCCCCCTGTTTCTCACGTAGTTGTATTTTTCTCCCTTGACCAGTCCATCACCATACCCAACCTTTGAATTAATGGTGGTTTTGCTCTCAGATAGTGAAAGCCATTTCTTTAACACGGCTGTTACTCTGAAACCTTTAAAAACGTTGGTCTCCTGTCTACAGATCAAGAGGGGCTTCATGGGGGCTGTTCATAAGGGGTAATCAAAACAGCTAGCTCAAGTTGTGGTTATTGCCTCTTTCATTTTTAAATCATTCCAGTGTCTCAGCTCTGGCTAATCTCCAGCTTGTCCAGATGTGATTAAGCAGGGAGACATGAAAAGAAAGAATGTAATTACTTTTTCATACTTGAGTTTTGGAACAATTTCCTTTAGAAGAGAAGGGAGTGAGAGCTGCTCTCTTCAAAAGTTTTGCGAAGGTTTCTGCTGGAAGCTTCCTCTTTGATAACTCTCCCCACAAGCCTGAATCAATTAAGTGGGTCTGAATATGCACGCACCAGTTGGCACTGGGGCTGGTCCAATGACAGAGTACTGACTTTTGGCATCAGAGTCAGGGAGGCACCAAACAGGAGAAAGGGCTGCAAAAGAATCTGGCAATGTTGTCTTGCAAACTTATGCACTGTGACAACTCCAGCTCCTTAATGATGCACTCTGTGTGCTGTGCAGGGTGTGTGTCTAATTAACACATTAAAGCAAACTAACAATAACTGATTCATGAGAATGAACCATTAGCAAATACTTCCTAAATGTCCCACACCGGCACTGGAGACTTTAGTTGCTCTGTTGCATCTTTGGCCTCCTGTTTCCATTCTTCCCCGGGGCTCACGCTTGTCCCGCTACATCTGCCTATCCTGGGTGTTCTCACCCACTCACCATCTGTATGCTGATAACGCCCAAATCCCTCCCACCTCACTTCCTTCCACAAATCCACTCCTGCATCTTGGCCAGTCCTACGCCCTGAAACTGAACTCCTTAACCTTCCTTCCAGGCCTTCCCTGTTCTTTGGGATAGGGGCTGTGTCATGTCATGCAGCGTAGCACACCATGGGTGCAACCAGGATTCGGGTAATAGGCTGTGGGGATCCCACAACCAGGGCACTGGACTGGGAGTCAGGAGACCTGGGTCCTATCCCTAGCTCTGCCACTGACCTGTCATGTGACCTTAGCCTCTTTCTGCCTCTGTTTCCCCTTCCAGCCTTAGTCTATTTAGACTGCAAGCTCGTGAGGCCAAAAGCTGTAACTTACTATTTTTATGTACAGCATCTTACATAATGGAGTCCTGCTCTCAGGAGCTTCTACGTTAATACAATAATAAATGTGGCTTCGTTGGCCTAAACCTGCTAATCCAACATTATGATTGCAATCATCGCTTTGCTTGTTCATTGCACTTTCCCTCCCCCAATCTCTCCAACTCTTCAGTTTTGTCTTTCTGGTGGGCACTTCCATTCTTTGGGGCTGACACTGGAAAATGGGGAACTGACCAGAGGATCCTGCCTGTCCTTGGGGGAGTCTATTTCCATTGCTAGTGCTCTCCCCTCCCCCAGATTTGGGGAAAATCTGGTAATTTCCTGGCTCTCCCTCAAAGCAAAAGTGCTCAGTAACCTGCTTAGCAAAAATGACTCCAGAATGTGAGTTGTTTTTATCTTCTTCCTGATTTTTGGCATGCATACAGCTCGGAGGAATTGATTTAACACATACTCTATCCCCACCTCACAGCTTTAGACGCATTAGTGGTTTGGGGCGGGGGGGGAGGGGGGAGGTATGTAGGCTGAAGTTTCATTTCCAGTTAAATCAGACACAGCTAGAGTAAGAGGGAGTCATCTTTCATTCTCCACATCCTGCCTGGGTATTTACCTCAATCAGGACAGATTTTTTTTTTTTCCCCAGAGGCCTTTTTTTCTTTCTGTTTTTTAATGAAAATCCTTTTTGGTCAACCTCGACTTGAATTTCATCTTGAATTTCCTGAGAGCTCAGAAGAAAAAATGAGTCAGGCATTTTGTGACATTCTCCAAGGTCAGAAAAATCTAGGGTGTAGAGTCGAGGAAATCCCCCTTTCTTTATGGCTGTTTATCTGCACTGTTACCCCTTCTGTCCTGAGCAGCCACCTAAATTTGAGGTGTTGTAGGTTGCTCCAGTTAAGAGAAGAAATTGATGATCAAGTTGGGTATTTTCTTTCATGCAATCTTGCTTCTTGACAGAGAATTTACTAAGTCCTGTTTCCCTGAACGCAGGGTGAGCCAGTTTCTTGCTCACAGCCCCAACCCTCTTTAGCCAGCACCAGATCCAACAACCCCCACTCTAGGCTTCTCTCAGGGTCACACATTGTTTGTCCAGACTGCGTGTCTCTCGGTGCTGTCTCCTGCCTCTTACCACACCCACCCCACCCCACCTGCACACAGCTCTGAACCAACAATGCCCAGCAAACCCCTCCACTCAGACCTTTCACATTTCGGGGCAGCCTTGAATTTGCCTTTGTTTTGAATGGAGATATATGCCTATGTTTTGGGCTATTATTTTACTCATGTCTTTACATCCATCCCAAATGAAAGCCTGCCGTTATGGCCAACCCATCCCAACAAGGTTTAACCCAACGCACGCCGACACTGGTACTTTTTATGTTCAAATTACAGTATCCATCACTGACCAACCCAATGGAAACTGCTGAATGGAGCTGGTGGGATGGCTGAGGGGTTCCACCTGGAAATAACTGTAAACCAATAGTGCGTTATTTATTATTTGTATTACAGTAGCTTCCAAAGGTCCCAGTCATGGCTAGGACCCTCTTGT
This sequence comes from Eretmochelys imbricata, assembly GCF_965152235.1. NCBI lineage: Eukaryota > Metazoa > Chordata > Testudines > Cheloniidae > Eretmochelys > Eretmochelys imbricata. Next base: position 15,896,447 of record NC_135593.1, on the reverse strand, counting down.
TCCAAGCACCATATGAAGTCCCGGCCCCAAAGAACTCAGTCTAAATAGATGAGACACGCACAACATATAGGTGAACTGTCAAATATAAGTGTTTTATTAGTTTGGGGCTTATTCATCTATTTATTTTAGTTTTATGAATAGCACCTAGAGGCTGCAACAGAGATCAGGGCTACACTATGCTAGGAGCTGTGTACACACACACACACACCCAGAGTAAAGATCAGTCCCTGCACCAAACAGCTTACACTCTAAGTAGCCAAGACAGACACACTGTGGGAGGGGAAGCATAGATCTATAGAGGTCAAGGGACTTGTCCAAAGTCATCCAGTAATTTAGTGGCAGAAACGGGGGATAGAACCAGATCCAGTGTCTTATCCATTGAATCATGCGACCTCTCTTTAATTTTTCCCTGATCCTCTCCTTCCACCTCTGCACACCCTCTCCCCCTGTCCAGGTGCCTTAGCCAGCTTGATGGCACAACATGCCTTATTTCACTTCACCCATGCACCTAGAATTTTTTTCTGAGCGTGGCATGTCTGTGTCACTCAGGAAAGCCACGAGGTAGGGTGACAGCTGCTGGAACAATTTGTATAGTGTGGGTGCTGAGAACCATTGAACCAAACTGTAAACCCTGTACATAATGGAATCCACTTCAAGCCAGGGGGTGCAGCAGCACCCGTAGTCCCAGCACCTCTGAGGGGTGATGGGATGGATTTCCTTTTACTTTTCATTCCCCACATATGGACGCCTAAGACCCCTTAAGGATATTCCCAAACCCACATGTCAATCATCTCCCTGCATTGTGGCCTCGCACTGACACATCCCTGATGCCGCTGAAACTTTAAGCCGTGACGCTTTCATGCCAAGAAGGGAGTGTATGGAAATCTCTCATCATCCCAAACTGACACCTAATGTGAAACTGAAACCGAGTGTGACTTCAGGAATGGAGGCTGTTATGATCACACAGCCAAGATACCTGGAAATAATCATCAAAAGACACAGGCAGCTACCGTGAAAGGAGAAACATTCTCTTTAGACTGTCAGAAGAATCAGCTTCCCCAATGCAAGAGTAAATATATTCTCTGTGGCTGCAGAATCAGTTTAGCTCTGTCTCTGAAGCTGACATGTTTTGCCTAATTTGTTTTTATTTGTGTAATATTCACACTCTTTCATCTCTGAAATAAATATGCCACCCAGGGGCAGAATCTCAGCTGGGATACGTTCGCACAGCACTGACTTGGGTGGAGCAACACCAATTTACAACAGCTGTGGGTCTGGCCTGTGAGTTTGTGTCTGATGTGGACAGCTGGCACTGGGAAAGCAAGGCAGGTATGGAATGGGGGAGAATGGGATGAACACAGGCTAGTGCTTTGCTGGATCAGGACCTCAGAGATGAGCCCAGGCTTTGGAGGGCTCGTGGGCTCTGGAGCTGAATTTCCTGCCTCAAGCCCATCTCCAGTGTTTTCATCTAGCTAAGTTTCTCTCTTTCCAGTTGTCCCTCTCTACATGTCTCTGTGGGTATGTCTACAGTTAACCACCCACAGTTGGCTTGCGTCAGCTGACTCAGGCTTGCAGGGCAGGGTGAGGGCCTATAAACTTGTGGTGTAGATGCTCGAGCAGGAGCCTGGGCTCTGGGACATACCCTCAGCCCTGAGCCTATGCTCCAGCCTGAGCCTGAACACTTACATCGCAATTTTACAGCCCCACAGCCCAGCCCGCTGGGCAGGGGCCAGCTGAGGGGGGGTTAACTGCAGGGTAGACAAACCCTTATTATCCATTCTCACTGTGTTTGCCCCAGTGTGCGTCTAACATACATACAGCCTATTCTTTCCTTCCTTCTTCAGTCTCTTCTCCTTCCACATTTTCTATTTTTAACTCTACTTCTTCCACCCACTGGTTTGTTCTGACCGGCCCTCAGCCCTGAGCAGGGGGAGTGATCAACATCTGGGCAAGGAAGCAGTGGCATAGGCCAGCCATGCTGAGTATGTACCCCGGGGATCCAGGCTACCAGGGCTACACTAATATTTTTAGCACATTAACTCTCATCCAGTTTAGCCCAGGTATGTCTACAAGAGCTGGAAATCACAACCCAAGCCCATAGTATGTAGCCGCCTTTTCTAGAGCAAACAGTAAACCCAATAGAAACAGCCTATGGAAACCTAGATATTGATCACTCCCCTGCCATGCATGCCACATGTTTGCAGAGCTGGGACTCAATCTAATAATCTTAATCCAAGCAACATTCCTTTTGAGTTGAACAAAGGAGAACTGAAAAACCAGGCCTTTAAGCATTCCCCTGTCCTCAGTATTACAGAATGGAACTACTGCTGCTGGCATTTCTCTCTCCTTTGAGACAGGAGAGATCAATACGTTTAATATACTAAAGGCTATTCAGCACCGAGTGTATTTGATCAACATAATCGTGTGTCCAAGCGACAGCAGCTTCCCTTCCTGGTTTTCTTCTTCTTTGCAATTTTCTTGTCTAATAACAAAGCTCAGGCAGAATGAACCCGGGGAAAGCTCTCCTGGGTTCGACATGTGATGGAGTCCCCGGGGGGGTGAAGGAGACTTGTCCCTACTTGATGATAGATAATGAAACATGCTCCAATGCTGTGGGGAAATGAGCAAATAAACCAGACGCTGACACATGCATTCGCACTCTGGAATCCCTCAAAACTGTTTCTGTTTGTTTTTCTTTCATTTTTCCCCCCCGTCTGTAAATTAAGGATGGCGCTTTTCAGACTGTCAGAGATCACAGTCAGCTCTGGCACAAATATTCACGCTGTGCGGGAGGAAACGATACAGATGCGATTAGATATAAATGTGACACAGGGAAATGACTATTGTAATTATTTTTCCTTTTCTCCCATCCAACTGGCTCTCTCTGCCTTAGAAGTCTTTGTGCTTTCATTCTCAAGATCACAAAAACTTCACAGCTCCTGTAAACAGGTCCTTAGGTTTATCATCATCAAGCCCCATAGCTAGAAATGTATGGGCCAGAAGGAAGCACTTCTTAAGAAATCACTCTCTTATCATAGGAATGCCTAGAGGCCCCCACCAAGATCAGGGCCCCAGTGTGCTAGGTGCTGTACATACACATGGCAAGGGACAGTCCTGGCCCTCAAGAGTTTAAAATCTAAATAGACAAAATGAGGATTATTAACCCTGTTTTACAAACGGGAAACTGAGGCACAGCGAGACCAAGTGATTTACCCAAGGTTCCACTGGACATTTGCAGCAGAGTCAGGAATTGAATCCAGATTGACTGGCTCCAGCCTGGCATCCCAATCAGATCCAGAGCAATTTAGTCCTTTCTGTTCTCCCATTCACATCCATCACAGTCGTGCTCAGGTAGACTCACAACTGACTCCCTGTAGTCTCATGACTGGCTCCCATTCCACTTCCTGTCCCTTCCAATGGTCTTGACTCATAAATCAATGTACATCCTGTCTGACGATGCAGAGTACCTGTCAGAAGACAGGATGCTGGAAATGTTTTGACAGAATGCAACAAAATGCAAAGGAAACGTGAATTTCTTTCACTCCTATTTGACATTCACTCACAGTTTGGAAGCCTACGATGCCAGTCAAATGTCCTCACACAAGCCCCTCATTACATCCCCAAGGACCTGTGCTCTTAGATTCTTCCCCTCTGATCTCCGTCAGTGAACAGGAATGCATTTGCCTCCCACAGACAGAGAGAAGAGGCTCACTAGGGAGTTCACAGCCAATTCAGATGCTCCAACTGGCAAGTCGTTGTGAAATAGAATTTCTCATCAAGACTCTGTAACACTCTGCTGGGGATACCCAGAGCTGTGAGGCACTGTTACCTCTCTGCCTCAGCAAGAGTGAGCTTTGCTGGAGATTAGACTGTGTGTCAGCTCCCTGCCCCAACAGCCTGTCCTGTTCACCAGAAAACTCCTCCAGGCTCTCACAGCTGAGATCTTGTTACCTTCCAGGCAATCTGTGAACTCCAACCCCCACGCTCCTCGGAGATGTTTCTCTGAAATGTGTACAGCCCTTACCACTGTGCATTCAGAGGAGATCGTAAGTTTGCTGTTCTTTTAAAGAGAATCAGTACATTACAGTTTATTAACTCTACTGGGGCAAATATACCCATCTCTTCAAACACAGCACCAAGTTGGTTTATAGTAAAAACAGAACAAGTTTATTAAGAAAAGGACATAGGTGAAGTGATACCAAGGAGAAGGAATAAAGGTAGAAAGAGTTACAAACAAAAGTAAAAATAGGCTTTCTAACAGCTAAGACTTAACAAGCTACAGCCTTTGTACAAGGTAATTTCCTCACCAATCTTCTGTTTCTAGCAATGCTGACCAGCTTTTAGTCAGGATCCCCAGAGTCTAAGGCGCTGGTTTTCCTTGTCTCCTCAGGTGAAGGATAATGTAGGTGTTCGCTCCCCCTCTCTTTCTAGACCAGTAAACCTTTGAAATGTATCCTTTTCCCTACTGCAGTGGATACATCCTCACAGCAATCAGACAGACAGGATGTATCATATTTATCATTTATTACAGAGCAGCTCCAAATCTGGGCAAGAGAAAGCAACATAGATGCAATTAAATACAAATGTGATACAGGAAAAGGCTGGTTATAATCATTTTTCATGTTCTCCCATACAACTGACTCCCCTTCCCTCAGCAACCTTAGTGCTCATGTTGTCATGGTCACTTTATAGTTCCAGTCCCAGTAGCATTATCATTTTGGCCATCTCCTCCCCACCCCACTCCCCATGGTCCCACAATGAGTGAGTCCATGCCAGGTTCAAGGTTTTATTGTATAGATTCATGTTGACCAGTTTTTATGATTTTAGTGAGTGGATTTTAATGGATATTGTACCATGTTTTGGAGACCAAAATATTATTTTTAAAGTGTTAAATATATTATTCCCATGAAAAGGAAAACAAACTTCCCCATGGCCTGGGTATGCTTAATCTTGCCGCTGCATGCAGGGGGGTTGGAGGAGCTGAACTGGATGATCTCTTGAGGTCCCTTCCAGCCCTACATTTTTAGGATTCTCTGAAACAACCTCTTAATGCCCTGCCTCCACCCTCCCCACCGCCCCCACCCCCGGACTCCCAACCATCAGGTTACCCTATTGCAACCCTCCCGTTGATTTCAGTGGAGCAGAATGTGGCACTGAACCCCAATGGAAACTACCTCATAAATGGAATCAACTCCTTTTACACAGATTCTGCTGGGTCCAACATTATAAAACAGGAACTTTTACTTTCCTCTATTATCTGCAAACTACTGAGGCAAATCCTAATAGGGCTGCCAGCAATGATCAGCTCATAGCAGAGGTGCCATTCATTGCAAGCCAGCGGGGAAGAAGTGCAGGCAGCCCACAAAGAGTGCCTGAGCCAATAACCATTAGGTCCTGTAGTGAACTTTACACAGGTGCAGAGCTGGGCTTCTTGAAGGAAGATGCATAATTACTGACAAAGAGCACAGCCTGGTTGTTTCTTTCTCTTAGTGCAATACCTCCTAATAGCGTGACAGCACTGAATGCCGTCTAATTCCGCTGGAATGCATTTTAATTATCACCACTTCTCATGTTGCTGAGCTGTCCTCTGGATTTTTTTTTCCCTGCTGTTGATTTGTAGACGGAAAATAGGAAAATGATAAAGTATTTTTGGTGACAGCTTCCCCCATGGGGGCAGCATTGCAGCACACAGCACACTGTCACAATACAACGGATTAATCAGGTTGTCAGAGTAAAACAAGTTAATGCTACATAAGCCCTTGCTAGAAATTACCTCTGTAACCTGGAGTGCTTGGCTGGACCCTTCCTTTTATCAACCAGAACTTCCATCTCTTTCCTGGGCTCTTTGGGGGGCTGCCCTTGTGGAAATGCTCTTAAATAAACAGCAGAGCAAAACAAATCCCCTGAGCTTTATTAGATGTAACTATTGTCCTTCCCCTCCCATCCCTTGCTTCTTGTCATCACTGGTTATGTCCTCCATGATAAGAATTGATGGACAGACAGATGTCAAGTGTAGCCTATAAGTGCCTCAGGGCAAAGACCTTCTCTTCTGTTCCTCTAACATTCTATCCAAAACAGAAAAAGGTAGGAGAGGGGTTCTGGCCAAACAGGTAATTGTCCAATCACACCCAAAACTCCACTTGTCCAGCTGCCATTAAAAGTTAATGGTACAGTCTTGGGCCTTCATTGTATCTCCAAGGTAGTTCCATTCACATGTTGACCACTCAGCAGGGAAGGAAAACTAATAACAAATTATACCAAGCAGGCTGAGGTGTTTAATGCCTATCTTGCTTCCCTCTTCACTGGGAAGGTTAATTGTGAGCAGATGCTTAACACAATTAATATTAACAACAAGGGGGGAAAGAACACAAACCAGAACAGGGGAAGAACAGGCTTAAGAATATTTAGATAAGTTATATGTGTTCAGGTCAGCAGACCCTGATGAAATTTACCCTACAGTAACTTAAGAAACTGGCTGAAGGAATCTCAGAACCACTGGCGATTATCTTCAAGAACTTGTGAATCCAGAGGACTGGATAAGAGAAAATACAGTACCTATCTTTATAAAGGGGAACAAAGAGGACCCAGGGAATTATAGACCAGTCAGGTTAACTTTGATACTTGGAAATATAATGGAACAAATTATTAAACAATAAATTTTTAAGCACCCAGGCAGAGGATACTAAAGTGATAAGTAATAGCCAACATGGATTTGCCAAGAACAAATCATGCCAAACCAACCTAATTTCCTTCTTTGACAGGATTACGCGCCTAGTGGATAGCAGGGAAGCAGTGGACATGATATATCTTCATTTTAATAAGGCTTTTGACACAGTCCCACTCCCACCTGACATTCTCATAAGCAAACTAGGGAAATGTGGTCTTGATGAAATTACTATAAGCTGGGTGCACAACTGACTAAAAACCCATATTCAAAGAGTAGTTATCAAAGGTTTGCTCTCAAACTGGGAGGATGTATGTAGTGGGGCCCCACAGGAGTATATCCTGGTTCTGGTACTATTCAACATTTTCATTAACGATGTGGATAATGGAGTGGAGACTATGCTTATAAAATCTGCAGATGACCTAAATTGGGAGGGGTTGCAAGTACTTTGGAGGATAGGACTAGAATTCAAAATGATCTGGACAAATTGGAGAATTGGTCTGAATTCAACAAGATGAAATTCAGTTAAGACAAGTGCAAAGTGCTTCTCTTAAGGAGGAAAAAATCAAGTACACAACTACAAAATGGGGAATAACTGGTTAGGCAGTAATACCGCTGGAAAGGATCCGGGAGTTCTAATAGATCACAAATTGAACTAGAGTCAAAAGTGTTATGCAGTGGCAGAAAAGGCTAATATAATTCTGGGACATATTAAAAGGAGTGTCATTGTCCTGCTCTGCTTGGCATTGGTGTGGCCTCAGATGAAGTATTGTGTTCAGTTTGGGGGGCCACATTTAAAGAAAGATGTGAACAGATTGGACAGAGTCCCAAGGAGAACAACAAAAATTATCAAAGTTTAGCAAACCTGACCAATGAGGAAAGGTTAAAAAACTGGACATGTTTAGCCTTGAGGAAAGAAAACGGAGGGGAAACCTGACGATAGTCTTCAAATACGTTAAGGGCTGTTAGAAAGAGGATGAGGATCAATTGTTCTCTGTGTCTGCTGAAAGGAGGACAAGTAGTAATGAGCTTAATCTACAGGAAGGGGAATTTAGGTTAGATATTAGGAAAAAAATTCTAACTCTAAGGGTGGTTAAGTTCTGGAATAGACTTCTAAGGAAGGTTAAGGAAATCCCATTACTGGAGGCTTTTAAGAGCAGGTTGGGCAAACACCTGTCAGGGATGGTCTAGGTTTGCCTGTCCTTTGGGATCTGTTTGGCTTTGCTTTCACACATGTGATATCTTTATTTTTCTAGCTGAAGGCACATAGGCCTAGTCCATCCCAGGATTTGCCCCCATCCTGACAGCTGCATCGGTGCAAAGCCCCATCTAGACAGGCAAAGCTGCTGTTAGCACTAGGGCTTTGAAAACCAGCACCAACGGTGGCCAGGCCTGTCTACACCCAGCAGTTACACCAGCTACTTTGAGATACTTGGAGAAAGAGAGTCTCCTAATGGCTGCTGAGCTGCAGCTGCCATGGGGACAATGTGGCATGTCTCAGACCTGCCCTGGCTCTGTGAAAGCCAGATAAATATCTAGGCCTCACTCCCAGAGGCCCAAGTCTCTGCAGAATTTCCATCCCTGGGGAGGGGTGGACAGATCCAGCTTCCTCCAGGCCTTGGAGCTGTCTCCCAGCCTGTCCCTATGAATGGCTCACAACCCAGGGGCATCATGCTGCTCTTAACCCGCCCCACAGAACCCGTCTCTCTCTTGCATGCAACTCTCCTTCCCTTCCCAGGGTGGGCTTCCTCCCTTCGGGCCCCCAGCAGGTCAGCTGGGCCCATTACAACCATGCTTTGTCCTTCCATAGCACTGTTTTATCCCAGGATCTTAAAGCAATTTGGAAACCCCCATGGGGGCAACAGCAGAGTCAGGCAGCAGCAGATTTCTGAATGCCTAGGAGTGCTCAATGACCTTTCATTGCCTCCTATGGCATGTCAGCAAGGCTCTGGGTGCTGAAGCCTGCCCCCACTGCACCTCAGTCTGCTGTGCGATTACCACCTTCTCTTATCTTTTGCCGCAGAATATATTTCTTCCTCTTTTCCTGAGCTCTTGGGTGCCTCAGCTCTGAAGGCTCATCCATTTCTAAAGCTTAATTCCCTCTCCGATGCTCAGAATCACAGAGAGAGAGAGAGAGATGCTGTGATTGTCTTTCAGGCTTGATGCAGGAAATTGCCTTCCGAGGAGATGGTGCAGAAAAGACAGGCTATGTGAATTGCATAGCATTTCTGAGCTAAGCAAATTCCTGGAACCACGCCCAGTGCTCCTAAAACCCCAGAGCAGAGCCCTCCACAGCTCCTACTTGTAAGGTGATTTGCAGCCTTAACTCCTCATTCGGCGTTAACCCTTTGCTCCCACCTTCGCTGTGTTCATCCCTTAGCTTCGGTTTCACCGTTTGCTTACCTTTGGGGTTGCCATTCAATAGATGCATAGATTGTAAGGCTAGAAGGGACCATTGTAATCATCTGACCTCCTATATCACAGAGCATAATGCAATAGAATAGTGCAAACCTACTAGTCTGGTATACACAGCAAGGAGGCGGCCAGACCAGCTGGACCATACAACAGGATCCTGAAAGCAGAAGGTGAGCTGGCAAAAAGAGACTCTTGGGAATGAGTGTTAGACACAAGGAGTTGAAGAGAGGTAAAGGAGACATGACAGAGCTATTATGAAGGACCAGGACCTTTCCTCTACCCTTTCGCCTAACGCAGGAACTAGGGGGCATACGATAAAATTGACAGGCAATTTAAAACTGCTAAAAAGAAATACTTGTTGATACAGTGCCAAGCTAGCCTGTGGAACACATTTCCACCGGATGCCACTAAGGCTGAGCATGTGGTAGGAGTCAAAAAAGAATGAGAGATTTTTATGGATAATGAGAACATCCACCATTCCATTAGACAGGACAGGAAAATGTTATAACGGGCATAAACTCACTGCTTCAGGCCACAATATTAATAATAATACCTCACTCTTCTGTAGCATTTTCATCAGCACATCTCAAAACATTTTAAAAAGGAGGGGATGGTACCATTATCCCATTTTTACAGATGGGGAAACTGAGGCACAGAAAGGGGACGTGATTTCCCCAAGGACACCCAGTAGACCAATGGCAGAGCCAGGAATAGAAGCCAAGTCTCCTGAGCCCCAGTCCAGGGCTCAGTCCATTAGGCCATAGAGCATTAAACAGTCTCTAATGGATTGGGCTAGAATAAAATTTCCTCTATTGGCAGGTTTCTCCTGCAGGGTTTCTTACATCTTCTGAAGCAGCTGGTGCTGGCCACCATCCAAGACAAGAATGGTCTAATCTAACCTGGCAATTCCTCTGTATAACTAGGAATAGCAGAAAGAAAAGGAGTACTTGTGGCACCTTAGAGACTAACCAATTTATTTGAGCATAAGCTTTCGTGAGCTACAGCTCACTTCATCGGATGCAAACTGTGGAAAGTATAGAAGATCTTTTTATACACACAAAGCATGAAAAAATGGGTGTTTACCACTACAAAAGGTTTTCTCTCCCCCCACCCCACTCTCCTGCTGGTAATAGAGTTTCCTCAGGAGCGTAGGGCCTGAGGAGGGAGTCTACATAGCCAGACAATCCTGCTGTCAGGGAGCCAATGCCTGAGCACCTCCTTTGTCAGCCTTTTTTATTATGATGTCACAGTTACTCTGAAACCTAGGAATAGCAGGATGGAAGTGAGAGAGAGGTAGTTTAGAGTGGATATAATGAAAAGCTTCCTGAAAGCAAGATCTATCACAATGTGAAATAACCTCCCAACATGAAGCTGAAATCCTATCCCTTTGGAGTTTTAAAGCCAGACAGGACAGAGTCCTAGAGAATATAAGGTAGGCAACAGCCCATCACTATTCAAAGGATGGACTGTATGGGACCTAAGCAAGTGCTCTCTACTTCTAATTTCTAAATCTTATAAAGCCACGTAATGCTACATGTACTCATTACACTCAATGGTTTTGCTCCCATGCACAGTGCTTTTATTTTAATCTAGGAGGACAGGAATCCAGCTGGTTCCTGTGTCTGTCTGTGGCTGTCTCAGCTTTTCCTTGGGACACACAATTCTGTACTGTCTCTCTATCTGTCTATCTTAGGTATTTCCAAAGTGTCTATCACCATAGTTCTAGCACAGGGCACTCGATATGCCTTCCTAGCACACCTGCACAGAGGCTGCCTATCAGAAATGTCTGGGCTAGTTATTTTCATCTATACTATAACAAAAGCAGGATTAAGATTTACAGTTATTAGCAACAACCGTTATGTCTTCGTTATCACCCCAAGTGCAATTTCCAGACATTAGCCATTGTCTATATCAATCCCTTTATTAATTTGAGTGCAGTATTTAGACAAGTAAATGGGCCACATGAACATACTCTCAGACTTTATGCCACTTTCTTTTCAGTGAGATCCATTTAATTACATCCATTAATAAACAATAAGGCTCTTAAACATAAAGGTTTCCTTCTCCTGGTCACTCTCCAGCTGGTGTGGAAGTGAACATTGTCTGGTAAAGTTGAGGAAACAAACGGCTTCCAAAGTTTTTCAGATCAAGGAGAAAGTTGCAAGCAAATGAATCTTATGTTATGATGAGAATATTTTTGAATTAAATTCTGATGCATTTTGCTGTTTCAGTAGCTCTGGTAACTCACAGGAAATTTGCATAATCAAATTAACAAGCCTGTTACTGTGGGCAAATTGTTATGAATGATGAATGACATCACCAGAAAGCATCTAAGTGTGCATTAGTAGAGGGGGCCCAACAGCTGAAATGCTGACAGCGAGGGAAAGGGAGCGAGAATGAGAGAGCTGGACTGTGGGACTGAAATTGGAATCTCCCCAAAGGGCAGTGATTGGGCCAGGCATGTCATCAGTGTTACTCTAAACTGCTTTAAAGGAGATGTGAAGATCCCTATAAGGAGATGTGTCTCAAGCAGCAAGATACATGCATCATTAAATGGCTTCTTTTCAGTTTACATCTTAAATGCACTTACTTCAAGGCATTTCCATCTTGGTTTTCTGATTATTTTTTCTCCCCTTCCTTTTGAAACAGAATTTTGTGCTGATGAAAGGCACCAGCCTATCTGAGTTGTGGGTTAAAAGAAAGGCCCGCCCTCCTCAGTTAAAAGGAGGGATGCAGGAGTCCAGACAGCAACTAAGTACAGTCGGAAAAAATGAAAAAACAGGGATGGGGTTGCAGGCAAAAGGGTCAAAACAAGGCATCCGGGGGGGGGGGGGGGGACACTGAGAGGAGAATCTCTGGCAACACCCACCTCTCTGGGAAGGACTCAGGGAATGAAAGTCACCAGCCTATTTGATATCCTGGAATGGTGAGCGGAGCACACGAAGAACTAAAGACCCTCTCCCTGAGATGAGGGACTGGCCACGGGACCAGGGAGCAACTGACTACTTGGAACCAAAATATAAAGAGAGAGAAATAGGATTGGGAGTGCAGGTCGAAGGTTCCAAAGGAGGAACCTGGATGGGGAAACTGAGCAGAGAACCCCCACCCCGGATCTGCGATATCCAGGCATCTGATTATCTGACATTTCCTCTTCCACATAGTTTGGACGAAGCCTTTGCTGCCTTGGTCACTGTAACAGCGTTCCTGCAGGGCTCCCCTTGGCTCCTGCCCCCGCTGGGCTGAGAAAGTCACACAGAGACCTTTAGGTGCAGTGTCCACCTGGTGCTTTTATTTACAGGCTGTGCTCCTACCACCTTTCCACCATACACATAGTCCCCTTCGTGCAATCCACTGGCAGGAAAGAGGGGGCAAGCTACCTCTCTCTGCTTCCCCTCACTGCCTTTCCTCTACTGCAGCTTCCCTCTTTCCAGCTTCCCCCCGGGGCTCTTATCCAGCCCCAGCCTGATGAGGCAGCAGCTGTTCCAGCTTCCCCAATCAGGGCCAGGTGGTTTACCCAGCTCCAGTTCACCTCCCTTAATTGGAGCTTTGGAGTGACAGAGGGTTGGCTAAGCAGTTTTCTGCTTAGCACCCTGTCACAGTCACCCTTCTGCCATCCTCTAAAGAGGGCCCAGCTGACAGCGGGCATCACCTTCTCCAGCTTTTACAGGGCCCCTCTGCACTGGGGAGGTGTGCTTGGTCTTGAAACCAGTTCAGTAACAAGAAGTCAGGTCACCATAAGCTGCCTACACTTTGTGTCTTCATAGAGTTTAAGGTCCATAATGATCTAGGACCCCCTGCGTCGCACAGGCCAGTCACTGAGCCCAATACGTTATGGCTGAGCCAGCAAGGTATCTTCTAGAAAAACATCCCGTTGTGATTAAAAAACGCCAGGTGCTAGAGAATTTGCCACATCCCTAGGTAAGCCATTCCCATAGTTCATTCATTGGTCCATGAGAGGCAGAACAAGATCCAAGGTGAAACTAGAAATGTCTGGAAATAAGGCACACACACACCCACACACAGACACACACACCAGTATCAGATAGGTTTTTCCTTACAGACCATGATCTAGTAACCTCCCGGCCTTCTAAAATTGATTTTACAATTGGTTTAGCCACACCAGTTTTCAAACTGGGTGAATTTCCCCCTGTAGACAGACTCATTTTTAAAATACTGACCCTGTAATTGGCACCCGTATGGCGTGCAAACTGAATCCGAGTGTCGTGAAGGAAAGAAGAGGAGGAGGCATCAGCAGTTCCAACAGGAAATGAACATTGGCAATTGCTCTTTGTCCATTCAAATTCCACGGGCAAAGAACCAATTTTTCTCCAATGGAGCATCTATTCCAAAGTCCCATGAAACTCCCTAGGGAATCTGGACACAGGGTGACTGCAGTTCATGCTGCCTGTATCTCCGTCAGTGCCAAACTCTTGGGGATGCCTCCAACCCCTCTCCAGTGGTGATAAAATCTAGACTTTAAAGGTCTGGAGACAGAATCATAAAAGCACCCTGTGAGATTTATACCCAGCAATAAAAAGCAGAAGATTTACGATGCAAAATAACACTCAGAATATTTGCAGAAGCAACTTGGCAAAAGAAACATCCCATCCTATTATGCCAAGCCCAGCCAGGCAGGCCTTTTAGATGATTCTTGTCAAGGGGAAACAATCCAGACATTTGCAATTATGCTGTATCCATTTGTTTTTAAATTATAATGGTGCCAGAAACAGTTGACTTCTTTGCAGGGAATCTGCTGTCTTTACATTCTCTGCAAGCTTTTTCTTTTTCTAAATGTAGCGAGGCAAGCAACCTATCAGGATGTTAGTGTAAATGATTTATGCCTTGTGAATATTACCACGGCACAAGTTGCAGAGCATTTGAGGCTGAAATCCTATGGTATTACGGTCGCTTTAAAAATAACCTGCTTTTGCAGCAACAAAACCCTTTCCAGCCTGGGCTTTGCAAAGAGGACTCAGTTTCCAGTGGGTGGCTCTTTATTCATTTCAAAAAAAAAGAAGAAGAAGCCTTGATAAGCCAGAACTAGAGACATTCATATTACAAAGAGTGTAATGCATCCTCTCTTATGCAGCTAGGAATACAGGATTTGCCAGACTACATCAGACCTGTGGCCAAGCTAGTCAAGTCTTCTGTCTCTGACAGTGGCCAACTGCTTCAAAGGAAAGTGCAAGAAACCATGCAGTAGTGGAATAACCTACCCCAGGGGAAGTTTCCTCCTGACCTTTTTCAGTTGGCTCGTGTTATTGACACTCTAAGAAGCCAAGAACTAAGGGCCTGATCTTCTCCCACTGAAGCCTATGGGAGTCTTGCCATTGGCCTGCAATTAGATCTTAAATGGGTCATGAAGACTCAGAGATGGTCACTGCAGTTTAGGAGTGGTGCACACTGCAGTGGGGTGATATGCATACGGGGGAAAGCTTTTAGATATGCACAGGAATCCCGGCTCTGACGCTGTCGCTCCAGCATCTTCCATTAGTATGAAACTCCTTTTAAGAAATAATATTCTCAACAGGGTTCTTTGATGAGTCCGTTTCCAAGGCAACGATGAATATCTTCAGAGATGAGCAGAGCCAAAAGACAAACCAAGCACGTGCCAATTTGATAGTGTGCATTGTTAGGGTCAGAACAGAGCCAAGATACCTCCCACCGAGAGGGAATCCTCAGCTCTCTGCCAGGTCCGCCAAAGGATTTAAAAAAAAAGAAAAGCAAATGTCTTTTTGACTGATTCCATCTTCCCCACCCAGGGAGACCTGAAAATGGCACTGATTTCTGGGCCCTGCTGCCCCAGTGACACATGCACAAATCAACTGACTCTGCAACCCTGCTTTCAAATGACCCAAAAAAGCCCCACCTTCTGCCTGTGTGGTCTTGCTCCCAAAGCTATTCATTTGCAGCAGCTGTACTTGTAGCAAGAGCCTTTCAAAACCTTTACAGAAAGCAGCTGAGCTCTAGGCCATTGGCAGGTCAGATGTGAGTGAGAGGCAGAGCCCTAACATGTAGAGGGGTTGCACCTCTATACATCAGGACTGATGTGTAACTTGTTTGTACCTGTGTATAAAAATGTACCCATGAAGGGTTGTCTTTCTCTGGGCTAGGAGCCAGGGGTAAGTCCCTCCACTGACTGAGCTGGTCCATTGTCAGGGAGCACATACGTACTAGCAGAACTGTAGACATCTGATCCAGGGAGCTAGAGACTGTGTTTCGTTTGGCAATAAACCTGGCCAGGTGCCTTCGTACCTGATCGGAGTCTGAGGTCGTTGGGGGTTCGCTTGGGGTCTGCTGTGTCAGTGATCTGCAGAGCCGGGGCACCACACAAAGGGAACACACACATGCAGCCGACTGTTATCAACATTGGACAGTGCAGAGCACCACACCAGTGACGTCTGACGACAGCTGGGATGTTCGTTTATTTATTTCGCTTGTTTCTTTGATTTCTTCTAGTTTATATCATACCCGTCTCCAAATCTCACAGTCTATAAACAGTCAGAAGAACCCATCCAAGCAGTCCAGTTTCTCGCTGGATCAGGCCGCAGGGCCCAGTTTCTCTATACCATTCCCAATTGGATGACAGAGGGGCTGAGACATTTGCCATCCTCAAAGCTCTAAGAGACTCTGTTGTGCTCAAGAAGCCCAAATGGATGGAAGTGCAATAACCGGTAGCAGGGAGGAGTCGCCAGGGCATGGGCATTGCCGGCCTGTGCCTTTTCTCAGCACAAGGAGCTTAGGATATGAGCTGGCCAATGAAAGGCTTAGTTCCCGTGCACGGGCTACCGCGAACTCATTAAACCTGTCCTCCATGCTCTACACTGACTTCCCCTAAAATATCGAGTCAAGTTCGAGGTCTCGGTCCTTATCTTCAAGGTGCTCCACGGCCTGGGACCAGAGTACCTATAAAGCCCACAGGGAGCAGCTATCCAAGGGAAAGCCCATTTGCTGGAATATAAACCACTCCATATAGAAGCTTCAGAGGGGTCACCGTGTTAGTCTGGACCTGTAAAAGCGGCAAAAAGTCCTGTGGCACCTTACAGACTAACAGACGTATTGGAGCATAAGCTTTCGTGGGTGAACACCCACTTCGTGCACATGCATCTGATGAAGTGGGTATTCACCCATGAAAGCTCATGCTCCAGTACGTCTGTTCGTCTATAATGTGCCACAGGACTCTTTGCCGTCCATATAGAATGGGAGCTTAGGAAGCCCAGCTAGTGAGGGGAGGTGTCACTGTACCAGATGTAGGGGACTTTCTGGAGAAGGCAAAGATAATTACCGGTGCCAGGGCGAATGGAATTAGGAACGTTACAGAAAAATGCATGCGCTGGCTAATCATTGGGAAAATATATACTCTGCTGCAAAGAGTTCCTCGCAAGCCACCAAAGCAATTGCTCGTTGGTTTGCTGTCCTGTGTTCTCATTTAGTTTCCCCAGTAGCCAAGGTGCTGGGTATCATGAAGAGGAACCAAATAATCAGGAAGGGAAGCAAAAAATATTCTCCCAGCTAATGGAGTTACTGATTTGAGAAACCCGGTGTATCCAGAGTAAATAAGTGACAGTATAGAAACAAATGAGATCTGATCACTGAGTTTATGCTAGCAGGTCGACACTCCAAAATGCCATTTGGTCATAAGGTCACAGTTCCTACCCACCCACCTTGCAAACCACATATGCCATGAGCTTAAGAGGAGTCAAAATCACACTGAAATGGAGACTTAGATGAGTTGGGACAGATGACACACTGATGTCTTGAGCCCCGTCTATCTTAGTTTCTTACCTGGCCCCATTAACATAATAGCTGAGCCTCTCACCCCCTTTAACATATTTAGCCTCACAACACTCCTGTGAGCCAGAGCAGTGCTGTTATCCCCATTGTACAGATAGTGTCTCTGTGCCTCAGTTCCCCCAAGTGATTTGCCCAAGGTCACCCGGGAAGTATGTGGCAGAGCAGGGAAATGAATTCAAGTCTCTGAAGTTTCAGGCTAGCACCCGAATCAATAGAGCAGCCTTCCTCCCCTTTGCTGCAGCTTATATTACAGCTTCTCTGCTGCCCTCACCAGTGCTGAATGAGAGCAGAGAAGTTCAATAAGGCAGATGCAGAAAACAACATTTTATTCTGTTCAATTCTTTCCAGCTTATTAATTTAAGGTCCATCTCTTTAAGGCTCCTGCCTAAAACATTAGAGAAGCATCCAAAATAACAACGATATTTCTTTCCTTCTTTATCAACTTTTCAAAGCCAACTGAGTTGGTGGCATTGCTGCAGCCGGTCTGTAAATTACGCATGTCAGACAAACCTCGCAGCCCACTCGACTCTCAGAGCAGATGGAGGCAAGGAGGTCTTTGCCATCACTTCTCACTGTCGTGCTTGTGAGTGCAAATCCTGTCATGCCCACGAGTCTCAGCCACAAGCAACAACCATCCTGTTCTGTCTCTTGAAGACCTCTAGTGTCCTCTCTCCCCAAGGTATCCACCAAATTCTTCTTGTTGGTTTTACCAATATATCTAGATGCTCCAGCCAAGGTGTGAGGTGCTGTAAACACAGGGTAAGAAACAATTCCCTGCCTTGAAGATCTTTTAATTGACACAGATGAGGCAGATGGAATGGGATAAAGGAGGATTGATTGTCTGCTTTTTACAGGTGGGGAACTGAAGCACAGAGAGAGTAAGAGCTAGATTTTCAAGTGCTCAACACCCAAAATTGGGACCAGCTTTTCCAGCACCTAGCAGCTCCAGACACTTTTGAAAAACCTGGCCCTGAGGGATTTTCCCAGGGTCACACACGAAGTGTGCGGAAGAGCTGGGAACGGAACACAGTTCTCCTGGGGAACTGGAGGGAAGGGCGGAGTGGGGTTTGTCATCCATGTGTCTGGACACTGCATTTTCTGGCTCAGCACCTGCAAACATGCCCTGTGTCCCTGGCTTCATCAGAGATCCTTTGCTGGTTCCATTGTCACCACAGGACTTTGATCTCTGGGGCTCCGCAGACCATCCTCTGCTTGTTACTGTCTCTTTCATTACTCAGCATCCCCTGTCCTATTTTAAGCCAGGGCACCCATCACTTGTCTGTTCCAGGAGGTTGAGGTCTGGGCACCCACTGAGCTAGAGGCAAGCTGCCTCCCACTGAGGGATTAGCTGCTGGGGCTGTGAGTGCAGTTCGGTCGGAGAGTGACATCTGCTGGCATTTGAAGGAAGGCCCTGAAGTTAGCATTGCCACCCGGTGTTTTGCACTCCTGTCCTACAAAATGAACTGGAAGGGAACTGGTCTCCAGGGGAGGGGAGGGATGAGCCTGTTATCCAGACATACATTCATAGATTCCAGGGCCGGAAGGGCCCGTTGTGATCATCTAGTCTGACCTCTGGTACAACACGGACCACAGGGCTTCCTCGGAACCAAGAGAGTCTGTAACCTTTATTTTCAAGCTTTCATTAGCCAGGTGGTGTATGTTGCAAGATGTGCCTGGCTTCCTACCCATCCCAGCTGCAGGCTTTCTGCATCCCAGTACATGACAAGTGAGCTGCTGCTACCTGGCTGGCTCTCTCAGCCATAGGGTAATCCCGCATGCATGGCACTACTTGGCCCACATACTCATACTAGTGATAGGTATTGCAGTGCATGATCAGCCTGTCCCAGCCACAGGGAGCCCTGCTTGGCACATGCCTTTCCCAAGCACAGTAATCTATATCTCAGCACCTGCTATGCCTGTCCCCGTCTCCCAGTATTATGCACACCTCTATTTACAGCAGGAAATTCTTTCTCGTTTGCCTGCTGCTTCTCTCAGGGTAAGTGTGACTTCTCTGGAAGCCACAGCTAGAACAGCAGGTGTGGGAGCCACTAGAATAAAACTCCAGGCTGCCAGGAGAATGGAATACAGAAATGCTGAGAGCTGAGTTATAGTATGATTCCTCGCTGGGTATCTCAAGAGTCAGAGGATTTCCCATGGTCCACAAAGCTGCCAGGACCTATACCAGGAGCTGTCCTGGGTGACTGCTCCTTATATCTCATCCCCTTATGGCAATGCACCCATTTTGCTCCATGCACTCCGTGTCTGTCCCATTGCCTTCGCCTGTTGCCTTAGTCCAGGCAAACTGCCTCTCAAGTGACAAATGAGGGAAACACAAATAAACACTCAGGGTGCCCCTGAATGAGTTGGAATCCTCCTCCTGCGATGCAACACATCACCGCATGATGAAGAAAATGCAGGATTCAAAGTCACCTGCAGGGGGTCCACCTAGCTCCCAGTCTAATTAGCTCTCTCCTTCAATGCACTAAACAGAGATCTGTAGGTTCAGGAGATAGCAAGTTTCTTGGGTATTGGTCAAATGAGAGACATGAGCCACAGTCAACTGCAGCAGTATAATATTATAGCCTATTAGCTGGTATCAATCGGCAGAGCTCCATTGAAGGCAGCGGAGTGACCATGTTTCACACCAGGTGTGAGTCTGTCCTGTTATTGTTTGCACTGTGCTACCCGTTCTCCCTGACGGGAATTGTTGCAGGCAGCAATTAATATTACACACTCCTGAGAGGAAAAATCAAAGATCTGGCCAAGCCAGGTTGTAATTCAAACAGAAATGGAGCAGATTGCAATTCAAGGAACAAACACACCCAGCAGAGTCTCTCAGTCCAAGCCCACCTTCGAGTCGCCATTGGTTTGCTTAGTGCAGAATGCTGAAGAAATGTGACCATTGCTGCTGTTCATCCTGTCCTCATGGGGCTGGTGGGATCCTTCTGGGTTTGATTTAAGGCTGGGCAGCCCAGCCCCGCTCAAATAAGAGCTGATCCCCATCCGACCCCTAAACCCAGCCTTTCCACCTAGGCTTGGAGAAGTTCAGACACTAGAGGCTCCCCCACCCGTTTTGGCAGCTGTGTCTGCACGTTTCGGTTCCAGTCAGGAGCAGGTGTGGAAATGCTGCCGTCCAGCCAGGGCTGTTCTCACAGCATCCCCAGCCCAACTGGAAGCACAAGGCCGCTGTGAGTGAGGGGCTTTGGAGAATGATGTCACTGGTGACCCCTCCTCTTTTTAGGGCTCGGGCTGCCCAGGTGCTGAGAACCCCGCATTCCGTTGCCTTCGGCGAGGGAGATTGAGGGCAGTCGATATCAGACAGAATCAAACCCTTATCAAAAGAGTGGAGCTGAACTGTTTTTTTCCCTTTCACTGGAGGCTCTCAACGCACTTTAAAAACATGAATGAACCCTCCCAACCCCACCTCTGTAAGGCAGAACAATATTGTTACCCCTGTTCTACAACTGGGGAAACTGAGGCACAGAGAAGGGAAGTGACTCACTCAAGGTCATGTGGCAAGTCAGGATTAGCACTCAGGCCTTCGCCAGCCTCTGCCTTAACCTTAAAGACCATCCTTCCTCCCATTCACTCTGTCTCCAGATTCAGATGGAGTTTGACCTTCATCCTAGTGAGCTCTGGGCCACTGTTGCCATTCTGAGCTCCTTCATTGGGAGAAGAGGGCAACAGATGACTTGAAGAAAGTAAATGTTTCAAAGGACCCAAGGAAACACTGATTGTACATGTTCACTTTGGTAAGATAGGTTGCCATGGAAATGCAGCAGAGTTACAGAGGGGCAACAAAAATGACTGTAATTAATGTAAGGCATTAAGAACAATTTTCATTTTATTAAACCAAGTTTATTGTAACAAAGCAAACATATAAATCACCTTTAAAATCTATAAAATAATAAAATCTATTCTTCTCAATGCAGGCAATGCCCCATTGCAGAAAATAATCCACCAGGAGAGTAAATTGTATTATTAACTAGACACAAACAGTAAATCTCACTTCTTTGAGCAACTGTTTATCTCCTGTTTATCTGAAACTATGGCCAGTTAATCCATTTTATCCAGAACAAGTATTGCTTCAGATTAAGAGGTGGAAGGGAGTAAATTAGTTGCTGATGAAATGGTTTGATTCATCCATCATCCAAGGTTGAGATAATTTTGGTCAAGAGTGACGGAACATTAACCAGGGAAAGCAGATTGATCGATCTATCTTCTTCCTTCCTTCCTTCACACTGTGCTAACCAGCCTGGTTTCTTTGTGTTACCCACACTAGCAGCATGTGTGCCATGCCCCTTCCTAGTGGTTGGTCCACAAAGAGGTTAAAAGCCTACTACTACCGCCAATTGAGGTGACTGCTCCTACACGTGGTACAGATCTCAGCAGCGACCTTGAAGGGCCAGGCTTCAAACCCTGCTGATGATCTATGGAGGATGATCATTTCATAAGCACCAAACTCGATGCAGGCAAAGAGCCTTGAAATGGAGATGGGGTAGCCAATCATCATCAAGATTCATTAAACCTCATAGTATCATCCATAACCAGCAGTGAGATAGGAAGACCAGGACGTGCTCTGTTTAGAGGATTATTTAAGTTCTTTGCACCACTTTTCTTTTAAAGGGCAGCTTTTTGGAGTGTGCTGCAGGAGTGAAATCTCCTTTAGTGCAGAGGGGACAGCCCGAGGCCTATATACCACTTTCAAAGTTTTCCCCATTTTATTTCACGTCTTCCTTTACAGGACACCTTTAATGCCCACTGGGCTATTCAGCATCCTGGCCAGATTGCACCTTGAGTATGTTCCTTTCCTGTGGAACAATAATGAACAGGAAACTGAAACCTAGTACAGTCAGGCAGCTTTCTGTGTCTTCTCCCATTTTGTATTCACGCTGCCATTAGACTCTTAGCTCCACTGGGGCTTGGCCAGGAAGAGATTACTCACAGTTCACATGTTGGGTAGCACCAGGTATATGTCCAGCACTGTCAAAGCAGTAAATACTCCCCTGAGAATTACAGTGTACAATGAAATCACCAGCCTAACTTTATAGCAGCCCCACCTGCTACACCTTTGGAATGTTGGCCCTGATGCAGGAAAACATCCCTGGTAAAGACAGCATGTGCCTATGTCCCACTGCAGTCACTGGGATTTAAGCACTTTCCTGAATCGGGGCTTTTGTTTATAATGGCACCAAGAAGCTGTAAGAACAAAAATGCTATTTGCCACCGGCGTGGCGTTGGAAAGGCAGGTTACCACGTCTGCTGCCATGGGATCAACTAGCTCTGCACCCAATTAGAGCACTCCCTGGATACATTAAACACAGATGTACACATTCAGGAGATTACAGATTTATTGGGCATTGATCAAATGAAAACTCAAAAGAGAGCTAGGAGAGTCACAGTTGGCTGAAGCAGCCATTTGCTAGCTCTCCCTTAGGGGATCTGAGGCAGGCTATCATTAATATTACTCAGTCCTGAAAGGCAAGATAAAAGTTCTGGCCAGACCAGGATGTAATTTAGCATCTATTTATTCACTGGCATCATTTATTAAAGCGAACAAACATTGTGCAGCACAGATTTGTAGTTAATATGTTCTGATTTCCCAGCGAAGGATGTCAGAAGTGCATAACACATACGCAACTGCTTCGAGGCCTCTCCGCCAGGCACAGAAAAAGTCTTTTCCAGAGCTAGGATGTAGCCGAGAATCAAACAAAAACCCAAGCCCAAGAACTTAATGAACAGAGCACCTGACCTTTCTCCTCTCAGGGTAGAATAGCTGGCCCACTTCTCCACCTTCATGCCACTGTAACGCCATCGATTTCATCGAGTTACAGCGGCGTAAAGCTGGAGCCAGGGAGCAGTGAATCACAGCCAGTTATTGCAATGAGTATACTGCCATGTTTCCTGTTTCTTTCCCTGATTATCCCGTGTCATTAGTTTAGCTCCTAAAAACTAATCACTGGGGCCAGAGGTGAAATCCTGGCTCCACTGAAGTCAGCGGCAAAACTTGCATTGACTCCAATAGGTCAGAATTCCCACCCGGATTCTGATACCTTTACGACATGGGGTCTACTGTCTCTCACGCCGCAAGTGGTTCCGCAAGAGGACTGTCTACTGGAGGAAGGTTCCATTCAATGTAAGGGATTCATAGCGTCCAAGGCCAGCAGGGACCACTGTGATCTTCTCATCTGACTTCCTGTGTAACACACAGCCCAGTGTTATAATGACAGCTTTCCTAGATCTTGGGGACAAACAGTTCCTATGGGTTTGTACGGTGCCTTGCAGAGTCCTGCTCTAAACTGGATTGGTTTCTCTGGCTGCTACTGTGTGCTCCTAAACCAAGTGAAATGCAGAGTTCAAGCAGAGCTGAAAGCCATGAGAGAGGGAAGCATCTGTGGAAAGAATGTTAAGTCTGCTTTCAGCTGTGATTATGTAACCTGGGAGAAGGAAGATTGTAGCATTGCATTAGTAATCACTTGCGTCCCACATCCTACAGCTCTCTGCCCAGACAGCATATTAAAGGCTGCACTGCCTGTTACAACAGTCTTGTGTGCCAGTATTAAATTATCTCCAGCATTCAAGGTAATTAATGTAACCTTTTCTACACTATAGCAAAGTCTTTCTGTGTCTGTCCTTGAAGGCAGCTCTCCCTGCTAACTGGGGTCAGCTGCTTCTCCATTGAACTCAGCACACTCTCAGAGGCTCATAACCTGCAGTTCTTAATTCAGCTGCTGTGAGCAACCCAATAGAAATGGAAAATCCACCAGTGTCTGGATGAGCTCTGTGAAAGGGGAATTGCCCTCTACTGGCTTGCACAGAGTGGCTGGACACTATTGCTAAAATTTGGTTCTTTGTCTCTTTGGACTAGGTGTAAATAGAAGTAGCAGAGGTTGTAGCTAACAATGGGTGGGTTCCAAAATACCCACAAGAGCTGCCTTTTCCTCCCAGCTTATCCAGCGAGTGGGACTGGGTGAACAGCACAGCCACTTATGGGCACTTTTTTGGTCGGATATGCTCTTGGACTCTACTGAGATCAGATACTCAGTGATTCCTGCTTCCAACTGGCTTCTAAATAGCCTTGGTCATTTAATTTTGCTGTTTCCACTCCAAGTCCCAATTGCAGCAAGCGAGTACAGAAGTGCATGAAAATTGTTCCTTTAGGGGAAAATATTATATTAGACCTTTGAGCATCTTAAAGAAGGTACCTGGTTCGATTTGCGGAAGAGACCACAGTTCATGTCCATGGTCTAGTAGAATGAGCAGTAGACTAGGGCTTCTATTTCAAGATCCGCCATTGATTCACTCCTGACCCTCACCAAGTCACTTCCCCTCTCTGTGCCTTAGTTTCCCAATCTGTAAAATGTGCGGAATAACCTCACCAGGTGGGTTGTGAGGCTGAATTCATCTGGGAGTGTTGGCTAATGCACAGCATATTACTATTATATGCTTATTTTAACCACGTGGTTTGCCCATCCCTAGACTCTGCTGCAGAATCCTACTATCCAGGTCTGCAGGCTGTTGCTTGTCCCATGTGATGTATTGTTAGCCTGGCTCTTTTGCCTACTTGTGATTAGCTGGCTAGGTGCTCACAGTGCAAGGATGATCAGAGCCCACTGAGGCAGAGAAACCTGACCAAAAACTGTAAGGAATGCATCTGATGAAGTGAGCTGTAGCTCACAAAAGCTTATGCTCAAATAAATTTGTTAGTCTCTAAGGTGCCACAAGTCCTCCTTTTCTTTTTGTAAGAAACATGAAATTCTTATTGAAAACACAACTCTTTCTCTGGGTTATTGGCTTTTCCCCCAGATATTGATCCATAAACACTGCCCTTGGGGGAGACTAAGGATGCTGTGAGTCCTGCAGGCTGCGAATCCATTGGTGAAATTCTGCTGATCCTAAACCAGCTTGAGAATACTGTAAATAGCAACATTCACACAGGTAGCCAATCCTAAAAGATTATTCTATGATAGTCAGTGCTCGCATGTACAGCCTGAGGAAGGATGGACATTGGCTGTGTCACCAGGGCATGTCCATTCCTGCTGGTTTGCTGCCTTTGAATGTAAATAGCCATGATGCAGAAATGACACAGGTTTGTCCAGCTGCTCTGTTGCAGAGACAGTACGGTCTAGTAGACAGATCGCTGGACTGCGATACCAGAGATCTTGGCTCTGTGTGATCTTGGGCTAGTCACTTCCCCTCTTTGTTTCCCCTCCTGCCCTTTGCGTGTATCAACTGTATCTTTGCTGATCATTCTCCCATTCTTACCACATATCCGGCCCATCTCAAACGTGCTCTCCAGCATATCTATTACTAAGAGTCCCAAGTTCATCTTCCCCCTAATTTCTTCTACCCACTCCGCATAGCTGCATCTCCCTCTGTCTACCCTCCACTGCCATTCTCCTCAGTATATTATTTGCTGCTATCTGTATCGTCTTTTCTCCCATCTCCCTAAGACCCACCATTTCCAAACCATAGAGCAGGCAAGGACAAACATGCACAGCATACACTTTCCCTTTCTGTTTGTTACTTAATTGTCGGTTCCCCAGTACTCCTGCTACCTTTTGCTACAGCTACAACAAAGCACGTTTAAAAAATGAGTCACAGAGAAATAAACCACCTGTTTTTTCCTGTGGATGCATGAAACAACCCTGCCTCATGCTCTGCTAATGGGAATGAGCCCGGAGCTCAGTTAAAACACCTGATCCAGGGAACTGGCTGGCTCTGGGGAGTGGGGGATAGAAGACAAAGCCTTTCACCTCTAGGGCACCCCTTCTGAATCTGGCTGACTTTGGGGGAATAACAAAGGGTCCTTACCATCTGAGAGTTGTTCAGAGGCTGTGTGAAACAAACAGACTTCAGGCAGTGTGGTTCAGTGGCTCCCAAGTTTCCTCAGGAAATCTGATTCTGTTCCCAGCTAAGCCACTGATCACCTGTGAGACCTTGGACAAGTCATTTCCTCTCCCACCCTTTGTCTGTCTTAGCCCTTGTCCTGAAAAGCTTACCATCCAAACAGATGTCTCTTTCTGTATGTTTTGTACAGCACCTAGCACAATGGGCCCCTGATCTTGGTCGGGGCCTCTAGGCCCTTTTGTCACATTGATAATAATACAGCTGAGCTTCACAAAAGGTTGCAAAGGATTTCAGGTGCCCAACTCCCACTGAACATAAATTGCGGGTGTGAGAGTGAAGCATGTGCAGGGCTGAGGAGACATACAAGACTGTTGGCACAGCCAAGAATTAACCTACAGAAAAGTCTGATTCTATTTCAAAAGCAAACCAGAAATAACCTCCGCTTATTAAAGCTGCTTCATCTGAGGATCAGTTTGCAGGCAGCTCTTACATGCAGTTTATAAGGTGCTTTGTTCCTGTTGTAGTTGACAAGACAATTTAGAATCCTATAAATCAGACCATGGGCTGTGCCAGGAGACACAGTGAGTTTCTCTTTGTTACAGTGTCTCTGAGAAAGGTGATACCTAGCTACACACTGAATGCTGATTTTTCTGGGCAGCGTCTAATCTCAGCATTGAAATGATTGCTTAGAGTTAAGCCTGTCTATTGGGTATAGTGAATCCAGACTTCAGAGTACTAGGCCCTGCTTTAGATATAGATACAGTCTGACAGTTTAGCTTCCAAAACTGATGGATCAGTTATTAGACCTGGAGTCTGAATCTTAATGTGTTTTGTGCGTGAGATGCACCTTGAGAAAAAGGAGAGAGAAACAGCATTGTGTCTATTCCTGGGGATATCCTCAGGCTCCAAACAGAAAGATTCTGAGACCCAGGCCATGTGGTGACATGTGCATCTCAAGACTACATCAGGTTGTTTGTCTTGTTCAAGTCTAATTAGAATTGGGGTCAGTAGATGCCCCAGAGTTAGAGGGCATTTTTGTGTTTCCAAGATGAAGCGTTGACTCCCAAATGTAGGAATTACCTGAAAATTCACATTGGCAAGCCAGGCCCTAACCTCAGGGCCTGTGAGCATGTTCTTGCCAGGCAGCTACAGGAAACTGTGACCACGTGAGAAGCTTTCTCCCTGTCATGTAACCCAAGCACAAAGCAGT
Source organism: Eretmochelys imbricata (assembly GCF_965152235.1). Taxonomy (NCBI): domain Eukaryota; kingdom Metazoa; phylum Chordata; order Testudines; family Cheloniidae; genus Eretmochelys; species Eretmochelys imbricata. The sequence goes on along the minus strand of NC_135593.1, from coordinate 15,869,514 downwards.
TCAGCCCAGTGCCTCTGGCCTTGTGACAAAAAGGCCATAGATGGGCAGGATTTCACCTGGGAAAGGACGCTCGCGGTTAGTCCCCAGTGTCCACCAAATACATGTCTGCAAATATGGTGGCTGCCGTCCTGGCCAACACACCAGGCATCTCTAGAGGGGAAATATGAGCTGCTATAGCTAAAGAGCCAAGCGCCCTCTTCCCCCCCCCCACCCCCACCCCGCTTCCCCCCAGCTGGGGCTCTAATACGTCACATCCTCTGCAGATCAGGCACAGAGAGAGACCTGTAACACACTCACTACCACCCCTGCCTTACATTCCAGGCGTGTAAAATTCACCCAATAGAGGTGGTCAAATTTGTTTTAATGTCTTTTTTTTCCCATGAAAACTAGCAAGTTTTTAAAATCAGAAATCCACCCCCCCCCCAATATTTTTTTCCCCAAAATTGTCCTTTTTTTCAACAACACTTGCTAATTATCCAAGTCGGGGAGAGGATAAGGAACTCTGCTCTCCTCCAGTCCCCTTCTCTTCCCGACTCCCTCTAGGTAGAAGCAACAGGAGAGTGTAGTGGAAACAAAGGGCTCCGTCATTAACAATGGATTAGCGCTGAGTCAAGAGAGGAGAGTCATCTTGGTGGCATTTCCTGTTGCATGTTACCCAGCGGTACTCAGTTCCAGTGGCGCAGCTCCCCCCCTAGACAGGTTTTGCCAATTTCTGCATAGGGGCAAATCCCTCTACTGCAATTTCCCCGATGCTCAGAAAAGGCAGCTCACCCGTCACCCTTTGCCAGAAGAATCCCACGGGAAAATTCCTTTGTATGTAAACTTTTCTGTTTGTCTGTCTGTCTATCAGTCAGCTCTCTGGTTGTCTATATGGCTTGCCAGAACCATAGCATCTGAGCATATAAACAGTGAACCAGGGCTGCCTGCAGGGATCCCCCGGAAGTGACCCCCAAGGTTCCACTAGTTTTAGCTGCTTAGTTACAAGCCATGTTCTACAATCTCAGGGTGCATGAAACAAATGATAAAAAGCGGCTTCATCAGGATGTACCAAAGCAGGTCATTTGTCCTCCATTACTGACTATAATTACACGCTGTACCAGGCACATGATACCCTGAAATCCCAGGGTTACCTTGTTGCATCCTCTCCAGCGGGATGTGGATTGAGAATGAGAAGCAGGTTCACATGAGGCAGTCATCCATCCTGCATTTCTGAAGGATGATATTCCCTCGGGAGGAAGGCTTTATGGAAATAAGCAAGTGGCTTTCATGAAAAAGTCCAGGCCTTTATTGATTGTATCTGCTGCGTTTTGTTTCGGGGGTCTTAGAATTTATGCCGCTTGCTCTGTGTTTCACTGTTGGTGACAGGAAGCACCAGTTCTTTCATGAAGTAAAGTGAAGGATCGGAGGGGCTCTGGCCTGAAGCAAGATCTTTCTCTATCTGATGTATATATTTAGCTGTGCTGAGAAAATTATGGGGAAGAGAGGGTGGCTTCTTATGGTGATTCACATAGTTTAATATGTTCCTTCTGCACTGCCTAAAACATATTTGCCAGAGCTTGCATGTGTCCCACTGTGTATATCATAACTATCTTTTGCAAGACTCTGATGTTTTAGGGCTATTGACCTTCCTGCTTCAGGGCATAAGTCAGTCTCCTAACTAATAGGAATCAGGAGGAAACTTCCCCTGCAAGCATGTTATCCTTTTGCTGCAGGATTTCTTGCATCTTCCTCTGAAGTAACTGGTTACAGCCATAGTTAGAGGCAGGATACTGGTCTAGCTGTAACCTAAGTCTGACCCACACTAGCAACTCCCATGTTCCTAAGGCCCAAAAGTAAGGTTCCCTTACTTTAGGGAAGTCTTCTTCCATCAAGGTAAATGAATCCCAAGTTATTATTGTTGGATTAGCACCTACTGGCACCAATAAAAGATGATCAGGTCCCATTGTGCCAATTATCCATGTAAATCTTCACTGGTGAGAGACTAAACCTCATAACTCCACGCCAGCTGGACACAGACATTTTGCTACTATTTGCTAGTGAAGTCCAGGTCCACCATTCAACAACACACACTACCTCTCTCTGTCCTCTCACCAAAATTCTCCACAAAGCCTGCACTTCAGCTGCCCCATCTCTGTGTACCTCACTCCCTTCTCCCTTGTTAAAATTCCCCTCATATCTTTCCTTTCCTCTTCCTTCACCGTTCACTCTCTCGGTAGCATTTCATGATGCTGTGCATGGAGGATGCCTTAAACAATATGGGACCATACGCTGAGTTTTTCTAATTCTTTCCCAGTGAAATTAAGTTCACAGGCTAAGATCCTCATCTGGGGTCAATCGGCATCAATGGATCTATACCGTGATCTAGCCCAAAGTATTAGTCACACAGCACCCTGGGGTGCGGTGAGATAAAATGACCTCATAAAAGCATTTCATTTCATGACCATGAAGCAGATTTGCATATTACAGCTGGATGCTTAATGGCTTTGTGATTCCTCCCATTGTTGCTTATCTAGTTCATTAACCATTTTCCTGAAAATACAATTATCTCCAGGAAAACCTTAATCACTAGCAAAAAACCCCTTTGCTACTGAAAAAGTTTTGCTGAGGTTTTGGTTTGTTTTGGTTTTTACCTTCTATGTTTTTGTTCCATTGCCCCGACAGTTTCTCAATGACCAAATCTAGGTCAGCTCCTCCCAAGTTTCCTGGCACAGTCTCTGGAACCAGGGATCTGTATTTTCATTGTATTCCTCCTCTGGTTTTCTTTGATTTCATCTAACTGCTTTATCTTCAGTGTGACTGGGAAGCTCATCTGTTTCCCTCCATCATCCTTCACTCTAGGTCATTGTTAATCATTGTACTTTATTATCTGCTGGAGCCTTCTCAACCCATTGCAATGAGAGCAGAGGAACCTAGGAGGGCAGAACCTATGTGCATTGCACTCATTATGACAAGAGCCCTGTATGAACACACCTTGATGGCAAAAAACTCACTCTAGAAGTGAGGCTTCCACTGAAGCAATTCATTACATCTAAGTCATCTCCCACGTTGGCTATTTAGACCCACTTGTCCCGTTAACATTCTGTAATTGCAAAGTCTGTTGACATCACAATACTTAACCTGCATGACAATTACATCAGCTTTCCCCTGCTCAATCTGAAATAATAAGCAAAAAGCATTGAAATAGGAAAGTCCATGAGTGTGGAGACAGGCTCCGAAAGGAGCTAATTAACAACCTTTCACAAGCACCAACATTCAATTAAAAACCCCAAAGCAAAGAGAGATGAAGTCAGAAATGGCTGGTTTGGTGGTACGGGCATTTTACAGTTTGGTACCTAGTTCTGCCACAGACTTCCTGTGTGACCTTGGGCAAGTTATTTAATCTTTCTATGACTCGGTCCTGCATCTGTAAAATGGGGATAATAATCCTTCTTGGCTACTTTGTCTATTCAGAGCGTAAGTTCTTGGGGAGCAAGGACTATCTCTTACTATGTATCTCTAGAGCACCTAGCGCAATGGGGCCCTGATCTCAGTTGAGTCCTCTTACAAATATTAATAGACAAATTTACCCCATCTCCATCTTCAAGTTCATGTCTTCTGAGCTGGCTAGATGGGGTGCTGCTTGAGAGCAATGTAAGACATAGTCTCTCCACAGGGGATACTGGCACCGGAAAAATGGCAGGAGACTATGGCTCTACTGAAGGGGAGGAAAAGAATGTCTGAAGCTGTGACATGCTTTAGAGGAAATTCTCTCTTCCACCCCTTCCCTGGCTGGGAAGGAAGGAAAACAGCAAAGCAACAAACTGGCCTAAGTAAAAAGCAAACAGAGCTGGAGATTTAAGATCCATCCTTGATTGTAATTCACGAGCCAGACAGCTTGCTGGAAAATCGCAATGAATTTAATCAGTACTGTGGGTCAACTTCATTGATTTTCATCAGACACCTCAAAAGTGCTTTCTCTGGTCCCTGAATCATTTTTAACTCCATCGAGGAGACTGAAATTGTCACTAAGAGGCAGCACCAGCAGGCTGTGTGGGATAAGAAGAAGCTATTAGACTGGTCTGAAGTGTCTCTGAGCACTAAGCAAATCTTACCTTGTTTAATCTTCCCCTTGGAGTGTAAAAGCAGTGACCAGCCCATTAATTTACCGAGGCTCCTGCTTCTAGTCCCCAGAACCATTAACCATTAAGACTGAAGCAATGTTTTCTTCAGGGGCCAAGGACACAAGGGAGGAAACAGAGGCTAGTTGCTGGTGGAATGAACAAAGCACAGAAGGCACTGAGGAAACCAGCATCCTTAAGGAGATAAATTAGACACTGCATCTGTGGTGTCAGATGTTCCATAGCCCTGTCTATGCAGCCTGTTGGAGGGGAAAGTTGGTCATGAGGACAAGCCCTGGCCTGGGTCTCAGGAGAGGAAGGTTCAATTCTTGCCTCTGACACAGACGACCTGCGTGTCCTGACACAAGACATTTTCCAAAGGCTTCAGGTCTGGAGTATGAAGCCCTCAGCACCGCGACTGGAGCCAGCTTTCAAAAGTGCTCAGCGGCAACACCTGGGACAAACATGCTTTTTCGAAAAACTGGCCATTGATTCTGGCACTTAACTGGGAATGGAGCTCTCTGGGAAATCATGTTCTAATTGTGGGAGCTGAACTCTTGAAATTCCCGGCCTTAACCTCTATGTGACCCCGTGACCCCTCTGTAAAAGGGGCTAATGATACTTCCTTTCTCCCACCCTTTGTCCGTCTTTTCTATTTAGCTCACAAGATCTCTGTGTCAGGCCCTGTCTCTTACGAAGTGTGTGTACACCACTAAGCACAATGGGTCACCGTTCTCGGGCCGGGGGGCTTTCAGTGATCAATAACTATGCTAAGGCAGAGGAGGAAGCTATATTATAACCAACTGGTGATGAAGTCAGGCTAGCTTTGCTGCTGAAACCCAAGTGGCAACAGCTGATGATGTTTTCCCTAGTAAACCTCTCTGTGCCATACAGCCCATAAGGCTTTTCAATTATTTATCTGGATGAGTGCTTTGAAAATAGCCAGTGTGTGTTACCCATAGGTTCCCTTGATGGGAACTGGTGGGTCAGACATTCCTAAGGCAGACAGATAACTCTGGTCCCTGCAGATTACCAGTACAAACAGAGTGGGAGAGACAGAACATACATTGCTCTAGCATTTCACACCCAAAGCACTTTGCAGAACAGGGAGTGAGGCTGAGCCACTTGTGCAGCAACTGGTATGAAAACCTTGCAGCCTCCTCCTGCTCAGCTTTAGCTCACAAAGAGCTCGGGACACTGGAACCTGTTTTAACAACAAAAGGAATATTGGCCGGGCTCACCCTTATTCTTTTCAGCAAGTGCCCTTGGATGAAAGGAGGTGATGGAAGTCCCTGTCTCCTGAGACTGTTAAGAAGTACCATGAATTAAGCAATGGGCTGGAAACTAGACTGCAAGGAGCAAGGCTGCAGTGTTTGAGGGGCAGGACTCAATTGTTATTTGAACAATAGTGGTGCTTAGAGGCCCCAGCCAAGATCAGGGCCCCATTGCACTAGGCGCTGTGCAGACTGTTGTGAGCTGGGGGAAACACCACTGAAGCTGGTGGGTGTAACTTCTGCCCTTCATTTAAGATGGCTGTAAGAAACCATTGAGCTCCTTTATGGAACCAGAAATCTGACACACTCCGCCCCTTCAGCAACACTGGCCCTCTCCATGCATCTTTCCAACATTGCAACAGGCACAGTGATGGCAGGTGGGTATTTACACAGCGGAAGTGACATGGCGTCAGAAAAGCCTTGTCCCTTGGCTTCTATGCCCTGTGCGCTGTAACTGGACACTTCATCTCTTGTACTTGCTTTGTGTTGTCTTTCTTCTTGCACCATGAGCAAAGCTGTTAGGTGTACTGTGATTAAACACTGCCAAGCCGGCTGTAACATGGCACGTACCGTAATTAAGAACAAGCAAAGCTATGATTGTCAACTAAGGATGACACTAAAGGATGGAAAATTTCACTCAATGAGAACCAGTGAGGAGACAGGCAAGTAGATGGCGGAATCACTGGGAGAAATTCTCTGGCCTGTGCTCGGCAGGAGATCATCCCAGATGGTTCTTCGAATTTATGAACCAATGTTTGTGCTGTTTGAAAAGTAATATGATGGTGGTAGCTTGAAGGACCTGTCATCTTGGAAGCAATAAAACTTCAGTCCTTCAGGACAATCCAAAAGTTGTTACCTTCAATGGTGGGTTTTCAAATATTTTCCCCAATTCCTATTTAAAAGTCAGAGGGGTTTGTGAAACTCAAAGTAACGATGATGCCGTGGACCAGCTCCATTTGTTGCTATGCTGATTTACATCCACTGAGGATCTGGACCTATAAAATTAACCCGTGAGAAGCTGACAATGCAATCTTGCACTCTTTTTAAGACATCACTCTCCGCTTTCCTCCGTGAAGAAGTAAGCTGAGATTGAACAGAACCATCTCAATGAGGCCATCCTCAGTAGGGGAGTCTGTGGTTTTGGGGATAGAAGAACAAGTGGTTGGGGATAATCATGCTTTTCTAATCATGTTGGTTTCTTTAGGGGAAACACACAGATTTCCTATGCAAATTCACACCCATGTGCCCATGCTCACACACAGAACCACATTCTATACACATGAATGCACACAAAGACACATACACTTTCTACCTAGGAATTGGCAGGATCCACAAGCCCAATCATTGCATGGGGTTCAGAACAGCCATTCTTCCCACACAGTCCCCATCTAGGTCTGTCTGAGATTCACTCCAAGAGCTTGATTGCCTGGAGAATTTCTCTCCCAAAGAGAAACAACTAATTTCTCTCACTCCATTTTAACCTAATGGAGTCCAGAATGCAGCATTCCTGTTGTTGATGGTACACACTGGCTTTGTAGCAATGCTGTGGCCATTTCCCATTGCAACAGGCAAGGCTTTTACAGGCTGACGGCTTCAGGAGCTGTCTGCAGACTGCCATTTAGCTCTTTCCAAACTTTCTTGTTTGGCAGGATCCCAGAGGGCTCCTGCCTGCCGCAGGGGCAAAGCGCCAGCAATTGTGTTTGTTTAAATTGAGCTGCCTTGTGTGTAGAGATTGACAGGGAAAGCAGCAGAATCCAGACACAAATTCCATTATTACTTTTCTTTCTATTTTTTTTTTTTTTTTTAATAAAAAGGACTCTCTGGGTTTCATTATTTATTTAAACATCTGTATCTGTGCCATTAACATCAGATACAAGGAGGCAAGCTCCAGCAAACATGACTAGAAAGTGGCTGCTCCTGTCTGAGACAACCAGGGTATGTCTCAGCAGCAAAGAAAAACTCGCGGCTGGCCTGTGCCAGCTGATATGGGAATACAGGGCTCATGCTGCCAGGCTGTTTCATTGCTGTGTAGACTTCTAGGCTCGGGCTGCAGCCTGAGCTCTGGGACCCTCCCACCTCACTGGGTTCTAGAGCCCAGGCTCCAGCTTGAACCCAGACATCTACACTGCAATGAAACAGCCCCACGGCCTGAACCCCGCACCCCCAAGTCAGCTGGCACAGGCCAGCCACTGGTGTCTAGCTGCTGGGTAGACATACCTGTAGAGGCCTTGTCTACACTTGGGGAGTAGCCACCATCCCAAAGCTGCACTGATGATGATCCTTCAGGCCTCAATCCTGCACTGAGCTGGACCCCACTGATTTCAGTGGGTCTGCATGTGGGTACAGGAGAGGGCAAGCAGGGAATTCAGTGCAGGATCCGAGAGAGCATAGACTAGGGTGAACCAAGAGTTTACACCAACCAATTTAATTCTGATTCACTCAGTCAGTGCAAACCCCAGTTTGCCCTTATCTGAGTTCCAGAACAGCTACACTGATTGTTGAACCATAGCTATTCCTGAATATAGAACAGGTCTTCTTAGAACGCCTGTTGGCTTAGACAAAAGGCTACACCTCCCGTGCAATGCATCCCCTAGCGGTGGTATTGAGGACTGTGCCTTTAAGGGCAGAGCTTTCTGGACTGGGTGCTTGAAGCTCTCATTAGGTGCAGCCAGTTGGAACTGGAGAAAATAAAGCAGATCTCATGCAAGCATCTTAAGCACTGAGCAATCACTGAACCAGTGTCCCAAACAATCATATCCTGGTGGTCTCTCTGCCATCCACTCCTCCGCGCCAGAGGCAATCAATTGGATCACTAGCCTAGACTTGCAAGTCTAAGATTGCTGTTTTTAAGTCATATAAATGAAGAGGACGATTACTGAACACCACACTAGCAACCCACCTACCCCTGGTGCAATGTGGGATTGGTCTATCAGATCCAAAAAGAGACCTTTATTGCAAGTGTCTGCAGAAGGAGAGCAGCCCCAAATACTCTAAGGGCTGCAGACCCCAGGGCAAGGGGGTGAGCAGAGGTGGGAGTTGGTGTGTGGTTTCCTGGCTTCTAACGCATTTGATTAGACCCTTAGCTTCAGTGGAACATATTTGAGGGCAGTTAAGTCACAAGATGGCTGGAGACTTCCATTCACATAATTGCTTTTTGCTATTTAATGTCTGACTCCTAATTTATCTAATACAATGAAGGAAATAAAAATCAGGCCGAACATGTTTCCCAGATATTTTAGTTTCCAGTGCATTCTCTGCAAGGGCGAGATGCACCAGCATGTGGTGTCCTCAACGAAGCAGCACATGTTTGAATTTCTCCAAGTTTAATTATAACCCCCACCTAATCACCCCAATAAAATCTGAACAGAACAGCAGAACTCCAGCCAGAAGGAGATTATAATGTATGCATGGAGCCATGCCTGGTCCCCAGCATTAGCACTGTGCAGATGGATGTCTCATGGGAGGTGCAGCATTAGCATAATGCTTGCAAAATACCCCACGGGTAGGTTAGCTCCAACAGGGGCGGTGCAGTAGCTGCAAAGGGAGCTGGGTGATGGTGTGTCAGAGGCAAAGGGCAAGGAGAGAATGAAGATTGTTAGGGGAGGAGCTCAAAGATCGTGAAAGGGGGAGATGAGGCCTTGCTGAAAGCTGGTGGGGGCAGTGAAAGCAGACAGCACTGGGGTCTCAGGGAGGAGCTAGCATAGTGAGGGGCACTGACTCATAATACATCTCAGATCCTCAGGTGGGAAAGGCCTTCACCTCTCTCTCCCCTGCAGTGGGATGCAGGTTCCTCCATCCCCTCCAGCTTCCGAACTGCTGCATCTCAGCATCAGTGGTTTCCTCGTTGCTGAGATTTTTAAAGGGAATCCGTGTGGGGCTCTGTTAATCTGCCTTCTGCTTTCTGAGTCTTGGCACATTTTCCGGCTTTTCTCCACAGCCACGAGGACTAGAAGCTTCCCTTCCTTTTTTTAAATAAAAGCTGAGATTCTCAGATAATCACCTGACTCCAGGAGTAGGGGCTTTATGAAAACACCACATATCACTACGCTTGTGATGAAATCACTAGAGTTGGTGACACTTGAGAGTGGTGAACTCCCCCCTAGGCACACACTTGTGGCACTCTTCCTGTCATTCTAAGCTTCTATACTGTTGCATAGGGGGAGGGATAGCTCAGTGGTTTGAGCATTGGCCTGCTAAACCCAGGGTTGTGAGTTCAATCCTTGAGGGGGCCATTTAGGGATCTGGGGCAACTATGGGGGATTGGTCCTGCTTTGAGCAGGGGATTGGACTAGATGACCTCCTGAGGTTCCTTCCAACCCTGATACTCTATGATTCTATCTGCCTGATGTGTTTCTGGATTCCTGAGTCCCTTCCCTCCAGAACTAATCTCCTGAAAGCTCTTGATCTTGCAAAGAGCAATTCACAAATTTCAAAACTGCTCTTCTAAATCAGGACACAGCATCCGGGGAGCTAATCTCTACGCGCAGAAGGAAAATGAGAGCCTCTCTCTCTCCGAATAGGCTCTGATGAGTCTCACACAATGCCTGGTAATAGCATAGGGTTTAAATCTGTCGCTTCAAAAAAAAAGCACCTAACTGGCTTTTAATGAGATCCCCCACCACCCTTCTTCACATCAAGCTCTGCAAATATATCCAGAGAGGGCGCACAGCCTGTCTTGGGTGAGCAACAAGTTTGGCTGAAAAGCAAACAAAAGGCTCAAATGCTGGCTCTCCAGCCTGGGGAAAGCACAAACTGTGCTGCTCCAGGTACAAGTGATTCAGAATGCCACAGTGACTTATGCCCTGTACAATCAGCCACCGTAACTGCAGAAGAACAATGTTGGCCCTTCTGGATCCTGAAAAACTGGGCTCCGGCACAATCAGGGGAACTATTTTCTATCCTTCCTGGCAGGCGTGTATTATCCCCAGCCCAGTGTCAGGGGACCATACATCCCTCTGTTTGCAAACAGCCTGGCACTGAAGTTAGTGTGTAGATTCATGCAGCAGTAACTGTACAGGACAAGGACACACTCTGACACTTTTAAATCACTTTCCCCCAGTAAATTATGGAATCCTCTGGGATGGGATCACATCTCAGACCACTGAAGTGCAGCCACCTCTGGGGTGCCACACATTGTCAGTAGAACGGTTTGGAGATTAAGGCCCTGGACAGGGATTCAGGAGGTCTGCATTCAGTTCTTGTTTCTGCTACAGACTCCCTGTGTGACCTCAGGCAAGTCACTTAATCTCTCTGTGCCTCAAGTATCTCAGGTAAAAAATAATGCTTGATGCTTCCCTGCCACCAAGGAGGGTTGTATGGATAAGCTCATGATTGTTTATGAGGTGCTCAGATGCTATGGGTGTGGGAGTTATGGAGTGCCTGCCTATCGAAACAAGTTATTATGGACCAGCAACACTGCAATAGCTTCACAGGGAGACATGAGGAATAATTTATCCAGCTGACATGACGGGGCAGTTCAGTGAGATATATAGTCTGACTTTGGCCAGGAGACTGGGGTAATACCCCAGATCTTGCAAGGAGTGCTGGCTGATCTTCAGTGACCACCAGGGGTCTGGGTCTTATGTTTCATCAGGAAGCAGCATCATTAAGTGATATGTATGGTAGCAGTGGCTCATGCTGATTGCCACTTCCTGGCTCACCAAGAATAAAAAATGCAGAGAGCTAGGAGGCCAGGACAATATCCACGTGGTGCCCACAGCTGTAATGCAGGAAGGGGATGCTTGACTTTGTCTCCTTTTGCTGATCAGCGGTGAACGGAAAGCGAGGAGCTGGCAGCTTGCTGGAGGTGGCACAGTCGATACCCCAGGTTGAGTTTTCTAGGGGCACACAGTGAAGAGGCAGCAGGTGGGAAGGGCTGTGCTCTGAACGTTGCCTTTCCAGAGAGTTTCAGCGACAGAGACCAGGATGCTGCTTGAGTTCATCAAATATCAGCAATCCCAGATGGTTTGTGGGGTTTTGCTGGCAGAGTTCAGAGACTGTCAGCAATTGCTGCCGTGAGCAACCATCGTTGTCTCTGCGGTGTTCAGTCGCTGAACAGACACCGTGACAAAGGCATGTGGGTATTAAACGGGCGCCAGGCTGGCTGCTCACGTGTGTACTCACTGTAAGAACCCTGCCTTGGGTACGCAATTGTAAGAGTGCCAGACACATTAACAAGAGAGGTGAGATTTTCAGTTGCTCTGTGTGGAATTTCCAATACAAGCAGCTGTGTGCGACTCCATGGACTCCGGTGAAGTAGCGTCACTAGAATGTCACTCACTGGTTCTGAGGCCACTGTGCCCACACAAAATATCAGCACCAAGCTGTTATTCAGCAACACACACACACGTCTACAAAAAAAAATTCCCCGTGGACTTTCCCCTCAAATGTGGGCTGTATTTTCCTGGATGCCAATGCTAATGACTTGCATGCGTGTCTACAGGATCTCAAAGGGCTTCACAGACTGTATAGACAAATTCCACTTTGCCCACCACGAATTTGCAGCCAGCTCTGGAGTGTTTTAACAGCTGTTCAACAGCACTCAGCAACGCCATTCACAGGTGTAAGGCAGGAAGGGAAGAAGAGTTCTGTACTGACAGGAAAATGTTGGGAGGCAGAATGGAATTAGGCACGTTGCAATGGGGCCGCGACATCAAGTTTAGCATCCCATCTCTTGTGAAGTTAGGATAAACCCTAGAAGGAGACAGCACAGTTCATCCTGCTCCGTTATGTCCTTCTGCTCATGGACTTGGGGGGAAAATTCCCCATCTCAGCCATGCTGCACTGTCAGGACTGAACAAACCCGTGACTCTGCCATTCCATTTAGCTGCGCCCCGGGGGAATTTTGATTCTCCTTCACATCAGGATCATTGGCCCGTGTGTGTGTGTGTGTGCGTGAGTATCCTCAGTCTGGGAATGGCTCTGTGTGTGAGAGAGAGAGAGAGAGAGACTGAAATTCTCCGACTGCATCAGAGAAGAGACTGGTGGAAAATAATTTGATCCCTGTTTAACATGGCAGCTCTTATTAGAAAGGAAAAGGGCAGGTAGTTTAAACTGTTTAAAAGACAGCATTGAGGCTTCCCCCTTCCCCCGTGGAGTGAAGGCTGTCGTGAGACTGAGATCTGATGGAAGGGGCGTGGGAGCCTCCAGAGCCCGAGCTGTCCAACTTTGAAATTACTCGGATGTGCCCATTTCGCACAGCAGTTCCTGGGAGTTGGCTCTGCACTTGGTGGAGATCAGAGTCCAATGCTTTTTGTAACATAGCCCAAGGAGAACAACAGATGGGACCCAACCACGTCGCACTGATGTTGGGACATCAGTGGCTTTGCCTTTCGGCCAGATCTTTGCTAGAGAGAACCTGGGCCTCCTTCTGGGTCACTTCTGTTCAATGCTTTGGGATTTGTCTTCAGTTTCACTTTTAACAACCAAGCAAAATCCATCAACCACTTCTCCTAAGTGGAGCTTGAAGGAGACAGGGCTATTGACCATTCGTCAGACCCCTGGGAGGTAAAACTGCTCTGCTGTGGTCTCTCTCTCGTGTCCACTGGCTCCTCGCTCACAATTAACTTCCAGGCTTTGGTTGTGCAGGGCCCCCTTTTTGCAATCCCATGGCATTCCGCAGAGAAGGAGCAGTTCCTCACCTGGACCCATATATAGTCCAGCATGTTGGAGTCCCAGAGTGGGTGGCAGTTGTGATTCCCATATCACTGAACAGCAAACATTCCCAAAGTATCTGATCAGTCATCTGATAACTCAGTTGGAGCCAGGAGGGAGGGATGTTTTTAATGCAGTACATGGAATAGAGCACAAACCATGGCATTGGCTCCAGATATGAACAGAGCATGTCCAGGTTAGCAGGTGAATATCATCCTAGATGTTCTAATTTCTTTTCTCTTTATAACATCTGGTAATTGTGAAGCAAGTTGTGAGGACATACACAACATCTGGTGGGAAATCTTCTCTTCTCCTATTTGATGCCATTTATTTCTATTCCAGAAATGCCTAGTGGCCTGAGAATGAAGCCACATTCTGCTAGGCACTGTGCAAACCTATGGAGAGAGACGGTCCCTTCCCCAAAGCAGTGACAGTCTAAACAGACAGGGCAAACAAAGGAAGTGTGGTTATCCCCATGAGACAGGTGGGAACTTGAGACACTGAGACCACGTCTTCACTGCACAGTTAGCCCGGGTGACTGGCACACAGGTTAGCCTAGCCCTGGGTGTGAGTAGTCATGCTGCAAAGCCCTGACCAAGTTACTGTGTCTTCACTGGAGCTCCGCTCCCCGATGTGTGTCGCTAGGACTTCTGGGGGCACATCCCATGCGATTCTTTTCCAGTGACTTAGGGGAGAACTTGTTTGTCCTTTTGGGGACACTGAAGGCATTGTGGGAAGGCGTTAGAGGACTATCAGCTGTTGAGTGATTTAGCCTGCGTCTTCACTACAAAGTGGGTGGTTACCAGTCTGAGAGAAAGTGGCCCCTGGGCTCTAACCCACATCCCCAGCTGAGCCAGCTGGTCCAGGTTCAAAGTACCATTAAGCTCAGATATGAGGGTTTTGTGTGTGGATGGGTAAGGGTTAGGCTAACACCCAAGTAAGAGCCTCCAGGCTAACTCTCCAGTGTAGACATACCCAGAGAGACTAAGGGCATCCAATGCACTTAGCTCTTCTGAAAGTCTGTCCCCAGTTGTGGGTGCTGAATTCTTTTCAAAGTCTGGCCCTAAGTGACTTGCCCAAGGTCATACAAGAATGAAACTCAGATTGCTGGAGTATTCATCCAGCACCTTAATCATAAAGTCATCCTTCCTCTCTATGCTCCTGATGAACAGTTAATCTTTAAAATGTATATTATTGCTGAAGATAGAACAAAAATAAATTCCAAGGTAACTCTAAAAACCTGTAATCAAAATGTTTATCAGCCTGACTGGTTGAGAACAGGGTAAAGGTGCTTTCATGTTAAAATAGCATGTCAATGAATAGAGAGAGTTTACCTGGAGTCTGACAGAATTACAGTATACATAATTAGTCAGAGCAGCTGAAAATTGTTCCTTTTGCTGTTACATCCTTCATACGCTGATAGGAAAGAAATGTGTGCCAATGGGAAATGCAAAAGCTTGTACGCATGGGACCAAATAGAAAATCTGAATGAAATGGTCCTTTGCCAATATTCTTTCCCGTAGGTCTCTCTCACTCACACAAAGCAACTTCAAATCACAGCTGATTGAGCAGGTCTGCATAGTTGTTACCAGCAGTGTATTCATGATTTGATTGTCATTTATTATTGATTATCAGCACAACAGCAGGGCTGTGCAGAGTGCTTCCCAGCTGGTAAAACATACATAACCAAAACAAACAAACAAAATACAGCATGAAAGTAAGTCCCTGCCCTGATGAGTTAACAGTCTAATGGCATGAGATGTTGCATGCACAACAGACCAGAACTAGGGTGCACATGTGCTGCTACTACGCAGCATGGTACAGGATTTTCAACCTAAGAGGTGGAAAGGGGTATCAAAGCTGTGTGGTGCATCATGGGAGACTCATGATGACTGCTATGCATCATGGGAGATGTAGTCTGGCCATGGAACCTGGCCGATAGGGAGGAATGAAGCACCCTAGCACCATAAGTAGATGCAGTTCAATGTTTAACTGGCTCAAAATGAAGCATAGTTATTCAGTTCAACAAACCTAAGTGAAGTGTTTTGATTCGGGAAATGCTGTGCTGGGTGGGACTCAGGAGATGTGGGTTCTACTGCTGATTGTACAACTGGCTGACCTTAGGCAAGTCATTGGCTTGCTTTGTGCCTCAGTTTCCCTTCCCCACCTGTAGCCTTTTTTGTCTATTTAAATTGTTAGTTGTTTGGGATAGGGAATTTCTCATACTCTTTGTATACAACACCCAGCACAAAAGACCCTGAACTCAACTGTGGTCTCTTGGTGCTACTCATCTACCAAGAAATTATTATTTATTTGTATTAAAGGGACTTAAGAGGACATGGTTTATACAGCTTAATTTTTATCCTAAAATAATTATTCCAAAAGTTCCAACTCTCTGAATACACTAATGGCCTGAAAACAAGCTCTTGAGCAGCTTCTTTAGTGCAAAAGATGCCACAGCACAAGTGCCCGTAACTCTAATTCCAGCCTTTAGAGTTCCCTGTAACAAGGTGTTTGTGCTAGGGGCAGAGTTGGGGCGTCTGGGCCTCTGCAGCGCTGAAGAATGTCAGAGAGCCGCTTCTTGCTGCCTCCCCTCTGGTGCAGCTGTCTTTGAGAAGTTTAGCGTAAGTCAAGAATGGCTCTGCAAATTCCCCCAGCTGCTGCCCTGACAGGTACTAAATGAACCTTGGAGATCAGTGAAAGTACGTTTAGATGGATAATAAGAAATAATCCTGCCTTCAGGAGAGGGACTGGCAGGGAAAGAGCGGCAGGGAGGGGAGGTGTGTAGACTGGATGGTCTCCAAGATCTTGGCTCCTATGACTTTGTGAGTTAAACGCTCTCCAAACAAGAAATAACTGGGGCCATTCTGTTTTCTTGGGTTTCTTATTGGCTGCAAAAGCTGCTGCATGAGCAATGTACTGGTAGGTTCTGGGTCAAATGGGCCCCACTGACTGAACTAGCTGCCCTTGGAAAAGCCCCTCACTTCTTTGGCATCGGCTACTCCAAGTTCCCAGCATCATAGTGAGTCTGCGACAGGAGTTGCTGCCATAGTGAGTCTGCAGCCACAGGGGGAGGCAGGAGATCAAACCCTGTTCTCAGTTTGCACAGCTGTAAATCCACTGGAGTCACTCTGGATTTACCCTGTGGTAAGAGAGAGCTGAACCTGTTTTAAAGAATTCTAGACACAATCAAAGCAATTAAACATCCATCCGTTTTTTTAAAGCAACATTCTGAAGTGATCATGAGAATCTTGGAACCCATTGCAAATGGATAGGACACATCCAGTATTCAGGTACCTTAATGGTGGGCACAGTATAATGATAGATAGATTAGATTAGATAGGGAGGGGGTTGGTGTTTATGGGAATGGCTGGAATCCTCTTCACCTGTGGGATAGGCAGCTGATGCCCTCCAGAGTTCAGAGCTATAATAAGTCATGGGCAGCAATGACCGGCATTTATTTAAATAGGAGTGTCACTGATGATGTAAAATGCTGCATCTTGAGCCCTTTCTGTTGAGTTTTATCAGTGGAACCTGGTGCCAACATCTATAGCAAGTGGTTCCAGTTCAGAATCAGCAAATTTTGAGTGACCTGAAAAAAAGTTTCTATCTCATGGAGCAACCACCCCAGCACACACACATTCAGGTGATATTAAAGCATACAGCTAGAAGGAAAGGGCCAACTCATGTAGTGAGCTGATTGGAGGATGCATCCATATGATGAGCTCCACCCATGTTTCTCCCTGAGCAGCTGATTGGTGCATGGAAAACCAGCCATGTTTATATGGGGTCAGCAGTTGGGACCACATTTCCATGCACGGGCCGTGAGACTCTATGCCTTGTTTTCCTCCTGGTCAGGCAACATACCAGCAGTCCCTTCTGCACACTTTCCCCCTCCAGCTCACGCATAATTTATATGGTATTTAAATAATAAATTGCATGGACGTCGTGGTGGAATTGATAGCACTCAAAGTAGGTCACTAAATACATCACTGTATAATTTCATTGAAAAATCAAACCACAGAGCTTATAGAAGTGCAGGATTGCTGGGGATCTGCAGTATTTTAGGACTGGTTGTATTTAGGGCAAAACACGAGGGCAGTTTCTACTGGGTGACACCTCAGCTTCCAGCTCACGCAGCCCAGCACCTTCTGCCTCAGGAAAACACCTCCTCCGCCTCCCATCCCCCAGCCTCACCTGGGGCCTGGCAGCAGCAGTCATTCTCACCTGGCAGGACAGGATCACTTCAAGGCCCGTATTAGTGCAGCACCCCGACCTGAATGGCACATGGGTCCCCTCCCTCCCCACAGAAATGCCCAGACACAGACCCTTCCCCCTGGAGGCCTAATTTCTGCCACTCTGCAGGTGCACGGGGTGCCTGAGTCAGAAGAGGATCCCCTTTGAGAGTCACTTATTCACCTCACATGTCAATGAGATTTGCTTTGACAGCCAAGGACAATGTCCTTCTACAGCGCCCTACTCCCAGCCCTGCTGACCCAGGTGGGGACAGACACCCCAGCCTGGGACTAAGCATGCTTCCCCCATCTGCCCAGGCAGAGAAGCCCCCCTCCTCCAGCATTGATCATGCTCCCCTATAGCATTCCCAGTCCCAGACAGCCCAGGAAAGACACCCCCAGGGTCTCAGTCTGCAGCCCTCCCAGCTCACACTGACTTGGGGAAATAGACATAGCAAATACCCATTCATTCATGGCAGGGCATATCGTGCAGTCATTAGCCCACTTAGGCAGCCACAATCACCCTGCTTTACAGGATGAATATTCTATGTCTCCACATGTAAATATCCCCTCTTCCCCACCCTCTAAAATGTCCCTGTATAAACTGGAGAGGAGAGGGGAGGTTCCTCCCAGCTGTAACCCCCCACTTTGGCTGCAGCCTGGAGTTGCATGTAAATATGTCCCTGAGATCTTTCCACTGTAGACAATTATGGGGTTGTTGGGTTTTTGGTTTTATTTTCCCTTTTCCTGTTACCGTCTCCAGCCACTGCAACAAAAGCCTTTAAATCACAAAGAGAAATATTTGGTTTGGTGGGTTCTCAAGAAAGCCCAGGGGGATTCATTCAAGATCAGCAACAATCCCAGCTGCTCGATGCCAACTGTGCAGCCAAGTCCCCTTCCCCAACAGGCAGAACATTTCACCTTGCCACCAGCAAACCTCTTGATGTCAGTGCTTCTCAGCTGCCTCGCTGCTTGAGCCCTCTCTGACACTGATTAAACCCTGTGTACTCGGGATTACCACATATATTGCCGGGCTCAATCTGTCGCTCGAAGGGGATATTAAATTCATAAGCGGATAAGGTTAGGTGAAGTGAGGATGAAGAACACCTCATGTTGCACCTGCCAGGCACAGATAAAGTCTGTGTGCGTCTGGGCTAAGCAAGATCCCTCCTCCCTTTACATCCCACGTCACTGGAATTTCAATGTTCTGGGCCTGCCATTTAGAAAGGCAAACATCTCATATGAGGCTTTGCACAGCCAGGAGTGAAATTAATCCGGTGTTGAGGGCCAGCATGAGGCCTAGGTGCCATTAAAGTTCCAAGACACATGTGTGAATTTCACCCAAAGCCAGCAAAGATCAGAGATGGTTACAGGGCTTCTTGGCAGAGCTGCCAGGGAGGAATAATCGGATCAGACTGAAGAGAAAATGAAACCAATTAAAGATCTTCCACCCCAAGTCATCCGATTGTTTGTATTTCCCATTGTCTGGGAGTTTAAAGATGAGGGCGCAGAAGTGGCTTTGTGACATAGGAGAGTGCCGCGGGGGTTCGTGGCTTTTTCTTCTGTGTAAACAGTGCGTGATTTGTGCTGGATTGCGCTTAACATATTTTTTAGGCTTTTATGATCTGTGGATAGCCCGTGCAACCACTGAAGAAGTACTGGAGATGACTGGAACTCAGCAAACATCAGTCAGAGATCTTATGAAAAGAAAGGTTTCAGAGTAACAGCCGTGTTAGTCTGTATTCGCAAAAAGAAAAGGAGGAGTTGTGGCACCTTAGAGACTAACCAATTTATTTGAGCATAAGCTTTCATGAGCTACAGCTCAAATCTTAAGCTTATGCTCAAATAAATTGGTTAGTCTCTAAGGTGCCACAAGTCCTCCTTTTCTTTTTATGAAAAGAAAGATTCAATCTGCAGGACACATTTTTAAGAAGTTCAGCAGGTGATGCATGTTCATGGGCACTGGACAGGAAAGTTAATGGCAGAAGAACACAAGGCAGAAAAAGATCTTTGGCTGGCCGATGTGGTATCCTGGGTGGATCAAAAGCACAGTTCATCCACAGAGAGATTAGCAGAAGACCATACAGGATGGGCTACCATGTTTGTAAACCTCCAGTAATGGAGATGCCACATAAGAAGAAGATTCTATGATCTATGATATGTGCTGTTCAAGGTCTGCAAAAACAGCCTCTAAGGCAGAAGGCAAAGGGTGTAAGTGTGTAGTTATGTTGCAGTGGCATTCTTCCTCTGGAGAGCTTTGGGGGTGACATGATATGGAGAAACAAGGGGTAACATGAGAGGGGACTTCCCCTTCTGTGGGAAGTCAGCCAAGCAAACAGGAGAGGACTCTGTTACAAAACAAAACAAATAAGCTAATCTGATCTTGTGCTTAACACATAGAATATCCTCCAGGCCCTCTCAGAGCTGCCAATGCTTTCTGTCTGGGTCCCATCAGGAATGCAGGGAAATGAACTATCTGAATTGTGGGGGTTCAATGGTTTTGTCCTTGCAGAAAAAAATGAGCTCCAGGCCCATCAGAGTCGGGAGCAAGCCCTTTTCTGGCTTCTTAAAAGAACTAGATCCCTAGCAGGGAGTTTCTTTTGCACTGCGAGCTGTAGGGAAAGAGCAAGAAGCAGTGAGTGACTGTTCCAGCAAACAGCTGCTGGCTGGCTCTCCTAGAGCATGAGTCTGTGTGAGCTCCAGGGCCCACGGGCCAATCACTCCCTGAGATGGGATTTCCAAACCAGACAGCGCAGGAAAGATTGTGCTCTGTTCAGAAGAGCATCATTGTGATCCCACCATAGAACGGCCGTGGAGCTTACGCCGAGTTGCGCTGAAGGGGGAAAAGGCATCACAGAGGAAGCAGTGGGAGGGCTGGGTCTGTGTTCCTGAGGCAGGAGAAGAGACAGCTCGAATCCTAGGGCTAGGCACCACTTCAACACTACTCTGAGGGCTTAAGGGGTGTGTACGTGGCAGCTGCCATTTTGGCCGACACTCTGGAGATTCAACCTGGGCTAAAAGCTTGAGCTAAGGAGCCAAGGCTGGGGTGATAACAGACTCCTATCCTCTGCAGATCAGTCACAGAGGAGACCTGTAACACGCGCTCACCCATGGGTGCCACATAGCTCTTGCGCTGGTCCTTTACACAGGGGTGAATTTCACCTACAACAACCAACCCAAGGAGGCATGGCTGATCCAACCTTCCCCCCCTCCATCCTGCCACTGTAATGACACAATGAGCGCTCTTGGCCTTCTGCATACCACCCTTGGGAACGTCCCCTAGGAGGAGCCGGTGCCCTCAAGCTCTGCAGTCCTCTGCGTCTTGGCAAGCAACTCCATCTTGGTAATAATCACTGAAACAGAAAGAAGCGGCAGAAGCTATGATCTAAAGAAATATGGCTGCAAGGAAAGGATGGCTTTACCCACAAATCCCCTGGATCAGAGGAACTAGGAAAGAAAAGACTGAAAAAGTGCAAACTAAGCCCATGACAGATCTGTGCTTCCTTCTGACACAGATTTCATCGCATAAGGCCCCAGCATCCCTTGGCATGAACAGCGGATGGCACCTTACCTCTGAATTCCCTTTCTTTGATAGGTTAAAATAGAGCCTTTCATGTTGTTTTAATATGGCTTGATGTGTAATTAATTCTGGCCCCTTTTCAGCTTTGATTAATTGGGCACAGGTACCTGCGCACGCTCGTTGAATAGTGCCATGCATTCCTTAGCTCTTGTTGGGCCTGGCTTCTCTTCGTGCAGACTCTAAGCTCTAAGCACAGGCAGGTAGGAATCAGCCATAACCAGCTTTTACCCGCTGCCAGTGCCAAGATGGAATGGTAATAAACCGATCCTCATTGTTTCAGGGGCACAGCTGGAGACCTGATGTTAGGTGGATCCAATAAGCCAGGGAATTCCAGGACACACGCAGTTCACCGAAAACGAGGTGCTTCCGTGTAATTACACACCAGATTTAAAATGCAGAAGGAGTGCTCTTGTCAGGGGCGTTATGCCTGCCAGGTCAGCTCAGAACCCTCCTCTCTCATGGAAATGTCAAGGCATTTGTTTACTTGTGTTCCTCTTCTCCACGACTCTCCCTCCGCCAGGTCTGTTCGAGCGCCTACGGCATGTGTCATGCCATACAGAGCATAGCAGGACATTGCCCTTGTGACTGGGGCACTGGACTCAGGAGATCTGGATTTAATTCCTGGCTTTGGCACAGACTGCCTGTGTGAACCTCAAGCAAGTCGCTTCATTTCCCTGCACGGCATTTCCCCGCTGTCAGATGGGGATGTGTGAGGGGGTTTGCAGAGGCTAAAGGAGTGAAGGAGCAGGACTGGGCCAAGAGGCCCCCACCACTCAGCAGCCACGGAGCATGCTCCAAATGGAGAATCTGCTCAAAGTAGGACTCTGACAGTCAAGCAGGGAGATCGGAAGCAGCCCAGCAGAGGCTGCTCTGGTGCACCAGGAAGAAACGAACAAGACATTTAATGTCTGTCCCCCTTGGGTCCTGGGAAGGCGTGCTCTTGAGAGGAAGAGCCCAGATCCCCCTACTTTCCCTTTCCCCGCCCGCGCTCCCTGCCATCCATCCAAGAGAATTCTGTGGCATGCTGCCCATTAGGCCTGCTGACCTCCGAGTGACACCTGCTACAGAATGATATTTCCTTTCTCCCACCCTTTGTCTATTCAGATGGTAAGCTCTTTGGGGCAGGGACTGTCTCTCACTGTGTGTCTGTACAGCACCTAGCACAATGCGGCCTTCAATTGCTACCATAATGCAAACAGCTAATAATACGAAGTGCAAAACGAAGAGGATTCGTTTTCCCCATACAGAACAGTGTGGCAGTGTTTGGTTTATTTCCCAAGCTGTATGCCAGCTTTAGCTCTATTCTAGGAATTTGCTGAGCCTGCAGCAAAAGCAAAATACACGGATATTTTTGTGGGTCCCACATAAACAACGACTTCAAACAAGTCTCTGACAGAATCGTGGCTATTTAAAAAGCAGACGTTCATAGACTCCTCAGAGCCTTCTTATCAGAGTAAAACCGTTTTCAGGAACGTTAAATTCAGGAATTAAACCTAAATCGTTCTTTAAAGCCTTTTAAGATACTTTATGGTAATCTATGTTATCTCACAAGCACCCCAGTTACCGAGGTGTAGTTTCCTGCTCTACAACAGATGGCTGTAGAGAACGGCGAAAATGTCCAGGAGCTCTGCTCTCGATAAAAATCTACGATCCATTCCTAAATGTAATAAGCCGATCGATCAGGAAAATAGATAGAACTCTGCAATCGTCTTACTCTGTGGGCGTCAGGAATGCTTCCTCTCCCTCAAAGCTGCAGCAGCCCACCAGGCCTGAGCTGTTTGAAAGCCAGGCTCAGAGATAGCTGCTTTCTGAAGGCACTGAAACAGACGGAAAGGTTGTTATAGCAACAGGAACGTCACTGCAGCACCTCCCTTTTCAGCCCTATCTTCTCCCTGTCTGGTGGTCCATGCACATTGGGAGCTAATGAGCCCAAGAAAAACACAGGATCCTGGCTGTGTCCGGCAGGCTCCATAAAGAATCCCCTGGATATTCGTTACAAGTGAGTCCTGTCTCTTCTCTGCCATGAAGGAGGTGAGAGCATCTAACACCTGGGACATGTTCTGGGGCATGAAAGGTGCCACAGAAAACCCCTCCAGTCCTGAGAGAGGCCTAACTCAGGACAGCTAGTGAGTGCTCTGATGGGTCTAAGGCTATAGAAACCAAACTCAGGACTTGACCCTGCTATAACTCAGCATCACACCCTAGACACTGACTGGCTCAATGAACCCATTGATCTTGGGGACCCAGCTAGAGGTGCCTCTGGCCGGGTTTCCAGATGTGCTGCACACCTGTAGCTCCAGTTGAAGGTGATAGAAGTGGAAGATGCATTCAGCACCTCTGAATATCAGACCCAAGGTGTCCCAAGTTGGACACCCAAAAATGGAGGCAACCAAAATCCGAGGCCCCTTTGGAAATTCCAGCTCGAGGAATTACTTTGCTGCCTCTCTGAATTCCCTGGCTGTGTACTGCTGTGAGCTGACACAAAACAGCTACCATGTTCAACCCCAGAGCTGGCTGCACTTCAGTGTTGCATAAAGAACCACCTGAACATTCATCTGCAAACCAACTCTGTGGCCAAGAAGTGTCTTGGGTATTATTATTTATACATATTACAGGAGTACTGACAGGTGACAGCCAAGGATCAGGGCCCCCTGGTGCTAGGCACTGTACGCACATCAAACAAAAAGATGATCCCTTGCCAGGAGTGCTTAAACTAATTAGATATGGTAGATAAAATATATGAGAGGTATATATATATATATCCCTAGGGATAAAGAGAACTCTGTTTTACCATTGCTGCATATGTATAACTTTGACTGTGTCTCTTTTGAATACGTAGTCTCAGATGAGCCTTCATCAAGTATCATTGTTTAAAGCAGATGAAGACAAAATGTCTCGATATTCGCCTTGTGGCGGTGGGTATTTTTGGTGCACTATTTGAATGCTATCACAAAAGAGATGGCAGGTAATTTACATGTAATTTATCAACAATGAATATAGGAGTTTGCCGGTCTGAAAAGAGAGAGCATGTATTGTTCAGCTCCAGCAATTTACTAAATCGATATTGCCAAAAGCCTCTGTGATGCGCAAGCGAGAAGCAGAGAAGACGCATGGAGCAGCTTGGAGCCTCTGGTAATATATGTGTGACACTGACCACCAGTAGTCGGCCTTCCATAAATTGAGGCTGGTTCGGTGCTGGCTCTGTGCAGGGTGCAGATACTGCTCTTGTTTCATTGCACTATTGTTGGGCAAGGAGACATTCTCATTTCTATTCTCACCACCATTTTATTTATCCTCCTGAGTCTCCCCATGAGCCGCTCCTACCTTTGCTTTTCATTTTGTTTGCTCCTCAAAGTCCCCAACCAACTTGGGCGAGTGTGTGTCATTTTGCCATGGGCCTGCACTGGGCACAGCACAGAGCCACAGTTCCCCAGGGAGCAATTTTGCCAGCTGCACACTGGGAATCCATTTAGGATAGTGCAGCCCACTCATTTTCCATGAGAGAGGCCAA
Organism: Eretmochelys imbricata; assembly: GCF_965152235.1. Taxonomy (NCBI): domain Eukaryota; kingdom Metazoa; phylum Chordata; order Testudines; family Cheloniidae; genus Eretmochelys; species Eretmochelys imbricata. The sequence continues at coordinate 15,845,164 of NC_135593.1, read as the reverse complement.
GGCCCCAACTCCTCCCTACCCCACTGGGGTGATGTGCACTCCCAGGAATCTATGGAGGGAGGAGCTCCTGAGCTACCCTTTCCAAATAATCCTGGGTGGGTGTCAGATGGTGACCGCGTCCAGCCTGTGACCATAGGGGGCGAGGCCATCAGCTCACAGACGCAGGGGTTTTTGCATTGCCAACCTCATTCTTAGACCCATTGCACCCTCTCTCCCTGGTGGAAAGTGCTTGTCACCACAGGTTTGCCTTTGAACAAGATTTAAAGGTGTTCTTGCCTTAGGCAGAAGGTGCTTGTGCACCTAGTCTAGGCAAGACCTTACACGTCCTCGAGGTGTAGCATAGACAAGGCAGTGTAGACTTTAATGAGTGTTTAACTAGTCGCTCTCTAAATCCTAGCCAGGACAAATCCTGTAAGGAACTTTCTACACCTTGTGCAATAGCAGACCTCTGATTGCCTAGGCACTAGCAAGGTGCATTGATGCAGAGAATGGAATGATATCTTAAACTGCAAACACAAGGGCCTCGTGAAACACTCCGTTCTGTGGTGTTCATTACTGTGACTCCTTTGATCTCAGCATGGGGCTCTTACAAGGCAGAGATAAGACAGAAGAATAGCTCAGGTGTCGGAGTAGCAGCCCTGTTAGTCTGTATTCGCAAAAAGAAAAGGAGTACTTGTGGCACCTTAGAGACTAAGAAATTTATTTGAGCATAAGCTTTCGTGAGCTACAGCTCACTTCATCGGATTCATGCATCCAATGAAGAGAACTGTAGCTCACGAAAGCTTATGCTCAAATAATTTTCTTAGTCTCTAAGAATAGCTCAGCACTGCTTTGCAACAAACCACTTATTGATTGCAGCTGGATTTAGCCCAGGCTCCAGACCCACTGTTATTACTTGTCCACAGCAGCCCGGCTGTTGCTGCTGTTGATATCCGTTAATATTCGGGCTAGTGCAGATGATGAGAGGTCTGCATTCTGTGCTGGCACAAGGCAATTACAGTGACTGGTGCTCTCTTGACTCATTAAGTATGAACAACTAATTGTAAGATCAGTTTCCTTGTTCTCTTTATTTTTCCCCAACTCAGCTTAAACTCCATTCTAATGACATTTAATCACAACTGACATATATTCTAGTGCGTGTAGGGACTAGGGATTGAAAGTGTAATGGTGCCTTCCAGGCACTTCAGATATTTGGGTAATGCTTCATGTTATATGGCACAAACACAGTGTCACTACCTCACCTGACTAATGTCGCTGCCGCGGGCTGTTGAAGTCGAGTCTACCTCCTGCCATCTAGTGAATGGAGCTTGCGATGATATGGGGCAAACAGAGAACAGTTCTGGCTTCTAAACAATTGTGTTGCATGCATGGTGATTCATTCAGGACCTGCCAAACAAAAAAAGTGGGACTTTGGATATTTTTTTAAAGGTCTAGGAGGACACCCAAAGCTACCTCAGAATTGGAGGGGAGGGTGTAAAACAGGTGATAAGCCTCTCTCAGGTGGGGTGTGACACAGGCATTTCATAAATTTGGGGTGTCAAAATCCAGGTTCGGATCTAATTCTATAACTAAATGAGGTGGTCATTTACCATGCAAACAGGGAGCAGGGGTGTAAGGCTGAGTGCCAGTGGGCGATCCCGCAACCTCTCCCTGGCCGGGCCCCCACACAGCTGCCCCTCCTCCTTAGGCAGAGCAGTGAGAGCGAGAGAGAGTGTCTATTAAACCACTGGATGCAAGGGCTGCCATGTAATATTCACACCATTATCAAGACACTATGCTGGTCTCAGGACACTGCCTTCCCCTTTCAAGGCTCCAGCATTGCATGCATCTACCCCGCTGTTCTTATTCAGCTCACACCTGTTCTGCCTGGTGCCTCTTTCCGTCCTGCTTGCACATAGCTTGGGGGATCAGAGGCATGTGAATTCCCCAGTCACGCTCGTCTCTGTAGCCAGCCATGTCTTCTGCTCAGTTATTCTGCTCCCCACTGTGCTGATTCGCTCCTGCCTGGCATCAGTCGGGTATAAATATGATGTCCCCTTTGCTGTTAACAAGTCTGTGCCCTTGGCGATCAGCTGGTTCGTCTTTGTCTCCCTGTGCCTCCCTCGCAGCTATTTCCCGTTCACTGGCCTGTGCAATTCATCAGCCCTTTTGACATGAGGTAGGGTGACATCTTCATTAATACCTGTCACGGGTTTCACAAGTTTCAGGCCCAAACAGATCTGAGTTTTCTCCTTGTTCCTGACTGTTCTCAGCCTGTGTCTCTGTGAGCCTGACCCTAACCCAGCCTCTCTCTGCACTCGCTCCTGGAGGGCACTTGCCCCCGATTGCTCCCAGGGCAGAATGTTTATTCTTTGTTCTTCCTCATGGTGACTTGTCTTCTGTGATTACTTGAAATATTAACATTGGCAAGAAGCTTTGGCCTGGCCTGTATTAGAACACTGGCACCTGGGTAACTGAATTGATTTAAACACTGCACTGCTGTAACCCCCAGTCTAGATGCACTTAAACTATGGGGCAGTGGAGCCTCCCAGATAGAGTACTGGCCTGGAACCCAGGAGGTCTGGATTCTACTCCCAGTTCTGCCACTGGCCTGCTGGATGACCTTGGACAAGTCACTTCCCTTCCTTGTGCCTCAGTTTCCCCTTCTGTAAAACGGGGATAATGAAGTTCTATGCTTGATAAAGTACTTTGAGATCTACAGATGAAAACTGCTACATAAAACCTAGCTATTATTATTATTATAAAGAGCTAGGTGTTAGGGAGGATGGGTCCATCAATGGCTATTAGCCAAGATGGTCAGGGATGCAATCCCATGTTCAGGGTGTCCCTAAAGTCTCTGATGGGCAGATGCTGGGACTGGATGACAGAGGATGGATCACTTGATAATTGCCCTGTTCTGTTCATTCCATTTAAAGCACCTGGTACTGACCATTGTCGGAAGACAGGATACTGGACTAGATGGACCATTGGTCAGACCCAGTATGGCCGTTCTTATGCTCTTATTATTAAGCTGGTGTAAGCAAAATAAACTGATTTAAGTGCAGGTTAACCCTGTTTAAGTGTATCTACACTAGGGGTTTGCACCAGCGTAACTAGATCAGTTGTAAATTGACTTAGCTACACCAGTGCCACATTTCTAACACAGACAAGCCCTTCGTTTTCCTTGTGACCCCACCAACCAACGTTGATGCGAGCACCTCCTCCTCCGCAGCTGGAACAGCTTTCCTGCCTCTCTTCCCTTAATCAGCTCTGCCACTCATTTCCAGTCTCAGCTGAAAACATTCCTTCGTTGCCACAAGCTCCCCATTCCTCTCCATCCCAGCTACCTAGCACTGCAGAGCGTGTTGAGGAACGGTTTGCATGAAGGGCACTGTCCCACATCAACCTGGCTCATGTGCCCCAGCGTGCAGTCAGGCTACTACCCTTTTCTCCGCACAGCACCTTTCTCCACCTCACTGCTAGAAGCCAAGCCGCTGCACGCCTGCCCCGTGTGCAAAATGCACACCCCACCCCCTGGATCAACTGGGTTGCAGGCAGGAAGTTTGTGTCTAAGCACAAATAACTCAGCGGCTGGGGAAGAATAAAATAGAAGGGGAAGCTTTTAAGTGGGTTTTTGATGAGTATTTTGATGTTTGACTAACAAGGCAAATCTGGGAGTCTCTGGTGCTCTGCTGTGATCTTGGAGCCTGGTATTTCACCCATTTTAAGAACCATTTGCTTGCAACTACTAAGTCGTCTTCCCTTTCATGGCGGTTCTGCCTTTGGGGGGAGCGCGCTCCTTGGAACTTTGAAGATCCTGGCTGTTTGAATCCTTCAAGTTCATTTGTTTATTGAACCTCAGGGGGCCACAGCACTAAAGCGATTCCCGAACATGTTCAGAAGCTTTGCAGTTTTCCTGCTAATTAGGGAGTCTTTGGGGGCTACACATGAGAGGTTCTGTTGCTGCATATGATGCTGGCATAGAGCCAAAGCAGGGCTGATTTTCCAACCCGAGTGACACATTTTTAGTCTCCCTGCCCCAACCGGTTTGTTCAAGCCAGGTACCTGTCAGCCCCATGCACATGCAGCTCAGGTTAAGAGGTAGCAAGATGGTCAGCATTTAATTAAAACAGAAATAAAATAACCCAACTCCTCGGGATGTGTGTTTACTCCCATGGCCAGGAATGACCTGGAAGATCACCTCAACAATCATACAGGAGCCAAGGATTCCTTTCACAGCATTAATGGGCCGAGTGGACAGGGCGTCAAGAGACCTGGGATCGATGCCCTGCTGAGTGACCTTGAGCAAGGCCCTTTCCCCTTCCTGTGCCTCAGTTTGCCCTCCCACCTTTTGACTATTGAAACTGCAAGTTCTCCAGAGAAGCAGCTCTCCCTCGCCAGTGTATATGTACAGCACCTAACGCCATGGGGCCCTGTGCTCAGCTGGGTGCTACTGTAATACACTTAAATAATAATAATAACCATAAATGTACAGAGAGCCTGCTCCAAACCCCTTTGTAATTGATGGGCAAAAATCCCACTGGGCTTTGCATCAGACCCAGATTGTGTTGCAGTGTGAGAACCAAAGTGATCCCACCTGCAACCCCTAGGAAGTCCTTATCTGCCTGAAGCTCTAGGAGTGAAAACCTCTGCTGAGTTCAAGTGCTCTCAATTTTGCCAATAGGCAAAGGAATCTTGTTAGGGTCAAATATGGGCAATTCCCCTCCTCTAATCCCCTCTAGCTTTTCATCAGGGTGTATCTAACTGACTGGCAGGAGCTGAGCCTTCCTGCCAGTTCAGGTGTGGGATAAGGAGCTGCTATGTAAAGCCCTCCTGTTGCGAACCAAAAATCCTCTCTTCCTGTGCGTGGCTGGTACCATGTGCCATCCCTCCTGGGGCTATTTCCTGAGGGTCTGAGTGAATTCATAGTCCCCATTAAAGGATCAAATCTGTGTCATGATCAATTCAGCTACTGGTGGAGCTTGGGTCACCCTCTGGCCCCCAGACCACACCCAGACTAGCCTGTGCTTTGGAGGATTTACAGCCAGATCCAAAGCCAATGGGAGCTTTGCTGTTGGCTTCAATGGGCTCTGGATCAGACCCATATATAGGTGGGCAGCACTGGCCCTAGCTGTCTGCAAGCTAAGAAAATGGTACATCTGAAATCCATTGCCATGGGCTGCCTGCTGGGCCAGCCTCTAACGCAGTCTCATGACCCCTGAATGCTCCCTTACAGGGGCCTTTTCTAGCTGGGGAGGGCCAGGTTCCATAGTGGGGGACAGAAGGGTTCATGTCACAGTCGCTCTGCAATTCCCTGGCCACCAGATCCCGTGGGAGTAGGCATGAGTCATTGTCATGGCAACAGGAGGGGAGATATTTGAGAGGGATGAAATAGACCTAAAGCAGGCTATAGCCACAGGGTGCTCTCTGAGCAAGCTGCTCTCTGCAGGAGTCGCTCTCTGCAATATCTGACCCTCTGCAACCTGTCTACCGCAAAGTTAAACAGAACATGTCTTGATTTTAAACCAACAACAGTCCTGAGGTGTTTTTTATATGAAACAAGGAAACAATTGGTACTTTTTGTGCAATTCATTAGAGCAACTTTATTTGCCCTAGAAAGAGAAACTGCCTGTAAAGCACAATGCTCAGTTCAGAATCGGCACTGCAGGGCTCAGGGTGCTGAGGTGCCTGCAGAATTAATTGCTAGGTACTTTCATTACTGATTAAATAGAAAATCTTCAAATGCCATTAGAACATGATGATTAAATGTGCCCCGCTCTGATTGGATGCGCCGTCTCTCCTTTTCCACTTGTGCTACAGGTCACCTTCCTGTTTGGTAAATTGCAGAAGGACACATCTATAATGAGGAGACAGCAACATAAATAAGCGTGGCCCACGAGGCAGCCTGGAAACTGCCTGTCTGAAGCTAGTCCCATTAATGTAAATGGAAAAGACCTTGTAGGAGACTGGGTGGCACAGTGACCAAGTGGGAATCTTTCTCCATAGCTGCTTCATATGGGAGGTTTGGCTCTTTCCCTTTCTGGGGTTCAGCATTCAAGTGGCTATTTCCTGATGAGAGTTTTTATCAACTGTCCAGAGCAAGCACCCCACAGACAGGTAGGGCTGCATTCCTGCATGGAGCAATCTCTGGGTCTGCAGCTGCAGCCAGAAATGCAAACAGGATGTTAGGATGTCTAAGGAATGGGATGGAGAATATGACAATGCAACGATACTGACCACCCCGTCTCAAGGGAAATACTGCAGAACTAGAGGGGCAATGAGACTAGTTAGGGGCCAGGAAGAACTCTCCAGTGGAGGTGGAATTGTTACCTTAGAAAGGAGACAAATAAGGTTGTGATAAAAGTGAAAAAACTAATGACTGAGCTAGAAAAAGGGAGACTGGGAGCTTCTGTTCTTCCTGCCTCGTAACACAAGAACAAGGGGATGCTCAGTGAGAGTGAAAGGTAGCAAAGTGAAAACTGATAAAAGGAAAGACTCTTCACACAGCACATAATTACACTGTGGAACTCATTGCCACATGATGTCATTCATTAAAGCAAAGAACGCAGCAAAACTCAGAGGGCTTGGACATTTGTATTGAGAACAGAAATATCTAAAGTTAGAAATGTTAATGCTAAAAAATAAGTTTGGGGAGGGATATAAAACCTTATGCTACAGGACTCAAGCCCATCTCTATCTGCTAGGGGTTAGCATGAGACCTTCCTGGGGGCAGATTACCCTAAAACTGCCTGCTGCAGGGTTTCTTGTGCCTTCCTCTGAAGCAACTGGGGCTGGCCACTGTCAGAAAGAGGAGACTGGGCTGGACAGACCATGGGTCTGATCCAGTGTGACAATTCCTCTGTTTGTCCCTGCCCAGCAGAGAAGATGCTTTGAGGGTATCAGCCTGTGCAACCTCAAGGGAACTCATGGGTTCGCACCGTGATGGTACAAAGAGGCATGAGGCCCTTGCAGAAGTTTCTTGGCTCCAGCCCAGGACATGCCATCACAGGAAGAGGAAGGTCAGTTTTTAGGGTCAGCACTGTTGTCTGATTTGGCTGCTACGTAGAGCGACAATCAGGATTATGTAGACTCTCCTATGCCAGTCTGGCTCATCTGGGGCCTAGTTTTAATCCTCTCCAATGTCCACTCCCAGATTCACTCAGAAGAGCGCACAAGGTGCAGATGAATTTTACCTGCTTCCTGCCAACGCCATAGCAAATATATTTCCCCTCAGAAGGCCCAGCTGGTTCCATGGCCTTTTGGACCCTGCCAGAAGCTGCCAGGGCTAGTCCCCTACTCTCTGTATTGCAGAAGCACCTAGAGACCCCAACAGAGATCAGGCCCCATGGCGCCAGGTGCTGCACATGCACATCAGAACAGACAGTCCCTGCCCAGAAGAGCTAGCAATTGAAATAGACAAGACTGGCACAGGGGAAAGAGAGGGGCAGAGAAGTGCCCGAGGTCAGCAGCACAGCTGCAAATGGAACCCACATCTCTGCAAATGGAACCCTGCCCACTAGACCAGTGCTTCTCAAGCTATCTGATGTGGGGGACCGGCAATTTGTTTTCCAATGTGCGCGCAGACCAGCAGCCAATGGCTCGCGGACTGGCACCAGTCCGCGGACCACCACTTTGAGTAGCACTGCCCTAGACCACACAACCTGCCACCCCCAGGAAGGTTGGTAACCACAATATAAAGTCTGACTTGCACTCTGCTGCTTGCCCCAGTTTCCAGCAGAGGGGGAACTGCACTAGTGCAAATCGTAGCTCACTGAGTTCGCCCTGCCAGCAATGGTGCAGACACACGGCTCGCCACTGACAGCTGAAAGCCCCAGTGCAGATAACACCTCAGTGAGACGCCAAAGGGGATAAACTTTAACAAGCCCAGTGCTGAAGCCTGAACTCCTGGGCCTTCCGCATCCATGGCTCAACCCTGATTACACTTCATTATTACATTGTATTTCATGGGAAAGCCGGAGCTTGAGCCGCTCCCTTGCAGGGTAATGAAATCGCTGTTTATTAAGCCACACGGCTCAGTCAGCAGGCGAGGGACGCAGAGAACTGGCAATGGGATGGATCAGAACTAGAGTTCTGTCTTGCTCAGCCAAAGGAAATTAAACTCGCCTTAAGGATAGCGTAGGAAGCGGGGGAAAGAATGGATCTGTGCCATGCTACTCCCGTGGTTGTGCAAGGCAGCAGAGGACAAGGCCGCAGATGCAGTCCAAAATGGGGGATTCCACAGACTGCTCTTATTTACAAAAAGAAAAGGAGGACTTGTGGCACCTTAGAGACTAACCAATTTATTTGAGCATAAGCTTTCGTGAGCTACAGCTCACTTTCTCAAATAAATTGGTTAGTCTCTAAGGTGCCACAAGTACTCCTTTTGTTTTTGCAAATACAGACTAACACGGCTGCTACTCTGAAACCTGCTCTTATTTAGTGTGTGTGTGTGTATCTTTGTATGTGTGTATTGTTGTGTGCGTGAGCATGCGTGTAGGTGTATGCATGTGTGCACATAAACCTCTTCCCCTGAGAGTCGCTATCCCACCACTGTGGTCAGGCTAATGCAAAACGCTGACCCTTCACTGTTGGCCTGACCCTGTCTGAAAGAGGGTGCTGTTGTCTAGGACCACGTGCTAAGGAAGCTCTGGGCTCTTGACGGGTCTACCCTGGGTCTTGATAGCTGCAACATTGCTTTCTCAGTGGGTCAGAGAGCTCAGCCCCAGCCACCACAGGGCTTTGGACGTCAATATCGGGGCCTTGAATTGGACCCAGAAATGAATAGGGTCGCAGGGGGGTGGATGGCACTGGTATGGTGCATTTCCACCTGTCTGTCCTGCCCAAGAAGCAAGCTGCCACCCCTGCATGTGGCCAGCTCAGTAACACCAGGTACAGCAACTCCATCCTGCAGGTGGCAAAGGCACATGCCCCAGAGGCCAGGTCCTTGGCCAGCAGCACTAAGCCTGGGCTCCCTGGGTGCTGTACAGATACACAGTGAGACACAGCTCCTGCCCCAGAAGGTTACAGTCTGAACAGACAGGACAGATGCAGGCTGGGAGGGAAAGAGGCTTGCCTAAGATCAGAGGCAGAGCTGGGAGTTGCACACAGGTCTCTTGAATCCCAGCCCTGTGCTGTCTCCACTAGGCCACACTTCTCCCTCTTATGTGTGTGTCTAGGAGAACAAAGAAGTCAGCTGCCCCTTTGCTGTGGTGAGAGGATTTCTGATCCCATTCTGCACTCACAGCCAAAGCCCCTGGTTGAATAATGAGACTGATGCATTATCTGCTTCTGAACTTCGTGTGCCGAGCAGGTGGAGCCATGTGGATGATTCTGCAGCCCACGCACCCCAAAGCCTCTCTGGGTATGTCTACCCTGCAGCTGAGAGGCTGGATTCCCAGCCCGGGTAGCCAGACTCCCGATAGCTCCGCTAGTGCACTGCGAATAGGAGCATGGGCTCAGGCCCACGGGGGACAGGCAGGCTTGGGCAGCTAGCCTGCGCCTTCACCAGTGCCACCACATTCACACCACTATTTTTAGCGCACTCGCTTAAGCAGAGGTAGCAGGAGTCTGCCTGTCTGTGCTGGGCATCCAGCTGTGGGGTAGACCTACATCCAGACCGTGGGAATTAAAGGGAGGGTTGTACCTTGCACTTCTCCACAGCCACCGCTGGAGGTCAGTGCTGCTTCACTAAACGGGTCAGTGACCAGAACTGAAAATACCAGGTCCCAAACTATGCCCATGTACCCCCTGAACTGACCCAGGGTATTTGCCTTGGGACCCAGGGCCGGCCGTAGACCAAAGGGCGCCCCAGGAGGAACGTCTTCCACGCAGACACCCCCATTTGTTAAACTTTGGAATACCTCATTTTTGATTGCATTTGTAGCCCATTTCATGACTTTGATGCACAATTTGCGTGTATGACTTATCCCTGTCATACAAGATGATAAATTTGCACACTAGGATCTGTGAAGATGTATTCATTCGTGCCCTATATAAGCAAATAAAAAAAATAGTTTTCCATCAAATTTGCCCCTTGCTGCAAACTAGATTATAATTGAGCTTTTCGCTTCCTGTACTGAGCTCCTGAAGGCTTCATGGGGTGGCATCTTTTATTTTCGAAGGGGGGGGAACAGACCGTATAAGGGAGAGCAAAAGTCTATGTTCTGCAGTCTTTGAAAATCATGAAACATTCTATGTTAAGCATGGCAAAAAAAGTAACAGTATTTCTTTTATATTGTTGCGTAGATGGGGTTTGATAGATATCTGGTGTCTCGTGAAATATGTCCTTTATCGGTCGCCACTTACACTATTCAAAGTCTTCAAACACAAGTAAACGTTCACAATTACACAAACAAGGTTCACAATATGGCAGCGGGGTTCTCACTTCATTCTTCTATCTCACTGACTGGTGCCCGCCCCAATATACCCGCGAGGGCCTCGCTGACAACATTATAGGAAGTTTGAGGAAAATGTAGTTCTCAGAAAGTCTGGAAGGTTCCACAAGATTCTACAAAGTCCAGAACATTCTAGGAGGCTAGTGAAAAATGAATCCACATACGGAATACCTGAAACATGTTACTTTGCACATTCTATTTTCCCTTTTGCCACTAACAACAAAAACAGCACCTCGAGCCTGGCGCCCCCCAAGCCCAGCACCCCAAAAGGTCACCTGGATCGCTTGCCCCTAAATCCGGCTCTGTTGGGACCCCGAGGGGACCCATAACTGCTTAGCTGGCCCTTGCAGCCCTGTGGAGGCAAAGCGGGATCCCAGACACCCAGACATTCCACCAGTACCCGTGAGATGGATTGTTTAGGAGAGATTAAATGAACACAGCTTCCCCACGAGTGCCATCTAACCCCTATGCCAGGTGCTGACCCTTGGACACAAAGCCTGGAGTCCCTGGCTTCCCCGCCCCGCAAATCCATCCCTGGGCACCTGCAGAGTTAATATCTCATTTGTGCTGTGGAGCTGGCAGGCGAGCCGTTTCCCCATCACTCAGGACATGGTGGTGGGGAGGCTGGAATGGGGGCTACCTGCCCCTCCCCCTGACTGTCCCTAAAAATGCCCTTCCTCTGATTGATGCTTGTTTGGAGATCTGAGTTAAGTCAAAAAGCTACAGCCAGGAGCAGGACTTAAACCCACACCAGGGCAGGGGTGGGGATTCCTCGGGCACACAGGCAGTTCTGGGTTCCCTTCCATGCACCAGCTCCGCTTTTCCCAGCCCTGGGAGGGGGGCTGAGTCCTGAATAGAGGGCAAAGTGGGTCTGATGGGAGCCCAAATGAAAGCTCTGTGCAACATCTTAGATCTGCAACTCTCTCCACCTAGTTCCCACCAGCTAGGAGCCTTTATTAACCGCAGCCTGATTTACATTTCACAGCAACAGCTTTATGCAGTGGGAGCATGTGACTTGGGGAGCCTGGGATTGGACTGATCTGGGCGTACGAGACCGGAATTATTTATGAACAGCCTGGGGGAGGGGGTATCTCTTGCACTGTATTCTCCACTCCCTAGCGCAGCTTTGCCTCTTGGCAGGAGACGGCCCGGTCTCCAGCCCAGCTGCTGCCCTTTGCAACGGGCATCTCCAGATTCAACAAAAGAAGAAGATGGATACTCCCAGCCTTAAGAGATTACTGGGACCGGATCCTGCTACAAAGATATGTCAGTGTTTGCACATTCCAGGGCCGAGCAACTAGGGCTGGCTCATCCCAACACTCCCCCACCATGCTCCCCACTGCCCCCAGAGTCGCCTGGGCAGCAGGAGGAGGGCTGTGCTGGCTAGAGCATTCTTACCAAGGGCTGAGAGAGGGTCCAGGCGGGGAGAAACCCCTGTCTCTCTCACAGTAGAGTTACTAAGGAGGTGGGATTCTCCGGGGGGCTCTGCACAAGCTCAGCACACAAGGATCAGCAGCGTCCAACCCCTGGGACTGGCCCTGGCTGACTCCTAGAAGGATCCCCTTCACTCCCGGCAGAAGGCATCAAGGGGCTGACTTCAAGGCCAGGTACATGGGGGTGCCCTGACGGGAGAAGGGGGAGGCACTAGGCAGATTTTATTGCCTGTAAATGTTAGCCGGGCCCGGAACGGTTAAAGGAGTAAAGCCTGGCTGATGGGCTGCAAAGGTTAATGGCTGCTGAGCTCAGAGGCTAGAGCCTGGGCAGGTGCACTGAATAATTTGGGCAGCAGGGAAGCATAAATAGAAAGCAGAGGGAGCAGGACAGTGCTGGCTCTTAGGATCTAAGCAAGCCCCTGGCCAGCTATCTGTAAGTACAGTGCTCTGCCCATTGTTCAGGGAGACTAATGGGGAGGAAAATGGAGCTTGAAAATGTTGTGAGGCTGAGGGACTGGCCCTACAGAGGAGGTGGGGGAATGAATAAGGGGACTTAACTCTAGTCAGGGCAAAGTCCTAGAGACAAGGGATGGGTCCTGCAGTGGGGCTGGGAAGGGACCAGGCTGGCCCTGTGAAAGCATCTCATGTATCTGGGACAGCCCCACTGCATGGTAACTCTGCCCCATTGGGGGGTTTTGAAGGAAGTGTGATGGCTCCAGGCTCCCCTGCTCCTGCAGCCCAGGGGTTGTGCTGAGGCCCAGGCCTGCATGGAGGCACTCACTACAGACAGATCCTAGAAGCGACTTGCAGCAGTGGGCTAGTGCAAGTGTTTAGCATGGAAAGGAAACTGTTTCTCATCCTCCATGGGGCACTCAGCCCAGGAGTGGAAGGAGGCGCCCCCTGTGCTATTTGAATGCAGGGAGCACCAGCAGCTCAGATCCCTCTCCAAAACATCAGCCGGGAAACAAATCTCCTGGTGCAGTGTCTGTTCCCCTGGCCAGCCCCCGTATGCTGGGCACAGCAGATCTGGTTTATGGTGTCCATGCCAGGCAGTGTCCAGCACAGTGTCTGCTCATTTCAAACATTAACCTCCCAGTGCAACTGTGAGCGCCAGCTGCAAAGAGCAATGCCTGGCTCAGTAAGGCTCCGGGGGGCTCCCAGCTGTGCCCCGTTAATGCTAAAGGATGGGCAGGGGCAGCAGCGAAATCCCTCAGGGCCTCAAAGAGGGACAGGCCAAGCCCCACGAAAGGCAGAGCAATGTTCTAAGGGCATTCCGGCTGGGACTTTAAGTGTTGAATCCCTGCAGGGCCGGTCGGCATGCAGTCCCCAGGCAGGGTCTGGCAGCAGGCACTAGGGCCACTGATCCTTGGTGTACAGAGGCTGAGCAATGCGAGGGCCTTTCCCAGTCCAGCTCTGGTGAGAGCACTACAGGCTGGCCCGTGCACAGCTGCTAGTCCCCTCAGCAGAGCCTGGGCCAGGGTATGCAGCGGGGGGGCCGTCTGCTGGAGTCATTCTCAGGGTTCCTGTCCCATGGCACCCTCTCTGCCGTCTGCTCACATAATTCTCCCCCTTGGCTTGCCTGCCCCAGCTGTGCTTTCCATGGAAAAGCCCTTGGGAGCCTCCTAGCAGCGCCCATCTCCCCTGGAGAGTTTATTAATGGGGTCCAGCCCCATGTGCAGAGATCTCTGTGCTTGCTCCCAGAGACCTGCCCCCCAGAACCTCCTCTTCTCCCCAGTGGGCTCCCAGGCTGCACGCTGACTACAGGGCTTTGTTCCTCCCGCTGAGTCTGGACACACATGCAGAGAGACTTTCCATGATATACTAATTTCATAATGGCTTTGTATTATCCTCCAGAATTCAAACCTCGTACCGAGCCCCCAGATCATCCGCCACGATCACTGGGGCACCCCAGGGATAACGCCAGGAGGTTCCTGAGCTCTGCATCAGGTTGAGGGCTGGGGTAACACATGGGCAGCCTGCTGGGACAGGGCCGTTCTCACATGCCTGCAGGGCTGGTCAGCAATGGCAAGGGGTCCTGGAAGCAGGAATGCATTGCAGCTAGTGATGGGGAGCAGGACCCCAGGCTTTCATTTGCAATCACCACAGCAAGGTAGCCCTGCAACCCCTGGCATGGAGAAGAGAGGGATGAGCATGTGGACATGGAGCAGAGCCAAGAACCCCTCCCCAAAGGAGCTGCAGCACTGAGTGGGGGGGGGGGGGTTCGTATGGCTGTTTGCAGCGTGGCTGGGTTCTGCCTCCCCGGCAGGACTGGGGGAGGGGTTGTTACAATCTAGGCTCTTTCCAGCCTGGGGGGCAGTCGCTGCCCATGCAGGGCTGCGGCCCTGTCCTCTCCCTCCCTGCACAGCCTTGGCAGCAGCACGGCACACAGTTCCATCCGCATCTTCCCTTGGATTGCTTGCCTTTGGCTTGGGCCCCGCTGGAGTACTCAGTGGCTCCTGGATAGGGAAGGCAGGAGGGTGGAAGGCTCCTGTCTGCCCCCAGTTCCTTCCCCACCCCGGTGTCTGTCGTAGCAGAAATCAGCTGGAATGATTGCTGCAAGGAGCCCAGGTGCTGGCTGGTGGGTTGCTGCTGCCATCTCCTGGGCAGGGCCTGTCCGTCTCCTGCAGCCCTTCCACTGCTCATTCCCCTCTGCTCCCATGAGCCTCTCACACCAATCCAATAATTGGTGTTGCACAAGAGGTGGTTGCTTGCCCCAGTGCCCACTGAGCTGTACCCTGCAGTGCCCTACTGTGCTGCCTGCTGATCTGCACTGCACACTGCATGGTCACCAAGCTAGTCAACTATTGACACAGGAAGTATTGAACCCATGACTTTGAACCCATATCAGCTGCTGGCCTTCGGTGCCACACCGTGATGCCCAGCCCTATGCAAATACAGTGGTGCATGCTCAATGTGATCCTAGGGTAGCGCCCATGTATAAAAATAGCCTTAGATAAAGACAAATAAAAGAAGAACAAAACTCTGGTTTGCTGATGTAACAGCAGCAGCTGCAGAGCACCCATTGCTCTCCTCCCAGATTGGGGAGATCCGGCTTGCTTCCCATCCACCCTTTGGGCAGCATCTCACCCATGCCAACCACCTTCCCCACGGGCAGGGTGTTCCAGCTGTGGGCTGCACGTCACAAGGACTAGCTCCACCAAACCATTTTAGCACCTCCCCCATTGCGGGGCTGGCTGACTGGGTGCTGCCACAGCGAAGAAGGCAAATTAAATTCATCTACATGGTTGTTTCAGAGATTTCTTTTTTTAAAGATAAGTTGCAGGGCGCATCGGGACCAAGGTGGAGAACAATCCTGAGAATGTTCTCCTGGAGAAATCAGTGAGGTTCTCTCACCTCGATATGTTTCAGAGTAACAGCCGTGTTAGTCTGTATTCGCAAAAAGAAAAGGAGTACTTGTGGCACCTTAGAGACTAACCAATTTATTTGAGCATGAGCTTTCGTGAGCTACAGCTCACTTCATCGGATGCATACCGTGAAAACTGCAGCAGACTTTATATACACACAGAGAATATGAAACAATACCTCCTCCCACCCCACTGTCCTGCTGGTAATAGCTTATCTAAAGTGATCATCAAGTTGGGCCGTTTTCAGCACAAATCCAGGTTTTCTCACCCTCTACCCCCCCACACACAAACTCACTCTCCTGCTGGTAATAGCCCATCCAAAGTGACAAATTGGTTTGATTACCATGCACATTGTAGGGAGAGTTGTCACTTTGGATGGGCTATTACCAGGAGGAGAGTGAGTTTGTGTGGGGGGGGGGGGTGGAGGGTGAGAAAACCTGGATTTGTGCTGAAAATGGCCCAACTTGATGATCACTTTAGATAAGCTATTACCAGCAGGACAGTGGGGTGGGAGGAGGTATTGTTTCATGATCTGTGTGTATATAAAGTCTGCTGCAGTTTCCATGGTATGCATCCGATGAAGTGAGCTGTAGCTCACGAAAGCTCGTGCTCAAATAAATTGGTTAGTCTCTAAGGTGCCACAAGTACTCCTTTTCTTTTCACCTCGATATGGTGCTCATGCAATCTCCAGAGGGATCCAGCAGAAATAGAGGGGGGCCTACGTCCAGGGCCAGAACTGCGAGAGGCCTGGAGGGGTTTCTGTGTGTGACTGAAGATGCTGGGCCTTAGCGGAGAGGGGGCATTGCAACAGGAAGGTGGATAGAGAAGGTTAATTGGGTGCTGCCCTTCCCTCTTGCTCTCCTGCCCAGGAGCAGTCTGTGACCAAACCTACACAAACTCAGTGGCTAAAAGAAGAACAATGAAAGCCACTGGGCTCTCAGCTGGATGACTGTCCGGGGCTGTATAAGGACAGCATGTCGCTCTCTGTTAGCCTTGTTCTCTCAGACTGTTTTAGAATCATAGAATATCAGGGTTGGAAGGGACCTCAGGAGGTCATCTAGTCCAACCCCCTGCTCAAAAGCAGGAGCCATCCCCAATTAAATCATCCCAGCCAGGGCTTTGTCAAGCCTGACCTTAAAAACTTCTAAAGAAGGAGATTCCACCACCTCCCTAGGCAACGCATTCCAGTGTTTCACCACCCTCCTAGTGAAAAAGTTTTTCCTAATATCCAACCTAAACCTCCCCCACTGCAACTTGAGACCATTACTCCTTGTCCTGTCCTCTTCCACCACTGAGAACAGTCTAGAACCATCCTCTCTGGAACCACCTCTCAGGTAGTTGAAAGCAGCTATCAAATTCCCCCCTCATTCTTCTCTTCCGCAGACTAAACAATCCCAGTTCCCTCAGCCTCTCCTCATAAGTCATGTGTTCCAGACCCCTAATCATTTTTGTTGCCCTTCACTGGACTCTTTCCAATTTATCCACATTCTTTTGGGGATTTTTTTTTTGTTTTGGGGAAGCAAATAATGTACATTGTGTAAGTCGCTAATATTGTTGTTACTGCGGTGCCCAGGGTCTCGCTGCGCCAGGTGCTGTATGCGCCCAGCGAGTGCCGCAGTCCTGGCCCTCAAGTGATGCACAGAATCTCCAGAGATGTTTGCTTTTATAGCTCAAGCAGGAGTCAGCTCTCCCCATCCGCCTCCCGAGCTGGTTTCCCCTAGCAGAGGTGGGCTGGGGGGAGAGTAGTGGACTTACAGATGGGTTCAGGAAGAGCGGTTCCTGTGGAAGAGGTAAGCATTGGCATGAGAAGCTGATGAAGTGGTGGGTGAGGTGGGCACGCTGGTGGAGCTGAGGAAGCAGGGGTGACATGATAGCTGAGACAAGGATGAGAAGCTTGAAGTAGACATGGTGGAGCAGGAGGGATTGAGAGGGGGTGAGGAGCCCATCCCATGGCTTTCCTTTGGGAGACACTAGAGAGCAGAGCTCCCTCATTAGAACAGGTTTCAGAGTAGCAGCCGTGTTAGTCTGTATCCACAAAAAGAACAGGAGTACTTGTGGCACCTTAGAGACTAACATTTATTAGAGCATAAGCTTTCGTGGGCTACAGCTCCCTTCATCAGATGCATAGAATGGAACATATAATAAGATAGATATACAGATAAGATGGAAGTTACCCTACAAACTGTGAGAGGCTAATGAGTTAAGATGAGCTGTTATCAGCAGGAGAAAAAAAAATTTGTAGTGATAATCAAGATGGCCCATTTAGACAGTTGACAAGAAGGTGGGAAGATGCTTAACTTAAGGAAATAGATTCAATATGTGTAATGACCCAGCCACTCCCAGTCTCTATTCAAACCCAAGTTAATGGTATCTAGTTTGCATATTAATTCAAGCTCAGCAGTTTCTCCTTGGAGTCTCAGAGTAGCAGCCATGTTAGTCTGTATCCACAAAAAGAAAAGGAGGACTTGTGGCACCTTAGAGACTAACCAATTTATTTGAGCATAAGCTTTCGTGAGCTACAGCTCACTTCATCGGATGCATTTAGTGGAAAATACAGTGGGAAGATTTATATACACACAGACCATGAAAACATGGGTGTTATCATACACATTGTAAGGAGAAAGAAAAGGAGTACTTGTGGCACCTTAGAGACTAACCAATTTATTTGAGCATTTGGTTAGTCTCTAAGGTGCCACAAGTACTCCTTTTCTTTTTGCAGATACAGACTAACATGGCTGCTACTCTGAGACTCCAAGGAGAAACTGCTGAGCTTGAACAGGGCTGCTACTCTGAAACCTGTCATTGTAAGGAGAGTGATCACTTAAGATGAGCTATTACCAGCAGGAGAGTGGGGTGGGGGGAGAGAAAACCTTTTGAAGTGATAATCAAGGTGGGCCATTTCCAGCACATTTCCAGGAGTTAACAAGAATGTCTGAGAAACAGTGGGGGGGGGGGGAGGAGAGGAATAAACAAGGGGAAATAGTTTTACTTTGTATAATGACTCAACCACTCCCAGTGTCTATTCAAGCCTAAGTTTTCTTCAAAACCAGACTCCAAGGAGAGACTGCTGAATTGGAATTAATTTGCAAATTGGATACAATTAACTTAGGCTTGAATAGAGACTGGGAGTGGTTGAGTAGTTTTTGTTGTGTGGTGTTAGAACCAGATTCCACCCCCCCCCCAACACACACACACCCCCAGGCACTGCAAGAGGACTCCTTTGGGTTGGCCAGTGGCCTTTCTAATGCGGATGAGCAATGAGGAATTTACCCCTGGGTGTGTATGTGTGATAAATAACAAAGCACCTTTATTGTGAAAACGAAGGGAGGTGATGGCAGAAGCTGCTGCTGGCTTTGTGGGAAATGATTAACACCAAATCCACTCTACTCAGTGACTTTAGGAAATCCTAGCTCCCCCCCACTCCCACCCCCCGGGGTGTATGTGGGGATGGGAAAACAAGAGCACAGAGCAGGGCTTTTTGACCTTGGGGTCACAAACAGATGTTGGGTGCTTGCAACACCCCCAGGAGGAGGAACCCAGACAGTATGGGAAGGTTGAGAATTGGGGTCACTGAGTTTAACGAGACTCTGACTCCTTGTGGCAAACTATCCAATATGCCCAGATCCTGCCCCGTCCTGTCAGCACTCCCCCAACTCCCTCATCTCCTCTCCCCTTGCCCTGGGGTGCTTATAAAACCATGTCCGCCCTCCCTGTGTCCATCTCCCCCTGCTGCTTAGGCCCTGCCTGACACCATCAGCCCTCCCCAGGCGGTGGGCCCTAAACAGGGATCTTTCACATCACTGACAGCTAGGCAGCCCCTGAACATGTCCATGCACCCTGGGATTGGGGGTGGCACTTCTGCAGCCTGGCTGGCTTCACCCCCCCATGTGTGTGGCAGGAAACTGAGCATTATAGCAAAGCTGCCCTGGCAGAAGAGTTCCCCTGGGTGCAGCAAGCTTCTTTTTGCCTCTGGGCAACTGCTTTCCTAGCCTGAACAGTAGAAAAGTGATTGCAGTTCCTGGAATATCCAAGTCCTCACGGCAGCAAGGGAGAGAAGGCTGTAATGGAGAGACATGATTGTCCTGGTGGCCTGGATTAGCTTCCTCAGTGCTGAACTGGAAGAGCCTTTCTGAAAGAGAACAGGGTGCTTGCCAGCTAAACAGCCAGGGAGAATGGCTGTTTGCAGTGTTCTTGTAACCATGTGGTCCCAGGATACTAGAGAGATAAGGTGGGTGAGGACTTTGCACCCCTTGATAATTTGTACTTATTCCCTGATAACCAGAAACTTCTACGCTTAAACTCTGTACCATTTTTTTTATTTTAACAACATCATAATAAAATTATTAAATCTTCTATTGGACCAACTTTTGTTGGTAAAAGAAACAAGCTTTCCAGCTACTACATAGAGTCATCTTCAGGTCTGGGGAAGGTACAGAGCTAATACAAGGTAGAACTGGAACAGATTGTTTATCATGTAGTTAGCACATATTCCAAGGATCCATTCAAGGTGAAAAGAAAAGGAGTACTTGTGGCACCTTAGAGACTAACCAATTTATTTGAGCATAAGCTTTCGTGAGCTACAGCTCACTTCATCGGATGCTGTAGCTCACGAAAGCTTATGCTCAAATAAATTGGTTAGTCTCTAAGGTGCCACAAGTACTCCTTTTCTTTTTGCGAATACAGACTAACATGGCTGTTACTCTGAAGCCATTCAAGGTGAAGTGGCTCATTCACACCTCTGCAGTCATGGGACAAAAAGGGGGCTACAGATTGTTGTAATGAGCCATAAATCCAGTGTCTCTGTTGAGACCATGATTTTTACAGCCTAGCAACATTATGAATTTAAGCACCCAGGGCTCAGCTTTTGAAGGTGCTGTGCAGGTTTCCATTGAGGATGAGGACTGAGAGGTCAGGTATGGAGTGATCGTTTTGTGAGACGTGTTCACCAACAGGTGACAGGGTTTTTGTGTGTTATCATTTTTCTATGTGAGTTCATTCGAGAGCATAGTGATTGTCTGCACCCCCATAATTGTTAATGAGCCATTTAATCCACTGGATGAGGTACCCCACATGTTGTGAAAGGCATGTATAGGATTCATCAATCTTGAAAGGTGTATTGTGGGAGGTATGGATCACTGTAGCAGTGGGGACATGTCTGCAGGTTTTGCATCTGTTTGTTCTCGCAGCATCTGGTGCTGCTTTGAGTTGGTGGGTCCTGGTCTGTGAGGACCTTGCTTCTGATGGTGAGATTGGAGGGTGGCTTGAAGCCCAGAAGAGGGGGTTCAGGAAAGATTTATTTCAGGATGTGGTCCCCATCGAGTCTAGGCTGTAACTGTTTAATATACCCTGCATGGGTTCCAGTTGGGATGGTAGTTAACAAGGGATGTGCAGTCGGAGGGGGTTTATTTCTGTATTGAAGCAGTTCTCTGGGGCTATTTGGGTGACCCGTTCCATGACGTGATCTATTTCTCTGGTGGAGTGTCCCTGTTTGGTGAAGGCAGTTTTAAGTGTGTATCCTGGACTTTCTCCTCACAGCGTATTCTGCGGTGTCTGAGGGCCTGGCTGGTAGAGAACAGATTTTCTGGTATGTTTGGGGTGGTTACTGGATCTCTGGAGATCGGTGTGGTGATCCGTGGGTTTCTGGTTGTCTGCAGCTTCCATTGTTAAAGCTTCCATTGTTAAAGCCAGCTCAGCCAGTGGCTGGAGAAGAGTAGGGATAGTGGGTCTGGTAGGGGACTGTAAGCTCTAGTAACACAACTCCTACCATGGCTAAATCATGTTGGTTTCCTGAGAAGCCCAAGCTCCAGGACTGATGATCTGGCTAGTTCAGGTGGGCACAGACCTGGTGTGCAGCTCCATGGGCCCCAGCCCCACAGTGCAGATGCTGCCTGGATATGCCCAAAGATAGCCTGTCCCCAGCCTGGGAACAAGAGTGACTATTGCAAAATGTGTACAGAGAAACCTAGAGATAAGGAAGCAGAAGGAGCTGTTGCAAAAGCCAGAACGCTAATGCAGCTACAGGTCAGCAAAGGAGGAAGTAAGGCAGCTGCCACTTGGGGAGGAAGAAGCTGGCCAGTCCACTCTCTGGAAGCCTAAATACCTGCAGGATCAACCCAAGAAACTGCCAACTGGGCAAGGGCAATTTGATCCACCAGAGAAACCAGGAGGAGAAGAGACTGTGCAGGGAGGAGAAGCGCTCGAGAGGCCTTGCCAGGCTGCCGGGATGCAGCTGCTCAGAGGAGGGAAACCCAGCACGGAACATGGTGGGCAGCGGATACCCGGGGGCCATGAGTGGCGGGACATGGGCCCTCTGGGGGAAATGCACCCCTCTGCAGGTGATCATAGTGGTTAGGCCAAGCATGGGTGGCAGGAGTAATATGTTCCTTATTTATCACTGCAAACTCCATCAGAAGCCCTCCAGAGTGGCGGAGCCCCTAAAGAAGCCCCATAAGTAAGTAACCTCCCCTCGAGAGGCAAGTAACTGGCAGGATCGCAGTTCTGGGAACACAATGTTTCTGGTGAGTAAATATCAGCTAACGCAGTGCCCAGTGTTTAGCAAACACTGTAGGGAGACAGCAATTACTTCCCTCAGAGCAAACACATCAAGGCTGCCACGGGCCCTGAGCCCCTCCTTCCTGGGGGTCATCCCACACACACCCCAGATCTCCTATCTCATGCACAAGAAAAGCTGCAACTCCCCATATCCTGAGGGCAAGGCAGAGAGCCCAGCCCCTTCTTGGGGGCGATGCCACGAAGTGGGGGGGTGGCCTGCACTTGGCAGCTGGGCTGGAGGCTGCCCCGCTCCAATGGCATTTAGCCGCAGGTGCCAAGGTGGGACTGGATCTCAGTCAACACCTAGTTGTTACCATGTGGAACACCCTGATGCCTGAGAGCATTTCACAGCCAAGGCTGAAAGCCAGATTCCTCTCCACCAGGGCTAGGGTTGAGGGATCCAGGACCTTCTTTACAGCTAGAGACGGGTCAGGAACTCTACCCTCCACTGCTCATCTCCCCACTTTTCACCAAAGCCTCTGCCCCTGAACCACTTAAGGCTGAAGTCTCTTTCCACTCACCCTCTCCCTCCAGAATCCCCCAAACCTGGGCTTGCCCACATGCATTTACTGCTGATCCCTAGGAGGTTCCGATGGGAAGCTTTTGATGGTATGAAACAGCCTGACATCCCCTTCAGGCAAAGGCCCAGAGCTGCTCTGTGCAGCCTGCTCTGAACCCAGGCTCTGTTGCACCAGGGAAACACGGGGCAGGGGACTCATCCCTTCGCTCTGGAATGCCGTCACTGGTCTCCTGCTCTGATGCCTGCGGTGACTCCTTTGCCCTGGGCAAGGCAAGTCCCACCTGGTTCCCTCTGCCCCAGCCTGTGCATGGGCTGACGCTACTCATCCATCATCTCTCAGTGGCCTGCATTATGTATGAGACTCCTGAGCTTCAGCTCTTCATATGCTGGGGCTATTTTTGCCCCTTGTTCTCAGCGCCCTGCAGAACAAGTAGGCGGGTGCATGGATGCAGCCTGACATCAGGGCAATAGCAGTGTCCTCAGCCCTCAGGATTTGGGGTGGGTTTTTTTCTTAAAGCTCCAGCTCCTGGAGTCCTGGGATTAGGGGAGAATCTCAGCTTTCATTTTAAAAAAATTAGAAGTTTCTGCTTTTCCTGGTTACTGAGAGAAGCCTGAAAACGTGACCCAAGTGCCCCCTTAATGCTCAGAAACCCGGTGGCCAATAAGAAGAACTTTCTGTATTAAACCTCATGATTTTTAAGCTAATCTCATGATTGGGGGGGGGGCACTGACTCATGATTTGTAGCCCCTGCAGTGCAGCCAAAGAGTGTCATGATACCCTGCATGACCAAGTCCCGTTACATGTGGAATTTGCCCTGTGCCTCCATAGCATCAGATGTGCCACCAGAACAAAAAGCCAAATTCAGCCTGGCCCAGCCTGTCAGAGGGCTGGGGGGATGTGATACTGGGGCTATGTCTACACTTGCAGAGTTTTTTCACTGTCAGTTTCTCCAGTGATAGGGAACCGGTGAAAGAAAAGCACTGGTTTGTGTACTCACTTACTTCCACCAGCGTCAAAGACTGTTCACATTTGCAGCACTTCTGTCACGATGAGAGCAGCACACTGAGGGCAGCTATCCGACAGTGCAGCTCTCTCCATTTTGACGATAGGTCTTGTGGGAAAGGGGGGGATGATCGCGGGGCATCCTGGGTCCCTGCACAGCCTCCTCCCCGTAGACACTGATCAGCTCCAGGAGCTCAGCATTGCTCCAAGCAGGGGATTGTTTGCTCCATAGAGCAGGCATTGTCACCTGGCCAGATGATACATGAGCACTTGCCAAGAAAACAGGAAGGGAAGTTTCTAACTTCCCGGGGGTTTACAGATGTCTGTTTACCTGGCTTCAGAGCAGCAGCTGCTGGCCAGAGTGGTCACCTAGGCACTGTGGGATATCCCGCGGAGGCTAAAAGCTCCGTAAACAGGAAGAACGGGTCTTCACTTGCACATCACCGCAAAAGCCTCACTGGTAAGAGCTGTCCACCTTTCGTGGAGGTGGTTTTCTTTTTGTGGTGAAACTTCTGAGTTTCACCGCAAAAAGTCATTGGCAAGCGTAGGCGCTCCCACCAGACTTTTTCCGCTTTAAATGGCAAATGTAGACATCCCCTGAGACTGATGCCATGTCAGGTAGCTCTTTGCAAGGACTTCCTCTCTGTGAAATAAATGCAGTAGTGCAAAGGACCCTGCCCAGCTGAGACCAGCTCCTGCCGCTCAGACCAGGGTAGAGGGAAGGTTCAGCTTTCTGAACCATGGCGCTTTCAGTTTCCATTCTTCCCCTGCTTTTATGTGCCCCAGGGATCACAGGGCATCTCTGAGATGGAAAGTCCTGAGGCAGAGCCCTGAGCTCAGAGAGTTGCCATCCTGATGCCTCAATAGTATCCAATCCTACTCGGGGTAGGGGGAAACCCAAGAACTGGGAGGGGGAGGGGGGGCGGATGCTCTGTGTAGCACTGGAGAGGGCACGAACTCAGCCCTGTCATGCCCAGCAGGATGTTCCTGACAGGTGTTGTTTAAACACCCACAAGGTGACCCTGTTTAAATCCAGACGGTGTCTGCCCCAAAGAGCTTTGGGTCTCCTGGGAAATCCAGAGGTGGAGATAACTCTGCAGGTGGCTTGTTAGTGGGGCAAGATCTTCTTGGGAGCTGCTCGTCCCCTGAGTGCTGCACTAGTCTTGGGTTGGGAAAGGGGCATCGGGCCACACAGAGGAGTTCTGAACACACACCCACAGCTCAGTGGCAGGTGGGAACACACGTCTAACCATTATTTCACTATCCAGTTGTGGCTCCTCCCAGAGAAACAGGACAACTAAGGGATCAGCCAGCCAGGCCAGAGAGGGTGCAAAGAGAAGATCTGGGCAATATGTGGGCAGGATTTCCTGAGCAATGCTGTCGGGGGGGAAGGGTCATACTTGAGGGGGGTATCTACCCAGACAGTGCCAGACGCAAAGTCCATGTTGCTCTGTGTAGTGCAGTCCAGGGCTCCTTCATTATCGCCATTTCCATGTGGGGGCTGGCGCTGCTGAGGCTTCTCTGATTGACCCTCCCTCTCCCTGTGCTTCCAGCAAAGCACACCACTGGCATGAGCCAAGATCTTTCTTGCATAACTGCAGTAATACAAAAATTGCATTGGAGTCTGAGTCATCCTGGCTTATCTCTGCTTCCTCAGCACAGGGACACATTTAGCTGGGGGCATGCTGGCAGCCTGAGGTCTCCTGGCTGCCACTCCCTCCCTTCTGACTTTATCTGCATGTTGGGTATAACCTGCGTATGGGGAAGTCATTGCTGAGT
Source organism: Eretmochelys imbricata (assembly GCF_965152235.1). NCBI lineage: Eukaryota > Metazoa > Chordata > Testudines > Cheloniidae > Eretmochelys > Eretmochelys imbricata. The sequence goes on along the minus strand of NC_135593.1, from coordinate 15,820,139 downwards.
CTGTTTATGAATAGGTGCAATTCCCATTGCCCCACTCGGGCAGTCTCCAGGGGCTCCGTCAACATGCAAGGGGCAGCTTCTGCCTCTTCCAGGGACGGGGGGTTGCGGGGTGCACGAGTTTGCTTGAAAATGGGCAAACTTTGCCACTGCTGCCAATGTTCAAAAAATTTGCAAAAATGTTGCTCCATCCATTAGTTTTACCCCAAAAAATATTAGTGGGGGAAGGATAGAGAAAGCAAAAGTGTTAGAGAGAAAGAAGAGGTGTAATGAGAGTCTTTATCTAAAATGGCTGAAGCCAAACTGAAAAGTCACCTGGAATGTGGCATGGGGCAATGCCCCGCTGGGGGGAGCCAGAATGGGGGGAACCTCCCCAAATCCCTTCTTCAGAGACAAACTGCTGTTGAGCTTTATTTTGAAAATGCTTCTTAGATGTGGGGCACGGAGCCACGAGGCTGTTGGACACAGAGGCAGTTTGTGGCGGAGTTTGGAAGACTCACTCTCCCGCTGTCTGCCCTGGGGAGAGAGGTTCCTGCAGCTTACATCCCATAGCTGTTTTCATTTAATTCCAAAAAGCCCAGGCAAGCCATTTAAGTGTTCTTTAAAAGTTCCCCTCCTGGCCTCAGTGCAGAGCAGGGCCCTGGCCTGTTGTCCCTACAGAGGAAATGGAGTGGTATTCTTTGATGGTTTGGAGGAATGTTTGCTGCTGAGAGTTGCTGAAATTCACTGAGAATGAGACCCCTCCCTGTGGCTTTGGGGCTGGTCCTGCCGGCAGCTCCCTTTACTCCCCCTTAGCATTCGTGTCCCCGAATATACACCCCATCGCTCTCTGAAAAGGCTCTTTACAGGTGGCTCCATTAATTCACAGGATTCTCCAGACCAGCAGTGCTCCCTCTGGGAACCACAGGCCGCAGTGATTGAGAGAGGCCTGGAAGCGCTAACACTGTATCAGCAATAGACTTAGCCAGCGAGGTGACAAGGTCAATTTCCTACAGGCTACATTTGTCCTTTGGGATGCATCTGGGACCATCCCAGGGCAACAGGGTGTGGGAGATGCTCTGAGCATGGGACTGGGAGGCAAACACTGCCTGCATTCCCCTCCTGACCATGGTCCTGTTCCTTGACCTCTCTCCCTGCATTTCCCCTACCTCACCTAAGGAATTGTGGGGAAGGCCCAGGTGGCAATTCCTGCACCCCTGTTACATAGCAGGAGTCACAGGCTGCTCCAAGAGCCCCAGGGAGCCGTGGAAGAGGCAGTAGTTGGGCGCACAGGTGCTGACTTTCTTTGGATTGGCTGGTGGGTGCTAAGCACTCCCTGTTTTTTTCCTGGGGGTGTTTGAGCCCATGGAGTCGGCTACTATAGTTGGGAAGATGGAGGAACTTACCCTGACTTAGGCATGGAGGCTGCTTCGAAAAGGAGGGGCGCCCCATTGAGATTCACAAACAGGACTCTCGGATTCTGTGGCACGATCTGGGTGAAGAATACTCTTGGGAACCTTGTATTCCCAGCAGCATGCAGGGCCAGAGAAATCCACAGACACAGCCTGTTCTTGGGCAGTCTGCCAGCTCTGTGCTACCCACACCCTTCTCCAGGAAACTCTGCCCACTATTTTTACGGTGGCCATGGACTCTCTTCCCTGCGTCCATCAGCCTGACCCCTGTAGACTTTCCCACTGAGATGTGCAACTATCATTATTGATATCAGAGCAACACCCAAGCAGTCCCAAAACAGGGGCCTTGTCATGCTAGGTGCTTTACGTACAGGCAGTATGGCAGCGTAGAGTGTAAAGACAGACAAGGGAGACAAAAGAAGGATCATTATTCCTGTTGTACAGAAGAGAAACAAACACAGAGAGATTAGGTGACTTGTCCAAGGTTGCACAGGGAGTCTGTGGCAGAGATGGGAACTGGACCATGATCTTCTGGTCTCAGGTCAGTACCTGAGCCACAAGAACATCCCTCTGCTGGGAAAAAGGGTGACACACTGCATTACATTTTCCAAAATATCAGGTTCCGCAAGGAACTCGCCAGGGAGAGGTTGGTGGGGTCGGGGGTCTGTATTTCCTTTCCCATCATTGCTCTTCATTAAGTAGCAGCCCAGGCAATTAACACACGAGGTCCCTTTTGGGTGACATCACATGTGCTATTGCCAGCTGACCTTTGAAAATAGCTGGGGACTAACCAAGGTCAAATCCTCAGCAATGCCGCCAGCCCCAAGTGCACAAAGAGCACGAGGCAGGCCCCCCAAATCATGAGATTTTAAAAACAAATGGAACTTGGGTGGCTTTTATTGGCCTTTTGGGATTTGAACCTGTAGAGTTCATAGTTTTCAAGCTTTTTCTCCCCAAAAAGAAGGGCTAGAAACTTAGTTTTGCTAAAGTGAAAGCTGAGAGCGTCCCATAATCACATGGCCACAGGTGCTGTGGCTTTAAGAAAAACACCAACTATCACAAAACTTGAGATAAAATCATGGGAGCTGGCAGCACTGCTTCAGTCAAAACGATTCCTCTCCTCCCATCACAACTAGGCTGAAGCCCAGCCTGTTGTCCTGGTTTAGCCAAAACACTGAGTTCAGTAGCGCGATTGAAAGAGAGGAAAGTAGAGACGGAAAGAACCCCTGGCGCCTCTATTCTACATGTGTTCCCCACCTTTGCCCCATCCAGCCTGCCTCCCGGAAGCTGCGCTCCAAAACATGATGTATCTCCAGAATCTTGCAATTCCAGCCTTTTACTCTGGATAGTAGGGGAGTGTTGTGACTTATGTGGTTATTGCCAAGAGAAATCAGTCACCAAAGGCAGGAATTTAGACCAGCAGCACCAATCAGACCCTCTTCTGTCTCAGCTCAACTTCATGACCGTTAGTTTCACTTTAAGTGAACAAGTTTATTCCCAGATCCTGGTGTGGCACCCTCCCCCAAGTCACCCTGGATGGATTTATTGCTAAATTAAGTAACATCCCAACTGCCTTTCTTCAGGCTAAACATGGTCCTCACCTCCTCCCTCCAGGACTTTCCAGCCATGTCCCACATCAACATTGTTGTACTTCTGCAGAGCAATTGTTCTCTCTGAAAAGAGGCCTCAAGTTTTTCCTCACTTTGCCCTGCCAAACACAAGACCTCCAGGGTTCTGGGGAAGCCAAATGCAAACTCACTGCTGAGTAAAACCCCACAGCAGGGACTACTGTACCAAAGCCAATGGGGATCTAACTACAGTATTCTCATCTCATGTCATGTGCTCTTTGCTGTGGTTCTCTGATGTGAGTTGAAGGAGTATTTCCCCGTTAGGAATTAATCTCCTACCCTGGGGCAGGGAACTCAGAGTTTGTATCTATTGCCAACTCCACCTGCTCCTCTGACCTCATACGTTAGTCATTGCTATTGGCCAGAGGACAGGGCAGGGCTCTGACGTGGCTGTGTCAGACGAAACCAGCCTGGGGGGGATCAGGTCCGAGGTGAAGCTGTTCTTGAAAATCCGGACAAGAACCTTCCTCAGCTGTTCTTTTCCATTCTGTTTTGTTGCCAAGTCGTTTGCATTTATTGTTGTTTCCTATTCACCTCAAACTGTGTCCTTGTTGGGACTCACACCCGCTCTTGTGTCTCAAGGTATTGGGAAAGGAAGGGGCCCCAGAGAGAAAGCAGGGATAAGCCCACAATTTACACAGCCCATCCTGCAAGGGGACCGTTACCTGAGTTGCTATTTCCAAGTAGATTTTCAAGTCCAGGGACTCCTTCATGCCCATTTCTATTACCATAACTATGGTTTGTTTGTATTACGCCAGCCCCTAAAGGCCAGGACTGAGATCACAGCCCGGTTGCACTTGGGGCTGGCGGCATTGGACACAGGAAGAGACATTCCTGGCCCTGAGGAGCTTACAATCTAAGTAGCTGAAATGGGAGAACAGGAGCATTAACATCCCCATGTTACAGGTGGGGAACTGAGGCCCAAAGAGGCTAAGTGATTTGCTCGAGGGTCACTCAGAGAGGCTGTGGCAGAGTTAGAGATTGAACCTGGATCTCCCTGTTCCCAGTCTGGTCCCTACAAACTGCCTTTCTCAATTTCAAATGCTTTTAAAAGCTGCCAGCTTCCTTTTCTGTGACAGCCCTCTAGAATTGTAGGCCCAACTGAGAATCCCTTTCGCTGCTCAGGGGCTCACTGCCTCCAGCTCTCTTTAGTGAGGAATTAATGTCCACTCCAAGCTGGGATCGGTCAGCATTGCTCACTTGTGCATAACTCCCCACCACGTCTTCTGCCTCATTGTTTCAGGATGGCTTTCTTGTCCCTTTTCTGTTCTCTTAATCAGGACTTTCCTGATGCCCTACCAATATAGGGCTTTGCCTGCACATTGTCCTTGGCATTTGTCGTTTTATAGGGTGGACAGGGGCGGGTTCACCTTCTTTTCTCTGAATCATTTATTTGTTTTGCAAACAAGCTGCTGCATAAATCAGCTGGCTGGGGCAGGCTGTGGAGCTATAATATTGCTGGCTGGGACTCATCTGTTTTGGGAGTTGGAAGGCTTAGGCCAGATCACGTACAATGCCCTCATTATACACTAGCAGCTGCCCGTAAAGATAACGGCTATAATCAAATCATGCTTCAGCTGGTCACCTGCAGGGGCAGGAAGGAGCTTTTTCCCCCAGTAAGTACTCGATTGGCTGGATGTGGTGAGGGGGGCCAGTTGGCCTGCCTGAAACATCAGAGATTGACCACAGGTGGAGACAGACAGGACACCCTGAGATAGCACAGAGAATCCAGTTTCTAGCTGGTGGATCTTGCTCACATGCTCAGGGTCATATGCATTGGAAGATTTGAGGTCAGGAAGGAATTTTCTCTGAGGTCGGATTGGCTGGGACCTGGGCAGGGGGGACATGGGACTTCCCTTCCTCTGTGGCATGTGGATCATGCATGCATGATTGAGCTTTCTGGGATCATCTGGGTATATCTCACCTTATCAATTCCCTGCCATCGCCACGGCCTGGGTCTCTCCCATTCTCTCAATGAGGTACACCGTTTAGTCTCCTGAGGGCTGAAATGCTGTTTTGTGTAAAGTCTTTGGGCTCAGTGTAGGTGGATCTGGATGAAAAACAATGGCCTGTGTGACACAAGAGGTCAAACGAGGGGAACCCATGGAGCCTTCTGGCCTGAAACTATGAAACTGGGAGTTTGAACTTCCCAATGTTGCCTTATTGAAGTGCTGCATGGATGTTTGGGTGCAGCCAGGAGTCTGTGCATCTACCAGTGAGTCACAGCCTTCCTTGCACCCCAGTTAGTTAGCCCAGTCGGCTGGAAAGTCACTAAGTGAATAAATAGAAATGACAAGTTAATGATTATCAAAGCTGGGGATAACACCGTACGTCAGGAGTAACAAGGCCTTGAATGAGGTCATGGAAAAAGCCTACATATCCGGGGAGGCGCTGAGGGATAATCCCTTGTCTGAGGGGGAGAAGGAAAGGGAAGAAACCTGTCCAATATCTCCTTCATTTTGAGGGATGTCACTCAGTTTAGTCCTTATGTTCCGCACGGGTTTGTTGTGCCCCTGCTTTTTATTGCTGAGAATTATTTATAGCTGAAAAGTAGCTGAGGTTTCAAAAAAGTCTGTGATGCTAAAGGAACCAATCCCACAGCATTTGGCGTTTTCCTGCAAAAATAATGAAAAGGAGTACTTGTGGCACCTTAGAGACTAACCAATTTATTTGAGCATAAGCTTTCGTGAGCTACAGCTCATTTCATCGGATGTAGCTCACAAAAGCTTATGCTCAAATAAATTGGTTAGTCTCTAAGGTGCCACAAGTCCTCCTTTTGTAACAGTTACAAAAGCTACAGCTCACTTCATCGGATGCATACTGTGTGTATGATAATCAAGGTGGGCCATTTCCAGCACAAATCCAGGTTTTCTCACCCCCCCCCTTTCCAAAAACCACACACACAAACTCACTCTCCTGCTGGTAATAGCTTATCCAAAGTGACCACTCTCCTTACAATGTGTATGAAAATCAAGGTGGGCCATTTCCAGCACAAATCCAGGTTTTCTCACCCCCCCCCACCCCCCCCCAAAACACACACACACAAACTCACTCTCCTGCTGGTAATAGCTTATCCAAAGTGACCACTCTCCCTACAATGTGCATGATAATCAAGGTGGGCCATTTCCAGCACAAATCCAGGTTTTCTCACCCCCCCCACCCCCATACACACACAAACTCACTCAAAGTGGATGAGCTATTACCAGCAGGAGAGTGAGTTTATGTGTGTGGTTTTTGGAAAGGGGCGGGGGGTGAGAAAACCTGGATTTGTGCTGGAAATGGCCCACCTTGATTATCATACACACAGTATGCATCCGATGAAGTGAGCTGTAGCTCACGAAAGCTTATGCTCAAATAAATTGGTTAGTCTCTAAGGTGCCACAAGTACTCCTTTTCTTTTTGCGAATACAGACTAACACGGCTGTTACTCTGAAACCTGCCATTGTAAAGAGAGTGGTCACTTTGGATGGGCTATTACCAGCAGGAGAGTGAGTTTGGGGGGGGGGGGGGGCGGAGGGTGAGAAAACCTGGATTTGAGCTGGAAATGGCCCAACTTGATTATCATACACATTGTAAGAAGAGTGATCACTTTAGATAAGCTATTACCAGCAGGACAGTGGGGTGGGAGGAGGTATTGTTTCATGGTCTCTGTGTATATAATGTCTTCTGCAGTTTCCACAGTATGCATCGGATGAAGTGAGCTGTAGCTCACGAAAGCTTATGCTCAAATAAATTGGTTAGTCTCTAAGGTGCCACAAGTACTCCTTTTCTTTTTGCAAATACAGACTAACACGGCTGTTACTCTGAAACCTGCAAGAATAATGTGTCCCCCTCCCCCACGTCATTCTGGGGCTTTCTTTAGGGCAGCGTTTCCCAAACTGTGCTCCGCGGAACACTGGGAATAGGTGTTCTGTGAAAAAATCTAGAATTTCATTTTGACCCTTGCACTTGATTTTTGTACTACTTTATACACGCTTTCCACTTAGAAATTGTTAGTTCAAGTTGTTTTAAATTTGTATTTTTGCTTTGTTTTATAAAATAAAATATATTTGCGCATAAATAATGTAATTTCTTATTTGAAAACCAAATGACCACAAAATAACATTATAAAGTGTTCCGTTATAGGCTAAAAAGTGTTCCGTGGCCAAAAAAAGTTTGGGAAACGCTGCTTTAGGGGTTTGTGACAAAAATCAAGTCCAAGTAGAACAAGCCCCCCCTACCCTGTCACACTGCCCTGTCTCATGACAAGTTGTACAGACTTCCCAACCAGAGTCCATGAAACGCAGCACTGACATACGAACACCCCCGGACCCGGAATATTGGGTTCATCCCCTGGTCTCTGGAATCCATCCTTTCACAGCCGGCTTCCAAGCCAGGAACTATGGCAAAGAAAGTAGGTCCAAAGGCAGCCTCAAGTTAGACCCCTAAATCAAAGCTGCCTGAGTCCACTGAGTTGGAATTTGGTGTCTAATTTTTGGCTATTAAATTCTGGAAATTGTTGTCCTTAGTTTCCAAACCCTCTCCCTCCCCCCCCCCAAAAAAAAAAAAAAACCTGATAAACTAATAGTGTATCAGCAAACCAATTGTTGGTGCATTTGGGTTATTCCTCAAACTGTTTTCAGAATAACGGGGGAGAGTGTATCAAACGCTAGGCTGTATGTGAGCTTCTGAGCTTTCTGCTCTGGTATCTGGGCTTCAGTCTCTATATAAGAGTTGTTACCCCGTTAATGTCAATTAAAGGGTAAATATACGTTACATTACATATACCCCCTGTCTGGATTATCTCTGTATCATCATAAAGGCCCCATGAGAAACAGCTCTTGCAGGACATTTGGTATACAAAGATCCCGTAATTATCCTAGTACCTTTGTAGAGTCTCAGACCTCTGGTCTGAATCAGGATCCTATTTCAGTACTTTCAGGAGACATGCAGGAGGTGCAGGGGAAGACTTGAGAATTGGAGGTTTGGGGGATATCTGGCAAATAAGTCGCTGTTGATATAGGTAGGGTGTAAGGACCTGCATTAAACTGCAGAATAGAATAGTTCCTCCTTGAGACAGACTCCTTAAAAAAAAATGCAATTTGCCATGCTGCCAATCAATCTCAAGTTGACTAACCCAGGAGGCCAGTTGCTGAACCAGATACCACACGTTATCAGCATGATCTCAGCAGTGAAAAATTCCTCTTACTTCCCTTAAAAGAAAGAAGCTCTCTCTCTCTTCTATCCCCGACTGCAATGTCATCCATTAGCCAACTCTTGTGTACATGAAATTTCACAGAGCGTTGAAGTTCCTCCTGCTGATGTTGCAACAAGGGCTAGGGAGACATCAAAATCCTTTCCATATACAGAAGGACTCGGATGGCTGTCAAGGAATGTTCTGAACCGGTTCTGTAAATCCCTGGTCTGCTGCTTCCCTACCCCATCACAGCCAGAAAACAAAAGAATATAACCTTTGCAAAACTTAAAAAAAAGGAGGAAATAAAATTGCCACCACGAGTCAGGTGTTTGCACTGAGATCATGGCGTTGAACCAAGCATCCCATTAAAGGCCATTTGTTTTCATCCTCCTTAATACTAATAGGACGTATGACCGAATAGGAATCTCTTTCATGTAACCAAATTATCTGGCTACCACCCACCAAATTTTGTGGCACTGGAGTTGGGAGTGAGAGGGGAAGAGGATGGAAAGTCCTACAGCATGTAATAGAAAATGATCCCTGTGCTACAGGTTTATTGAACAACCTTCTAGAACTGAATAGATAATTTTATCCCTGCTACAGAATTCTAGGGGCAGGGAATGTCAAAAGAACCACTGGAATCTAAGAAAATAAAATCTATCTAATTCTGTTCTATGGGCCCAGATCCTCCAACTGAGCTAGGCTGATTTACACCAGCTGAGGATCTATCTCTGTAGGCTTTTAGAGCAATTTCCCTAGAACCGTCTTAACTTTCTGTTGACCCCTCTTGGTTTCATCCTTATTTATTTCTAGAGTAGTTTACAACAAGATCTCTTGCTTCAGTAGAGGGCCACAGTATGGGAAAGTGTGAGACCTCCACATTGGCTCTTTGCACTGCTGTGGGACTGAGATCTGAGGGTTGCATGTGACCCCCAATCCAGCACACACAGCCTTTTCACAGGGCTCCCAAGAGGGGCCACTGAAGGCTGAGCCCTTCACTCCCTCTTACCCCAAACAGACTTGGTGATTGTACTGGCCTGTATCTGTGCACCGGGAAGAGCTATCCACTTTGTGCTTTACCCCCACTGGGAGGTGAAGCCCATGTAGGCCTGGACACTAGGACACATGTATGTCCCATGCCGTTCCCTCTCACAGTCTCACACTTCTGCAGCTGCCTGGGTGAAGCATCAACACCACGCAACACTCCCCTGTGCAAAGGGCTGGGGGGGAAGACTTGCTCTTCAAGTCCACAGATGCTTCAATGAGATGTAAAAGGCCCAGTGCTAAAGTAACTCTTAGCAGCTAGTTCCCCCTTTCAAGCCAGAACGTTGATTAAGATACTGAGCAGGTAGAAGGGAGTAAATTCCAAAAATGTGAACATGTGGAACCTCCCATTCAGGTGAGTGAACTGGAGTGGGAGGGAAAATCTGCATCTGCCTCATCAAGAAGGTAGTATAAATAGCCTTGCATCTGGTGCTCCTCCGCAGTACAGGTCTGTCCTTAACAGAAGGAGAGAGACTAGCAAAACTGACCATGGCAGCCCTTATCTCCACGCTGCAATTGCTCTTCCTTGGGGCTCTGATTTCCCCCGTCTACTTGCTGGATGCTTGTGAACTGATCCAGGCTACCACTCATCTTGGCTCTTACAATCTATCTGTGATCCCTGATGACTACAAGGCAGACACAAACTACAATGGTAAGTTGACTCTCTCTGGATCTAGGAACTTTCCTCCTGCATAGATCTCGCTTTGCCTGGATGTTCTCTTGAGTTTCATGGTGTGTCTGCAATGTGCAAGAATGAGCATGCATTTGAGCAGCTTTTATGTCAGCTGGGAAGCATAAAAAGAAAGGTTTCAGAATAACAGCCGTGTTAGTCTGTATTCGCAAAAAGAAAAGGAGTACTTGTGGCACCTTAGAGACTAACCAATTTATTTGAGCTGTAGCTCACGAAAGCTTATGCTCAAATAAATTGGTTAGTCGCTAAGGTGCCACAAGTACTCCTTTTCTTTTTGTAAAAAGAAAGGTAGCAGTAATCATTTGTGTTTTAATGTCAGTGCCCTCCAGGGTCCCCAGCAGATGCTCCCTCCTTGCCTGCAGCTGGGATTCTTATTTCATATCTGCCAAAATTGTGCAGCAAAACTTGGAAACTGGTTGTTTGAAAAGGCATGACATTTGGGGTGATTTCCCCCTCCCCCCCCCCACACACACTATGAGAATTCACCCTTTCCTGGGGAAATAGAAGAAAGGACAAAGGTGTGGAGGCCAGGGCTTAGAGGGGGCGAGGGGAGGGATCACAAAGAGTCACAGATCCTGCAAAAATAAATACATTTTAAACTGAGCTGGGTTGCATTGTTTTACCAAAGCTGCCCCCCACTCACCCCATGCCTCCTTTCAGATCATGTAAGCACTGCTGGACGCTGTTTGGGGCCCGTTCTGTTTGGGTGCATGTACCTTTCCTGAACACCGCCCTGAAGTCACTTTTACTGCTTTTTATGCACCCTCTGACACAGTGATTAGTAGCCTGATCCTGTTCTTATCATCCAATAGCAAATCTTCCATTGACTTCAAAATGCAAAATGAGCAGGATCAAGCCCCCAGTGCTGAATAAATGTCTGGATTGACAGACACTGTGTATCTCTCTCTGAAGTCAGTGGAACTATCTTTCTTTACAGGTCAGGATCTGACACAAAGAGCAGCCACTTTGTAAAGTTAGGGATGGTTCCTTTTTTTTTTTCATTTCTATACCAAAAAGGATTGAACACAACTGCAGATTAATTTCATTCCAAATGCCACTCACAACCAATCTTGGCTCTAATTAACCTGTGCGCGCACATACACAGAGTCTGCTGCTAGTTAACATCTATTTTATTGGCACCTGGCAGTCTGGCTGGTTTCTTTGAAATGTGGCTCAGGATAAACTCTCCCTCAGGCTGAGCATTTCCAAAGCATTGCCAAAGGGAGCCTTTCCCATCATCAGGGGTTACAATGAGACACACTGGAGCCTGGTTTGCTGGTTACGGAGTAGCTTTCCTTGTACAGTGAGTAGCCCACTGAGTAGATGATCTTTGTAATAAAGATGCTGTAGCTAGGAAAACTGGTAAGACTGAGAGAGCTCCAGTCTTTGCCATGACGTGCTGTCAAACTGTACAAGGTAGCAAGGAGGAATGACAGGGCCTGCTCTTATCAGCTTAGGGGAGAATGGGAGGACTCCGGGCTCCAAAGTCTTGTGCTGCTTAGATTTTTAGGCTAAAAGCAGTTGTCCTGCTCCCCTTGTGTGTGGAGAATCTTCTTTTGGACCCATGTGAAGGGAACTCCTGAACTTGGATGAGTGGCTATTCCTCTTTGGAACTTTACATTTCCCTTGGGGGGGAGGGGTCCATGAGACACCAAAGCAACATTCACCCCATAGATCTGTAGCATTCTTTGCTTCTCTCAGATCCCCTGGGGCCTGGTGGGGTTTTGTGGGTGCTGGTTCTCAGCACAGAGAACTTACATTTTCCTCCTCTGCATTCTCTCTAGTAACCATCAGTGGAGCCATCAACAGCAGCTCAGTTATCCTGCAGGCCATCAACAGCCAGAACTTCTCTGTGGGCCAGTGGGAAAATCCAGTTGTGAACTGCAGCAACGGCCTATCAGGGCAGCAAAATATCACCAACACAGCCACAGTACAATGGAAATCTCCAACTAATGGGACAGACAGGGTGGAAATAAGGTAATGCTCTTCCTTACCTGGGAGAGGAGACGGAGTATGGGGAGCAGAGCTACATTCTGCAGGAGGCGTGCATGAAATGGCAGGAGGGTTCTGCTTTCATTAAAAGGTTTAATGGGAAGGTTTTATGGAGGGGGGAAGTGCAGCTCAACCACGAAGTGCAGCTCAATCAGAGGAAATTCAAAGTGGAGCTGAAATGCAAGTCCAGCAGGTCCCATCATCATTCCATCTTATTATTTTCATTTAGTTGGGGATTGGTCCTGCTTTGAGCAGGGGGTTGGACTAGATGACCTCCAGAGGTCCCTTCCAACCCTGAGTTTCTGTGATTCTATGATAAGCTATTACCAGCAGGAGAGTGGGGTGGGGGGAGGTATTTTTTCATGCGTTGTGTGTATAAAAAGATCTTCTACACTTTCCACAGTATGCATCCGATGAAGTGAGCTGTAGCTCCCGAAAGCCTATGCTCAAATAAATTGGTTAGTCTCTAAGGTGCCACAAGTCCTCCTTTTCTTTTTGTGATTCTATGATTATTATTTATTGGTATTAATATATCACCTATGAGCCGTAAGCATGCACTAGGGGACACACACACACACCCACACACCAAAAAGCCGCGCCCCAAAGTCCTTAAGAATTCGGGTGCTGCTGTTCACACAGCAGATGCCTTTGCAGGCCATTCTAACCATGCACTCCTCTGTTAGAGCTGGAGTTGGAACTAACACCTCTGTGTGCTCCGAATTCTCATTTGGCTGCATTCACCCCCAATGGGTGAAAATCCAGAGTGACTCGACCGAAACAAATGGACTTGTAGCAGCCTGGTCTACACTAATATTCACCTTAATGGAGCTGCATCAGTGAGAAATATTTACCAAAGAAAACCAGAGATAAGGCTTATCAGGCTGACTGAGAAAGGAAAGAGTGCACTGGTTATTTTCAACAATTAGTTCTATATTTAATTGTAATGGTTGGCATCAACAGACGTACAGCTTGCGACAAACATTGGAAAGTGCAAAAAGAAAAGGAGGACTTGTGGCACCTTAGAGACTAACAAATGTATTTGAGCATAAGCTTTCGTGAGCTACAGCTCACTTCATCGGATGTAGCTCACGAAAGCTTATGCTCAAATAAATGTGTTAGTCTCTAAGGTGCCACAAGTACTCCTTTTCTTTTTGTGAATACAGACTAACACAGCTGCTACCCTGAAACCTGTCATTGGAAAGTGCTGTAAAGCAATAAATGACAGGAGTATTGATGGCAACTAGTGATTAACGACATGTGTCACAGAAACAAAAGTTAATAGGGAAATTTATCATGTTTGCTCAATAAAATAATCTCTTTATGACTTTATTCCTCCTCTCTTTATCTACCTTTATTGTCGCCTACATTATTCTAGGGAACAAAAGGTATTAGTGAGACCAAGCCCTTGATGTGTGTTGTTCCTTTATTTTCCACAGGGTGTTTGTGACGTTTTCCGATGGCTCTACACTGCTCCAGAAGACAACCCTGAGTACAGGTAAATCAGCCTAATATGCATGTATCAAATGACAAAGCAGTTGAACGGATTCATTTTTTTTTATTGTGGCTTTTGTAAAATAAGAATCAATTCCATCTTTTTCAAGACAAACACCCATTCTCTCCTGTAATGAAATATAAGGCAAAGACACTAAAACCAGTTGAAAATTGGCACCCGCATAAAATGAGGGTCACAAAAATATCATTGACATCTTGAAAAATGTCAGGTGGCTTTAAAAGATACAGAGTAGATATAAATAGGAGATCCTCAGCTGGTGTAAATCAGCATCACTCCATTGGCTTCAGTAATAGGCCTGATCCTCAAAAGGGTGTAAAGGGCATAACTCCCTCAACTTCAGTAAAGCTGTGGTGTCTTACACCGCTAGAGGATCATCATTTGTCCGCAGCTTCCTCCTCTAATGCAGCTGAGCACAGTAAGAACTGATTATAGGAACTACATGGCACACTACAGACTAATTCCCAGTAAGTCTATCTGGAGGTTTTTCAGGCCATTTCCTTCCTGTAGCAGGAGGATCACTCTGTGTTCAGAGCAAAGCTAATCCTGTTCTTGTTCAATGTGGCTGTCTCATGAAAAGGCATATTTGGTGCCTTGACGGATGGTCACTGACAGCTGCTGCCTGCTGCAGACACACAGAGGGGAGTTCTGATCGGAACAGCACCTCCCAGCCTGATCCAATGGGACCTTTGAATATAGATCCAGTAGGTCCTGCTTGGCACTCAGCCCCAGCTGTCCAACTGGACACCAGGAAATCACATGCCGTTGTGGTACCATCAGTGAAATGATGAGGGAAGGAGCAGGTGCTGCCCTGTGATGTTGGCACAAGGCATGGGATGTGTCCTCCTGCTTAACTTCTCTGCCACACACACGGACCCTGCTGAGATTGTGGCTCCACACACCAAACCAAAGGGACCTCTGCTGTCCTTGATCCCATTTATACTTATTCCACGGAAGGGAGAGACTTCTTTCTCTCACTTCTCCGCCCCAAGGCACCTAAGACAGGATCTTCAAATCCTTTTAATCTGCAATGCTCCACTGAATTCAATGGAACAATGCCAGTTTACCCCACGGGCAGATCTGATCCCAATTTCTGAGAGATGCATGCAGCAACAGGAATTGATGCACCATCTTGCAGTGAGCCCACTGTTCATCCACTCCGCCAATTTCTAATCCTGGTTTGCTTCTGCATTTCAGCATCTTCAATCACACCTGCGTCGACAACAAGAATACCCACCACCAGTTCCGTCTCCACAGTGCAGGCCAGCTCCTTCCTCCTGGCAGCTGTCCACCTGCTGTCAATCTTTGTTACCGGCAAACTGTTCTCCTAGTGGGAAACGCACCCCAGTTGAGCCACGCCCTTCCATCTTTGCTTTCTACCTGGATGCAAGGGTGGACAGCTGATCTACTCAGGAAGTCTCTCTTCTACTGTTATGTATTTAAGCATGATGACTGCACTTTCTTTTACACCCTACTTGACCAGAGAGCTGACACCCAACCCCATTGCCAGCAGCAGGAAACACAGGAAGAAATTCTGCACATACTTGTCTCAAGAGTTTTCATGAGCTGAAATGTTCTGTAGCAAGTCAGGATTCGATACATTCATAGAGTGTAGAATAGCGTCGGGTAGAGTAATCTGACAAAAGGTGATTGAACAAGGTAACACCAAGGGTTCCTTCCATCCTGATCTCCTATAGTTCTATGAAGCAGAGACAGCATGTGCCTTCCACCAGGAGGGCTAAACTGCTTTCCACATTAGGGCACTGCAGGTTGATAAATGGGCATGGGGAAGGGTCTTCCACAGCTGCTGCTGCATCCCATTTGCTGTGGACACATCCCATTTGCAGTGTCTTTCTGAGCCAGTACCTCCTGTATGTGACTCATCAACAGTCTACAGGGCCCTGACTGGGGAGGGGCACTGTAATCAGTCGGACTTGCAGAGAATTGTGAAGGGCAGGGCAGACTTACACAGTTCAGACTGATTTAAAGCCTGCATGGGATACAAATTTAAATGATCATGAAATAAGTAAATACACCCTGTTTTTCAGTCTAGCCTGCCATATGGAGGCAAGTCCTTTCCATAAATCAAGCTAGAACCCCCTACTGGCAGGGCCTCTCCATGAAGGCCCCCTAACTGGAATTCCCTGTCAGTTTCAATCCTTGGCCCAAGATAACCTGTTGTACTTCAGGGCACCCTGCAATACCCTCCTTGATTTTTCTCTGGTGTTTTGGGGCAGAACCCTGAGATGAAGGAAGGGTTAGATCTCTGAAATGAGTAGGAATATTTTTAATAGACAGCAGATGATTTTTACTGCCATGTTGGCTGGGATGTGCCGTGAATTTGTTGATCCATTCTCTTGTTGAGATTTTGGGGGTTTTTTGTATGGACTGCGTTCATTTAGAAATTGTTAAATGGCCGTAGAGAAGTAGATTTTCTTACACAAATCTAAATAAATTAATGAATAAAATACTTCATATTGTGCCTAGGGCTCTTTCTTGGCTTTTCCATGACGTTTCTTGGAAGAGCTGGGTGACAGAAATGACTCTAAATACTGTGAAATGCTTGGTTTCTGCCTATAGAGGAGCACTTAAATGTTACGGTGAAAGACCAAGGTCAAAATCTCCCTTTAGTTGCTCCCTGGTAATCTTGTTCAAGTCAATATGGTGTAACTGTGGGTGAATTGTTTCCTCCAAAGCATGTGGCGTGTCTCAACTGCAAAATGTCTAGTTGCTGGCTGGTTGATGTGTGAACGTGCATTGTGAGGAATGGACAGTTGTGTTCAGAAACAATAAGTCATTGCAAGGCATCTGGGGTGCATGCTTCAATATTGCACCAATTCATGTAGGATGCTCAGAGAGGCAGTAACACAGTTCCAGTAATCCACCTGCCATTCCCTTCCACCCCAGGATACTGGGATCCAAAACATCACAGTAGTTATATGTTCCCTGGGTCAAAGATTTAACTAAACTTCTCACTTCTTAGGTTTCAGAGTAGCAGCCGTGTTAGTCTGTATCAGCAAAAAGAAAAGGAGTACTTGTGGCACCTTAGAGACTAACAGATTTATTTGAGCATAAGCTTTCGTGAGCTACACACTGAATGCATCCGATGAAGGGAGCTGTAGCTCACAAAAGCTTATGCTCAAATAAATTTGTTAGTCTTTAAGGTGACACAAGTACTCCTTTTCTTCTCACTGTTAGTATCTCAGAGTGAATAGGATGTAAACTGCCCATATTATCCATATAGCTAGCCCCCTCCCTCTCATAAACCCACATTCAATTTCTGTGGAATTAGTGTTAATTGGTCGATTTTAATTTGAAGTGGACTAAATGGTTAACTGTTCAAGCCAGAGTGCCCCAGAGCACTGTGAACCGCAGGGGGGTGGGGCGTTGCAGGTGGGAGAATGGAGCTGGGAACTGAAACGCCACATTTCCAAGGAGATTGAATGCCCAGGAACAGTTGATTCCTGTTGTTCCTGCCTTCTGCATATTGACTCCTCAGTCATCAGGACATGGCTGCTCTTAGGAAAGGTGAGACTTTTTTGCTAAAGAAATGTGTGCAACATTTATAGCCTAAAACAGAATGGGCATGATTCAACCCTGCCCCCTGTGATTGTCACCACCCAGCTGGAGAGGTGGGTGTTGCTTCTGAAATGCATTTGTTTGTTACTTAAATATATTCCATTGTCTCTTGGCCAGCTCACAACTTAGAAAGGGTTGTTTTGTGATCCCAGCCACTCATTCTTTATGCTTTTCTCTCTGCTTCAGTACTTCTTCCTCCCAAATAATGTTAGGGGTGGGATAAAAGGATGTCGCCTCTCACTGCCTCCCTCCCCTGCATAATGTTGAGGCTCTGGGTGAAAGGGTCAGAGCTGTTTTAAAGGGACATGTGAGGCCAGATTAGCCTCTGACTTAATATTTATGGAAGTTGTGGAGAGTCTGTTCCATGGTGAATCTGAACCTTAAGCTCCAGGAATCGCCTTTCAGAGACTCGCCTAGGCTAAACTGCAGCATTAAATGAACGTCGGCTGGCGCTAGCAGGCAACTGGCCGCAAGAGAGCAGCATCTCAGGAACCTGCAGTATGGAGGGCTACCCAGCCAGCTTCAGGCCTCTGAACCATAGTGACAAACCCCAGCCTGGCTTGTGGGATCCATGGATCTCACAGATGCTGGGCTTGAAGGCCAGAGAGTCTGTCAGCACTGGGGGAACTGTCAAATGATGGCCTCATTAGGGGAGGGGGTGTCCCATAAGGCCTTCAGGAGGAACCTCCAGGATCAATCAACTCTGATTTTGTAATCTTCCATCCACTGAATGCTGCCCACTAGTCTTTCCTTGCACCCCTCCTAATGTGTGTGACATCACAACACAAAGGTAAACAGGTGGGGCTATTGTCTTGCATTCCTACTGTGAAGGGTTATTCTGACCTCAAGGGTGCAGCTGCAAAAACAGGCCAGAGTCTTTCGCTTTAGTTACTTGCACCTCCAGCGAAGTGTAAATAGAGCTTTCAAGCAAAGGCTCAGGAGTAACTTGATAGATAGGTAGGATAGATAGATAGGTTTCAGAGTAGCAGCCGTGTTAGTCTGTATTCGCAAAAAGAAAAGGAGTACTTGTGGCACCTTAGAGACTAACAAATTTATTTGAGCATAAGCTTTCATGAGCTATAGTTCACTTCATCGGATGCATTCAGTGGAAAATACAGTGGGGAGATTTATATACATAGAGAACATGAAACAATGGGTGTTACCATACATACTGTAACCAGAGTGATCACTTAAGGTGAGCTATTACCAGCAGGAAAGCTGGGCGGGAAACCTTTTGTAGTGATAATCAAGGTGGGCTGGAAATGGTATGCTGATATGCTGATATGCTTTCTGCTTGTCAGCTTCACTCCCTTAATTATCTGCTGTTCTTCTCTCTTATCACATTGCCCACACTCACCCTCTGCTCTTTCGCTGATGCTCGTTCTGGGAACTCTTTTCCAGATTACCACTTGGGGATGAAATGTTCTCTTTATCGAACTGATTCCTAGCACCACTGCCCCTCGCTTCCTTCCAGTACCACCTCAAGACCCATCTCTGATGTGACACACACCAGAAATCTGTCTCCAGCGGTGTACAGCAGACAGGGAGGGCTTATTGCAGAGGCTTTAATGATTTGGAACTACCGCATGATCTAATTATAGTTCCCACCATCCTTCCTTGGGTTGGTCACATTCACTTGGTGCTTCTTCTTTCCTATTGCATTTCAGGGCAGTGACCCCCTCTGCCTCTCCATTTGTGCAGCACCTAGAACAGTAGGGCCTCCCTCAGGCACCACAGTATGAATAACTATCTAGACTGCAGGGCTCTCAGGCCAGCTTTCAAATGTCACCTACTGATCTTGACAATGGGCATGTATACATTTCAGGGCTCCTTAGAACCATGCTTTCTTGCAGAACGTGCAGATCCAAAGGGGTGCCAGTGAGTTTGCGGTTACCCCAAAGATCCTGCCCAATCAGATGATGTGATTTATCCTAAAATGCCCACTACTAGATTCATGCCATGCCCTGTAGAGCACCTGGATCTTTCTAGATGTTTATCCTGTGCTTGGGATTTAAGCAGTCCATATGTGTATTGATCTAAATTCACACCACCTCTGTATTGCTGATCAAAGCAAGGGATTGGAAATCAGGATTCTTGGGTTCTAGTCCCAGCTATGACATTGATTTGCTGTGTGACCTTGAGGAAGGTGCTTCCTTGATCTGTGCTGCATCTGAAAATTGGGATAATAGTATCTAGGTTGCAGGGCTCTTGCGAGGATTAAAATATTGTTTGCAAAGTGTTTTGCATTTCAATAGCTCTTTTCATTTGAGCAGGTAAAGCATTGTTGGTTTATCATCAAAGGTTGGGGGCAGAACTTTGAATGTATCTTTCTGGCATTCCCATAGGACTAATTTCTCTTGAGATGAACATTCCCAGGAGCCAGGTTTCAGAGTAACAGCCGTGTTAGTCTGTATTCGCAAAAAGAAAAGGAGTACTTGTGGCACCTTAGAGACTAACCAATTTATTTGAGCATGAGCTTTCGTGAGCTACAGCTCACTTCATCAGATGCATACTGTGGAAACTGCAGCAGACTTTATATATACACAGAGAATATGCATTAGACATCCCCAGTGCACTCCTCTTTCTTCTCCCTTCTTTGTTAGAAAATGACCATTATTCTAGTGCTACATAGTGGAGACAAAAAATAAATAGAAAGGAACATCAGAGCTAATGTTTAATCATCCCAGGAACTTTTAACGAGCCTTTTCCCCAAATTCAAAACATGCAAAACTTTCTCACCACCCATAGATGAAACCACATGGCCTGTTCCAGGAGGAACAGGATATTTTTCCCAGGGATGAGCATGGGACATCCCAGGGATGGGATATGCTGGCAATAGTTAGTTATTTGACCAAGCTCTGCCTGGCTCATCGTGGGGAGGATGGACTGCTCTGGGATGCTGCCCATTGGGTTCCTAGAGGCCTGGCCAAATGGTCTGCTCTAAGTAGTTGCATGCTAATATTTCATCTCACCTCAGCACCTGCCCCTCTGTATATGGGGGAATCTCCTCAGCAGTCCCACAGGGGGATGATGTGTATTAATACCAGAAAATCCTTTTGAGATCTGTAGAGGAAGGTGCTGGAAGAGGGTTGAGGATTAATGTGTTGATTGTTGTTATATTTTTTCTTCTTTCTTCCTTTATCCTGTGCCCTTAGGTATATAGGGTGGCCAACAATTTCCACCATTTATTTTGGTCTTGTGCTGGTCTGTTCAGACTTCTGAGTGTCATGTTCATGGACTTGGCTTCTCTCCCTATTGTTCTATGTAATGTTTCTCTAAGTCACCCTCTTCCCAGGTTATGTTGGCGTATCACTTGATGTGGAAATCATGTTAGTGGCATCCTTAAAGTGTACCTTAAATACATCCCTCATCTTCTTCTTACCATGTTTGTTGCTTACATTAGTTTGCTCTCCTTAGAATTTCTGATGTTCCATGAAATTCTTTCAAAGGGACTGAAGATTTTTCCCAGGAATTTACTCAGGAATGAACTGATCTCCATGACTTTGCTCTGTGAAGGAGGAGAAACACGATGCCAGTGTTAAAAATTCATATTTTTGTGTCGGTGCTACTTTCCCAAATCTTTTCAAGTTTACGAAAGTTGGTTTTTGCTTTTGATGTTTGTTGGTTGACATCTAGCCTGGTGCCAGCATCACTGCACATCTCACTCCTTAAGTAGGTAAAATGACTGGTTACCGTGTTTCTCCATCGATGCTGATGGTTGCTTTTGGAACACGGAGAGCCACAAATTCTGTCTTCGGCTTGTTGATGAACAAACCAACCAAAGCGTGACTTTTTTTCCCCCGTTAAGCAATGGCTCAGCAATAAAGATGTTGGCAAACACAAATAGATGTCAATCCCTCTAATTAAGCAATAAATGGCTTTGTCAGAGTCACAAAACCGGGCACATAATCTTTGTTTATGGTCTTTCGTTATTAGGGGAAGCACACTCCGCCCTTCTGCAACTTTCAGATGATGACGCAGAATATGGTAGAGTTGAGCTCTGACAAGCTGCCAGTGAGCTCAGCTGCCAGAGCCCCTCAATGCTTCGGAGAGATGGGCTGTTCCCTCCATTCGTTCTAGGAGCCTGTTTTACCCTGCATTACAACTAAGAAAAATCACCTCCATTCCCGAGGGGAAATCCTACTGCTTAGCAAGTGGGAAATCAAAATTTCGCCAGGGCTGAAGGGTTTAGATGCTGGTGGTGGCTCACAGTTACAGCACCTAGCAGAGCATGGAGGTGATTCTACTCTAGTCTACATAGATTCGTATGGCCCTGTGGCAGAGTGCAAGCAGCAATGCCCTGATCACTGACGTCACTGCGGCGTGGAGAACGCTGCAAGCTCCTCGTGGACATGCCACATGGGCCACTGTGGCCTGCAGGAGTGCCCAGCGAGGAGCAAAGCCAGGTATGTATAAACCCAAGGTGGAAAGGACTGAGCTGGATAGAGAGCCTGGGTGAGCCCGACGCTATGAGGGCACAGGAGAGCCTCCCAAGGGGTGTCTTAGCTCAAGTGATTGTCTTTCCTTCCTGTTTGTTTCCCCACAGCTGTGCTGTATCCAATATAGTCAGACCGGGAGAGTCCCAATAAGCAGCTCAATGAACAGCATTCACAAAGTATTACAGGCAGCTCCAAATCCATCACACCTGGTTCTCTCCACGCCCAGGGAGCCACCCGCATTTCCTATATCAAGGGTACACCTGCTACAGTCGGTCAGCCTTTCCTCGCAGGTTTCTGACACCTGCTAACAAGGTGGGTCAACAGAAGAGCGTGGACCTCAGTTACAGAGGCCCCTTGCCCTACCCCAGTCCCTCAGTTTGGTTTTCCTTTGGAAAGCGGTGTCCTCTGCATTAAGGGAATTACTCCCTGGGATGCATAAACAGGGAAATCTCAAATAGGAGGAGAGAGGTTATTTTATCTCTGTCCGCTGCTGGAATCCTGTGTCCTGTTCTAGTGTCCACAGTTCAAGAAGGATGTTGATAAACTGGGGAGCGTTCAGAGAAAAGCCGCAATTCGAAAACATGAATTATAGTGAAATACTCAAGGAACTCAATCTATTTAGCTTAACAAAGAGAAGGTTAAGCGGCGATTTGATGACAGCCTATAAGTATGTTCATGGGGAACAAATGGACCCTGCACTTATCCTTATTGGACCTCATCAGATTTCTTTTGGCCCAATCCTCCAATTTGTCTCGCGCTGGCCAGGATGGACTCATTGTTTCCTTGTGCTCCGCTAACGGTCTCTGTATGCATCTGTCGTCTCTCGTCTTATACCGAGTTTGTCAGCTCTCCAGAGCAGGGGCCGTCTTTTGGTTCTGTGTTTGTGCAGCACCCTAGAACACCGGGGTCCTGGTCTGGGACTTGGAGCTCCTAGGTGCTACGATAATACAAATGATAAATAATAACAACATTCCTGTCTGGTGATCTCATTGCAGCCGGGGGAAATAAAGCAGAAGCATCGTCCGTGTCCTGCCCCCCCCCCCCCCGACCCCGAAACTACAGCTTGTGCACTAATCTCTCATCACAGCCAGAAAAACAGGCCTGAGCAGAGACAGCAATTGTCTTCCCTCTGGCTTTGTTCCTTCGCAAAGGGATTTTCCAACAGTGTGATCAAATGGGCTAGCTACCCTGAAATACAAACAAATCTGTCTGCAAAGCACCACGGGCCATTCTTCTGGGGTGGCTAAACAGGTTATTCCCTCCCTTGCTAAACACTCGTGTTCCTTAAGCAATAACTGGGGAACAGTGACATAGAGGAACCACCTGGCTCCCATGGGCCAGCCTGGCCTGCCCCCTTCTGAATGCACAGAAGAGCTGTGAGAAAGAGCATAGGGCCTTCCGCATTGTGTTTAAGACAGAAACTGAAATGGTGCCTACAAAGCGCAGGGGCCAGCGCAGATGGCGAGAGCCGGGCAGCTGTGGCCCGGGTGCGGGGTGGCTGTAGGGTGGCTCCGTGAGCTCCATCTCAGCCGGAGAGCAGCCATGGCTCTTACATGTGGTGTGTGCTACGACAGGGGGACAAGGAATGGCCTCTCGGATCCTCTCCGCTAGATGCTGTGGGGCCTAAGGGGGGTGCAGAAGAGAAGACATCTCACACTAAAGTTGCACTGTGTTGTTAAGGGGAGCCTTTGGTGTGAGGAATAGCAGGCTGTTGTCATATACAGAACAATGAGTTCAGAGCAAACACCAGGCAGTCAGCTGCCACACGCTCGCTCCCCCCTGCCCTCCAGCCGAGGAGGGGTTCAGGAAATCAGTTAACACACCACCCAGAACATGTGACAAGCAGCTGCCAAGGAAAGCAGCTTACTATGAAAGGAGGCTGCTTGGCTGCATGGGCTTCTGCAGGCAGCTGGGTGCGAAGACAAGACCAGAAACCTCACATCTCGGCCCAGTTCAGAGAACAGGCCCTTTGACACTGACTGAATCTTGTGACGTGTCCCCGGGCCGGGCTGGTGATGACTTCTCATGGTGCATCAGGTTTCAGAGTAGCAGCCGTGTTAGTCTGTAGTCGCAAAAAGAAAAGGAGGACTTGTGGCACCTTAGAGACTAACCAATTTATTGGAGCATAAGGTTTCGTGAGTTACAGACACAGACACACTGACCCTCTGTTCTCCCCCTGCTGTGTGCAGAGCCCCACACAGCTGCGAACAGCAGGAAGTCTGTTCACATGCAATCCCACGGCCACTAAACGAGAGGGGTAACCTGCCTTGGAGAAGGCAAAAGGGAAGCAGCCTGTGCCAATGCCGTGTCTTCCTTCAGGCTGTGAGTGGGTCTCGCCTCCCCCGCTTCACCTCAAAACAGGAAGCTGCTGAAGCAAAAGCCCAGGCTCAGTGCTGCAGCTCTGCTCCATGGGGATGGGGTGCTGTGGGACCTGCTGTCGGAAGGGATGGTGGAGGAATGGGATGCTATGGACCCCTCTCCATGGGGACAGTATATCATGGGGTCCTGTGGGTCAGGATGTCAGCCCTGGGGCTAGTGTGCCTCACCCAAGTTAAACAGCTACCTCAGCTGCTCTGAAGCATTCATGGCAAATCAGTATTGCCCTGAGGCCAATTGTCTATCAGTGAATCTTGTTTAACTTGTTCCTTTGTAAAACCAAAAGGAGTACTTGTGGCACCTTAGAGACTAACAAATTTATTTGAGCATGTAGGATTCTAGGTCACCACAGAACTGTATCATGTTCGTGGGGGTGGAGGAGCAGAAGGAGAGGACCCGAGATAGGACAGATTCTTCTGCTGGGCTAAGAGTATAGTTGGATAGATTAACCATATTGCTGGGTGGGTTAAGGGAACCACTGTTGTGGCCCCTTGTGGCATGTAGTAGTTTAGATAGTTTAGTGTCCTTTTTCTTTTGTAGAGAAGCAAAGTGTGTGTTGTAAATGGCTTGTCTAGTTTTTGTAAAGTCCTATCTCGGGGCCTCTCCTTCAGCCCCTCTACCCCCACGAACATGGTACAGTTCTGTGGTGACCTAGAATCCTATATGCTCAAATAAATTTGTTAGTCTGTAAGATGCCACAAGTACTCCAGTTCTTTTTGCAGATACAGACTAACACGGCTGCTACTCTGAAACCTGCCATTATGCAAGGCACTGAATTTAGCTGTATAGAGTGGAAATCTATCAACTTCATGAAAATATTTTTACAGATACAGACAGACATCATCTTCCTTTCCAAATGCAAACAGATGGACATCGTACCAAAAGGACTGAAGGTAAAAAATCCATTACAATCTACATACCACACAGACTATGCTGTCAGCTTGTGCCACACGCTCTCAAAGAAACTGCGGAATCACCTGATCAACATCCTCTACAGCAAACAGGGAAAGATTAAGAATGAGCTCTCAAAACTGGATACTCTCATAAATAAACAACCTTCCACACAAACTTCCTCGTGGCTGGACTTTACTAAAACTAGACAAGCCATTTACAACACACACTTTCCTTCTCTACAAAAGAAAAAGGACACTAAACTATCTAAACTACTACATGCCACAAGGGGCCACAGCAATGGTTCCCTCAACCCACCCAGCAATATTGTTAATCTATCCAACTGTACTCTTAGCCCAGCAGAAGAATCTGTCCTATCTCAGGGCCCCTCCTTCTGCCCCTCCACCCTAGTTCTGTGGTGACCTAGAATCCTATATGCTCAAATAAATTTGTTAGTCTCTAAGGTGCCACGAGTACTCCTTTTGTTTTTGCAGATACAGACTAACACGGCTGCTACTCTGAAACTTGTTCCTTTGTGTCATCTATCACTGCAGCGGCCTCTTCTCCTGGTACCTGGACTCAGCTGAGTTCTCTAGCATGTTCCTATCAGAGCCCAAGTTCAGGGTTCATTCCCACTAAACCCCAGGATCTCCCCAGCATCCCAGGGGATTTTGAACAGAGGGGACTGCGACAGGTGAACCTGCCTTTCCTGCCTCCCTGCCGGAGGCTCCAGGGTCCTACTACACCCTGCCCCAGGAAAGCAGTAGCAAAGGTGGGTCCTTTGGGCCTGCCTAGAGAAGCCTCGTGCAGGCAGCCAATCAGAGCCCTGCTGGTCCAGATAAAAGGAGCTGCAGGGCCCAGGTAGCTCAGTCCCTGGCTGGGAGGGCCTAGAGGGGTGGGTCTAGGAGCTGCTTTCTGGCTACAGGTGCTCAAGGGGTGGACAGAGTTTGGTTCTGGCTGCAATGGCTTAAGCTGGGGGGCAGGCCCTGAGAACTGATGCAAGGGTGAAGATATAGGGGCCAGGTGGGAAAAGGTCCAGGGAGGTAGCAGCAAAGAATTGAAGTGAACGGAGCGTGGCTACTGTTTATAGGGTTCCTGAGACAGAACCTGGAGCAGGGGATGGACCTGGGGTTCCCACATGAGCGAAGTGGTGCAAACCCTGATAATGGGACAAGGCTACCTTGGAAGCCCAAGCAAAGGGCTGAATTTAAAGGGCCCAGAGCAGGGGCTGAAGACCCTGGCGAGAGCAGACAGTTTTTTGTTGGATTCTTTGCTACCCCCAGAAGGGATTCCTTTTGACTGTGTGACCCAATTTGAGGACCGAGCCAGTGAAGACCTGCCAAGTGAGGCCAACAACTTACAGGTGGCACCAGGAGTGGGGAAAGGACCACACAGCAGCAGGAGGAGGCATTCAAGAGGTGAGTGCCCCACCATTACAGGGGTCTTCTATGTAAGCAGCCCTGGAGCTGCAGACTAGCAGTGCAGGGAGAAATGTTATGAGCTGCCTTGGGCTGAATCCCATTGGGGACCCAGGCATGTTCTGTATTAGATCCTTCTACACAAAGCTGAGACCAGGACAAAAAGAAAAGGAGTACTTGTGGCACCTTAGAGACTAACCAATTTATTTGAGCCACTCTTAGAGCCACTTAGTGACTCTAAGGTGCCACAAGTACTCCTTTTCTTTTTGCGAATACAGACTAACACAGCTGTTACTCTGAGACCAGGACAGTTCAAGGAATCATAACACCTAGAAACAGAAAATCCCTGACTCCATCTCCCCTTGCCAAGTGCAGGGGAGATTGCATAATATTGCATATTGACTTTGGCTTTGCTCAGTCTAGTTTAAAATGGGCCAAGCACGTCCCCCTGAGGGGAAGAAGCAACCTACACAGGAGATAGATAATAACTGGCAATAGAAAGAAGTAACAAGTACCTAGCATGCTCTGGGATGCTGTATAATAGCACTTCACCCACCTCTAGTGCCAATAGGCCCTTCCTGTCACTTATTTATTATTCTCTGTATTACAACAGTGCCTAGAGGCCTTCACCGAGATTCCTATTCATAGGTTTTAAGGCCAGAAGGGGCTATTCTGATTATTTAGTCTGACCTCTTGCATAACACAAGCCAGAGACTCTCACCCATTGGGGCCCCATTGTGCCAGGACAGACTATGAGAGAGGCCAGGAAGAGCTTGCAAGCTAAAGAGACATGGTAGGCAAAGAGAGGGAGAATTATTATCCCCATTTTAGAGATGGGGGGGGGGGGGACACTGCAGCTCAGAGATTAACTGGTTTGCCCTGGCAAGGTCAGCCTTTGGCAGAGCAGAGGGCTGAAGTTAGCTCTCCGTGATGCCTGAACCACAAGACTACTTTGTCTTCCAGGGCGTTCCCCAGCTGTCTTCTCCTTGCCCCATTACGCAGTAGCACAGCGTGCGTCTCCCAAGCTGAACTATATGAATTCTTTTCTGGCACTGATCACCCTTCTGAACCCTTGTCTGCCTTCCCTGAGAATCCCATCCCAGCTGTGAACGAATCTTGTCTAATGGGAGATGACTTGTGGTCTCCATTCATTGTCCCAGAGGGTAAGGGAAATAAGCCAAATTAACTGGGAAAAAACCTCCCAAATGATGTAGTCATGCAGTTTGAGCAGAGTCATCTGGGAAATTACCTTAGCCCTTCCATCTGCCTGGTTGCTTTCCTGCAACACACACGATGTCATGTGGCTGTGTTTATTGAGGCTCTGAGTTCCGGCATGGCATACTTTCCACTTCGACAGCGACTGTGCTCCTTGCAATGCAGAGCAGAACTAGAAATGACAAGCTGAGCCCTGCTGCTAAGGTGGCCTTCCTCTCCAAAACAGAAACCTTCGCTGCCACTCACAGGCTGAGCAGGTGATTGGACACAATCAGCCTTTCGGGGGAAATTTTTTTGTATCCCAGGAGCCACTTGGACAGTTGTTGTCTGGCAAAGATGGGTCAAGCCTGTTTGTTACCCACGATTCCCTATTCAACCAGGACAGCATCTTGAGCCACCAGCAAGGGGGCAAATGACTTTTGCAGGCAACTTCTCTGCTGATAAGTCCAGGCAAAGGGCAATATATAGTGAAAGAGATGGGGCTTCTCTCAGGTTTGGACTTAAAAGGAGATTTGTCAATCCTGAGACCTTTTTTTTTGTCCAGAGAAAGCTGAGATTCCATAGGCCAGGTCAATGCTTCGGGGGATTGTTTGCATGTGTAGCTAGAATGTATGTAGCAATTTCTATTTAACAAACCATTACACAGTTTGTGTGATATTTAAATATGGGTCATGGCATAATGTATGTTCTGAGACCGAGATCTCAAGCGCATTGTACAATGGTACACAATTAGCCTGTGGAACTAGCTGTCACAAGACATGATGGTGCTAGAATTTTGGATGGGAACTAAGCCCTCAAATTTCCCTAAGTGATGGGATTGTGGGAGGGGGTGGAACTCGTGATGGCAGTTTATCCTAGAACTGCAGGGTTTTTTTACATCTTCCTCTGAAACAGCTGGGGTGGGCCACTGTGGCATGACCAGATATTGGCTAGCTTAGACAGGTGCTCTATCTAATCTGGCAATTTCTATGTTCCTGTGACCAGCAGGAAGATAAAAGCAGAGCAGGTCTGAGCCAGGGAGCACAGCACAGGGAGGAGCTGGGAAAGCAGGGGGGTGCGTTTAAAGCTGCCGGGCAGGACCAAGCTGAGTAACAGAGAACAGGAGAATTAAGAAAGTAGAGAAGCTCTGTGCAGGAAAAGATGGGAAAGTGGGACAGCATCTTCCATGGAGGTTTCCCTGACTTCTCCTTCCATTTTTAGATATGAGTGAGAGGAAGTTTCTCTTTCCTCTCTCGTCACTTTTCTTCGCTATCCAATGGCAAATACAGACACAGCTATTGTCTAGGACCTGAAAAATGGTTCTGTAAGGTTCTGCTCTGATCCCTCAGAAAGGTGACAGCCCAGGGCCTAAAGGTGACATGAGGTAGGGCACAGAGTGTTTGACAGAAGCTGTCTTGCCATTGGCTTCCTAAGGCTGGCTTTGTTTTTCCCCAGCAAATCATGAAGTGATGATGAAAACAAGGAACTCTTTGGGAAATGCAACCACAGTCATTTACACAACTATATACGTGAGGGACAGCCCTGCATGTTCCCCTGGTCTAGGGAAGGATCAATGAAAGGGAAATAGGGGTCGGTGTCTAAAAACTTGCTTTCCTATTCCCCATCCAAGATAACAGCTTCTGTCGCACATTCAAAGCAAAGAAGCCAAAACTGGAGAGTTTTCTCTCCATGGAAAATTGTGAACAAAGACTAAGGCCAGATGGTAGTGTGGCCGAGCAAATAGGACACCTGATTGGGAATCAGGATATGATAACAGTTCTTCTTATCTTCCTTTGTTACGTGCTTGGAGATCTATGAATGAAAAATACTACGGAAGGGCTAAGTACTATTATTTAAAAATCGTAGCTAGGGAATAACTGCTCTGCATCTGATCCTTGAGACAGCAGCCACTTCCCTCCCTTTCCAGCTGCTAACATCAAATGGATGGGTAATAATTTCAAGGTATTATTGTGGGTCTAACCCTCTAGGTTCAGGGCCTGATTTTCAGGGAGGCAGGACATCTGCAATTCCCACCCTGACTTCACCTGGAGTTGTAACTGCTCAGGGTTTCTGTAAATCAGGCCTTTTAGCAGAGGGGGCCACCTCTTTCCATTGAGCCACAATGATTTGGGGTCTGCATTGCTGCTGTGTCTCTCCATGGCAGTATCTATGCCTCTTTTATGGGGCACCTCCATGCTTTCCTCCATTGCTTTCCAGTCCCCAGTGTTGGGAACACTGGGGCATGGCCACTAGGTAACTCGAGGGGATGGAAGACCACGAGTGTCGATGAAGCCCCCTCGCGCTAGGCCCCGGTGTCCTTGGCCCCCCTCCTGCCTGGAGGCACTCGCAGCAGCTCTGCGTGCTAGGCCCAAGTGTCCTTGGCCCCCCCGCCTGGAGGCACACACAGCAGTTATGCTGAGAATCTGCAACAGTATGTTGCAGAGTCAGACTGCCTGAAACTAAGCAAGGCCAAACAGGGGAGATATGGAAGAACAATGCTGAATAAAGCAGCTTTATGTATAGTTTAACAAATGATACAGAGAATCAGGGAACTAGCTGGGAACTGGATTGGCTGGCTATATGGATACTTGGAGCAGCTTACTATTGGATAAGTATGCTGGGAAAAAGGATGTATAAAAGCCTGTGTAACTTCCTGCTTTGTTGTACAGGATTTGAGATTCAAATCTCCCTGTACCTTTTTGAAGCTTCAAATAAACTTGTTTTGCTTCTCCACCCCGTTGTGATTATTGGGTGCAGCACACCGGGTAACGAACCAACTCAAGCTGTTGTTCAGCCTCCCGGCACTGGGTGCCGGCAACACCAGGAAGCCCCCAGATACTGCTGGTAAGGGAAATATTGGACATGCAGTCAAAGATGTCTCATCAGCAAGGCTGCCACACCCAGCAGGCTCCAAAATGCAGGCTGTAATTTAAAGATCCCCATTGCAGTGATATTCCCCTTCTTTTCCCCATCCCTTCCCCCCAACTCCTGCTCTCCCTGTGCCTGGCAGAGGCAAAAGCAGAGGGGGTTCTATTCACAGCTATTGCCTTCTCTTTGCTTTTCAGTGACCGTGACTGTGCGTGAGGAGGTAGGTGTCTCTGCTCATTTCCCCTTTATCCAGGCAGCGTTTAGTTTCATTTGGAATTCTAGCTAGCTCGGGCCTTGTCTAAGCTCGGGATTGTCCCTGAGCCAGCAGACAATGAAGCTGTACTGGCCCAGGCTCTGAGTGTAGGCAAGGAAAGCAGCAATTTACACCAGTGGAGTTTTCCTTGGCTTCAAGGAGGGAACAGCAGAGCCAGGGCATTTGTCTGCACTGGAGATTGAACCTTTGCAGCGACGCCAGGTGATGGTGGCCCACCAATTGCTGAACCCCAAGTGCAGACAAGGCCTTAGTCCTGGGGCATGGCTCAGGAAGGATTGCCTCTCTCCTGCTCCCTGAAGCCCTATTGCTTTGCTAGCAGTAATGAAGTGTTTACCCAACTTGCTAGTTTGCCCAGAGTTTACCCAGCTCACTACAACATGGCCTGCATCAAGCCACAGTAAAACCAATCGCCTTTCTCCCTGCTGGACAACTCCTGTTAACCTTCCAAATAACAATGTGAGCCACAGGTTTGTTTATATTGACTTTCACTTTCTCTTCCTGTCCCTGTGTTAATATATCACTTTGCACCAGACAAGAACTTCCCAATGCAATACACAATTTCATTGACTAAGTTGAACTATCCAGTGTCTGTGAAGAAACTCTCAAATTTGTTTCCCTGGAGCACCTCAGTGAGAAGATTTCATTACTATGCAACTGAAAACAGCTCCTGTTTGTGGGTAGGCTAATTGCTATGTAGCATAAGAAATACCACGGTGATGGGCACAGGATAAGGAGCTAATTAGAATAGAATTATAGAGCATAACATTAAACTCCTTCTTGATTTGCATATCAGGTCTGAGCACTACCAGACAGGCAAGGCACTAGGTCTGTATTGCGCATATGAACTTGCTTTTTGCTCAGTGTTCCAGTGTAAACTCCAGTTGCCATGTCTGTGTTTTAATCATCCCCGCAGAGCATTTTATGACATTGGACTGAGTTTCCGCTCTCTATTTGTCCTGTAGATAAATCCCACCAGTGGCATGTTTATGAACATTCTCACACTTCAGGAATACATGAAGGTAATGTTATGGATAGTTCCTTTCATGCGGCTTACAATCCTCTCTGATCGTTGGAGTGATTTCACAGGTATCCGCAGTAAGTTTGGAGGGCCAGAAGGAAGAGGAGTGTGCTATGCGATGCCTGTGATTTAAATTCCCTCTGTGACATTTCCTGGTAATCTGAAATCTGGGGAGCAGGCTTAATCCCTGTGTGCCCTAAACTCTCAAGAGCAGAGCATGAAAGCTACGGGCTGAGTGCAAAGTCTGTGACGTTTGTGCTTTGGATAAAGACCCGAGGACAGTTAGGGGCTGAATTATGGGATGCTGAGGGGACCCAAGCCCCGTGTCTTGCTGGTGGAAAATCTTCCCACTACCAGCCTCCTCGCTAGCCTGTGGTGTGGAGAGGAGCTATTCGACTTCCCCTCACCAGCTGCATAACATGCTGCAGTCTCCCTTTAGCAGTTTCACCCTGGTATCTTTACCTGCCAACAGGGCTGGCTCTCAGTTTTTTGCTGCCCCAAGCTCCAAGAGCACAACTGCCCACGCTAAAAAAGATAAAAATGGATGGCTGGAATGCCACCCCTGGAATTGTGCCATCCCAGGCACGTGCTTGCTTTGCTGGTGCCTAGAGCTAGTCCTGCCTGCCAACACCAAATCTCTAGGGCCTCACGGGAAAAGACTGAGCCAAGTTCCCCACATTAGAGTCTGGGATTCCCCTAACGGTGTCATAGGGCCTTCCCTGCTCAGCTCTGAGTCCAGGGCACCAGGAATGAGCCTGTAGTGGTTAAAATGTGCCACGCAGATGTACCCACTAATGTCCTTCCTCTCCGCTCCAGGAGACCATCCTGGAGCTACTTGACCACAAGAACCTGGATCAGGATGTGCCCTATTTTGCTGATGTTGTAAGGTACGTGTCAGGGTTTCGTGGCAGAACTAGATTCTGTGCCTGGGAATTTTAGGGACAATTGGCTCCCTTCTATTTAACACAGATCTTTCGCTCAGAAGCCATCATCTGCAACTGCATCTCTCTGTCCTGTCCTGTCAGCCGAATGTAAAAGGCCCCACTTGGGAGGATGCTCTTGTGGTGCTAATTCTTACCACACTTCCATAGACACCAAATTCTATCCAATGTCCATGGAAACTGGTCAATCTCTCTGTCTCTGGAATTTCTAACCTGCTTCCCAGGGAGCTTCTGTGCTCAGTCAGCTGTTCAGAATTCTTGAACCTGAATGCACAATTTATTGTTGGTAGTGCCAAGGGGCCAGATCAAGGATGAGGGCCCCACTGAGGCTGGCACTGCAAAAACATGTCACAGTCTCTGGGTCAGTAAATCTACGAAGATTTACTGAATCTTTTCAGACAGGCCAAAACAAGCAGAATAGGCCTCTTTATTGGAACATTTCTACAGTCCAAGGGGCAAAGCCCCTAGGGTACAGTTTTGTGTTCAACAAACTGCTTGGCTCATTTGTGACTGCAGAATTCTTATTCTGTGACTCCATGTAACAGGCAGGAAAAATACAGCTGAATTTTCAGATCCCAGATTTAAGTTCATAGCCCTGAGTATTAGAAAAACCATAGAATCATAGAAATGTAGGGGTGGTAGGGACCTCAAGAGGTCATCAAGTCCAGCCCCCTGCACTGAAGCAGGACCAAGTAAACCTAGATCATCCAAGATGGGTGTGTCTGACCTCTTCTTAAAAACTTCCAAGGATGGGGATTCCACAACCTCCCTTGGAAGCCAGTTTCAGAGCTTAACTAGAGTTAGAAATCTCCCTTGCTGTAAATTTAAATTTAACTTCTTGTCCTACTTTCAGTGGACCTGGAGAACAAAAGAATTGTTTTCTTAATAGCAGCCCTTAACATCTAATCCACTGATCAGATTGGATCGGGGAGTTGATTTTATCTAGTCTATTGGTATGTGGGTTAGTGGGGGAGTAGCTCTTATAGAACAGAGATGGGTATCTTTGTGGAATGAATGGTTCAACAGGAATCTCAATGATCAGCAAATTGTTGCGATTTTCTGAGTTGTGGGATTCACCACATTTGGAGAAAAGTCCTTGGGGAAGAGACCTTGAGCTGACACTCCTGATTTACACTCAGGGAAATGAGCAAATAAAGTCCATTGAAATTGCTGGAGTCAAACTGTGTCTGCAAGAGGAGGAACCAAGCCCCCCATTTTCATAGACATTTGCAAAGTGCTAGAGAAATGCACAAGGAGATGGTGATGAGCCAGGTGCTCAGTGGGGCTGGGACAGAAAGACATTCATTACAATCCCACATCAAAGTGCAAGGCAAACTCCAAATATCTATTGTCTATTGATGGGGACTGAACATACTGGTTTCACCAGTTCATTCACCAGCAGGAGAGTGAATTTGTGTGGGGGGGTGGAGGGTGAGAAAACCTGGATTTGTGCTGGAAATGGCTTTTAGATAAGCTATTACCAGCAGGACAGTGGGGTGGGAGGAGGTATTGTTTCATATTCTCTGTGTATATATAGAGTCTGCTGCAGTTTCCACGGTATGCATCTGATGAAGTGAGCTGTAGCTCACGAAAGCTCATGCTCAAATAAATTCGTTAGTCTCTAAGGTGCCACAAGTACTCCTTTTCTTTCTGCGAATACAGACTAACACGGCTGTTACTCTGAAACCTGGTTTAGTTTGTTGTCTAGGAAGGATTGGTTATAGTAGGTGGCTATTCAGTAATGCAAGTACAGCGCAGTGCACTCACTTATAGGAGTTACTATGTGCAGAATGTCTGTACTGATGCAGTCAATGCAGCCACTCCAGAGGAGCTGGGGTAGGGACTGTGAAGCACAGGCCCAGTAGTGTTTGGAGAGAGTGCCATTTGCAGATGCAGTGCACCAGGCTGCAAGGCACTGGACAGGTGGAATCTGCTGCAAGCTCAGATATATCTGGCAACACCTAGTTTCACCTGAAACAGTGCAGTTCTTCAGCGTTAGACAGCACACTTCTTCCCTTGACTTGCTCCTCTTTTCATCATCAAGCCTCTCTTTCCTCCACAGCACAACAGAGGACCTAGCTGTATATATCTGTACAGACATCCCTCTGGAAGGCATTTCTGGAGGCTGTCCCAAAGTCAAAATCTATGAATTTGACAAAAACTTTATTGTCTATAAGGCCAAATAGAAGAATCTGAGGATAGTTAGATGCATCCTGAAGCCTAAACCCCCAGGGATTGTGTAATTGGTAAGCAAGACTGATATTGCGAACTTTCAGTCAAAAGAACATTTAACAATTAACAGAAATGATTGTTGCAAAGTCCTTAATATAAGTCATAAAGCTGCATTAAAGGGTTTCCCATCAGATTGGTTGCTTGTGATTCATAAACTTTACTCGCTATTGAAATGTCCTGTGATAATTTTGCAAATGAAACATTTGTGTTACACAAATCACAGTAACAACCCTGATGTTCTTTGCTCCAAACTTGACTTTACAGCTGAAATTTCTTAATAAGCAACACAGGAGGTAGTGGAGGAGATTTGTAAAAGTCATTTGGGGGGAAAAAAAAAAACCTTTTGCAAGGTGAAAGTTTACTATGAGTGCTAATCAATCCGTGCCAAAGGCTATTGTATTTATTTCCCTTATTTATGTGACTCGGACGTACCACGGCAGAATTAGATGTAGCATTTGCCCTGGATCTGCAGTTGCTGATACTTTTCCCTTTCCAGGGGCAAGAACACCAAGACTCTGTCTCATGACCATTGAAATAGACCTGGGTAAAGAGTAGTCTACCAGCCTAGACTCATTTTGGGCATTAAAGGATAACCCAGCAGCTAGAAAAATTTCATTGCTACTATATTAGGCACATAGCTGTTAGTCATCTCCAAGGTGGATGTAGATGCTGGGTGTGGTGCAGTATTTCTATCTCATGTACTGTTTAACTGTTACAGGGGTCACGTGACTTCCTCTGTAGCCCTGTGGTTTGGGTATGTGCATCTGATATCACATGATGCTGGTTCAACTCCCACGTCTGCTTGTTAAGAGTTTGGTACCTTAACCTCTTGCCCTCCGAGTGTTCCACTTTCACTATATATCAACTGGGGCAAAGGAAGCTCTCCAAGCCCTCTCTATAGTACAGGGGTTAAGGTGTTCACCTGAGGCATGCGTGCTCCTGGTTCAATTCCCCTAGGTGTTTGAGACAGGAGGGGGTGCCTCAATCTCTTACCGTTCAAGCCTTCCACTTTAACAATATATTAACTGGGCTGAGCTAAGCTTTCAAGTCCCTCTACGGTATGGGGGTTAGGGTGCTCGCTTGGATTGCAGGTGACCCTGGTTCACATCCCCGCTTGGCAGGACAGGAGGGCCTCTGGTGGGCAGGTGAGAGGAGGCCCCTCCTAGCTGAGCAAGAGGCCCAGCCAGGGTCTCTTGCTCTTTTAATTAAAGAGGAAATGCTGCTCTACAGTAAAACCCCCTCACACTGATCAGGATACACGCCCAGGTTGTGGCAGACCCCAGGGCACTCCCCTGCTCTTTTGAGGAGTGTGAACTGGGGGCCACCACCTCCTGGGAAGAGTCACTGGCGAACGATCCCTGTCCGAATCCCCTCTCCGTCCCAAGAAGACAACAGCCTCTTGAGAAAGAGAGAAGCTTCGGACAAGGATGGCCTACCCCAAAGGACGGTCGCCTAGGAGGCAGGAAATCCCTGTGCAAATTCCCGCTGAACAGGCAGCTGGGGTATTTGAACCAGGATCTCCCCTAACCCAGGCGAGTATCCTACTCACTGGACAAGAGAGTGAGGGTAGCCGTGAGGCTGGCCCAGAGCGCATTTATAGAATCATAGAATATCAGGGTTGGAAGGGATCCCAGAAGGTCATCTAGTCCAACCCCCTGCTCGAAGCAGGACCAATTCCCAGTTAAATCATCCCAGCAAGGGCTTTTTCAAGCCTGACCTCAAAAACCTCTAAGGAAGGAGATTCTACCACCTCCCTAGGTAACACATTCCAGTGTTTCACCACCCTCCTCGTGAAAAAGTTTTTCCTAATATCCAATCTAAACCTCCCCCACTGCAACTTGAGACCATTACTCCTTGTTCTGTCATCTGCTACCATTGAGAACAGTCTAGAGCCATCCTCTTTGGAACCCCCTTTCAGGTAGTTGAAAGCAGCTATCAAATCCCCCCTCATTCTTCTCTTCTGCAGACTAAACAATCCCAGCTCCCTCAGCCTCTCCTCATAAGTCATGTGTTCCAGACCCCTAATCATTTTTGTTGCCCTTCGCTGGACTCTCTCCAATTTATCCACATCCTTCTTGTAGTGTGGGGCCCAAAACTGGACACAGTACTCCAGATGAGGCCTCACCAATGCCGAATAGAGGGGGACGATCACGTCCCCCGATCTGCTCGCTATGCCCCTACTTATACATCCCAAAATGCCATTGGCCTTCTTGGCAACAAGGGCACACTGCTGACTCATATCCAGCTTCTCATCCACTGTCACCCCTAGGTCCTTTTCCGCAGAACTGCTGCCTAGCCATTCGGCCCCTAGTCTGTAGCGGTGCATTGGATTCTTCCGTCCTAAGTGCAGGACCCTGCACTTATCCTTATTGAACCTCATCAGATTTCTTTTGGCCCAATCCTCCAATTTGTCTAGGTCCCTCTGTATCCTATCCCTCCCCTCCAGCATATCTACCACTCCTCCCAGTTTAGTATCATCTGCAAATTTGCTGAGAGTGCAATCTACACCATCTTCCAGATCATTTATGAAGATATTGAACAAAACCAGCCCCAGGACCGACCCCTGGGGCACTCCACTTGACACCGGCTGCCAACTAGACATGGAGCCATTGATCACCACCCATTGAGCCCGACAATCTATCCAGCTTTCTACCCACCTTATAGTGCATTCATCCAGCCCATACTTCCTTAACTTGCTGACAAGAATACTGTGGGAGACCGTGTCAAAAGCTTTGCTAAAGTCCAGAAACAATACATCCACTGCTTTCCCTTCATCCACAGAACCAGTAATCTCATCATAAAAGGCGATTAGATTAGTCAGGCATGACCTTCCCTTGGTGAATCCATGTTGGCTGTTCCTGATCGCTTTCCTCTCATGCAAGTGCTTCAGGATTGATTCTTTGAGGACCTGCTCCATGATTTTTCCAGGGACTGAGGTGAGGCTGACTGGCCTGTAGTTCCCAGGATCATCCTCCTTCCCTTTTTTAAAGATTGGCACTACATTAGCCTTTTTCCAGTCATCCGGGACTTCCCCCGTTCGCCACGAGTTTTCAAAGATAATGGCCAATGGCTCTGCAATCACAGCCGCCAATTCCTTCAGCACTCTCGGATGCAACTCGTCCGGCCCCATGGACTTGTGCATGTCCAGCTTTTCTAAATAGTCCTTAACCACCTCTATCTCCACAGAGGGCTGGCCATCTCTTCCCCATTTTGTGATGCCCAGCGCAGCAGTCTGGGAGCTGACCTTGTTAGTGAAGACAGAGGCAAAAAAAGCATTGAGTACATTAGCTTTTTCCACATCCTCTGTCACTAGGTTGCCTCCCTCATTCAGTAAGGGGCCCACACTTTCCTTGGCTTTCTTCTTGTTGCCAACATACCTGAAGAAACCCTTCTTGTTACTCTTGACATCTCTTGCTAGCTGCAGCTCTAGGTGCGATTTGGCCCTCCTGATATTATTCCTACATGCCCGAGCAATATTTTTATACTCTTCCCTGGTCATAATGTCCAACCTTCCACTTCTTGTAAGCTTCTTTTTTAAGTTTAAGATCCGCTAGGATTTCACCATTAAGCCAAGCTGGTCGCCTGCCATATTTACTATTCTTTCGACTCATCGGGATGGTTTGTCCCTGTAACCTCAACAGGGATTCCTTGAAATACAGCCAGCTCTCCTGGACTCCTTTCCCCTTCATGTTAGTCCCGCAGGGGATCCTGGCCATCCGTTCCCTGAGGGAGTCGAAGTCTGCTTTCCTGAAGTCCAGGGTCCGTATC
The DNA here is from genome assembly GCF_965152235.1 of Eretmochelys imbricata. Taxonomy (NCBI): domain Eukaryota; kingdom Metazoa; phylum Chordata; order Testudines; family Cheloniidae; genus Eretmochelys; species Eretmochelys imbricata. Next base: position 15,781,712 of record NC_135593.1, on the reverse strand, counting down.
CTGCTGCTTACCTTTCTTCCCTGCGTCAGGATCCTGAACTCAACCAACTCATGGTCACTGCCTCCCAGATTCCCATCCACTTTTGCTTCCCCCACTAATTCTACCCAGTTTGTGAGCAGCAGGTCAAGAAAAGCTCCCCCCCAGTTGGCTCCTCTAGCACTTGCGCCAGGAAATTGTCCCCTACGCTTTCCAAAAACTCCCTGGATTGTCTATGCACCGCTGCATTGCTCTCCCAGCAGATATCAGGAAAATTAAAGTCACCCATGAGAATCAGGGCATGCAATCTAGTAGCTTCCGTGAGCTGCCGGAAGAAAGCCTCATCTACCTCATCCCCCTGGTCCGGTGGTCTATAGCAGACTCCCACCACTACATCACTCTTGTTGCTCACACTTCTAAACTTAATCCAGAGACACTCAGGTTTTTCTACAGTTTCGTACCGGAGCTCTGAGCAGTCATACTGCTCCCTTACATACAGTGCTACTCCCCCACCTTTTCTGCCCTGCCTGTCCTTTCTGAACAGTTTATAACCTTCCATGACAGTACTCCAGTCATGTGAGTTATCCCACCAAGTCTCTGTTATTCCAATCACGTCATGGTTCCTTGACATCACCAGGACCTCCAGTTCTCCCTGCTTGTTTCCATTTAACTAAAGTGGAACGGCTTCAACGGGCAAGAAGGAGGCAGGCAACCCCCTCACTATTACAGAAAGCTCCAGGGACACACACACACGCCAGGGGACTTTCGAACCTGCATCTCACGCACTCCAGGCACACAGTGTGACCATCAGCCTACAGAGGGTGTTGCAGTAAAGAGTCCCAAATACCATTTAATTCAAGTAGAACAGCTTTGAAAGGCAAGAAAGGAGGCACCCGCAACACCACCCAGAGAGGTTTGAACTCGCATCTCTCCCACCCTAGGCACACAGCCTAGCCATCAACCTACAGAAGGAACTGGGTCAGTTTAAGGCCCAAATACCATTTAATTAAAGTGGAACAGCTTCCACAGGCAAGAGAGAAGCAGCTCCCCAAGACCGACCAGGCCTGTGTTAAATGCTCATCTCAAGCCCTTTTTAGCATCAGCAGACGTGGGAATTAAACCCACATGCCACACCTGGGGCCCAGCCACTGGACCATGGGAGGAGTGGTGCCTGTTGCTTTGCCTGAACAATAGTTAATTAATGTGGAACAGCTTCTATGGGCAAAAAAACAAGGGACGCCACAGATTCATTCCAGGACCCCCGGACAGCTCTTCTCAAGGCTTTTTTGCAACAGACAAAGGGAGGATTAGAACCCACAGCGGCCACAAGCCAGACCAAAAGCATAACCACTGGACTACACAGGAAGCTGCTAAATGGGTTGGCCCAAATAATATTTCATTAAAGTGGAACAGCTTCATGGGCAAGAGAAAGGGAATCATGAGACCCCCCCCACCACCACTGGACCTATAGAACCGCAGAACACAGACAGCCTGTAGGGCAGCGCTCGTCAAACCCCCCACAACCTTCCCAGCGGGGAGAAGGGGGATTTGAACGAGCCAGCCTCCTAGCCCCTCTCTGAAGCCTAACCACGGAATCAGAGGGGGAGCCACAGCCTTTAACTGGGCTCAGGGCCCTTCAATTAAAGTGTAACAGCTTCAACTGAGGGTGCTCCCGTCCCTGTAGCCTAGGACCCAATGATTAGGGCCCTCACCCGGGCGGTAGGTGAGCCCTTTGCAAATCCCTGTGCTCGTCCGGCAGCGGGGAGAATTAAGAAGGTGAATGGCCATAATGCATCAGACCCATGGCCCAGCTAGCCCACTGTCCTGCTTTCTGACGGCAGCCAACGCCGGCTGCTTCAAAGGCAGTGAACAGAAGAGGGCAACACTCAAGCCATCTGTCCCATCAGCTGGCCATCAGCGGGCGAAGGAGGCCCGGACCACGGGGCTGCGTCCCTGACCGTCTTGGCTAATAGCCACGGATGGACCCATTCGCCACAAACTTTCTCAGTCTTTCTTTTCGAACCCACTTACAGTTTTGGCCCACCCCACCTCCACCGGCAACCACTTCCACAGGCTGAGCGTGCGTTGCGGGGCCAAGTACTGCCTTTGGTTTGGGTTAAAGCTGCTGCCTGCTCATTTCAGCGGGTGACCCCGGTTCTTGCGTTGCGTGAAGGGGTAAATAACACGTCCCGATTCCCGTTCCCCACCCCAGTCATGACTGGCTAGCCCTCTGTCAGATCCAACCTGAACCGTCTCTTTGCCCAGCTGAACCAGAAGCACGCTCCCCCCCACCAACCTCCCTCACCAGCGAGGCCCCGAACCACTAGGTTAAAAGTTACACAAGGGGGCCTCTGCCTCCATCCCCTGGGCTGTTTTTGGGGCGTTCGGCCGGTCCCTAACCAGCTCACGCAAAATGGTCCCTAATCAGCTCACGCTAAGTCACCTGAGGGGTTCCTGGCCGTGGCTGGCAAGCAGAGGGCGGTACCTGGGAGAGGAAGACGCTGGGTCGATTTCCTTCTCCCCGCCTGATGGGCGCCGGGGAGTTGAAGAGGGCTCTGCAGTCTCTCAAGCGTGAGCCCCAATACTGAAGTAAAGGACGGCCTGAGGAGACTTCCTCGTTGTAGCTTGTCGGGCCTGTGCCACTTCCATGAAGTGGTAACGGGCCAGCCTTGCAACATGAATCCCTCTGTAGTCCAGTGGTTTGGGTACTTACCCAGTGTGTGGGTGATGCTGGTTCAACTCCTCCCCCAGCTTGCTGAGGAAGGACTTAAACAAAGAGCCATCTCCCTGTTCTCAAGTGAGTATCCAGCTTCTGGACTAAGAGGGATTCTCCCGGGGCGCTTGGGCCCCTGTCCCCCTTTTTTTCCTGCTGAAGCTGTTCCACTTACATGACATATTCATGGGGCCAGCAGCTCACCTAGCAGCCCACTGTAGTCTGATGGGTGTGGTGTGTGCCCAGCAAGTAGGAGGCTGGGGGTTCAAAGCCCCTTTCTTCTTGCTGAGAAGGGATCTGAACTCCCTCTCAGGCGAATCGCCTAAGTGCTGGGCTCGGAGGTTTTCCCCTGTGGGGGCTCTCTCGGTCTTTTCTGTTGCAGGAGGGCTACATTCGGTTACATTATTCACTGGGGCAAAAGCAGAGCCACCAGACTTGGGTGGTCCAGTGGTTGGACTCTGTGACTCGCATGTGGGAGGTTGGTGGTTCTCATCCCCCTTTTTCTTCTTCTTCTTCTTCAAGAGAAGGGAGTTGAGCACTTGCCTCTCAACCAAATGGCCTAAGTGTCTGCCTAGGAAGTAGTGGGATGTGGGCTCTCCCTCAGGCTTTTCTGTTGCAGGTTGGCCGCTTTCAGTGCATATTACATGAGAATTGGGAAAGCAGCTCCCTACGACTCCCTGAATAGTCCTGGGGTCGCGCTGCGTGCCCTGGAAGCAGTAAGCTGCTGGTTCAAGCCCCCTCTCTGTTTGTTGAGATCAAGGCTTGGGAGCTTAATCTCTTGCCCCGCGAGTGGTCCACTTTCACTATATATTAACCGGGGCAAAGGCAGCCTTCCAAGCCCTCTATGGTACAGGGGTTAAGGTGCTCACCTGCTGTGTGTGTGCTCCCGGTTCAACTCCCCTGGGCGTCGCTTGAGACGGGAGCCTCCATTTCTTACCGCTCCAGCCTTCCACTTTAACTATATATTAACCGGGGCGAGGTAAGCTCTCAAGTCCCTCTATGGTACGGGGGTTAGGGTGTTTGCTTGGATTGCAGGTGACCCTGGTTTGCATCCCCGCTCGGCGGGACAGGAGGGCCTCTGGTGGGTGAGAGGAGGCCCCTCCTAGCTGAGCAAGAGGCCCGGCACAGGGCCTCTTGCTTTTTTAATTAAAGAGGCAATGCTGCGCTACAGTAAAACCCCCCTCTCACTCTTGTCCACCCTGATCAGGATACACGCCCAGGTTGTGGCAGACCCCAGGGCACTCCCCTGCTCTTTTGAGGGGTGTGAACTGGGGGCCGCCACCTCCTGGGGAGAGTCACTGGCGAGCGATCCCTGTCCGAATCCCCTCTCCGTCCCAAGAAGACAACGGCCTCTTGAGAAAGAGAGGGGCTTCGGACAAGGATGGCCCACCCAAAGGACGGTCGCCTAGGAGGCAGGAAATCCCTGTGCAAATCCCTGCTGAACGGGCAGCTGGGGGATTTGAACCAGGATCTCCCCCAACCCAGGCGAGTATCCTAACCACTGGACTAGAGAGTGAGGGTAGCCGTAAGGCCCACCCACAGCCCACTTAACTAAAGTGGAACAGCTTCAACGAGCAAGAAGGAAGCGGGCAACCCCCTCGCTAATAGAGAAAGATCCAGGGGAGATTTGAACCCACATCTCACGCACCCCAGGCGCACACTGTGACCATCAGCCTACCGAGGGAGTTGTGGTAAAGAGAGGCCCAAATTCCATTTAATTCAAGTGAAACAGCTTTGAAAGGCAAGAAAGGAGGCACCCCCAGAAAGACAGCCACACACACACACCCCAAGGGGGATTTGAACTCACATCTTCCCCACCCAACGCACACAGTCTAACCATCAGCCTACAGAGGGAACTGGGTCAGCCTGCGGCCCAAATACCATTTAATTAAAGTGGAACAGCTTCCACAGGCAAGAGAGAAGCAGCCCCCCTCCGGCAGTACCCAAAGACCAACCAGGCCTGTGTTAAATGCTCATTTCAAGCTCTTTTCAGCATCAGCAGATCTGGGGAATTGAACCCACAGCACCCACATGGAGCCCAACCACGGGACCACGGAAGGAGCGGTACCGGGCGCTTTGCCTGAACAATAGTTAATTAACGTGGAACACCTTCTTCGAGCCAAAAAGCAAGGGACATCACAGATTCAATCCAGGACCACCAGCCATCTCATCAGTTTTCGCAACGGACAAAGGGAGGAATTGAACCCACAGCGCCCACAAGCCAGACCAGTAGCGTTACCACTGGACTACACAGGAAGCTGCTGAGCGGGCTGGCCCAAATAATATTTCATTAAAGTTGAACAGTTTCACGGGCAAGAGGAAGGGATCACGAGATCCCCATCACTAGATTTACGGAACCGCAGAACACAGACAGCCTGTAGGGCAGCGCTCGTCAACCCCCCCCACAACCTTCCCAGCAGGGAGAAGGGGGATTTGAACGAGCCGGCCTCCTAGCCCCTCTCTGAAGTCTAACCACGGAATCAGAGAGGGAGCCGCAGCCTTTAACTGGGCTCAGGGCCCTTCCATTAAAGTGTAACAGCTTCAACTGAGGGTGCTCCCGTCGCTGTAGCCCAGCACCCAATGATTAGGGCACTCACCCGGGCGGTAGGTGAGCCCTTTGCAAATCCCTTGTGCTCGTCAGGCAGAGGGGCGAGGTAAGAACGTGAATGGCCATAATGCAACAGACCCATGGCCCAGCTAGCCCACTGTCCTGCTTTCCGACAGCGGCCGATGCCGGCTGCATCAAAGGCAGTGAACAGAAGAAGGCAACTCTCAAGCGATCCGTCCCGTCGGGTCCCCCTCCCAGCAGCTGGCCGTCAGCGGGCGAAGGACGCCCGGACCACGGGGCTGCGTCCCTGACCGTCTTGGCTAATAGCCACGGATGGACCCATTCGCCACAAACTTTCTCAGTCTTTCTTTTCGAACCCACTTACAGTTTTGGCCCACCCCACCTCCACCGGCAACCACTTCCACAGGCTGAGCGTGCGTTGCGGGGCCAAGTACTGCCTTTGGTTTGGGTTAAAGCTGCTGCCTGCTCATTTCAGCGGGTGACCCCGGTTCTTGCGTTGCGTGAAGGGGTAAATAACACGTCCCGATTCCCGTTCCCCACCCCAGTCATGACTGGCTAGCCCTCTGTCAGATCCAACCTGAACCGTCTCTTTGCCCAGCTGAACCAGAAGCACGCTCCCCCCCACCAACCTCCCTCACCGGCGAGGCCCCGAACCACTAGGTTAAAAGTTACACAAGGGGGCCTCTGCCTCCATCCCCTGGGCTGTTTTTGGGGCGTTCGGCCGGTCCCTAACCAGCTCACGCAAAATGGTCCCTAATCAGCTCACGCTAAGTCACCTGAGGGGTTCCTGGCCGTGGCTGGCAAGCAGAGGGCGGTACCTGGGAGAGGAAGACGCTGGGTCGATTTCCTTCTCCCCGCCTGATGGGCGCCGGGGAGTTGAAGAGGGCTCTGCAGTCTCTCAAGCGTGAGCCCCAATACTGAAGTAAAGGACGGCCTGAGGAGACTTCCTCGTTGTAGCTTGTCGGGCCTGTGCCACTTCCATGAAGTGGTAACGGGCCAGCCTTGCAACATGAATCCCTCTGTAGTCCAGTGGTTTGGGTACTTACCCAGTGTGTGGGTGATGCTGGTTCAACTCCTCCCCCAGCTTGCTGAGGAAGGACTTAAACAAAGAGCCATCTCCCTGTTCTCAAGTGAGTATCCAGCTTCTGGACTAAGAGGGATTCTCCCGGGGCGCTTGGGCCCCTGTCCCCCTTTTTTTCCTGCTGAAGCTGTTCCACTTACATGACATATTCATGGGGCCAGCAGCTCACCTAGCAGCCCACTGTAGTCTGATGGGTGTGGTGTGTGCCCAGCAAGTAGGAGGCTGGGGGTTCAAAGCCCCTTTCTTCTTGCTGAGAAGGGATCTGAACTCCCTCTCAGGCGAATCGCCTAAGTGCTGGGCTCGGAGGTTTTCCCCTGTGGGGGCTCTCTCGGTCTTTTCTGTTGCAGGAGGGCTACATTCGGTTACATTATTCACTGGGGCAAAAGCAGAGCCACCAGACTTGGGTGGTCCAGTGGTTGGACTCTGTGACTCGCATGTGGGAGGTTGGTGGTTCTCATCCCCCTTTTTCTTCTTCTTCTTCTTCTTCTTCTTCTTCTTCTTCAAGAGAAGGGAGTTGAGCACTTGCCTCTCAACCAAATGGCCTAAGTGTCTGCCTAGGAAGTAGTGGGATGTGGGCTCTCCCTCAGGCTTTTCTGTTGCAGGTTGGCCGCTTTCAGTGCATATTACATGAGAATTGGGAAAGCAGCTCCCTACGACTCCCTGAATAGTCCTGGGGTTGCGCTGCGTGCCCTGGAAGCAGTAAGCTGCTGGTTCAAGCCCCCTCTCTGTTTGTTGAGATCAAGGCTTGGGAGCTTAATCTCTTGCCCCGCGAGTGGTCCACTTTCACTATATATTAACCGGGGCAAAGGCAGCCTTCCAAGCCCTCTATGGTACAGGGGTTAAGGTGCTCACCTGCTGTGTGTGTGCTCCCGGTTCAACTCCCCTGGGCGTCGCTTGAGACGGGAGCCTCAATTTCTTACCGCTCCAGCCTTCCACTTTAACTATATATTAACCGGGGCAAAGAAAAGTCTCCAAGCCCTCTATGGTATGGGGGTTAGGGTGCTTACTTGGATTGTGGGTGACCCTGGTTCAACTCCCCTGGGTGTCGATTGAGACGGCACGGGGAGCCTCCATTTCTTACCGCTCCAGCCTTCCACTTTAACTATATATTAACCGGGGCAAAGAAAAGTCTCCAAGCCCTCTATGGTATGGGGGTTAGGGTGCTTACTTGGATTGTGGGTGACCCTGGTTCAACTCCCCTGGGTGTCGATTGAGACGGCACGGGGAGCCTCCATTTCTTACCGCTCCAGCCTTCCACTTTAACTATATATTAACCGGGGCGAGGTAAGCTCTCAAGTCCCTCTATGGTACGGGGGTTAGGGTGTTTGCTTGGATTGCAGGTGACCCTGGTTCGCATCCCTGCTCGGCGGGACAGGAGGGCCTCTGGTGGGTGAGAGGAGGCCCCTCCTAGCTGAGCAAGAGGCCCGGCACAGGGCCTCTTGCTTTTTTAATTAAAGAGGCAATGCTGCGCTACAGTAAAACCCCCCTCTCACTCTTGTCCACCCTGATCAGGATACACGCCCAGGTTGTGGCAGACCCCAGGGCACTCCCCTGCTCTTTTGAGGGGTGTGAACTGGGGGCCGCCACCTCCTGGGGAGAGTCACTGGCGAGCGATCCCTGTCCGAATCCCCTCTCCGTCCCAAGAAGACAACGGCCTCTTGAGAAAGAGAGGGGCTTCGGACAAGGATGGCCCACCCAAAGGACGGTCGCCTAGGAGGCAGGAAATCCCTGTGCAAATCCCTGCTGAACGGGCAGCTGGGGGATTTGAACCAGGATCTCCCCCAACCCAGGCGAGTATCCTAACCACTGGACTAGAGAGTGAGGGTAGCCGTAAGGCCCACCCACAGCCCACTTAACTAAAGTGGAACAGCTTCAACGAGCAAGAAGGAAGCGGGCAACCCCCTCGCTAATAGAGAAAGATCCAGGGGAGATTTGAACCCACATCTCACGCACCCCAGGCGCACACTGTGACCATCAGCCTACCGAGGGAGTTGTGGTAAAGAGAGGCCCAAATTCCATTTAATTCAAGTGGAACAGCTTTGAAAGGCAAGAAAGGAGGCACCCCCAGAAAGACAGCCACACACACACACCCCAAGGGGGATTTGAACTCACATCTTCCCCACCCAACGCACACAGTCTAACCATCAGCCTACAGAGGGAACTGGGTCAGCCTGCGGCCCAAATACCATTTAATTAAAGTGGAACAGCTTCCACAGGCAAGAGAGAAGCAGCCCCCCTCCGGCAGTACCCAAAGACCAACCAGGCCTGTGTTAAATGCTCATTTCAAGCTCTTTTCAGCATCAGCAGATCTGGGGAATTGAACCCACAGCACCCACATGGAGCCCAACCACGGGACCACGGAAGGAGCGGTACCGGGCGCTTTGCCTGAACAATAGTTAATTAACGTGGAACACCTTCTTCGAGCCAAAAAGCAAGGGACATCACAGATTCAATCCAGGACCACCAGCCATCTCATCAGTTTTCGCAACGGACAAAGGGAGGAATTGAACCCACAGCGCCCACAAGCCAGACCAGTAGCGTTACCACTGGACTACACAGGAAGCTGCTGAGCGGGCTGGCCCAAATAATATTTCATTAAAGTTGAACAGTTTCACGGGCAAGAGGAAGGGATCACGAGATCCCCATCACTAGATTTACGGAACCGCAGAACACAGACAGCCTGTAGGGCAGCGCTCGTCAACCCCCCCCACAACCTTCCCAGCAGGGAGAAGGGGGATTTGAACGAGCCAGCCTCCTAGCCCCTCTCTGAAGTCTAACCACGGAATCAGAGAGGGAGCCGCAGCCTTTAACTGGGCTCAGGGCCCTTCCATTAAAGTGTAACAGCTTCAACTGAGGGTGCTCCCGTCGCTGTAGCCCAGCACCCAATGATTAGGGCACTCACCCGGGCGGTAGGTGAGCCCTTTGCAAATCCCTTGTGCTCGTCAGGCAGAGGGGCGAGGTAAGAACGTGAATGGCCATAATGCAACAGACCCATGGCCCAGCTAGCCCACTGTCCTGCTTTCCGACAGCGGCCGATGCCGGCTGCATCAAAGGCAGTGAACAGAAGAAGGCAACTCTCAAGCGATCCGTCCCGTCGGGTCCCCCTCCCAGCAGCTGGCCGTCAGCGGGCGAAGGACGCCCGGACCACGGGGCTGCGTCCCTGACCGTCTTGGCTAATAGCCACGGATGGACCCATTCGCCACAAACTTTCTCAGTCTTTCTTTTCGAACCCACTTACAGTTTTGGCCCACCCCACCTCCACCGGCAACCACTTCCACAGGCTGAGCGTGCGTTGCGGGGCCAAGTACTGCCTTTGGTTTGGGTTAAAGCTGCTGCCTGCTCATTTCAGCGGGTGACCCCGGTTCTTGCGTTGCGTGAAGGGGTAAATAACACGTCCCGATTCCCGTTCCCCACCCCAGTCATGACTGGCTAGCCCTCTGTCAGATCCAACCTGAACCGTCTCTTTGCCCAGCTGAACCAGAAGCACGCTCCCCCCCACCAACCTCCCTCACCGGCGAGGCCCCGAACCACTAGGTTAAAAGTTACACAAGGGGGCCTCTGCCTCCATCCCCTGGGCTGTTTTTGGGGCGTTCGGCCGGTCCCTAACCAGCTCACGCAAAATGGTCCCTAATCAGCTCACGCTAAGTCACCTGAGGGGTTCCTGGCCGTGGCTGGCAAGCAGAGGGCGGTACCTGGGAGAGGAAGACGCTGGGTCGATTTCCTTCTCCCCGCCTGATGGGCGCCGGGGAGTTGAAGAGGGCTCTGCAGTCTCTCAAGCGTGAGCCCCAATACTGAAGTAAAGGACGGCCTGAGGAGACTTCCTCGTTGTAGCTTGTCGGGCCTGTGCCACTTCCATGAAGTGGTAACGGGCCAGCCTTGCAACATGAATCCCTCTGTAGTCCAGTGGTTTGGGTACTTACCCAGTGTGTGGGTGATGCTGGTTCAACTCCTCCCCCAGCTTGCTGAGGAAGGACTTAAACAAAGAGCCATCTCCCTGTTCTCAAGTGAGTATCCAGCTTCTGGACTAAGAGGGATTCTCCCGGGGCGCTTGGGCCCCTGTCCCCCTTTTTTTCCTGCTGAAGCTGTTCCACTTACATGACATATTCATGGGGCCAGCAGCTCACCTAGCAGCCCACTGTAGTCTGATGGGTGTGGTGTGTGCCCAGCAAGTAGGAGGCTGGGGGTTCAAAGCCCCTTTCTTCTTGCTGAGAAGGGATCTGAACTCCCTCTCAGGCGAATCGCCTAAGTGCTGGGCTCGGAGGTTTTCCCCTGTGGGGGCTCTCTCGGTCTTTTCTGTTGCAGGAGGGCTACATTCGGTTACATTATTCACTGGGGCAAAAGCAGAGCCACCAGACTTGGGTGGTCCAGTGGTTGGACTCTGTGACTCGCATGTGGGAGGTTGGTGGTTCTCATCCCCCTTTTTCTTCTTCTTCTTCTTCTTCTTCTTCTTCTTCTTCAAGAGAAGGGAGTTGAGCACTTGCCTCTCAACCAAATGGCCTAAGTGTCTGCCTAGGAAGTAGTGGGATGTGGGCTCTCCCTCAGGCTTTTCTGTTGCAGGTTGGCCGCTTTCAGTGCATATTACATGAGAATTGGGAAAGCAGCTCCCTACGACTCCCTGAATAGTCCTGGGGTTGCGCTGCGTGCCCTGGAAGCAGTAAGCTGCTGGTTCAAGCCCCCTCTCTGTTTGTTGAGATCAAGGCTTGGGAGCTTAATCTCTTGCCCCGCGAGTGGTCCACTTTCACTATATATTAACCGGGGCAAAGGCAGCCTTCCAAGCCCTCTATGGTACAGGGGTTAAGGTGCTCACCTGCTGTGTGTGTGCTCCCGGTTCAACTCCCCTGGGCGTCGCTTGAGACGGGAGCCTCAATTTCTTACCGCTCCAGCCTTCCACTTTAACTATATATTAACCGGGGCAAAGAAAAGTCTCCAAGCCCTCTATGGTATGGGGGTTAGGGTGCTTACTTGGATTGTGGGTGACCCTGGTTCAACTCCCCTGGGTGTCGATTGAGACGGCACGGGGAGCCTCCATTTCTTACCGCTCCAGCCTTCCACTTTAACTATATATTAACCGGGGCAAAGAAAAGTCTCCAAGCCCTCTATGGTATGGGGGTTAGGGTGCTTACTTGGATTGTGGGTGACCCTGGTTCAACTCCCCTGGGTGTCGATTGAGACGGCACGGGGAGCCTCCATTTCTTACCGCTCCAGCCTTCCACTTTAACTATATATTAACCGGGGCGAGGTAAGCTCTCAAGTCCCTCTATGGTACGGGGGTTAGGGTGTTTGCTTGGATTGCAGGTGACCCTGGTTCGCATCCCTGCTCGGCGGGACAGGAGGGCCTCTGGTGGGTGAGAGGAGGCCCCTCCTAGCTGAGCAAGAGGCCCGGCACAGGGCCTCTTGCTTTTTTAATTAAAGAGGCAATGCTGCGCTACAGTAAAACCCCCCTCTCACTCTTGTCCACCCTGATCAGGATACACGCCCAGGTTGTGGCAGACCCCAGGGCACTCCCCTGCTCTTTTGAGGGGTGTGAACTGGGGGCCGCCACCTCCTGGGGAGAGTCACTGGCGAGCGATCCCTGTCCGAATCCCCTCTCCGTCCCAAGAAGACAACGGCCTCTTGAGAAAGAGAGGGGCTTCGGACAAGGATGGCCCACCCAAAGGACGGTCGCCTAGGAGGCAGGAAATCCCTGTGCAAATCCCTGCTGAACGGGCAGCTGGGGGATTTGAACCAGGATCTCCCCCAACCCAGGCGAGTATCCTAACCACTGGACTAGAGAGTGAGGGTAGCCGTAAGGCCCACCCACAGCCCACTTAACTAAAGTGGAACAGCTTCAACGAGCAAGAAGGAAGCGGGCAACCCCCTCGCTAATAGAGAAAGATCCAGGGGAGATTTGAACCCACATCTCACGCACCCCAGGCGCACACTGTGACCATCAGCCTACCGAGGGAGTTGTGGTAAAGAGAGGCCCAAATTCCATTTAATTCAAGTGAAACAGCTTTGAAAGGCAAGAAAGGAGGCACCCCCAGAAAGACAGCCACACACACACACACACACACACACACCCCAAGGGGGATTTGAACTCACATCTTCCCCACCCAACGCACACAGTCTAACCATCAGCCTACAGAGGGAACTGGGTCAGCCTGCGGCCCAAATACCATTTAATTAAAGTGGAACAGCTTCCACAGGCAAGAGAGAAGCAGCCCCCCTCCGGCAGTACCCAAAGACCAACCAGGCCTGTGTTAAATGCTCATTTCAAGCTCTTTTCAGCATCAGCAGATCTGGGGAATTGAACCCACAGCACCCACATGGAGCCCAACCACGGGACCACGGAAGGAGCGGTACCGGGCGCTTTGCCTGAACAATAGTTAATTAACGTGGAACACCTTCTTCGAGCCAAAAAGCAAGGGACATCACAGATTCAATCCAGGACCACCAGCCATCTCATCAGTTTTCGCAACGGACAAAGGGAGGAATTGAACCCACAGCGCCCACAAGCCAGACTAGTAGCGTTACCACTGGACTACACAGGAAGCTGCTGAGCGGGCTGGCCCAAATAATATTTCATTAAAGTTGAACAGTTTCACGGGCAAGAGGAAGGGATCACGAGATCCCCATCACTAGATTTACGGAACCGCAGAACACAGACAGCCTGTAGGGCAGCGCTCGTCAACCCCCCCCACAACCTTCCCAGCAGGGAGAAGGGGGATTTGAACGAGCCAGCCTCCTAGCCCCTCTCTGAAGTCTAACCACGGAATCAGAGAGGGAGCCGCAGCCTTTAACTGGGCTCAGGGCCCTTCCATTAAAGTGTAACAGCTTCAACTGAGGGTGCTCCCGTCGCTGTAGCCCAGCACCCAATGATTAGGGCACTCACCCGGGCGGTAGGTGAGCCCTTTGCAAATCCCTTGTGCTCGTCAGGCAGAGGGGCGAGGTAAGAACGTGAATGGCCATAATGCAACAGACCCATGGCCCAGCTAGCCCACTGTCCTGCTTTCCGACAGCGGCCGATGCCGGCTGCATCAAAGGCAGTGAACAGAAGAAGGCAACTCTCAAGCGATCCGTCCCGTCGGGTCCCCCTCCCAGCAGCTGGCCGTCAGCGGGCGAAGGACGCCCGGACCACGGGGCTGCGTCCCTGACCGTCTTGGCTAATAGCCACGGATGGACCCATTCGCCACAAACTTTCTCAGTCTTTCTTTTCGAACCCACTTACAGTTTTGGCCCACCCCACCTCCACCGGCAACCACTTCCACAGGCTGAGCGTGCGTTGCGGGGCCAAGTACTGCCTTTGGTTTGGGTTAAAGCTGCTGCCTGCTCATTTCAGCGGGTGACCCCGGTTCTTGCGTTGCGTGAAGGGGTAAATAACACGTCCCGATTCCCGTTCCCCACCCCAGTCATGACTGGCTAGCCCTCTGTCAGATCCAACCTGAACCGTCTCTTTGCCCAGCTGAACCAGAAGCACGCTCCCCCCCACCAACCTCCCTCACCGGCGAGGCCCCGAACCACTAGGTTAAAAGTTACACAAGGGGGCCTCTGCCTCCATCCCCTGGGCTGTTTTTGGGGCGTTCGGCCGGTCCCTAACCAGCTCACGCAAAATGGTCCCTAATCAGCTCACGCTAAGTCACCTGAGGGGTTCCTGGCCGTGGCTGGCAAGCAGAGGGCGGTACCTGGGAGAGGAAGACGCTGGGTCGATTTCCTTCTCCCCGCCTGATGGGCGCCGGGGAGTTGAAGAGGGCTCTGCAGTCTCTCAAGCGTGAGCCCCAATACTGAAGTAAAGGACGGCCTGAGGAGACTTCCTCGTTGTAGCTTGTCGGGCCTGTGCCACTTCCATGAAGTGGTAACGGGCCAGCCTTGCAACATGAATCCCTCTGTAGTCCAGTGGTTTGGGTACTTACCCAGTGTGTGGGTGATGCTGGTTCAACTCCTCCCCCAGCTTGCTGAGGAAGGACTTAAACAAAGAGCCATCTCCCTGTTCTCAAGTGAGTATCCAGCTTCTGGACTAAGAGGGATTCTCGCGGGGCGCTTGGGCCCCTGTCCCCCTTTTTTTCCTGCTGAAGCTGTTCCACTTACATGACATATTCATGGGGCCAGCAGCTCACCTAGCAGCCCACTGTAGTCTGATGGGTGTGGTGTGTGCCCAGCAAGTAGGAGGCTGGGGGTTCAAAGCCCCTTTCTTCTTGCTGAGAAGGGATCTGAACTCCCTCTCAGGCGAATCGCCTAAGTGCTGGGCTCGGAGGTTTTCCCCTGTGGGGGCTCTCTCGGTCTTTTCTGTTGCAGGAGGGCTACATTCGGTTACATTATTCACTGGGGCAAAAGCAGAGCCACCAGACTTGGGTGGTCCAGTGGTTGGACTCTGTGACTCGCATGTGGGAGGTTGGTGGTTCTCATCCCCCTTTTTCTTCTTCTTCTTCTTCTTCTTCTTCAAGAGAAGGGAGTTGAGCACTTGCCTCTCAACCAAATGGCCTAAGTGTCTGCCTAGGAAGTAGTGGGATGTGGGCTCTCCCTCAGGCTTTTCTGTTGCAGGTTGGCCGCTTTCAGTGCATATTACATGAGAATTGGGAAAGCAGCTCCCTACGACTCCCTGAATAGTCCTGGGGTCGCGCTGCGTGCCCTGGAAGCAGTAAGCTGCTGGTTCAAGCCCCCTCTCTGTTTGTTGAGATCAAGGCTTGGGAGCTTAATCTCTTGCCCCGCGAGTGGTCCACTTTCACTATATATTAACCGGGGCAAAGGCAGCCTTCCAAGCCCTCTATGGTACAGGGGTTAAGGTGCTCACCTGCTGTGTGTGTGCTCCCGGTTCAACTCCCCTGGGTGTCGCTTGAGACGGGAGCCTCAATTTCTTACCGCTCCAGCCTTCCACTTTAACTATATATTAACCGGGGCAAAGAAAAGTCTCCAAGCCCTCTATGGTATGGGGGTTAGGGTGCTTACTTGGATTGTGGGTGACCCTGGTTCAACTCCCCTGGGTGTCGATTGAGACGGCACGGGGAGCCTCCATTTCTTACCGCTCCAGCCTTCCACTTTAACTATATATTAACTGGGGCGAGGTAAGCTCTCAAGTCCCTCTATGGTACGGGGGTTAGGGTGCTCGTTTGGATTGCGGGTGACCCTGGTTCAACTCCCCTGGGTGTCGATTGAGACGGCACGGGGAGCCTCCATTTCTTACCGCTCCAGCCTTCCACTTTAACTATATATTAACCGGGGCGAGGTAAGCTCTCAAGTCCCTCTATGGTACGGGGGTTAGGGTGCTCGTTTGGATTGCGGGTGACCCTGGTTCAACTCCCCTGGGTGTCGATTGAGACGGCACGGGGAGCCTCCATTTCTTACCGCTCCAGCCTTCCACTTTAACTATATATTAACCAGGGCGAGGTAAGCTCTCAAGTCCCTCTATGGTACGGGGGTTAGGGTGCTTGCTTGGATTGCAGGTGACCCTGGTTCGCATCCCCGCTCGGCGGGACAGGAGGGCCTCTGGCGGGTGAGAGGAGGCCCCTCCTAGCTGAGCAAGAGGCCCGGCACAGGGCCTCTTGCTTTTTTAATTAAAGAGGCAATGCTGCGCTACAGTAAAACCCCCCTCTCACTCTTGTCCACCCTGATCAGGATACACGCCCAGGTTGTGGCAGACCCCAGGGCACTCCCCTGCTCTTTTGAGGGGTGTGAACTGGGGGCCGCCACCTCCTGGGGAGAGTCACTGGCGAGCGATCCCTGTCCGAATCCCCTCTCCGTCCCAAGAAGACAACGGCCTCTTGAGAAAGAGAGGGGCTTCGGACAAGGATGGCCCACCCAAAGGACGGTCGCCTAGGAGGCAGGAAATCCCTGTGCAAATCCCTGCTGAACGGGCAGCTGGGGGATTTGAACCAGGATCTCCCCCAACCCAGGCGAGTATCCTAACCACTGGACTAGAGAGTGAGGGTAGCTGTGAGGCCGGCCCACAGCCCATTTAACTAAAGTGGAACAGTTTCAACAGGCAAGAGAGAGGGCACCCAAAAGTCCATACCTGTGGAGATTTGAACCCACATCTTCCCTACCCCATGCACCTCACCTAACCACCAGCCTACAGGGGGAACTGTGTTTGGTTGCTCACCGAAATACCATTTAACTGAAGTAGAGTAGCTCCCATAAGCAAGAAGGAGGGCAGCTTACTTTCACTGAACCCCCTCTTCCCTTCAGGTTGCCTATCTCAAGTTATTCTTAACAAAGGCAGAGGGAGCATTTGGATCCATATTTTTCATTGGCCAGGCATGTAACCCAACCAGTGCACTTATTGAGGGAATATTGCACTTAACTAAAGTGGAACAGCTTTAACAGACAAGAGTGTTGCTTTGATACCTGCATTTCATTTAATCAATTGTGCTTTGCAATAGATTGGAGCTATGTCCTGCATGATGAAGCTGTCTTGGCGAAGAGAGTGGAACATATCCTGAAAATATTTCATCATGGGGTACGCTGTATTAACATCAGTTGCCAGAGAAGGAATGATTCCACAGTAGCCAATACTCATAAAATAGCAGACAGAAAAACTTTTTCTCAAATCACTCCTTTATATAAATAATGACAGATACTTTGATGTATTATAAAGTATGAACAATCTCATAGTGTCATGTGATAACAGACTTTTGTTTTAACCAAAGGGAAAAAAATACAGGAAAATGCATAAAATATATCTCCTGGGGCTAAATATTTCCCAAACTTTCCAAAACTGTTCTATTTTGAGTATATAAGTGCATTGTCATTTGCATTTAGAAACCATTTGCCAATTTTGGTCAATATTAGACTACGTTTCTTTGAATTATGACTCTTTTTGTGATTTTATGATTTTTTTTCAGTTTGGCTGTCCCAGAACAATCAAACATTACATGCTGTAATAAAACAGCACCACTTCCAACATCTATACCCACCCTGGTGATGACCACCAGCTGTGTCCCTAACAATGTGGTAGCAAGGACATTTTTCTAGCTGACAGGTTACACTAAGTCGTTAATAAGCCCCTTTTAGATCTGGCTGGTAGACGATAGGCAAAACTTGCTGGAGAAATGAGGCAGGACTGGAAGAGCAGGAGGGCTGCAGGTCAGGACTAACGTGCATCCACAGAGCTAAATTAGGGAAACTTTGTCCAACACACGCCTTCACTTTGCTCGACTTTGGACAGCACTGCTGGTCTCCCATTACAATCATAAACACACACAGGTGACCTGAAAGTAAAAGATAACGTATGCCCTTCCTGGATCTCATTTAATGGCAGGGTTATAGGAACCCCTGCTTTGTCATATGTAAATCTCCAGGGGCCCAGGGCATTTACAATCTCCTTTAAAGTATTTGTGGGAGATATCAACAACTTCATTAGCAGTCTGAAAAAGAAAAGGAGTACTTGTGGCACCTTAGAGACTAACCAATTTATTCGAGCATGAGCTTTCGTGAGCTACAGCTCACTTCATCAGATACATACCGTGGAAACTGCAGCAGACTTTATATATACACAGAGAATATGAAACAATACCTCCTCCCACCCCACTGTCCTGCTGGTAATAGCTTATCTAAAGTAATCGTCAGGTTAGGCCATTTCCAGCACAAATCCAGGTTTTCTCATTATCATGCACATTGTGTAAAGAGTTGTCACTTTGGATGGGCTATCACCAGCAGGAGAGTGAATTTGTGTGGGGGGGTGGAGGGTGAGAAAACCTGGATTTGTGCTGGAAATGGCCTAACCTGACGATTACTTTAGATAAGCTATTACCAGCAGGACAGTGGGGTGGGAGGAGGTATTGTTTCATATTCTCTGTGTATATATAAAGTCTGCTGCAGTTTCCACGGTATGTATCTGATGAAGTGAGCTGTAGCTCACGAAAGCTCATGCTCGAATAAATTGGTTAGTCTCTAAGGTGCCACAAGTACTCCTTTTCTTTTTGCGAATACAGACTAACACGGCTGTTACTCTGAAACCAGTCTGAAAAAGGTATCACATGTTTTGCATTCGTCTCTGCAGGGTTCTGAGAAACAGAAAGGCTTTGTGAATCATCAAAGGCTTAATGGCTGTTCTGATCCTGCCCAGCTATGTCACAGTGACCTCCCTGGCAGCGAATGAGAACAATCCATTACCCTACTGCATCAGACTGGCAAGAACTGCAGCTGTATTGCAAACCCCTTTTCTAGCCACAGTCCACAGTGAAAGGCGCTGGCTGAGGTGCAGCTTCAAAGGAAACAACATCTGAGAAAAACTCAATTCATTTGATAAGGCCAATGGGTGCAGAACGCTCTCCCTCTGCATGGTGCTAACATGAATTTGCAGCCAGTTACACCCTAATGTGGCAGCTTTACTAGGAGGGAAATACGCAAGGGAGCTCTGATAATGGGAGTTTTCTCTCTGCCAAAATTGAACAATGGAGGAGAAAATTCCTTTCTCCCCCTCTCCTAGCCCCTGCTCCTTTGCAGCTGATAGAGGCCCAGCAGGAAAGCTGAGCAAAAACAGCTCAGGCAGGGGCATCGTACACAGCTGTGTTCTTGCTCTGTTTAAGCTGTTACAGCTTACAAGGAAGCAGTCTAGGTATTTTTCATGACTATGAATACCAGGTTTAGCATAGCTGATGGGCATAAAAGGGCCCCTCACCCTCCACGTGTTAAACTGAGGTCAAGGTTAAATATTAGATAAGCCTCATTAAACCTTTCTAACTCATTTTGATTTATTATTCCTTTGTGGTACACATATTTCTGTGTTTGACTATCGAATGATTGCCCCATCTCACCTCATTTTGAAACTGTACTTGTGAACTATCCGAAATCTCTTCCTGATCGTATTTTCTGATCACTCTTGCTGCCATTTAGACTAATTTTCATGTGATAAAGGAAATGTCACATAGCAATGCACCTTAACACACTTTAAAACTGCCTTCCTCAAACAAAGACATTCCACCAGAGAAGTAGATCGCATCATGGAACAGGCCACCCAAATACCCCAAGGAAACCTGCTTCAATACAGAAATAAAACCCCCTTTGACCACACACCCCTTGTTGTCCCCTACCACTACACACTGGAACCCATACAGGGTGTTATTAAACAATTACAACCCGAAGTCGATGGGGACCACATCCTGAAATAAATCTTTCCTGAACCTCCGCTCTGGCCTTCAAACAACCTCCAGCCTCTCCATGCTCATCATCAGATTCCAGCTGTCAACAGACCAGGACCCACCAACTCAGAGCGGCATCAGACCCTGCCATAACAATAGATGCAAAACTTGAATACATATCTCAACTGTTATGATGATCAATACTCCCCATAACACACCTTTCAAGATCCACAGGTCCTACACATGTCTATCAAAACATGTGGTGTATCTCATCCAGTACACTAGATGCCCAAGTAACAGCTATGTGGGTGAAACCAGACAATCGCTATGCTCTCAGATGAACTCACAAAGAAAAATGATAAAAGACAAAAACATCCTGTCACCCGTGGGCAAACACTTTTCACAATACAATCAC
The DNA here is from genome assembly GCF_965152235.1 of Eretmochelys imbricata. Taxonomy (NCBI): domain Eukaryota; kingdom Metazoa; phylum Chordata; order Testudines; family Cheloniidae; genus Eretmochelys; species Eretmochelys imbricata. The sequence goes on along the minus strand of NC_135593.1, from coordinate 15,761,906 downwards.
TCCATGTCTGACCTCTGAGTCCTCATCCCCCAAGGAAACCACAACACCTTCAAAAGACAAGCCTGGAAGCTTAAATTTATAACTTTGCTAGACACTGAGGGTTTGTCTACACTTAAAATGATGCAGCAGCATCACTGCTATAGTGCTTCCGTGAAGATCTACGCCAACAGGAGGGCTTCTCCCATCAGCACAGGTACTCCACCTCCCCAAGAGGTGATGGCTAGATTGATGGGAGAATTCTCCCATCCTCCTAGTGCTCACTCCGTGCTCACTAACTGCCTCACTTTGTGGTGTGGATTTTTGGCACTCCTGAGTGATGTAGTTAAACCCACCTTTCCTAGTGCAGACCAGGCCTAGAAATCATGGATTTAGCAAAGACACTGGATTTGTGGTTTAGTACAACCATTTATAAACCACTAGCCCCCACCCCTTTTTGTTTTTCTTCCTGGGACTGAAGAGGTGTTACCCAGTTGAATGGTCTCTTGAAATATGTGTTAACTATTTATGCTAAACAACCTGTTCCACCTTGTATTTAGCTGTCACACTCCGAGTACGTTTCCCAGACCTGAAAAAAAGCTGTGTGTAGACTCCAAAGCGTGTCTCTCTCACAGACAGAAGCTGGTTCAATAAAAGATATTATCTCACCCGCCTTATCTCTTCATAGAGCTACGCAGTGACATAACCCACGTCCTTTGTGGGGTGCTAACAGATATAGTTGAAGGCCCCAGAACAACAAACAGTAGCTGTATGGCAGTGGTTTTCAACCTTTTTTCATATGCGAATCCCTAAAAAATGTCGAATGGAGGTATGGGCCTCTTTGGAAATCTAGTGTCTGTATCTACAGTTGAATTCTGCTCAGTCAGTTTTCAGTCTAAATCTTTTGGGGACCCCTCAGACACAGCCTGCAGACCAAAGGTTGAAAACAACTGCTCTGTGGTAACTGTCCCCCAGCTGATGCTATGTGTATTGCTGCTTCGTTTTCACAGTATGCACTTGATTTCTTGACTTATCCTGCACGTTCCGTGATGCTGCAAAAAACACTCCTGACGCACTAAAAGCCACAATGAAGCACAGTGACCAAATGCAGCACTGGCTCTGAGTCTGCAACAGAGACAGCCTGAAGCAACAGCCCTAAGACATGCCACATGCTCCTTTCCTCTACAAGGCCATGTTGACTCTGAAGCCTGAGGATAAAGATGCCAACTCACTGCAGATCATCACAGCAGGAACATCAGGCTAGAGTGCCTTCTTCATCTTTGTGGGTGAATTGGGGTGGGTAGGGAGAGGTGATGGGCAACTGGGTGTTTAGGCCCCTCCTATTTCAAGTCAGCTCCAACACAATCCACAAGAATTAGCTGCCTCCTCCCTATCCAATTTAATCCTGACACGTGACCTGACCCCACATCCTGGTCCTAAAGCCAGCAGATCCTTCTTTACAATGGAGACCAGGCAGATGTCCCCATGTTCAGATGAAACAGAGCATCTAGCCTTATGTTTACAGAGCTCGGCCCATCCCTGTGGCATTCAGCCGCCTTATGGAATTAAAAGATCAGTGAAGTCGCTTATACAGAGACTGTGACTCCTGGGTGCTCAAAACCCCAACTGTTCCCTACACCCAGCTGCCAAATCCTCCAACTTTCCCCTACCTTTTGTGCACGAATGGCCCCCACCATGTATCTGAGCCCATCACAAGCTTCCACCTCCTCCTAGGCAGCTCTGCACTAGCCAAAAACCGGCACACTGAAAAGGCACAGACAGCCTACAATTGAATTTGCTATTTAAAATAAATAAATTATATGTTCATATCTAATTTGATAAAAATCTTATTTAAAAAGTCATTTACCTGACTCTGCTGCAGAATTCACCAGCAGACTGCTACAGATAGCTGGCCCTCTGGTACCGGTGTGCTTGGTATGGTATAAATGCCAGACAAAAGGCAGCAGGCCCTGATTTCCAAACTCATTAGTCAAGTGTCTCAGCATTGGTTTTATTCCCACTGCTCTCTGTATCACCACGGAGTGAGTTGTTCATCACTTGGTGTTGTGTAACTGGTGCATTTGCGTTGAGTTCCAGCAACAGGGAAAGGGATCCCTCTCTATACACATGGGGCCTGATACATCTCTGTGCTGATGCAGGGACAGAAGGGAGGTAGTTTGCACCTCCACATTTCAGGGATTGCTGCAGACTAGTGCAGCCCAGGGTAGCCCTACCTTGTGCCTCTGCTGAAATAGGCCCCATGAGGCTTTGTAAGGGTGCACAATTGCTCGGGTGCAGGTCCACCCTGACACGTGCCTGCCATCCATATGGTGCATTTTAGCACATGCCTTACTTTGGAGGCTATTGCAGAGCATAAAAGTCCATTGTATCAGAGATAACCCTGGGGTGAGGTGGGAGCTTACACCTGCCCTGTCACCCCTTTGTCCCTAGCTGAGGGCAACAATGAATTGGGCCCATGGTCTGCGACACAGCTTGGACCAGGGCTCCTATATGGACCAGAGCCACTGCTTAAAACACAGGCACATGGCAAAGCTTGAGTAGAAGCTGAACCATTTGGCCCACGGGATTTCTGTGGAGACTGATCTAGTAAATGCAGGGGGCTAGGGCACTGATTAGTGTGTCTGTATGTGTGAGAAAAGCAGCAAAAAAACAGCAGAGAACTGGGAGAGAGGCACAAAAAGCCAAAGAGACAGCCATAGAAGCACTGGTAGCTTGACCCTGAGACAAAGAGAGAGAGAACTTTTAGGCTAAGTGCTGGCTGGAAAGGGGCTTGGAACTGTGAGCAAAGAAACTGCCTCCTGCTGTTTGATTCCTGCTGTGTTCAGGGAAACTGCATTTTATGTACCTTCATTGTAAATAAACAGCCCTGCACCAAAGAAATACCCAACTCTACCATCAATTTCTCCATCTAGCAGAAACAACTCGCTAGACCCTGAATTTCGGCTAACTATTCGGGTCAAAATGGGTAACAGCGTTTTCCTTTCCCCTCCAGCTCTGCCTCCTCGCTTCACCATAGAGCAGCATGCAGCAAAACTTTATCAGCAGCACAATTATACAAACAAAAGCATTCTCTGACCTTGTGGTTTATAGCAGCCAGTTTTCATGAAACCCCAAGTTGTCTTAGATCAAAGTGTTACTGAGAACCAGCCTATGGCATAGGAGAAACAAAGCAAAAAACAGTTACGCTCACCACAACCGCCAGTCCCTTATCTTACGGAGAAAACAAAGAATCCAGCCACAGGGAAGAGTGGGCCTGCAGCACAAAAAGGGGAGAAAGTCTTTTCTCAGTCTCCACTTCTTCATCAAAAAAATACCCCATGGCCATTAAAAACCCATAATCAAATCCCAGCGGGACAGGTACATGTTTAGCTTGTACATTTCCTCGAGAGAGAGAGAGCTGCACAGCCTTACTCAACACGGGCAGAAGACTCCAAGGATTTCACATCACCTGGGTGGTTTTGGTTTGCAGAACAGGACTGTTTTGATTAAAACCAAACAAGAGGTCAGCAAATTCTGAGACCCCCAAATTAAATAGAAAACCTCATTAGCTTGCCACAATAATTGTCTTTAATTACCTAAAAATGACCTTATGTTAAAAAAATAAACACTACAAAATCACTGTCTACATGTCACAGATACACCATGGTGTATACTCCATTGACATACTGGTTCGATTAATTCCTCAGAAGGCTGTGATCAGCTGAGTTGAATTTCATTTCTCAGGAGTCGTCTCTTCCCCCTTGTACACAACGATGTTCTGGTCCGTTTCATACACTTTGACTTTATAAAGAGTCCCTGCAGGCAGGCGCTTCTGGAGGTTTTCCCAGATGTACACTGCCACATTCTCAGTTGTACTGCAGGGGAAACAGGGCTGAAGTTAGACATGAAGCAGTCAAGGCACACACGCATATAATGATGGATGATAGAGAGAGAGGATGGGGAGGTAGTCGATCAACTTAAATTAAATGACACCTGGAGAATTAAGGAACTCTGAACTGGTGCTAGACAATATACATGACACCCATTATTATCCATAAAACAACACAGGCTGGACCCTGGCACCAATTCTAGTTCTACCCACCTGACAACATCAGCAAAGTAAGCCACGTCTTTATCCAGGTTCTTGTGGTCAAGTGGCTCCATGATGGCTTCCTGAGGGCAGAGAGGAAGGACATGAGGGGGGAACAACAGTAACAAAATATGTGGAAATGGAAGAGGTGCTTAATGACTTCTTTGTTTTGGTTTTCACCAAAAAGGCTGGTGGTGATTAGACATCTAACATAGTGCAGGCCAGTGAAAATGAGGCAGGATCAGAGGCTAAAATAGGAAAAGAACAAGTTAAAAAATTACTTAGACAAGTTAGATGTTTTCAAGTCACCAAGGCCTGATGAAATGCATCCTAGAAAACTCAAGGAGCTGACTGAGGAGAGATCTGAACCATTAGTGATTATCTTTGAGAAGTTATGGAAGACAGGAGAGATTCCAAAAGACTGGAAAAGGGCAAATATAGTGCCCATCTATAAAAAGGGAAATAAGGACAACCCAGGGAATTACTGACCAGTAAGCTTAACTTCTGTACCCGGAAAGATAATGGAGCAAATAATTAAGCAATCAATTTGCAAACATCTATAAGATAATAATAATCTAGAACAGTCATAATGGATTTGTTAAGAACAAATCATGTCAAACCAACCTGATAGCTTTCTTTGAGAGGGTAACAAGCCTTGTGGATGGGAGGAAGCAGTAGACATGGTATATCTTGACTTTAGTAAGGCTTGGGAGGGGGGTGGGGGGGGAAGAAAACCTGGATTTGTGCTGGAAATGGCCCAACTTGATTATCATACACATTGTAAGGAGAGTGATCACTTTAGATAAGCTATTACCAGCAGGAGAGTGGGGTGGGGGGAGAGAAAACCTTTTGTAGTGGTAAACACCCATTTTTTCATGCTTTGTGTGTATAAAAAGATCTTTTGTACTTTCCACAGTATGCATCCGATGAAGTGAGCTGTAGCTCACGAAAGCTTATGCTCAAATAAATTGTTTAGTCTCTAAGGTGCCACAAGTACTCCTTTTCTTTTTGCGAATACAGACTAACACAGCTGTTACTCTGAAACCAGCTTTTGATACTGTCTCGCATGACCTTCTCATAAACAACCTCGGAAAATGCAAGCTAGATGGAGTTACTATAAGGTGGGTGCATAACTGGCTGGAAAACTGTTCCCAGAGAGTAGTTATTAGTGGTTCACAGTCATGCTGGAAGGGTATAACAAGTGGGGTCCCGCAGGGATCAGCTCTGGGTCGAGTTCTGTTCAATATCTTCATCAGTGATTTAGATAATGGCATAGAGAGTCCACTTATAAAGTTTGCGGACGATACCAAGCTGGGATGGATTGCAAGTGCTTTGGAGGATAGGATTAAAATTCAAAATGATCTGGACAAACTGGAGAAAGGGTCTGAAGTAAACAGGACAGTTGAAATTCAATCTGAAATTCAATAAGGACAAATGCAAAGTACTCCACTTAAGAAGGAACAATCTTGCACACATGCAAAATGAGAAATGACTGCCTAGGAAGGAGTACGGCGGAAAGGGATCTGGGGGTCATAGTGGACTACAAGCTAAATATGAGTCAACAGTGTAACACTGTTGCAAAAAAAGCGAACATCATTCTGGGATGTATTAGCAGGAGCGTTGTAAGCAAGACATGAGAAGTAATTCTTCCACTCTACTCTGCTCTGATTAGGCCTCAGCTGGAGTATTGTGTCCAGTTCTGGGCGCCACATTTCAGGAAAGATGTGGACAAATTGGAGAAAGCCCAGAGGAGAGCAACAAAAATGATGAAAAGTCTAGAAAACATGACGTATGAGGGAAGATTGAAAAAATTGGGTTTGTTTAGTCTGGAAAAGTGAAGACTGAGGGGGGACATGATAACAGTTTTCAAGTACATAAAAGGTTGTTACAAGGAGGAGGGAGAAAAATTGTTCTTCTTAACCTCTGAGGATAGGACAAGAAGGAATGGGCTTGAATTGCAGGAAAGGAGGTTTAGGTTGGACATTAGGAAAAACTTCTTAACTGTCAAGGTAGTTAAGCACTGGAATAAATTGCCCAGGGAGGTTGTGGAATCTCCCTCATTGGAGATTTTTAAGAGCAGATTGAACAAACACCTGTCAGGGATGGTCTAGATAAGACTTAGTCCTGCCTTGAGTTCAGGGGACTGGACTAGATAACCTCTCGAGGTCCCTTCCAGTCCTATGAGTCTATGACACTGGTAGCTACATCAATAGGGCATGTCAAGGGGGCACAATGAATGGCAGATTCTAACCATCCTGCTGGGACTTAGGAAGGGTCCTTCTGTGTCTGTGGAGCAATTCCAGACACACACACTGGGAACTGAAATGTCACTGAGGCCAATGGTGGCCTTTTCCTGAGAGTCCTAGGTACCCAGAGTTAGTAGGAAGGTACCAGGGAAGCACTATTAGAGGGAGACAGCAACACATTGTGCAGCTGATGAGAGGAAGTCCAAGACCTTGCACATCACAGGCCAGTGTGGGGGCCAGCAGGGGACATTACACTGCTTCAACGCAGTGCCCTGTTGCATTTTTAGCTCATAAACCACTCCCTAATTCTCCACTCCTAACAGTATCTACTCCCCACTTCCTCATGCCCTCACTAGCCCATTGTGCCACTGATGATTTCCATGTGAGAGCTCCAGGAACAAAGTTTTATTACCTGCATATATTCTTTCAGGTCTGTCAGGTTTATAACCATTCCTGAGGTAGGATCAATCTACAGGGCAAAGAGCGAAAGGAGATTAGGAGCACATCTACTAACCCTCACTACCCAATTGTGTTACCAATCCCACCAAAAGCTTTAGATGGCAAAAACCCAGACCACCTGGTGTCTGCAGTTTCCAAAATGGGCACTCAGGAATCCTGACCCATGAGAAAAATATCTCTCTTTGCCATCAGACACTCTCTGAGCCTCAGCCCTACTTATGTAATGCCATGAAAAACACGCCTTAATAGCTATATATGGAGTATCAACAACTCTCAAGAGACCAGTGAAGTTCATAATGCCGACACCAAGAAGAAAACTCCCCAGCACACATAGTTACTAAGCAGTGCTTGGGCAGAGCCCATCAGCCACACAGAGAAGCAGCCCAATAGGCAGAAACAAGGATTTAATCAGTTGTTTCACCAACCTGACACACCACTGCTAGCTAGTAAGGGTCAGGCACAAGCCATGAGCACCAGTGGGGCCTAACCACAGTGCATAGGTAATCTGGCTTCCTCCTGAATTAACTGCTGTTCTGTAGGTTGATGGCCACAGTTCCCCTGTCTAGGACTGTCTAGCAGGAACCTCTGGCTGCCAGAAGCTGGGACTGGATGACCGGGGACGGACCACTCAAAATTGCCCTTTTCCTTTCATTCCCTCTGAAGCATCTGGCATTGGCCACTGTCAGAGGACAAGATACTGGGTGAGATGGATCATTCGTCTGACCCAGTATGGCTGTTCTCATGTTAACTCCGAAAATGAGCAACCACAAATTAAAAGCAATTGTTCTGTGACCCAGATCTCTCTGGAACAAGTTGGCTGAGAGCTAAGTGCAGGACTGTGGCCTCCCACCATTTTGCAGGGGACAGAGTTTAGCCCCGCTTTCGGTCAGGATGGAGGTCATCCAAGTCTGAGAGTGGAAGCTAAGGCTGAGATCCTGCAATGAGCTCTGTGTGGGTGGACCCCCGAAGCCACATGAAGCTCATTGCAAGACTGGCGCTGAAATGTGGCCTCCTGCATGTCCTTGGGAGAGGCAGGATGAGAAGGAGAGCTGCCTTCACTGGATCCATCGCTCACACACACGTGATTACAGAAAATCTTCCTTTTTATAGTTGATGGAACACAGGGTTTTCAATCAATGCAGGATTTTTAGCAATTCTACAAAGGAAAACACCTAGAGGGTTTGGGTTTTTTTAATGATTTGCAGCATTTGCACACGGAAACCACACTCTGATACCTCCAAGAGGGAAAAAGGAAGGAAATAATGATTGCACTTACCTCTCCACGCACAGTAACTACAACTAGAGGAAGAAAAACACCAAGTCATAAGTGTGATCCAATGTACACGAGAACAAATCATGTTAGCAGCAGATCAGAGAGCGCACACAGCATTAATCAGCCCCAGGAGGTGGGTTAATAACATCAGAAGCATTACTGTTTAAAACAATATCCTCTGTATAAAGAACGGTAACTGACCCTACAATAATGGTGGTTTTCCAAGATGGACACAAGATTGGATTCTTTAGGTCAGGAAACTGCACTGGGTCAGGAAATCCGCACTGGAGGATATAAAGGGTGGGACAGGCTCAACCGTTCCACAGCAAAGTCCTACCAAAATAGGCATCTGATCTGGAAGCCACTATTAAGGAATGGCATCTTGTAAATGTGAGCATTGTAGCCACCCAACAAATGTCAGATACAGGGACACTTGTCAAACAAGCAGCAGAGCCAGCACTGGCAATCTGAAAGACAGAGGTGGTAGAGGGAACAGGGAACACTACCAGAGGACCTATCAGCTCTGCTAATACTCTACAGTGATGTCCCAAGACGGAGAGAACACTTGGGGAGAAAACATGCATTAGATACGGCAATTTCCTGCAGTATCCTTGAAACACTGGATCAAATTAAGTTTAAGTATCTTTGGAGTCCATTGTATTAAATGCAAATGTTCTGTATGACTGTGGGCCGGGCTTGTACATAACTTTCATATGGGGTTGGGGGGGGGATCTGATGTGAACCCTGGGAAATGTATGAACTTCAAAGGACTATATTGAACAATGTGCCTGACAAGAACAGACTTTTGGGACAGGGTTAAATGGTTTTCCTGGGGAATCTCTAAGGGGAAGTGAATACAAATTTCCCATTTCTGGTTATGCAAAACCCCAGCCTTTTGAAGTTACGCCTGAGGAGAGGACCATTGTCTGCTGATTATCTGTTCCCAGAATCTCAAGGTCAAAGGCCCAGGCTGTATAAAGGAAAGACTGAGCTACTGAGAGGGTGCTCGTTCTGAGCTAAAGCTCATATGAACTTTTAACCACAGAAAAACCTCACTTTGGGGTTTTAAGGACTGATTCCTACCAGAGCCCTTGTGGGAGCCAGGGTGATCTCTGGTAAGCTTTTTAGCATGCATGCAGGTTCTTTTGTTGTTTTTAATCTGTTTTCGCTGTAATGCTTTTACTTTAAGATTAAATGTGCTTGCTTAGAAGGAGCTGTGTGGTGACTTGTCACTGCTGGCTATTACAATTGTTCATAACCTCTGGAGTGGAAGGAAAGCACAAACTGGCCTGCTGGCAGCGAACTGTGCAGCCTTGGGAAAAAAACCCAGTCAAGAGGAAGAGAGATACGAGTCCCTATCTGAGAGAGCTGATGGCTGAGGAGCTCGGAGTCTGCAGTGGGTGCCCTTGCTGGACTCCAGAAAGGGAACACAGGTACAGTTGCTCTGAGTTGAGACAGGGCCCTTCAGGAATTTTGCCACTGCAGCGTAGGAAAATTTAATATGGTCCTGGACAGGAGGTTGAGGAGCAGATATTGCTTCTAGATGGACCCTTATGGAGCTGACGGAAAGTCCAGATTGTTTCAGGGCTAGCAAATAATTCAATATTGCAGAGACTGTGGACATTGAGGGAGACAGATGCCCAAATCGAAAACCTTCTCCATTTAGCTTTAGGGCATTAAACTAATAACAAAAGAGGGTGAAAAGGGGGAAGAAACGAGTACTCATTTAGCACAAAACTGAGATGTTGAGAAGAAACGAAAGGACCTGAAGAGAAGAAATTCTTTAATTGCCTATATCCCAATGCATTGGAAGCCTGGGTAACCAATGAGGAAATGGAATTTGCTCATTTATGGGCATTAATTTGATCTGGTTGGTATTACTGAAACCTGGGGGGATGAAAAGGAGCATACCTCCTCCAAGGGAGAAGCCACTCTGTCAGGTGTGCCCCATCTCTATATAGGACAGTTCAGTACCAGGGACACTTCTCTAACCCAGTATACCAGTGACTCAAAGCTGGTGGCTTGGATGTCACCACCATAATCTTTCCAGGAGAGGTCACTCTGGTATTGGGCCCACCAATAAGTCACTCGGCACCATGTATGGTTTAGGTGCCAGGATAGTTAGTGCCAAGTACTGGGTACACGAAAGGTAATCTGTACCAAGATGGAAAGTACCAGGGCATATGATCACAGAGGCACTCAGTGCTGAGGCTCCAGGTACCAAAGCATTCAGTGTGGTGCTGAAGGGTCAGTACTGAGGGCAGCGTAGTTGTTGATTTAGAGGGCACTGCATGAACTGACTCAGAAGTCAGTGCCAGGGCACATGAAAGGGCCTTCTTAGGCCTATGGCCCTTGGACGAATGACGAGTCATGTGGCCGATGACCCTTTGATCTCAGTTTGCTAGGTCTCAGGGACAGCAAACTGTGTCTGGGCTTGTCTTTGGAGCACTGCTCCTTTCTGCCCATCAGATGTCAATGCAGATGAAGTAATGGACAAGTGGGGCCTCTGAGTGGATGCATCCTGGGAGCTCAGAGTGGGATTATAGGTCTAACGGAGAGAGACTGACCTGATGGCTGAGCCCTGACTGCAGCTCTCCTCTGCATGTCCATGGAGACTTGCATCGATCTCTCATAAGGAACAGCTTCAGATGCACCTCCCTTGCTCTCTGAGTGCACTCAGAGAAAGAACGACAGACAGAACATCGCTCCAGGACATGTCCTCCTCCCAGAGAGAGCAGGCACCAGGATTGCCCATCATTAATGGCCTTAATGCTGGTGCTTTGGCTTCCGCTGTAATGCCAGTTCTCTGTGGGGCAGTTGGGCAGTGGGGGGGGTCTAAGTTAACTAAAACATTATATATTTGCCCATTGGGCATATAAAAGAAAAAATTACACTAATTACACTAACTTTATTATCTAATTATAATATGCAAGGCTAAGGAAAATCACACAGTACACAGAGTAAGCAGACATTGCAGAGGTACTGCCTCACTGTCAAGGGCAGTCAGAAGAAACTGAGGGACACCTGGGCCGCTCTGTCCTTTATGCCCTCAGATAGGAGGTGTCAGGGCACCTAGGGGGCAGGCATGGCCCTGACAGAAACATCTGACCAAAAGGATCCAGTCTTGCATTCATGGGGCCCATGCACACTAAGAATGGAATCCATGTGGACAATCTCTTGAAGAAGGTTTGTATTTTTTTGGAAAAAATTTGTTTGCCAAGTGGAAACCGCCATTAAGATTTACTATCATCTTGAGTATAAGCAGATTTGGTTTATTTAGTAGCATTTTAAAATAAGATTTACTCTTTATTTAATGGCCTAAAAGTCAGATTTGTGGTTTGGACCGTTTCCTGTTGATGATCACTCTTATTTCTCTTTGCAGCCTCTGTTATCAAAAAAATAAATGGGCCAGATTCTGCTCTCAGTTACATAAGTGTTCACGGTAGCATGGCTAAGAGCAGATCCTGTCCAAATGTCTCTCTCATACAACCATGTGAACTAATTCTCTCCGAGGCTGGATGAATAAGTATTAGCACTCAGGCCAATCAGCCCCCTCACCTTTATAGTTGTGTCCATGTCCATTTGGATTGTTGCATTTCCCAAAGAGTTTCAGGTTTTCTTCATCACTCAGTGACTTACTGTAAAAAAATAAAAAATTGCATTTGAGGGCCAATTACAAACACTTAGGTTTTCATTTCAACTGGGACTGGTTTTTAGCTCCCTACGATCTTCTTAATGGATACAGCCAAAGAAACATCTCATTCACAGACTCTGCCTACTCAGATTCTGCACCCACTGTCTGAGTTAGTCCAGGCCCTGTGTATGAAAGATTTGCTCTCCACTCACCTTTTAGTTTGTGGTCTCATTTTTCATTGGCCAAGACAGTACTCTTAGCCTATCCTTGTCTATAACACACCCTGAAAAGGGGGTGGTGAATCCTTAAACATTTTATGTAATTTGTTTTTTAAAAGTTCATAAATTACTGTGTGTACTAGTAATCCAATGTAAAAATAATGTACTCTAGTCACTTTCTCTTTTTCAAACAGATGGATTAGACTGGGGAGGTACTATTAATTTTTTTTTATTCTATTATAATGAACATTCATCCAGGTATTGTATTTCTCACTGACTCTGTACAGCATTACTGGCTAAAGAAATGGCATTGGAGAGTTGAAGGAGCCCAGTCAGGAGATTTGAGGTCTATTAGTTTGGATGCTGCTGATAGTTTCATTGTAGCCTCCTGACTTCTCAGTACTGTGTACTGTTGCCAAGTATCCACTCCTACTATGAAAAGTGTATCAATTAGAGTTTGAAACACCACATGACTTCCAGCTGTTTATAAAAGGGATCAGATGCCTAGCAGAACCACCTAGTTTCTGAATACAAACATTGCAGGCTGTAGTTTCCAGGATCACGGAGATATTTAAGAGACCAGTGGGACCATCGCTAAGTTTACAGTCATCCCTTCTGACTTTCACATTGTACCAACAAGTCTCCCAGAGGATGCGAAGTCTAGGGATGGACAGGTGGTGATCAGTGTAGGCCAGGCAGAAGGACATATCTGAAACATGTGACTCACATCTTGCTTGAAAACAGAAGACACCACTTACCATCAAGTCCCCTTTGCTTCAGGAAAAGCAGGAGATGAAGCATCTTAGATAATGGCTGGGGAAATAAGTGATTTGACCTTAAGTGTGTAAAGTACAATCTATCAAAGTCCATAGCTGCCCACTGAACAAAGAAGTTAGATTTTTGGTCTCAGGGACAGAGGTTGAAAACTGCCTTTGCTACTGCTATTCTCATCTACCAGCCATGAAAAACCTCCTGCTTCTCAGAGTGAAATAGACAAGATTCTGGTCAGAATCAGGTTTGCCTGCATCAGTCTTGAAACTAACCAGAGTCTTGTCCCAATTGCACTCTGCTGTTGTTTAAAAATGTTCCTGTTTAGGAGGGCAGGCTGCGGAAAGAAAGGGGAGTCACTCCTTTTTCTCTCCCCCCACTCTCCACTCCCAGAGCCTCCATGAGCAGGAGAATTTTCTGTGCTCTGACCAGCTTCACTGCTGCCATTCCCAAGGTATTGAATGGTACTGAATCTGAGCTGACTTGCATCAACTTCACTTTTGCTGGTGGAGGGGTGGTGTGGTGAGCACAAGCGCATATAAAGTATTATCCAGGCAAGTGGTACGGGGGAGAAGAGAACCAAAACATGAGGTGAGAAAGCTGCACTCAAGATAGCAAGGGGGAAGGAGAGGCAGGAGGAAGCCCCCAAAAGGGGGCAGAAGAAATGTGCAGGATGATGAGAGAGGGAGTGAGGAAAACAGATGGATTACAGTATTTTCCTTCTCTTCGCCTATCCTTTGTCACCTCTAGCAATAACAATGACCAGACTGTAAGCTCTTTGGGGCAGGGACTGGACTGTTTTACTAGGTGTATGTACTGTGTCTGGCACAACAGGGCCCCAATCTTTGAGGCCTCTAGGTGCTACTGTAATAAAAATAAAAACACATGGGGCTGTTGAAAAGGGAGCGACCCCACCTTCCCAGCAGCCGGGAGAGCGAGGCGTAGTGAGCTGCAGCCTGGGGTCCATTTTCTCTGTCTCCCTCTTGTCGGCTGTGAGCTCTTAGACAGGGGGACCGTCTGGACTCTGGGTCCGGTACATCGCTGGGCTGCTGGGCACGTTGCCCAGGCGGAGAGCAACTGGCTCTCCTGTCCAAATGGGACAGGAACTGAGGAGCCCAAGTAAGAACCAGGGACAGCTCCCCCATGATGACAAACGCCTCCCGTCCCAACGCACGGGGGATTTCTGACCGGGGCACTGGCCCCCGAGTCCATGGCGGGAGCGGGGTCTCCCCTTGCCTCTCCTCTCAGCCCGTTGTTCCAGCCGTCCTCGCTGGGAGCTTGGCAATGACTGAACCCCCCCGGCCAAGCGCGATGGGGGTGGGGGCCCGGCCCCCGATCGCAGGGCCCCTCACCTGTGCAGCCGGTGGCAGGCGCTGAAGCTGAGGCAGCGGGAGACCCGCGCGGTGCGGCCCGGGGGCCTGGCGGGGGGCGGCGGCATCGCAGCGGCGGGGCTGGGGAGCGGGGGACCGCCCAGCTCGGCGCCTGCGCGGGGAGGGCGGACGGGGCCCACATCCGGGTATCCCGGGGCACCCTCCTCCCTCCGCCGCGGGCCTGGTCGTGTCTCCGCGCCACAGGGGAGGTGGGAGCTCCGGCCCTGCTCCTCGGGGGCCCCCCGCCTCGAACCCCGCCCCCCGCTCCTCGGGGGCCCCCCGCCTCGAACCCCGCCCCCCGCTCCTCGGGGCCCCCCCCGCCTCGAACCCCGCCCCCCGCTCCTCGGGGCCCCCCCCGCCTCGAACCCCGCCCTCCGCTCCTCGGGCCCCCCCCCGCCTCGAACCCCGCCCCCCGCTCCTCGGGGCCCCCCCCCTCGAACCCCGCCCTCCGCTCCTCGGGGACCCCCCCGCCTCGAACCCCGCTCCTCGAACCCCGCCCCCCGCTCCTCGGGGACCCCCCCGCCTCGAACCCCGCTCCTTGAACCCCGCCCTCCGCTCCTCGGGGCCCCCCCCCGCCTCGAACCCCGCCCTCCGCTCCTCGGGGCCCCCCCCCGCCTCGAACCCCGCCCTCCGCTCCTCGGGCCCCCCCCGCCTCGAACCCCGCCCCCCGCTCCTCGGGGACCCCCCCGCCTCGAACCCCGCCCCCCCGCTCCTCGGGGACCGCCCCCCGCCTCGAACCCCGCCCTCCGCTCCTCGGGGACCGCCCCCCGCCTCGAACCTCGCCCTCCGCTCCTTGGGGACCCCCCCCCGCCTCGAACCCCGCTCCTCGAACCCCGCCCTCTGCTCCTCGGGGGCCCCCCCCCGCCTCGAACCCCGCCCTCCGCTCCTCGGGGACCCGCTGCTGCTCCTTCTGCACCCTGGGGACCCCCCTCCAGGCCTGCCCCCTCTTTAGCCCCAGTCTCATCACGTGAGACACCCCCTTCGCCTCCCGCCTGTACTTAAGTGACCCTGTCCTCACCCCAGGGACTCCCTACCCCTGTCTCCTGCCCCTCAGGGATCCCCCTCCCCACCCCATTACCTATGCCTCAGTGCTCCCTGTCTCCCTTCCCAGTGCCCCAGGGCATGAGTTCCTGCCACACACCAGGCCTTGAGAGAGACTTGTCACCTTCAAACATGGATTAAAAGAAACCTTTATGTCCTCTACCTTCCCCACTCCCCTGCCTCGGCCAACCCCTATCCCCACCCCCACCCCCCGCCAATATCTGGGTGGGTCTTTCCCATCATAGGGTCCTATTTGTAAAGGTTTCTCTTCCCCCTTGGTCCTGTGTGAAAGACCCACACAAATAACCAGGCCTGCCGACGTGGGGGGCAAAGAGGGCAATTGCCCAGAGGCCTGGGCAATCTAAAAGGGCCCAGGGCTCCCAGACACCACTGCTGCGCCCTGACGGGCCACAGGGCTCCTTGGCACAGGCGGTCAGTCCCGGAAGTGACGGATTTGTCACTTCTGCCCCAGGCCCTGCACCCTCCTAGGGACGGCCCTGGGGCCCAGAATTGCTGTCAGCGGGCCTGCCAACAACGGGAGAAACTGATGCTACCTGCAGCATGGGCACATGCACAAAGTAACACACTGAAAACAGAGGGGAATGTATTTTTCCTCTGATCTCTCTGAGTTACAGGAGCCTGAGGCGGGACCTGTAATAACAGCAAGCCAAAATGTTCAAACAAAGCATGATTTTCAGGTTTTCCAGCAGGGCTGTTATCCAGTGTGCACCCGTACACCCATACCTTTCTAAAGCTACTACGGTCGCATCTCAGAGTTACGGACACCTCGGCAACAGAGGTTGTTTGTAACTCTGAAATTTTCATAACTCTGAATAAAACGTTATGGTTCTTTCAAAAGTTTACAGCTGAACGTTGACTTAATACAGCTTGAAACTGTACTATGCAGAAGAAAAATGCTGCTTCTAACCATCTTAATTTAAATGAAACAAGCACAGAAACAGTTTCCTTACCTTGTCAAATCCTTTTTAAAACTTTTCCTTTTTTTTTTTTTAGTAGTTTACATTTAACACAGTTCTGTACTGTGTTTGCTTTTTGTTTTTTGTTTGTTTTTGTCTCTGCTGCTGCCTGATTGCATACTTCCAGTTCCACATAAGGTGTGTGGTTGGCTGGTCAGTTTGTAACTCTGGTGTTTGCAACTCTGAGGTCCTACTGTATCTTGTTCTCAAGAATCTCACTTTAAAAAAAAAAAGAAGAAGAAGAAGAAAGCGAACTCCCTCGCTGTTACGGTTACAAAAAAGAAGTGAAAAGAATGAGGAGTACTTGTGGTACCTTAGAGATGAACAAATTTATTTGGGCATGAATTTGTTTGTCTCTAAGGTGCCACAAGTACTCCCTGTTCTTTTTGCTGATACAGATTAACACGGCTACCACTCTGAAAAAAAAAATGAGTATTTTCAAGCCTTGCCAAGAGGGAGCCAAGTGGCATACATAATTAATTTTAAATCTCTCTCCATTGTGAAGTCTCACTTTGGCAGCTCCAATGGGCACTGCGTAGGAAAATACAAATGTTTTCCCCCAAATGTGCCCCCTGCTGTTGTCACTAATCCCAGAGCTTCCAGGATCATCCCCTCCCCAACTCCACTCCCTGATGCTCTGTCTCATGCCCCTCCCCTCCCCCGAGGTGCAAAGTGATGTTGCAACACAAACTTGATCATGGAAGGAGATAGGACCTGTAAGACACAGAGTATGGTGGCCACTGGAGAAGAGGACTCTTGGATGCGCTCAAGCATGGGTTAAAAAAAAAAAGACATCCAACATACACCCTTGTCAATTGTTCATTTCATGTTTGCAGCATGCCCTAAGGGGGAAGCAACAATAGAAGAACTAACACGATCTGCACCCCTCAGTCTTCTGGGGAGGGACTGGGAAGAACTATTATTTATTATTTGTGTTATGGTAGCACCTAGGAGCCCCAGTTGTGGTCCAGGATCCCATTGTGTTAAACACAGAACAAAAAGATGCCCCCTGCCTCAAAGAATATAAGAGTTCCAGACTAAGACCATGGTCCACCTTGCCCAGCATCCTCTCTCTGACAGTGGCCCATTCAGAGGAGAGTGCATAGAACAAGGCAGTTATGGAGTCCACTTGTGGCTTCTGGTCAAAGGTTTGTGTAGACAAGCCCGCACAGAGTGCAGGCACTTTCATTCCTCCCACCCTCTGGGCTTTGTTATGGTTTTCATCCCAGTGTGCATTGTTAAAGCCCCTTTTGTGTGGAGAAATACTTTGACCAGGAGACTTCTTTATGCATTTTTCCTATTAGCAATTACAGCTACGGTTAGGGATGATAGCCATTCTGGAGTCGAGATGTCAGGGAAAAGGATTACACCTCCATGCCAGCTCCTTATCCCATGCCCTTGACGCAGCTCATGATAATGGAGTGGTGGCTGTTCACACAGTGAATGTCTTGTCAGCGTGTCATATCAATACCTGCACAGCCTCCTTTTGGTTCACACCAGGAACTAGACCTTTCCATTTGCAGCCTCTCTGAAGTTCCAGATGGGCCTAAAACATCCATCTGTCATGCCAAATGCACTGTCAGTGCATTTACATATGCCACAGCCCATTGCTGGGTTAGATCCAAGCAGAAATGTGCCTCATTACAGTCAACCCAGCTGCTGGCCCAGCAGTGCAATTGATTGGTTCCCCTCTCTGTCCCATTACCTTGGTTCTCTGGCTCCCACAAACACATTGCCCTGTGGGTTGTCCACATGATGGGCTGCTGGTATTTATTTAATGGGTGGCCCCAGAACCTTTGTGTTCAGTTCTGCTTTTCCTCTTCCCACAGACTGCCTGACTTCAGTAATGCAGACCTCGACTCCAGCTCTGAAGCCGACATCCCCTGTGAGAATTGCTGCTTTCTTCAGGATAGATATGTTTAGTGCCTCCCACAGATTGGCCTGGTAACTAGCTGTCTATGTTGTAGGCTTAGACGTTCAATGCAAACTGCAAAAGAGATCTGTGTTCTCAGCCATTGACTGGTGATTGGTAGCTGGGAGGGGAATGCCGCGCTGGCTCTACCTGGCATTAGCTAAGATGTTTGGCTGGGGTGGGGTAGTGAGCTGCACACAGCTTTGCAGAATGGACATGCTAATGATGGAGCTGGATGCTTCTGAGTTCATCCTTACCTTTGTTACTTACAGGACAGGAGACGTTTGTGGGCCCGTTACTCTGCAGCTAATGTGGCTGGAGACAAAACGGCATTGCCATGACTTTTGACTTCCCCAGTCAACGATGCTGGACTGTATACAGCTCTCTCAAATCCAAGCCAATCCCAGCAGTGTGAAGCAACGGCACAAGGCTGAGAGAGCCCCTCACTCCTCTCCCCTGCAGCATTGGCAGCTCCACATCAGGAGTGTCCCAGACTAGGTCTCTGAATCAGCATTTTCCTCCCCCAAAGCCAGTTCAAGTGAAGCCTGCAGCGCTGCTTATGGCTGGGGCCCCTTTCTAATGTCTTTTTCAGGGCAGCTGACTAGATGCACTGAAAAGCCACCTAGATTTATGCTGGGCTCCTTTGGGTCCTGCCCCAGGGCTTTAGTCACTGTGGCAGCAAGAGAGAGGTGGCAGAGTGCTACTCCTGTTCTCCTCCGGACTTCCTGGTTCCTCTTCCTGCAGTCTCTCCTTCTCCACATCTCTCCATTCTGTAGTGATGTTAGCGTTTTCTCTCTAACACTCACTGCCATTTGAAATACAGCATGGCTAAACCCGACAGTGGCTCTCATACTTTCCAGACCACTGTACCCCTTTCCGGAGTCTGATTGGTCTTGCGTCCCCCCAAGTTTCACCTGCTTAAAAATTACTTGCTTACAAAATCAGACATAAAAATGCAGATGTGTCACAGCATGCTGTTACTGACAAATTGCGGACTTTCTCATTTTTACCATATAATTATAAAATCAATTAATTGGAATATAAATATTGTACTTACATTTCAGGGTATGGTATATAATGCAGAATAAACAAGTCATTGTCTGTATGAAATTTCAGTTTCTACTGACTGCGCTGGTGCTTTTTATGTAGCCTGTTGAAAACTAGGCAAATATCTAGATGAATTGATGCAGCCCCTGGAAGACCTCTGAGTTTTGGGCCCCACTCTACAAGAAGGATGTGGAAAAATTGGAAAGAGTCCAGCGGAGGGCAACAAAAATGATTAGGGGACTGGAACACATGACTTATGAGGAGAGGCTGAGGGAACTGGGATTGTTTAGTCTGTGGAAGAGAAGAATGAGGGGGGATTTGATAGCTGCTTTCAACTACCTGAAAGGGGGTTCCAAAGAGAATGGATCTAGACTGTTCTCAATGGTAGCTGATGACAGAACAAGGAGTAGTGGTCTCAAGTTGCAGTGGAGGAGGTTTAGGTTGGATATTAGGAAAATCTTTTGCACTAGGAGGGTGGTGAAACACTGGAATGCGTTACCTAGGGAGGTGGTGGAATCTCCTTCCTTAGATATTTTTAAGGTCAGGCTTGACAAAGCCCTGGCTGGGATGATTTAGTCGGGGATCGGTCCTGCTTTGAGCAGGGGGTTGGACTAGATGACCTCCTGAGGTCCCTTCCAACCCTGATATTCTATGATTCTATGATACCCCTGGTTGAGAACCACTGCTGTAGGATACAACCCTGCTATCCAGACCTGTAACCTGGGGCTCACTGGTGATTGTTCCTCTTCCCTTTCCTCAGACATGCAGGGCACATCCAGATCTTACTGCTTCTTAATCAACAGTATCTCTAACATACTCCTCCAGCCTCTCATCGTCTCCTCTCTGGCCTCCCTGACATTCAGAGCTCCCCCTTGCAGTCCATACAAAACACAGCTGCTAAGATCGGTGAGAGTGCCTGTCACTTTGATCACTTCACCCATCCTTTGAATCCCTCCATCTTACCCCCTTCATCTCATCCTAGTCAGTCTTCTGGCCCATCCCCTTCAGGGCCCATTGTGACTCTGCCCCCATCTACTAATGTCTCTCTTTTATTGCATCATACAGTCCTGTGCCAGCCTGTCATGCCATCTCTCTACTTCCCCCACAAGCCTTCTAGGATGCCACTTGTGCATGGAACACCCTATCTGTGCTTGGCTATGAGGCCACTTCCCTCTCTGCTGTCATATCCCTCTACAAGAGCCACTTTTTCAGGAACTAGCTATGTCATCTGCTTCTCTATTACATCTCGCAGGGGCACTGCTCATCTAAGCAGAGGGCAGCATCTAGTGTTGGCAGGGAAGGAGTGTGGTGTAAGGATATTTCATATGAAACTGGAGACTGGCCTTGGAGGAAAACAAGGGGGATGAACTGTGGGGGAAGAAAAATCTAGTTTGGTGGTAGTTTTGAGCTTGTATGCTATACCTTTCTCCCCCTGCCTGTGTGTTTCTTGTCTTTCAGACTGAGCACTCCTCAGCACAGGGATAGTGTCTTCCTCTGGGTTTGGAAAATGCAGCACACACTGCGGGCACTATATTAGTAAATTCATGGCAGCCTCACAGGGTCTGAGGTCAGAATCTTGGACAAGTGAATGAGCCAGTGAATGGCCGCAGCGTAGAACAGGGTATTCGGCATGGGCAGCAGACAGTAGTATCTCTGTGGTTTCCCTGTACACAGCCAGGTGACGCTGCAGGCCAGTGGTAGCATGAACTTGCGCTGCTGCTGGGGAGAGCAGGGCTCAGACACTGTTAGCTGGAGGCAATAGCTAACAGTTAGCAACAGTCAGGAAGCGGAGCCTGGCACAGTGTAGTGCACCACCTACTGTCCTACCATCTGTAGTGCCGGAGAACTAGCTGAGACATAATGTCTCCATGAAGGGAGCAGTCTAAGGATTTGCAGGAGCTAGTAAACAAGATTGTGTAGGTTGATCTGGCCTGCAACCCAGGCAGCCAACAAGACTAGCTGCTCAAAAGGCAGAGAAATATGTCTCTCTGACTGAAACCTTGAGAGCTAAGGGCTACCAGGTTCAGACAGGTTCAGGTTCTGATTGTCAGAGCCTTGGGCGCATGGGACCCCAGTAACAAGCAGGTTTCAGAGTAGCAGCCGTGTTAGTCTGTATTCGCAAAAAGAAAAGGAGGACTTGTGGCACCTTAGAGACTAACCAATTTATTTGAGCATGAGCTTTCGTGAGCTACAGCTCAAGTGCTGAGAGGATGCAGAATTGGTCAATGCTACACTCAGCTGATGCGGCAACTCATGGTGTCGGATGCCATCAGGTGGTCGAGGGATATCTACATAGAACACATCACCGGACATTGGCAATACCAGGAGGGATGAGCTGGAGTGCCGATGAGAAGTGCAGTCAGGAAAGTGACTGAAATACTTTCCTCATGGATTGAACTTTCAAAATAGACAACCTACTTAATTCTCAGTTACTGAGGGACAATCTCCATTCACTGTTATATTTTGCTTTCCACAACCCAACCTCTGTATAACTTTTTATGAGTGCTGTACCCGAGTATTCAGATTCTAACATCGAAACTGTATTGTTAAATCTATTCACCTAAATGTGGGTTAGTGCTGATTATGCACTGTATGTATCATATGACTTTAAAAACAAACTTTGTATTTGTGGATCATCTAAGCACTATACCCAGATGTACAGACACTCTTTTCCCAACCTATGTATTATATACATTTAAATCACCTGCCTTCTGCTCTAGGGGATAGGTTTTATCCCTGAGAAAAGCTTGACTTTCACTGTATATTGAACCAGACTTTGTTACAACTATGGGTCTGGATCCAATTTCCTCTGTATGACCTACCAGCCTATGTGCCTGTAACGTGTGCACCTGGTACTTGAACAGAGGAAGATGAGAGATGGGAAAATTCCTAATATCTCATCCAGCTGTCCCACTAGCTGCCCTTTGCTAGTGTTTTATCCAGTCTCATTTCTCAGCCACTAGGGCTTTGCACCAGGAAAAGCTCCCAAGGAAAATAGTTACAGGACTCAGTTTTCCTTTGCTTTATTTCATCTATTGCTCCTACTTATCCCCCCATGTATCTCTGGTCTGATCTAATTCCTCACCCTCCCTCCCTTCTAGGAGCAGTAGAAGATTATGTCCCCCTGGAGTTAGTACTTAGCCCTCCTCTATTGATTGACCTCTTTCCTTATAGTCAATTTCTCTGGCCCCTCAACCATTTTCATTGCTGTTCCCTTAGCTCTCTCCCACTTTACGGCTACCTTTCTGGTAATGAGATGGCCTGAACTGAAAGAGATATATTTCAGGTGTGACAATAGCAGTGCCTTATAAAGAGGGGCTCTTTCCTACCAAACCCTACTCAGAATCTTACTGCCAGGGGAGACATCTGCAAAAGAGACCAGACTCTTGTCTTTTGCTGCCTTCTTCCCATGCTGCAAGCATCTTTCCCTCGCCCACATACAGACACATCTTGGACTGTTTCAGTATCCTTGCTCTCAGATTTCTCCCTCCCAATAAGCACCTGGGGGTTGGGTTACTTGTCCACACATATGTTAGCCTAAGTTGTATCTTATTTCATTTCCCGCCCCTAGAGCCTTTGGATTTCTCTGCCCTCCCTAGTGTCTGCGTCTCCTCACCATTTAGTGTTACCTGTTGGATTCATTGTTAGCCCTGGGCAAAGGGGCTGGATTGACATGGCCTGTCCCTGCTCTAAGGACCTCTGTCACAAGGACGTGGGCGATGTCAGCTTCCTCCAGTCATAGCTGCTTTCCCTTGTCCTGGAGGCCCCTACGCTTATTCCATCTGTGTGGCCCATTCATTTGTGGGTGCTATTTGCAGTAGTTGAGATGGCTCTGAGGGCCCAAGATAAGGCCTGGTTTAATTTGGAAAGGGCTGGATTAGAGTGTTTGCAGTGAGAGGGGGCCTTGCCTGTGGAATACTCTCCCCCTGCTTTGCCACAACCCTAGTTTAAAGCTCATTTCTCTTCCTTGGCTTTCTCTGGGGCATGGGGGGAGATGAGTAGCAGGATCAGGCTCGGGATAGAGCTTGTTATTTTGGGAGAGTTGCATCTGAATTGCTGTGCTAATTTGGTCATCTGTTTCTTTATTTAGCCTACATGATGCTTTGGAGCTAGGTACAAAGCAGAGCAGGCTAGCTTGTGTGTAGTGAACACCAGCCGCCAAAGTCCTGGGGTGGAGGCTGTGCTCTTCACGCAGGAAAGGGGGGTAGTGTAGTATTTCTGAAACAATACATGCCCAGGGGACTGGCTTTCTGTCCCTCACACCTGCATCAGCATGAACAACTGCAGAAATGTCTGGGTGGGTTTCTCTATGCTATGGAGGAGCTCAGAAGAGATGATCATAATGGTCACTTCTGGCCTTTAAAATGTATGATTCGAGAAGTCCCTGAGCAAGAAATTGAGCCCATTCCCCATGTACCAATCACTGTGAGCAGTCTTTTATTAGTAGAGCCAGACAGATAAGTTGCTGTATGTGGCCTCCACAGACAAACAACTAACCCGTTCCGTCTTCACCCATCCCACCACAACTAAAGCATCTGAGCATAAGGGACTTGCCCATGTACCTGAAAGATGAATGAATGAGAGTTATATTCGACTGGAGGAAGGTTAATTAAGGCAATGCCCTCTAAGTGTGCCTAAGCAGAAAAATAAAAATAGCTGTGTTTGACACCTGTTGGTTTCACTGTGGATTGTCGGGGGCATAATGGGAGCATGACAGATGTGTTGACCCACGCTGATTTCACGACAGGATGCGGTGTGAGGGCATATTTGACTCATGTTGATTGCACTGGGGGATGTAGCAGGGATGTGTCAGGGGCATGTTTGATCCATCTTGGTCTCACTGGGGGACATGATGGGAAGGGGCATGTTTCACACACTAGTTTTGCTGTGGGCACATGTCAGGGATGTGTTTGCCCCATGCTGGTTTCACTAGGGGGCATGGCAGGGACACGGCAGAGGGGTGTTTGACCCACGCTGGTTTCACTCAGAGGCGTGGCAGGGGCATGGTTTGAGATATGGAGGGTTTCAATGACAGCATGGAAGCATGGGATGACACCGATCCTTTTTCTTTGAGTCGTGATGTTTGCACAGGCTGTTAGCGCACAGCGCACAGACAGATTGGAACGGACATTTTCCAGCTGCCAAGTAGGGCAGCTCCCTCTCTGCTCTTCCTGGCTGAGTTGAGACAGTTTCCTGAAGAAGCAGTGGCATGCTTGGGACTCAGAGGAGGCAATTTCCCCTCCTTCCCTTGATCCCTTCTTGCCTTTAGCTTTGTGCACTAAAGCCAAAGCCACCCCTCCGAGCAGAGCTGCTGACTAGCCTCTCCAACTCAGAGCGCATTGCTGCTGGGAAGAAGCGTGCTCTCTTGGCACCTGCTGCCTCCCTGGCCTGCCCAGCTCTTGGCAGCACGGGGGTTACAGCAGACCGGCAGAGCAGGACAGTGGAAGGAGCTAAGGCACTGGGCTCTTCTGGAGAAGGGGCTATCACCTTGCGCAGTATTAGCTTCAGACCCATTCACTATGCATTAATAATACCGCAGCAGCACACAAAACAGGTCTGGGGGCTACAGAGGCAGCTCCTTCACCAAAGGCACAATGCAAAAGCGAAAGGAAAGGAAAAGCAGAGATTCACACTGGGCTTCACCTAGCCCTGAGCTCCAAGAGGCCAGGAGCTTCTAATATGAGGTAGCAGGCTTCTACATTAACGTGGGACAAAGGTGCCATGGAATCCATAAGGCATTTGCACTGGGACTTCTGCGCGGCCCAGTTCTCTGAAGGTCTCTGCATCCAGGACAAGCAGGAAAGTGTTTTGGTTCTACAGAATGAAAGACAGCAAGAGAAATGGCAGTGCTGGGTTCCACTCTGCCTTTCCATCCCCAACGCATCTCCTACTCCACAAGGAAGAGTCTGTCTGCACAGCAAGACTGCTCAAACCAGTACCCAAGATGGTGAGCCAGACCCAGTGCTACTCAGACATATCCTTAAAGCAGCTTTGACTCTGGAAACTAGATTCTATTTGGAATCTGATGCTCTGCTGAGATTGACAATTGCAGAGGATGTAGTGACTGCAAATAAACTCAGCAGTACAGGGACTGGAAAACAGATGAGCATGGGGAATAAAGTGTTGGGATTGCCCTCTTGAGGGCACCAAATCCAATTCTATGATTTAAAAACCATACAACAATTTCTTGCTACTTGTGAGACGTGAGAATGAGTTACCTGCAAGGGTGTGACCACTACAGACAGAATGACCCCACTGTCTTCTGCAGTGGCTTTAGGCACTGGCACAAACACGGGCTCCGAAGGGTAGAATCCATCCTCTTGCCAAATCTATCAGGCCAAGAAAAAAAAAAAAGAGAGACAGAAGAGATGCACTTTATTATGATTTAGATACTGCTGATATCCAGAGACCTGAGTCAGGATCAAGGCCCATTTGTATTGTCCAGAAAGGTAGAGACACCTTGTGCCCTGAAGAATTTACAATCTAAGGCCCTGATCCTGCAACTAGCTCCACACAGCTGGACCTACTGAAGTCAGTAGAGCTCCACTCAGGCAGATCTCTGTGCCTAAGATGAACCCGTTTATTTCCAGCCCATGACTAGCTGATCATCAAGGTTTAGAAAATCCTTTCAATGCTGAAGAGTCTAAAAGTCGTCTGTAAATCTAGTAACACATGCTGTTGCTATATTCAAGTGTTTGTTTTGTGGCAGTCATTCATTTTAAAGGTCACATGCTTATTGGTACACTTGTGCCTATTATCAAGAGTTCTTGGCAACTAAACATACAAGCGATTCAAAAAAAAAAATAATAATGAACCCCACTGACTTACTGGAGCTGCCTACACATTGCTCCCTGCAGGATTGGTCTAAATTAAGACAAGATGCAACAAGTGGGGACAGCAAATTAGTGGAGGGAATGCAGAAGGGAACAAAGGGGGCATAGACCAGCTCTGGGCATAGTGAGATGCTTCATTCACAGATGGATTTCGCTCTGTTTTTCAGTGACAGCACATCAATAAAGCAGCCCTGAGTGTCCCCATCTGGCCATCATCCAAGGTGAACAAGAAGTCAAGCATTTCCCATTCTCACCACACCTACTGGAGCTAGATAAATCAAGAGCAGGACTGAGACAGACATTTTCCCACTGGTAGATAAAGAGAAGAGTAGCATTAAAGAGAGGACCACAACTGAGACATCCCCTCCAATCTTTCATATGCACAGTGTCACTACTTACCCTAAATAGGAAAGGGTCATTTACTGAACACTAAAGGATTGTGAGAGTTTTCAAAAGCATGATCAACATTATTATTCATTATTTCTGTTCCAGCAGCATCTCAAGTTCCCAGCTGAGATTGATGCCCTATTATATGAGGCATTGTACAAACACAGTGAGAAACAGGCCCTGCATCAAAGACAGGCTAAATAGACAAGCAAGGCACAGGGTGGATATTGAGTCATGAACTGACTTGCCCAAGGTCACACACCAGGTCAATGGTAAAGCCAGCAACAGAACACAGGTCTCCTCTATCCCAGTCCAATGGACCACCCGGCTGCTTCTAACATAGACCACCTGGCCATTCCTAACACAGAAACTGTTATGATCTGCAGGAGGATCTTCTGGATTCTAGTTTCTAATCTGATGTTTGCTTTTAAAATAGGAATTCTTTATAAATGCAGCAGCTAGCCCAAGCCTGCACCAGGTTTTTCTAGGTCCTGTAAAATTTGCTACAACCATTAAGACATTGCCAATCCCTGTAGTACAGGGAGGGTAACTGAAACTAACTCGTCTGTTTTGATTTCAGCAATAACATAAAGGGGAGAAAATGTTTGCTAAATAAAAAAGCACCAATTAGTAGAGAGATCACCTTTCCTTTTCTGAAAGCTGTTAAAAACAGTAAGGAAAGTAAGAGATGTACTTGAGTGTACTAAAAATCATGAAGTCATTACAGCTTAAATATTATTTGTTAGTGCTCTGGTGGGTAGGGCACTGATCTCTTGCCAGCTCTGCCACAGATTTGCTCTATGACCTTGAACAAGTTTCTTCACTTCTTGTTCATCCCCCTCCCTTCTTTGGTCTTGTCTATTCATCAGGGCTGGGACTCTCTCTCAGAGAGAGAGAGAGAGAGAGAATGCGCATGTGTGTACAGTGCCTAGCACAACGGGATCCCGGTCTCAGTGGGGCCTCTGGACACTACAGTAATACAAATAATCAGTTAATGAACCACTGTTGCAAAGCCAGGATGGACTGAGCCCAACAAGGGTTTCTTCCTGCACAAAGAGAGCCTTTTCAAAAACCTGTGATATTTAGAGTTTCCAGAGGCTTTTCCCAGCCAGATTATGACAATCTGGAAAGAGAGCAAATTTTCAGGGAGAAGTCTTGACCATTCCTGTAGTGTTCAATAAAGAACTTGCTCGTGTTTTTAAAGCTTGGGGAAATCTTACATAAAAAGGGAGACACCAGAATAACTACTTTGGGTTTAATTCATATCTTTCATCATTTCGATGCCTCTGTGGGAGGACATTCTTATTTCACCATAAACATGCCCCTGTTGTGATTTTGCCTAAGGTAATTCATTCCAATTAAAGCTAAATCAAAACAGGATGACTTTCTTCTAAAATAAGAATCCACACACAAACTTGCATTGAATTAAACCCAACTGAGGACTTATTTCAGACAAACCCCAACTCCCTTTGGCCCCTCAGCCTATTAGTGTTGACAAGGAAATACTGGTCTGGGGTTTAAACCCACCAAAGCAGGAAAACACTTGTGGCTGCCACAGCCCCATTATGCCACTCAAGGTCCCACATCACAGGCCTAGAGATTAAGATCTGTCCCAGTGAGGTATAGTATAAACTCTGCCTAGTCACATACTGCACACTGGTAGGGCAGAACACCCTAGCTTTATGTTCATTGCCCCAGATCCCAAAAGCCTGAATTCCAAGTGCCCTGGAAGCATCACCTCCACATTGTGAGTTTCACTGTATTTTTAGAGTCATAGAGCTTAAGGCCAGACAGGCCCACCAGATCAGCTAGTCTGACCTCCTGTATATCACAGGCCACCAGCACCACTCAGCGCCTGCACACTGAACCCAACAATAATCTTTTGGTACACACATTTCTGGTGCTGTGTTCATTGTGATAATGTGGCGGCACACCCTTTAAGATCTTCTTGATCCTGTCTCCATACCCAAGCCCCCTTCCCCTGCCCTGGTCTGTCCAGAGACCCAGAGATGTCTGCTTCTTGTGTTAGAGTGTCACATTCATGCAGTGCAGGGCAGAGAATGGAAGTGCGGGCCCCACCCCAGCCCCTCTGTTAAATAGATCCCAGTGCTGATGAGTGACAGTGCTGCCCGGGCTGCAGGAGGTCAGAAAACTCACAACAGCCAGTTCACAGGCCGAGTCATTGAATGGGGACAACTCCAGGGTCTTAAAGAAGAAGATCCGACTATGTCTCACCTTCATTTTCTTGGTTTCTGTATCCATCTTGATCAGCGAATCCCCCACCAGGTGCCGAAAGCCGCAGCCATAGAAGAAGCGGTACTTCCTGCCGTTGCACCGTGAGTAGTTAATCTGGGGGAACTCCAGGCCCCCTACCTCCTCCAGGTCCTCGGAGTGGAGATTTTCATGCATGCACCAGACCTAGGGCAAGCAACAGAGCACAGGAGTGTTACTGAGCCCTGACCTGGAACAAGTGCTTCAATGCTGAACTGGTCTCATACACATGCTACCCAGCTATTACAGGGAAGATGAAATGTTTGGCTTTGTTCCCTGGACACCTCTAGCCAGCCCATCTCAGAACCATGCTGGCTCCCTTATCCACTCCACCCAAGGAAAAGACTTACAGCATTCTGGCGTTTCAAAAGGGTCCATAAGGCTGAGCTATGGGGGAAAGCCTCCATACCAGCATCAGCACCCCAATGTATTGTACAGCACCTTTCAGCTTGCAGGATCCTAAAGCACTTGACAAGCTGATCCAGGGATTGCTCCTCCACCACTGAGATGACTCCACCTCTGGGGCTATGTCTACACTGCATAGTAAGCCCAGGTCTGTGGGACCTGGGTTTGCAGACTTGGTGTGTCCGAGTCTGTGCTTGAGCATCCACATTGCACTGCAAACCCAGGCCTCCCAACAGTGTTAACGTGTCCATACAGCTCTACACAGACCTGAGTCAGCCCTTCTGCTTCTGGGTGGAACACGGGAACTGATTAACCACCCACTGCAGCACTACACAACAGTTTAGAGAAGGAGGCTAAGAGCAATCTTGTATCCAACTGAAAATGCAGGGTGAATTTTGGGATCAAAAGACAGAATTTGGTCAGTTACACCAGGGCTAACACCCCAACTCATTCCAAAAGTGCCACAGGGGCTTTAGTGACCATGTGTGGTCAGGATCTTGGTTCTACATCTCATCTAAAAGATAGCATCTCCAGCAACACAGTGCCAGGGCTTTGTACTGACTTCCATCCAAACACAGACAAGCCTGATTCTGCTTAGGTGGCAAGATCTAAAAAGATCACAGGACAAGACAATACGGGTGCACACAACCTTCAATGTAGTTATTTATGCCTGTAAGACGTACCGTCCCATCCGCTTCTTTCACAGCACTCGCTGATGTGTAGGGCAAAGGGCTGAGGTTCTGCCCCGTGGGCATGCTTGAATCCACATTCAGGGGTAGAACAAAGCGGCGGGGGAAAGCTCTGGCTGACGAGTTATAGATCTGTTAGAAAGAGAGGAAGTTTCAGTGAGAGAGAGAGAGCTGAACAGGCTGGTGAGCTCAGTCCCCTGGGTGGGACATCTCGACTTTCCCCCCAATTCCAAGGCTACCTGCTCTCTGATTATTTGTATTAGCATAGCACCTAGAGGTTGGGGCCCCATTGTACCAGGCACCATACAGACATAGTGAGAAATAGTCCTGCCTGGGAGAACTCACAGTCTAAATAGATAAGACACACAAAGAATGGGAGGGGAAACCGGCACAGAGAGGGGCAGTGCCAAGTTCACTCAGCAGGTCAGTGGCAGAGCCAGGAATGGAAGCTTGGTCTCCTGACTCCCAGTCGACTGTCCCATCCACTCTGCCTCTCCCTCCTACCCAGCACTTTTTATTCCTTCCTCCTGGCCATTCCCCTGGCCCTTCCTCCCACACCCTTCCTTGGCTTAATGTCATTGTTACTTAGATACAAGTTTACAGCTTCTAAAACAATGAAACATTCTCATTTTGCCCACGATAAGAATCACCCACAAATCAATGAGACCAACTAACTCCAGGGACCGTAAAGCTCCCTCTGCATTTCCCAGCCTTCAGCTCAGCCAGCCTGGGATCAGCAGGTCCCATACAACAGACACAGAGACAGGGGCTTTACCTGATCCAGACCCTCCCCAGCTTTGCGCAGGTTTTGAAGCTGGTAAATATGCAGGTTCCCTTCACCATCCTGGCAGCAGAGGTCAAGGACCACACAGCCCTGATCTTCAAAGGCATTGATTTGATGGAAAGTAGCAAATGGCTTGCTGTAAAACTGCCCTGGAAGCAGCTGCAGTGAGACAAAAAACAGCTTTGTTTCCTGCCTCCAGCAATCTCAGACCCTCCTTGGGCCCTGGAGAGTCCCATTTTCCCTTTCCATTTCTCCAGTCACACTTTTCGCACCAGTTTTTCTTAGACCCCAGCAGAATAACAGCTTCACAGCCAGTTATGGGCAGAACCAGATTCAGGAAATCTGGAGCCCAAAGCACACCATGACAAGGGCCCCTCCCACCATGCACCACCCCCCACCAGGAGTGGCAGTGGAAGGGATCCCTTCTCACGCCCCAGAGAAGTAGGGACAGTGGCCGCAACACACACATGGCACCTCCTGGGGAACTGTCACACTCCTCACCCTACACCTGGATCCCCACATGACTTGGCAGGTACATCTCAGCCCTTGTACCTGCAACTCCAGGACTGCTTCCCAGGAGCCCCTAACTGCCTGTTGATCTACATTCTTTTAAGGGGCAGCACAGGGATTTCTTGCATTTACCTCTGCTCCAGCACCTAATAGCTCCTCATCCAGGAGGCCTAACCATTCCCTGGTTTTCAAGCCAATACTGCGGTAGTTCCTGGACTGACCCATACAGCCCAGGTTGCTGCTGCCAAAAGCCAGGGGCATTTCCTGTGGGCTCTAAGATTGACTGATCAGGAGAAATCTAGGCCTGCGTACCAGCTTGAATGGCAGAAGATTTACCTCTCCCGTGTGCTTATTCACCACGTGGAAGCGGGTTTTGTACTGCGGCTCCCAGTTTATCCCATCAGCAATGGGCTTCCCCAGGAGCTTGGATGCGATGACCTGAAACAGATTAATCTTGATGGGCTGCTCAATGAAGATCACGTAGTTCTCACTCATTCCTGAATGGAAGAAGCGGGAAATCAAAACATTTTACTCCAAAAGGCAAATGAGGTCACGAGAACTGCTGGGAGCACGGGTGAGTGAACAACCTGCCTCTGCTACTAGAGGCCAGTATGGCAAGTTGTAGCTTGTAGACTGTGTGCTGGATCTGCAAGCAGAGGGCCTAGTAGAGGATGGGAGGCACCTCACCAAAGCTGTGATAGTAGGAGGGTTTCATCTTCTCCGCTGGAGCGATGGAGCACAGAACTTTTGCTCCCTGTAACGTGTCATTGTGGTTTGACTTCTGCGGAGGAATCCGAATAATGTTGTAGCTGGAACCTGGAAAGGAGAAACAGTGTCCATCAGCCCAGAGACCCAGGATTGACCCAGTCAGCACTTCAGGGCAGGCACCAAACAGGTCTGTGCATTAGCCCTCTCCATGTTCAGAGTCCTAATGGGTCAGTCTTCAGATACAAGACATGCCAGATGAGATTTTCAAAGCAAACTGGGGGATTTAACCACACAATTCCCACTGGAATAAATCCCCCAGCCAGCTTTAAATATTTCAATCACCCACCCCTGAATCCCATCAGGTGCTGACAATAAATCCCAGCTAATGAGCTCTTAAAGCTTTGGCTAGATTCATCCAGTACTACAAATCCCCACTTCCTGTGGGGCACACACTCATGCCTTCTCCTTTCAAACAGTCTTCCTATTTCTTTTATTTATTGGGCACAAGGCAAGGAAAGCTCCTCTCTAGCCATGCGTTCAAGTTCTCCCAAACCCATTCCTTCTGTCACAGTATACAGGCTGGCCAGAGCACTCCAGTTTGAGATCAACACAGAATGGCAATTCTTTGATTGTCCCAGGAGAATACCATGTTGACAAATACATTTTATGAACAGGAGCTGCAGTGTTAATGCCTGACCATACCCTGACACATGCTGAAATTCAGATTCAGTTCACAGCAGAACCCAAACCCACCCCCACTTCTCTATCCACCTGCCAGGGGCGCCATTTCAGATTCGGGTAGGGGGAGGCAACTTTAACTGGGATTCCAGGGGCTACTTAGGCACCTGAAAATTCTAGGGTTTTGTTGCCGATAATAATTTAGAAATTAGCTAACAGCAGCACTGTATCTAATTCCTATATAAAAAAGAGGATTAAATAAATTAGACCCACTCGCCTCTAATACTAACGTGTTCTCACATCTTGTGTCAAATCACTTAAGGGACACCCAGGGTAGGTTTAAAATTGTAATGTATATTCTCTGTTACTAACTCTTAAATACAACAATTGTAGAAAAATCTAGATGACTTTCTACCACTTTTTTGCAGTTCATCAAGCTTGGAATAGATCATTTAACTTTGGAAACATCCTGCTAAGGCAAGGCCCCATGAGTTTATACTGCACCTGCCTCACTACAAATAATGGACTAGAAACTAACCTTAAACAGGAGTGAAACTGACACTTTCCAGTTACTTTCACAGTCCTGCCAATCCCAAATGTTCAAAATCATGAATCAGGCTCACCAGAAATAAGATTGGCTTTACAATCATGAGATTATGTAAAAATAATAGTGTTTTTTTAAATTTGGTGTTAAAATGGTGGTTTTTTTAAATTTGCCTTCTGCTTTTTGAGCCTTTAGGGTGCACTGGGTCACATTCTGAATCTTTCCACAGCCATGAGGGCTAGAAACTTCATTTTTCTTTAAGAATAAAGGCTGAAACCATCACATATCCACTTGACTCCAGGAGCTGAGGCTTTAAGGAAAACAATTAGCATGAGATTCTTGACAAAATCATTAGAGTTGGCAACACTGCTTTTACTTCTGTTTAAAGGCTAGTTACTTTCCAGAAGGCTCTTAAGCACAGCACTACAGTGACTGAGTTGCAGTTCTCACAGGAGAATATTTAAAACCAAACACCAAGAAAATTTTGTATTTTAAAGTTGAGAAAAAACCTAACACTTCTGAGGTATCTCAGGGCCACTACAGGCAGGAATGGAAAATAATCAGGCACAGGAGCTCTGGTCAGCTCTTCCTCTAGAAAGAAAGTTGGAGAGTCAAATCTTCTAGTCCTTAATCCAGTAAAACTTCTACTCCCCCCACGGACTTTCTGTATGACCTCAGGCCAGTGCCTTAGGGACAGAATTTCAAAGGTTTTTAGGCACCCAAAGATGCAGCTAGGTTTACAAAGGACCTAACCTTCTAGGCGCTTATGAAAATCCCACTAGGTGCCTAAATGCCTTTGAAAATCTGGCCTTTAGTTTCTCTGTGCCTCAGTCCCTGATCTGTACAATGGGGATAATAGCCCTGCTCTACCTCACCGAGGGGCTGTGAGGATAAATAGGTTAGACCTTGTGAGGCACTCAGATACTGTGGGCCACAGGGTAAAGTAGGAAGTTCTCTATAAAGTGAGCTATAGCTCACGAAAGCTTATGCTCAAATAAATTGGTTAGTCTCTAAGGTGCCACAAGTCCTCCTGTTCTTTTTGCTCTATACTACTGCTATCCCTTCCCCTGGTTTTGATCCCTTTTCACTTATGCCCTCAAATCTCACCCTTTTCTTAACGTAACCTTGGCTCAGAGGACTTGGCTGTATTTTTTCTGAGTCCCCTGCGTTCCCTCTAAAACAGCTTCGCCCACGCCCAGGGATTCCTGTTTTACAGGTTTCAGAGTAGCAGCCGTGTTAGTCTGTACTCGCAAAAAGAAAAGGAGTACTTGTGGCACCTTAGAGACTAACCAATTTATTTGAGCATAAGCTTTCGTGAGCTACAGCTCACTTCATCGGATGCATTCATCTGTTTTACAGGCTAGACTTCCAGATCCTTAATTTAATCACCAGCCCTTTCTTATCTCTTATCGTAGTCACCCTGCTTCTGTTTGTAAACAAAATAACTGACTCCCTGCCCCAGAGGCACATTTCCTCTGCAGAACTTACATTTCACACTAATTCTGTGCTGTAGTTAAGAACTCCACCTGAGAGCTTGCACACCTCCTATACGAAACTCTCACGTCCCCTCCCCACTAATGGGCGCCCCTGGCACCTGCCCCCATGCTGAAATCTAGGCACAGCTTTGTAGCCAGACAGCCAGCCCCCCCCCCCCCCCCCTCAGACCAGCATTGCTGGAAACACAGGAGTAAGCCGGAACAGGGCACTTAACATATATTCCAGCACAGCCTTTGAAGCTGTGAAAGCACAGGTGTGCTGCTACAATGTGCCTCTGGGAGCAGATACAACGATTAAGCTCACAGCAGGCAGAGGCCCTGTGACAGACATGGCTCTTAGCCCCTACTAAATAGCGTGATGCACACACACCAACATCCTAGTTGGGAAAATATTTACCCTGATAAAAGAAATGTCCAGTAGTCGACACTTATTGTTTCTCTCCCTTGCAAGTGTAAACTACTCTTGCGAAAGCTGGTGTCACCCAGACAGACCAGCCTCAATTTGGCATAAGAAAGGAGAAAGAGAATAAAGGAGTACAGAGGTATAAGTAGGGGACCTACAGCACCATGATTTTTGAGTGCTTTTCACTATCTATCTGCTGGTCAGATAAGTGACAGCCTCCCAAGGCTTCTGCAGCTAAGAGGGTCCCTACGCCTTGTCCCTTATTCGTCTTTCCGCGGAATTGAGTGACCGATCCTGGCTTGGCACCGCTGGAATCGAGAGATGCAAGGAGGGTAAGAAGCACCCACACCTGATCTCCTATCTTTAGTGTACACATATTTTGAAATAGAGCTCTATACTTTGTTTTCTTCCTTTGGGATTGTGGCTTCAGTTTTGTAACTTGTTTGTGTGTGTAACATCTCTACATTTAAATAAGTAGGCACTAGCAATTTTGTAACCACATGATTAGAATCTAGCTTAATAAATTTTGGTAACCATTTATGCATAAGCCTGACTTGTTTTCTCTGGTTTACTGTAAAGCAGCCAACACAATTAAAGAACCTCAGCCGTTTTGGCTCTAAAGCCTGGCCATTAGGTGAGAGTACTAAGAGCCTAGCGTTGAGTTGTGCCGCCTCCACGGGGCAAACTCTTGGGGCACCTGTCAGTCAATCCTGGCTGCCCGCTGCGAAGGAGCTCTGAGCTCTAGCAGTTAAAGTCACGGGTGTGGAGAGGCTCTTAGTGCTGCCATTGGGGCACCTGTCAGTCAGTATTGACTGCCCGCTGCGAAGGAGCTCTGAGCTCTAGCAGTTAAAGTCACGGGTGGTTAGGACCTTGGGGCATCCGTCAGCCTAGCCCGGGCTGCCCGCCGCGAAGGGACAGTGCGTCCTAGCGGTTAAAGTCACGGATGGTATAAACGGGCATAGCTGGCACCTCACCAAACATCCTTGGCCGTCGGCTAACAAGCTTCCAGCCCCAGAACTGGGGGTCCCATTGGATTCCTTCATCCATTACAGCAGCAATTTCTTCTGACTTGTTCCAAGTCTCACTAGTGGCCATTTCCACATAGCTATTGTCAGGCTCTGCTGTTTTCTCTGCCTCATTAAGAGAGTTGGAGCCACAGCACCAGCTAAGCTGAGCAGATAACAAAAAGCCAGTTTCCTACAACAGGGTCTCAGTCAGAGGAACTGGAATCAAACCTAAGCATTTGTACTAAGCTCATTATCACAACATCTGAGCACCCACAACAATGGAATGAGGACTCAAACCAACCTCACAGCTCCTGGGTCAAAGGGAGAAACTAGAATTCTGAGTCCAGGTGAAATTTAATGATGTTTGTCTACGGAATCTGATCCCCGCCCAAGTGGGATTGATGGCTTGGTAACTCAGCCATCGTGAGGCATGTGCTGTGCATGATCCTGTGGGGGAATACGAAGCTACATGCTGCTGAAGCACAAAGGAATTAGCACAGCAAGAATGAAAGAACAGCAAAGCCAGGGAATTGTTCGGTGAATTGGTGCAAGCCAACAGTGTCAGATATAACAACATGGGGTATTAGCTGCTTTCTCTGGGCTGAGGCACACTGGGGAGGAATGTCTTTATGCAAAAAGAAATTAAAGTTGGTTTTGAAGAGCCACTCGAATAGGGTCATGGTTTTGCACAATATCTTCCTAGTATTGGAAAATCTGCTACAGAAACTGATCCCACCCTAACCCCTGGCTGCAGAGGACAAAGGATGGGGATCAATCCTGGCACCTCAAGTGCAAGGGAATATGGACTAATAGGTTTTCTACCACCACACTCCCCCATCTGTAGGAACTGACAAATTGGATCTCACAAGTGGTCTGTCTAGTCCACTATTCCAGTGGCCAGTACTGGCTGCTTCAAAGGAAGATTCAAGAAGCCCTGCAGTTTTGGGACAAATTGCCACCAGGGAGGTTTCTTCCTGTCCCCCAGTAATCAGAGGTTGGCTCATGCCCCGAAATATTGGGGTTTATCTCTCATCCAGAGCTCTTGGTTATTTTAATCCTTGCTATTCTAAATCTTCTTGTTATCCATAGAAATGTCCTGTTCTGAAGCCTGCTAAGCTTTTGGCCTCATAGACATCTTCTGGCAATGAGTACTACAGGCTAAATGGACATGACTGTATTTAAAAAAAAAATTAATCCAACTGTGCCAGTGTTTAGTCCTTTCAATAAACACCTTTATTCAGGTTTGTTTCTGACAGCTGTCCTACATCAGTTTCACACTGTTTCATAACTGGGAACTGCAGAGAGAGTAGCTACAGCGCTGCAGATTTGGGGGTGATGCTTGAATGTGCATAATTTGGCACAACTGAGAATAACTAGCAAGGAGTGGAGTACTTTTGGCACCTTAGAGACTAAAATTTATTTGAGCATAAGCTTTCGTGAGCTACAGCTCACTTCATCGGATGAATGCATCCGATGAAGTGAGCTGTAGCTCACAAAAGCTTATTCTCAAATAAATTGGTTAGTCTCTAAGGTGCCACAAGTACTCCTTTTCTTTTTGCGGATACAGACTAACACGGCTGCTACTCTGAAACCTAGCAAGGAGTGGGGATTTCACTATAGTGTCCAGGAAGGGTCAATGCACTCACTCTACTGCAGGCTACTGCCCTCATAATAATTTTTCTCTTCCCATAAGGAATGCTTGAAGGCCCCAACCCAAAGCCCATTTAAGTCAATGGAAAAACTCTCACTGATTTCAAAAGGCCTTAGATTCAGCCCTGACACTTTATTAAACTTCCTTAAAAAGCATCCTCTCTCTACCAAACTGATCCACATGTGTGCATGACACATCTCATCCTACCCAGGGCAGTGCCCTGAGCGTCTTCCTCACCGCTCACAGAAAGGTCTGTGCTCACTGGGATGAGGCAGTCACCCAAATCACATTACCTGAAGAGGCCAAACATTAAGAGAACAAATGTCATGGTGAGATTGACAGCAGCCACAATTTAAGACTGATTCTGCTTTGCTGTCATTGTGTCCCACAGAGAAATGGGAGCTTCCTCACTTTGTTAGACTCCACCAAAAACCACTCCTTACAGAAGCAGCATGTAGTCTGCCTAGCCACCCGCAGGACTGGCCCTACCTCACCCCACCCTGCTTCCCAGAGCAGTTACCCTGCCTAGCCTCACCATGTTTCCCATAAGAGTTGCCCATGTTGTATGCTGTCCCATCAGGCTCATAATGTGGATGGGCTGTTGCTCCATTCACCACAATGAATTTGCTCCAATCCACCTGCAAATTCAAAGATTTTCAGAGTCAGAGCAGGAATCACTTCCGAGCAGCAGCCATAAGCCAAGAAGCAGAAAGTCACATCCTTACATTCCTTCTAAATTATATCAAAACAATATAATACAGGCAGTTAAGAAGGTGCCCCTCCTAATAGTACCCACCATCACCAGATAAGCAAGGAATCTCTTTAAGATGTTTTAAGAAACTTTGCTTGATAGCATTCTCTCTGGCAAGGAATCACTTATCAACAGTTGTGATTGTGAAATTAATACTTCTATTGTATTGTCTTTATGTATTGTCCCTACTTCTCTATTGTTTATCTGTATGGTCTCTGTCTCGTTCTTTGATTGTTTCTGTTTGATTGTTGCATAACTAATTTTGTAAGATTTAAGTCAACTAAGGTGGTGGAGTATGATTGGTTAAAGAATTATTTCGCAATATGTTAGGATTGATCAAAGAATTATTTTGTAATACTTCAGTAAAAATGACTGGTGAAGGTACAGCTAAGCAGGACTCAAGTTTCACTATATAAACTGGGATCCAAAAGAAAGTTCTTTGGAACGAACTCCAGGACACAGCCCCAAGATCAGAGCGGCAAGACCTCAATACCCTGCCAATCACACCATGCAGAAGCTGGAGTCCTCAGATTACCTGATCCTGACTGGCCAGCAGGAACAGTTCACCTGCCTTGTTGGGAGTGGTGAGCATTGTATGCTTAGTGTGTGCATTCTGTTTTGGTGACTGTTAATAAATAGAGGTTAAGGATTACTATGTAAGGCTCTTTCAGTGGTAAAAGACCCCATAAACCCACAAAAGATTACGCCCTGAGCAAGTGTAGGTGCCTTTCCGCTGAAGCCCTAGCAACAGGGAAAGGGTCGGGGTACCTAAATTAACCGAGTTATGCCTTGAGCCCTAGGAACTGGGTAAAGTTGGGTGCCCTAGTATGCAGGTAACACTATAATTTATAAAGCAATAGTACCTGGGCACTACTCAAGGCCCAGGGCATGTGAAGGAGGGTTGTCCAGTGGTCAGGACACTAATTGAGGACTTGGAAAACATGGATTCAAGTCCCTGCTCTTCCAGAGACGTCTTGTGTGACCTTAGCCTCTCGGTGCCTCAGTTCCCCATCTGTAAATCGAAGATAAAAGCACTCACAGGGATGATGTTTGGATTAAAGCTTAAAGAATGTGGGGTGTGTCGAAACCCCAGTAATGGAGCCATATAAGTACCTAAGATAAAGATGGCCCCATTGTGCTAGGTGTGTCCAGGCATGCAATTAAAAGACAGTCTCTGTCCCAAAACTATCAGTTCTATTGCAAGCAGACAGAGACATTTGGTAACTGGTGTGTTTTCTTCAAACACCAATATAGGCTATGCAAAGATGCAACAGAGTTTAATATTATCTAGAACTAAAGATTTTCTGGATAGCAAATGTTGTAGCAAAGGTCCCATGCACAACTTAATTCTAATTCTATCTTCATGTGCTCATAAGTGTTCAGAATTCTCCTTTGTGGCTGCAACTTTCTATGCTTAGACTTAGTCAAAAGGTGAGTCTCTTAGGGAGAAAGTCTGATGGAAATGCACTGAAATGTCCAAGTGTGAAAAATACACTTCTCAGCCAAGATTTTCAAAAGTGACTAGTGATTTTTGGCTTCCCAACTTGAGACACCTGAAAGGGCCCAGATTTTCAGAAAGTGCTGAGTGTTCACCCTCTGAAAATCAGGCTCTTTAAGGTGTCTTGAGTTAGGCACCCAAAAATTCAGGGCCCCAATTTATTAGCCACTTTTGAAAATATTAGTCCACCTCTTTAAAAATGGCTGATGAGAATTTCTATGTCCGGGTGTCTCCACTTGGCTGAACTTTACCACTGAAACCACACCCATGGCATCACTTCACTGGGTAATAGTCCCTGGCAAGGGTTGAAATAGGTATTATGCAACCACCAAAATCAACTTTGTTGGACACATGCAGCACGAAATGGCTGCTAAGCTTAGAATTTCCATATGGCTTGCAACTATGGCACACAGTGAATACACGAGAGCTCTAACAGAGTGTTGGGTAGGTGTGGCTTTGTGCTGCTGTTCCGCCACAAAGGAGAGTTTGCCTAGCTCCCAGCTCCGTGCAGCTGTAAACCGTCCCAGTAAAAGCAGCTGCAGTTTTTAATCAGTTTCTCCTGTTCTCTCCTTCCTTGTGTTTTTCCCCCTCTTTTCTATTTTCTCAAAAAGCCTATGAAATTAACATGCCAACTAAATCTTATAGGAATGGAGCATTAAGGTTAGAAATGTAGGCCATGATTCTGCAAGCTGTTCCAGGTGGGCAGATCCCTGCATTCTTGCAGAATCCCCTGGAGTTAATGCAGCTGTGCACAGAGCAATTTGCAAGATCAGGGCTTTAATCTGATGTAAACGCCACAAAATGGCAGAAGACAGCAGACAGCTTAATCTGAAATGCAACAGCACATTCGGTGATATGCAGTTGAACAGCATGTAGGCTAGTGCACAGGATGAACACAATGGGGAGGTGGGGTTAGCCAAGAATTCAAGGAGCATGCCGGGGTAGGGCTGGCTTGGAGTTGGGACAGGTTGAAGGAGATGAGGGGAGCAGATTGGGTGGGACCATGGGGTAGGGCAGAGCATAGGCAGGAGTGGAATTCTGTAAGAGTATTAACATCTATAACCTTGATGTTACATGGGTATATATTTTTGCATTTCCGTACACTGGAATCGCCAGACAAGACCAGATCCTGCACTTCATGGACAGTGACCAAGTTGCGAGGGACCCTGCTCTACCCTTGGTTGAAAATATAACTGACGTGAGGAGTCCTCCAGATTAACCCTGCCTGCTGCCAATGGCTGTGACTGGACCTCAAGCATGGCAGCTGCTTTACTATTCACCTCGATCCTGCAATGCCCTCCAGCACATGCACCACAGAGGGACTTTTAAGACCATGGGGTGACTGGCAGTGACTGTAGATTTCCTGGCAATTCCAGTATCTGCCACAGAGAAGTCATTTTTGCCAGGAGAGAGAGGTACACAGGATCTCAACAACAGCCATGGATTCTTACCATGTTGGACATGCAGGTTGGACACAAAGACCAAGAGGGTCTTTGGGAATTGTCCCACTAGCTGCCAAGGCCATCCTGGGAACAGTGTGACATGATTCCCCCACGCCAGGTGCTAAACCCGTCATCCCACCCACTCTTTACCTTCTCCTTGGTTTCCAGGGTTTCTGGATCCACTTTCTGCATGAAGTTGGTCTCGGTGCTGACATAATAGTCTCCCTTGTACACCACGTAGTTCACATTGGAGTTATCCGTTGGCCCTGAAACAAAATCCGAGAGTAATGCAGATGCATTAAGCTCACATCTCACTACAGCAAGTTAGGCATATTTAAACAAATAAACCAGTTTTCCTAATGACACAAATCCCTTTCAGGACAGGCAGGAGAGATTAAAACCATCTGGCCAGCAGGACCTGGTTACTTGACAGCCTTAGAGTGTGAGTGCACCTCACACTGCTGTGTCTGCACTGCACAGTTGACTCAGTCTGGGCACCTGAGCCCAGGTGGAAGCCTCCCCTCTGCACAGTCCTACCCACATTACGTCGTCCTCCTTGTTTCTGCACTCACCTGTCTCTCTCTGCAGGCCTACAGCAGGGTTTGATACATAATACTTAGTCCTGCCTTGAGTGCAGGGGACCGGACTAGATGACCTCTCGAGGTCCTTTCCAGTTCTATGATTCTACGGTTTTCTTTCTTTTCTATCTCAGTGATCTATAGCAGCACACAGGGCTCTACCTATGAGGGTGAGTTCATGCCAAAGAAAAGACTTGTTTTTAATGCAAACTGAAGAAATCTGATTCCTTTTGATTCAGGTACTACTAAGTCATTGTGCAGGCTCATTTCAGTGTCTTGCAACTAAAGGAAACCAATGATATTACAAACGGAATGCAGACCTGAGGGAAAGGCAACCCATGGCGAGGGCTGAGATATTCTTTATTATAAGGCCAGACAACCAGTTGCCAGTATTTATCAGAAAGCATGAGCAGAGAACCCAGATTGCACTCTGTACAGGAGGCCAGGTCAGCAATGTAAAAAGCAGAAGCAGGCCCCATAGTGGGACAATGCAATTCAAATTCAATGCAAGGGGCATTGTCCCATCACTTGGGACATTAATTGGACTGGACAAAATAACAGGAAATGTACAAAAGGGGATTATCTGTCACTGACTTCTAATGGGAGTGCAAGGGGAATTGATTGGAGGAGACCTGGGAGGCATTTTCCTTCTCTTAACTTCACTAGGGTCTTGTCTACACTAGAGAAGAAATCAGTTTGTAACTGAACTGGATGCACTGAAACAGTTTAAGACAAACATTTCAGCACCAACATGTGAAATAGATTTGTTTCACCCTGCACTCAAGCTAGCATTGTCCTAAACCATTTCAGCTGCAATGTCCTCTGGATATCTAGCCTACAATTCCTAGCTGAGCTCCTGGACGCATTCTAGATTGCAGAAGGCTATCAAAATGAACCAGTGGCTCTTTGACTGGTTATTAAACCCACTGACAGATGGCCTGTTGTAATTATTTATTAGAGCAGGTAGGGCATTTCTAGGTATGGACACAAGTGTTCTACAAATGTTCTAGAGCAGTGGTTCTCAAACTAGGGCTGCCGCTTGTTCAGGGAAAGCCCCTGCCAGGCTGGGACGGTTTGTTTACCTGCCGTGTCTGCAGGTTCAGCTGATCGTGGCTCCCACTGGCTGCGGTTCGCCGCTCCAGGCCAATGGGGGCTGCGGGAAGCGGAGCGGGCCAAGGGATATGCTGGCCGCCCTTCCTGCAGCCCCCACTGGCCTGGAGTGGCGAACCACAGCCAGTGGGAGCCACGATCAGCCAAACCTGCGGACGCGGCAGGTAAACAAACCGGCCCAGCCC
Organism: Eretmochelys imbricata; assembly: GCF_965152235.1. NCBI lineage: Eukaryota > Metazoa > Chordata > Testudines > Cheloniidae > Eretmochelys > Eretmochelys imbricata. The sequence continues at coordinate 15,718,965 of NC_135593.1, read as the reverse complement.
ACCAGGGGCTTTCCCTGAACAAGCGGTGGCCCTAGTTTGAGAAACACTGTTCTAGAGGCTTTAACCAATTTAATCTCCCAAGTGTAGACCAGACCAAAGGAGCAGTCAGTGGGCCCTGACTGATTTGCAGGGAAGGAATGGGATGCAGGCTGAGCTGCATTTGCTGGTTTCAGACAGGTAGCTTCGCCCCTCCTCTGTGCTTCACTCAGGAGACAGAGTAACAGCCGTGTTAGTCTGTATTCGCAAAAAGAAAAGGAGTACTTGTGGCACCTTAGAGACTAACCAATTTATTTGAGCATGAGCTTTCGTGAGTTAACTATATTTCCTTCAAATGTACCTGAAGCGAATCCTGTGAGTCACCATCCACAAATAACCTGGTTCTATCTAAGCAAACAATACACTATAAATTATTAAGGCTATGATTTTTTCACAGATATTTTTAGTAAAAGTCATGGACAGGTCATGGGCAATGAACAAAAATTCACGGAAGACGTGACCTGTCAGTAACTTTCACTAAAAACATCCCTGATAAAATGGGGAGGGAGGAAGGTCCAGCAGTGGGGGCTGGGGAGCTCCAGGGAATCCCCCGCCACCCAAGGGGGCTGGAGAGCTCCAGGGAATCCCCCGCCACCCATGGGGGCTGGGGAGCTCCAGGGAATCCCCTGCCACCCTGCAGGACTGGGAGCTGGTGTGGGCCTGCTGGGAGCTGGGACAGTCCTCCACTGTGGCAGCTGGGCTGCTGCAGGGCCCCAATGTCACGGAGGTCACAGAATCTGTGACTTCCATGACATCCGTGACATACTCATAGCCTTAACTATAATCCTACAGCTAATGGTACGTCCACTTCGGTGTGCCATCCTCTCCTCACCCATATCACCCTCCCGCCCCTTACCGCAGGAAGGAAAGGAATAACCTACATACCCTAAAAGCTTAGCAAGGTGTGGGGCTTTCAAGACAGGTTTGTACTAAAACCAGCAGATTGTAAGATGCTCATTACGGCACCCTACAGGGTGTTGCTTGTGAGAGGAGGTGCAGAATTTACACAAACCCTGGAACAAGGTGAATCAAATTTGGTAACAAACCCAAAGGTTAAGTAAATGGCATCAAAGGGACCAATGGCGAGAGGTGCTGAGCTACCAGGGCTCCTGTCAACTTCACCTGGAGCTCTGGGTGCCCCCAGCACCTCTGGAGACCAGGCCCAAGGTGCACAAACAGTGAGCTACATTTCTGATTCTGGGTGGAAACAACATGGGGGGGGGGGAAGGGGAGCCAAAATCCCAAGTTAAGTGTGTCTATTTCAGCTGAGTTTGGCTTGGAGTTGTTTCTTCAGAGGGGTGATCCCCACAGAAACATGACCACTCAAAGCAAAACCACTAAAACTTCCACACAGCTCCCTTCAAACCTAAAAACTGTTCCTCCAAACAAATATCACCCACTTGGGATGCATACCACCTCCAAAAACTTTGCTTTCAACTAAGGAACATACTTACGTGGCATCTCAAACCACGAAATGAAGCGACCAAAGATGCTCTTGCATGGGTCCGGCATAGCCAGGGTTCCGAACTCCGAGACCATGATCCGATTGTGCTGGCTGTTAGTCACATAGGAATCACTCTGCAGGAACTTGCTCCTGTAAGTCACGATGCCATTTTCCAGTTGGAACTGATGCAGCAGGGCCATGCCATCAAACCAATGGTTAAATCTTCCAGCCGAGCAGAGAAACAAAATTACAAGAAGGATCAGTGCAGTGCCGCATCCTCCCACGCCTTCTTCTAAGACCCTGGTGTTTGTTATTATCTGCGCTATAATCTGAGAACCAGATCCTACAAACACTTTTATCATGAAACAACTTTGTGTGTGTCTGTGTGTTTGTGTGTGTGTAAGAGAGCACGAACACAACGGAAAAACTCATGCAGCTACTCATGTGCCTACATGTTTGCAGGCACAGGGTCCAAGTTTAGAGACAGGCTCAAATTCTCAAAAGCATCTAGGGGTTTGTCTACACAGCAAGCTACAGCAAGTCTCAGACCCCAGGTGCTAAAAATAGCTGTGTAAACATTTGGGCTCAGGCTGGAGTTCAGGCTCTAAAGCCTGGAGGGGGGATGAGGGGCTTCAGATCCCAAGCCCAAACATCTACCCAGCTGTTTTTAGGATGTATTAGCAGCAGTATTGTAAGCAAGACACAAGAAGTAATTCTTCCTCTCTACTCCACGCTGATTAGGCCTTGACTGGAGTATTGTGTCCAGTTCTGGGTGCTTCATTTCAGGAAAGATGTCGACAAATTGGAGAAGGTCCAGAGAAGAGCAACAAAAATGATTAAAGGTCTAGAAAACATGACGTACGAGGGAAGATTGAAAAATTGGGTTTGTTTAGTCTGGAAAAGAGAAGACTGAGAGGGGATATGATAACAGTTTTCAAGTACATAAAAGATTGATACAAGGAGGAGGAAGGAAAATTGTTCTTTTTTACCGCTGATGATAGGACAAGAAGCAATGGGCTTAAATTGCAGGAAAGGAGGTTTAGGTTGGACATTAGGAAAAACTTCCTGTCAGGGTGGTTAAGCACTGGAATAAATTGCCTAGGGAGATTGTGGAATCTCCATCACTGGAGATTTTTAAGAGCAGGTTGGACAAACATCTGTCAGGGATGGTCTAGATAATACTTAGTCCTGCCTTGAGTGCAGGGAACTGGACTACATGACTTCTCGAGGTCCCTTCGAGTCCTATGATTCTGTGAAGCACAACAAGCCCCATAAGTCTGGCTGTAGACCCAGACTTTGAGACTTGCTGTCACAGGCTGCTGCTTGCAGTACAGATGTATCCTAAGAGTAAGTCTGCACTGGAATAAAAGACCTGCAGCATGGCCATGGCTCTCCCGGATCAGCTGACTCGGGCTCGCAGTGGTTGGGCTGCGGGACTAAAAATTGCTGCGTAGACCTTTGGGTTTGGGCTGGAACCCAGACACTATGGCCCTCCCCATACGTGGATCCTGGAGCTCAGGCTCCAGCATAAGCCCAAATGTCTGTGCAGCAATTTTACAGCCCCGCAGCCTAAGCCCATTGAGCCCAAGTCAGCTGACCTGGGCTAGCCACGGGTGTTTAATTGCTGTGTAGACGTGCCCTAAGTGGCTTAAGCGTCTAAGTCTCATTTCCAAAAGTGACTTTCGGCACCTAGAAGCCTGAGTTCCGTTCACTTTCAATGACTCAACCTCCTAAGTGCTCAAGTGTCTTTTGAAAATGGGCCTTAGTGCTTCTGAGAACGTTACCCACAAGCTTTCATGGACTGAAACTATGTTGTTCTACAAAGCCCCTGCATGCTTATGGTGCTGCAGAAATAGAACACAAATTAGGGTTGTCTTCACTAACTCTTAGTGCATGGCAAGCTGGGGTGTAAATCTATCCTCACGAGCCTGCTGTGAGCTGAATGTCTAACCAGTCCCTAGTATGCTTTGGTCTACTCCTGTTTTGTTATTTAAACCCCTTGAGCAAGAAACAATCTGGGAGCAATGGGCCAAACTACAGCACTTTGCAGAATTCCATCCCCTCCACAGAGGAGAAGATGCCCTGTGAGGCCTTTTGAAGAAGACCAGTTTTTCAGAGGTAGAACATCAGGTGTGCTAATCTCCATCAGCCACTCTTGCTCCCATCCAGTCAATGTGAAGATGAGCCAGCTCTGTGGGTTTGCTTGAGTGACAGACCATCAGTCAAACACTGGCTTGGGTTCTAACTTGTTAAAAATATAGATCTACATTTTTTTGTTTTGAAATGAAAGAACACCAACCAGCGTGAGGGCTGGGTTTGTTTTTATAGCCACATAAACAGCTTAGTGTAATCAGGATGGCAAATCATGCCTGGGACTACAGGGTGGGCATGGGAAGTGGCTGTTACAGACAGAGCACTGGGAGTCAGGATGCCAGGGTTTCATCCCCAGCTTTGTTAGCTCATGTTGTGGCCTTTCGCTGGTCACGGCCTCCTTTAAACTGTGGAAAAACACCTTCCTACTTCCCAGGGAGGTCACGAGGATTAATGAATCTGGCTAGTAAAGGTGCTGAAAGCTTCTTGATGAGAGAAGAGTTTGTATTAGAAGAATGGGATCTATAAGCATTTCCTCATGGTCACACACCTTCAGCGCTAAGGAAGGCCCCTAATGGCTGTGATGCATTTGTGCAGGTGCCTTCTAGATTTGACCAACCCCCAGCCTGGAATCATTAGAAAGTACAATCAAATCTAGACTTACTTCTCCTCTCCAAACTCAAACTTCCCAGGCCCATTCCTTAGCAGGCTGCCATTGAGCCACTTTGGAATGTGCCCTTTGACCTTTGTCAGGATGGGCTGAGGAGTCTCTTCCACGCTTCTCATTAGTGGCGAGATGCATTGCAAACCCTTCCGGTTGCTGAAGGTGAGCGGTTCCTGTTGTGGGCTCGGCAGAAAGTCCTTTAGAACTGCGAAGAACAAATAAGAAGTTAGAAGACAGCAAGTGACTAAGGCCCTTAGTGCTAAAGGCTACAGACTGACAGCCACCAGCCTAGATATCTGCAAGTCGGTCTTGGAGTTCCATGACAAAAGCATCCTGCAAATAACCAAAATGCAACCGATGTTCAAAATAAAACTCTGCTTCCAGAGTTTCTGTCACCGCCATGGGGAGCTGAAAATTCAGTGCATTAAATCTTACCGTGATTAATCCAGCACAGACACCTGCAAGGTGCTTTTGTATGTTGCAGAGAGGGAGGAAATGAACTTTTCAGGAAGACTAAGCTAATATAATTTATTTGAACATGTAACAACAGTAAGTGAGACAGACATTTGTTACAACCATCTAGAGACAGAGACTATAATGTGCCCAGAAATAAATATGTTTCAACCTAAATAGAGAGAACACAAAGTGGTGCTTATAGATTCCCCGGAAAACCTCATGCTGAACTCCTCCAAAGGCTCTGCTCTTCCACCAACACCAGTGTAAGAGGATCTGTTACAGAGTCTATGCAGGCACCTAGGTCTCCCCATTGAGTGACGGTCCATTGTAGTACCAGGTGGGCTGGGCACAATGCAGGTATAGAAAGCAGTACAGAGGAGCCACCCTAGCACTACTACAGCCCAGACCCAGGCTCAGCCAGCCTGGGAGCAGTGTGCAGGGAACATGCTCAGTCCCAGGGGTTTCCAATCAGTGGTGGGAGGTGATGCATCGGTGCAGGGCAGTACCTCTCAGTCAAGCTGTCAAGACTTCATTATCAAATGTATTTCTCTGTTCACCTAGGTACCTTGGTGATGGGTGCATTAGAAATGCAGAGGAGACCGGACACAGGGGAACATTTTTATACAGCTTGTTACTTAGTTAACTGGCTCCCATGGCCCCAGGGTGGCTCTGAACACACACTGTAGAGGCATAAAAAGCAGAAACATACCCCGAGAGAGCAAGATCACTATGTTCATGCCCTAGGGGATACATGCAGCTTGTCAGAGATGCAACAAGTCAGATGTCACACATGACTCAGCAGGTGGGGCGAGGGCACATCTAAGTATCTGCCGGGGACCTGTCCCTCCTTCAAAGTAGGTTAGTCACATCTAGGCAAAAGGCACTTTAGTCCCCTAACAGTCATGCCTGCTACTTGCTTTTGGAAACCAAGAAGAATTAGCTTTGTTTGTAAAAAATAAAACAAACTCTCTGTATAGTTGCTGACTGGGATATGGGATTGGCCACCTCCATAAAAGTCACCATTAGAACAAACAGCCTTCTCTGTTTTTTTGTCATGCAAGACCCCTTTTTAATCGTGGCACCAGCAAATCACCTGCTAGGCGGAAAGTCCCCTGTGCTGCAACAACTGTAGAACAAAGGTCAGTTCATTGCAGGAGCTTCTGCTTCTTAGCAGCTTTCTCCTCTATTTTACAGATCGCATTCTTTCCCCCTTCTGTGGCATTGTTCTCTCTTAAGATTCCTGTTTCTTACCTGCTCTGAGAGCCAGACAGCTTCCCCTCCACTGGGGTGATTCCTGTGTACAGGATTAGATGTTCTGTATTCCAAGTGCAAAAGCTTGACGTGGGAGTGAAACAACTCTCCAGAAGAGACCTGGTTGCACAGCATTAGCATACACCTTTCTGATCCCTGAGGTGAAAGCAGCCAGCCCCATGCCTATGTATTACAGCATCAGAGCTGAACAGTGAATAAAACCTTCTGCAACAATTCTCTTTTCTCAAGATATTTCCATTATACCTGTCACTGTCATATCTGAGCCTTAATTTTTATACCAACCCACATAAGTGGTTTTGCCATAGACCCAAATTCTCTCTCCTCCCATCATTTCCAGTAAAGTGTTTTTTAAAGAGTGCCTGATTGCAACATCTTACACTGTGAAGGCAACAGTTAGTGTCATGCACAGCAACAGAGAACAAGCTGAACAGATGCCTGGAATGAGATGGACTGTCCTCCAGCTGAAGTCTTTAAATCAAGACCAGACACCTTTCTAAAAGATCCAGTTCCCTTCAACCAGAAGGTATTGTGCTGGATGCAGGAACAGAAATTCTTCAGCCTGCATTATGCAGAAGGACAGAATGGATGATCACAATGGTTTCTTCTGGCTAGGAACTATATATACAAAAAGATGGGGTTTAAATTAGCTGTTATGACTCAAGAACAAGATCTTGGAGTCATTGTGGATAGTTCTCTGAAAACATCCACTCAATGTGCAGCAGAGGCCAAGCAAAGCTAACAGAACATTAGGAACCATTAAAAAAGGGATAGATAATAAAACAGAAAATATCGTAATGCCACTATATAAATCCATGTATGCCCACACCTTGAATACTGTGGGCAGTTCTTGTCATCCCATCTCAAAAAAGATATATTAGAATTGGAAAAAGTACAGTGAAGGGCAACAAAAATTATTAGGAGTATGGAATAGTTTTCCTACTAGGAGAGATTAAAAAGACTTGGACTGTTCATCTTAGAAAAGAGATGACTAAAGAGGGATATGATCGAGATCTATAGACGTACATATAAAAGCATGTATGGTATGAAAAAGTGAATAGGGAAGTGTTATTTACCCCTTCATATAACACAAGAACTAGGGGTCATCCAGTGAAATTAATAGGCAGCAGATTAAAAACAAACAAAAGGAATACTTCTTCACAAAATACAGTCAACCTGTGGAACTCATTGCCATGGGATATAGTGAAGTCCAAAAGTATAACTGGGTTCAAAAAAGAATTAGATGAGTTCATGGAGGATAGATCCATCAATGGCTCCTTGCCAAGATGGTCAGAGACACAACCCCATGCTCCCGGTGTCCCTAAACCTTCAACTACCAGAAGCTGGGACTAGACCACAGGGGATGGATAACTCCAAATTGTCCTGTTCTGTTTATTCACTCTGAAGCATCTGGCACTGGTCAGTCAGAATACAGGCTACTGGGCTAGTTGGACCATTGGTCTGACCCAGTATGGCCATTCTCATGTTCTTAAAATCTGCAAATCTGGTCTACGCTCAAAAATTGCTCACTGCTAACAATGGATGTCAGTCACAAGTTCAGCAGCACAGTTTAACAACTAGCAGAGTTTGACTAGCAAGTCAAAGCATGGACATCAGTGCTATTATGTTCACAGCACACAGAGAATTAGATAAGCACATAAATACCCTTGATGAAAGGTTGCAACATAACACCATTTCATTTCTTAGAATTCAGAACAATAACACACAAGAACCCCAAAACAGAGAAAGAAAAAACAGGCTACTCTCTATAGCAGTGAGACAAAGCTCACCCTATCTTGCTTTAAATTGGCTCTTTCCAGATTGATACCAATTGCACTGACTGCAAGCAGGACCAGAAACCTCCAGCCCCACTGTCAAGTGATAGTTTGCAACTCCCCACATTCCACAATCCAACACAAGTGTTGTTTCAGACACCTGTGATTAAAACTTAATCCATGCAGGGGTTAACCAAGGGTTTCCAGAATCATGCTGAAAAGTTTAGACTGGTGTACCTTTGCTGTCCGACTGCACCTCAGCCCAGTGCTGGCACCCATTGTCAGCAATGTGTAGTTCTTCCTCATATAGACTGCGATAGAGTGGGCTGAGGTCTTGATAGGTTCATGGTATTATAATTTTTAGTCTATGGTAACCCCACAATGTACTGGGTACTTTCCTGACATTCAAGAAGGGACAGTCCCTGTCCCCAGGAGCTTACAATTACACGCAGTAGAAAGAGGTATGGGGAAGGGGAACCTTACAGAGGAAAGGGACGTTGCTTAGTGCACATTGACTAGGAAGCTATTCTGTGTGAAGGGGCAGCTGGGGAAAGCAGACAGACAAAGGGAGCAGCCAGAACAGAAACTTGGGCAGAGCACGAGGAGCTGGGCATGTAGGGGGAGATGAGGAAATGCAGTAATTCGTAAAGTGTTTTGAAGACATAAAATGAAACGCAGAGCTTTTCTTGGGCTTTTGAGATGCAGCTGGGCCAAGCCCTGAAAGGGGGGAACTGCAAAGATATGATGCAGGAGAGTGGAAGTCAGCAGAGCAACAGAGAAAGGCGGCAACAGGAGGGACCCTGGCAGGAGAGCCCAGGTGGGCTGCAGCAGGCTTGCAAGTTGTGCACACCCCTGGCTAACTGAGCCACCTATACATCCTGTAAGGGGGTGTTGTGTCTTTTGGTCTTTACCCAACAAATGTAATACGAAGGAACTATATGAGCACAGTTGTGGGGGTGGGGGAGGGTCTAAGTAACCATGCTTACTATGTAGATTGAACATGCCAGGCCTAGCTCCATACACACAGGGACTGGGTGGCTTCTGACACATAAGGAACAGTCAGGGCTACTAGAGAGTTCACAAACTATTTAAAGGGATACTATCCAATTCTTCTACACTACAGGGGGAATCTTTGCTCCCAGGGGACTTTAGAACTCAGTCTCTGATCCTTTGCCTTGCAGAGAGAGCTGAAAACATGACTAATATAAACCAGCTGCTGAGACTGGACTGGGCTCCACATTTGGAGCATGAACGGGCAGATTTTACCTAGGGAATATCATGTGCATCACAGACTGAGGAGGAGCATTTCTGAGGAATCCCCTTGTTGAAATGTTGGCCACACATCCCAGTTAACAGGTGCAGCAGCCCATGGCAGGCACAGATTGAGGAGAACTCTCTTAAACCAACACTTACTCAGTTTGTGGGCTCAGCCAGCCGAGCTCACAAGGCCTCATCAGCACAAAGAGACAGGTGTGGTTCAGCATTTGGTTTAGATTAACCCGTATTGACTAAGGTTTAGCTGTAAGCATAACAAGGACAAACAGTGGCCAGCAATGGTACAGCTAAGCCCCTTCCTGAAACAGAAATATTTCCTAGTGCAAGCAAGGCCTGAGGCTGAAGAAATTCTAGACAATATTAAAATTCCATCTCTTATGAGGTGGCATTTCCTATCAGGAAGCAATTCCTTCTGACAAAACCAATCACTTTCACCACCTCAGCTATATCTTCCAGCCTCCCTCCTTTAATCCTTGAGATTAAATTAAATTGCTGCACAAATGATCTGTAAATCTCCAAAGCCGGATGTCTAGTTCTTCAGAGACAAATTCAGCAATCAGTACAAGAGAACAGAGGAAGGACAATTCAGCAAGAAACTGGTTGACAAGCTGCACTTTTGTAAGCTTGCTTGTTCAGATCTGCTACTAAGGACAGGTAAGGTTGCATGTTGTCCTGAAGGGATATGGCAATTTACCCTCCTACAATGTGGATATCTGGCTCACCAATCCTCAAATCCTTCTTAGATCTCTAATATGAGACTGCAGCTAGATAAATAAGTCAGGTTGCAGGGCTAAAGTAATTATCCTGCAACATATAGCTGCCTCTCCCTCTTAAAACTCAATTAAATTCTATTAAATCCCATATAAAATAATTCATCCAATCCCAACATTAATGCTGATAAAAATCCATTAGAAATAAAGAGAGGGAGTCTTTTCATACAAGCTGAAATCTGACAGCTATACAGACTGATAGAGGCATTTATAGAGGAGTTGGTTGAGATATTCTAGCTGTAAAACATTTTCATTTCAAAATTTTAAACAGGGAGGCTGCAGTTCCACTAAATAGACATTTCTGCAGAGTTGTTACGGTCTAGGATCCAGAACGGGAACTGAGTAGACTCTGTTCTGTAGATTTTTCCCTATCTCCAAAATGTGAGTACTCCAGCTCATCTCTCAACACCTAACCTCCCCAAAAATGGTCCCCGCAACTCACACGAATCAGATTTGGGCAGAATTCAAGGACAAATCACATAGCATTCTTTTAAACAGTGTTTGGCTCAAAGAGGAGCTGGGTTTGTCCACAGAAGCTTAAGCTGAGAGCATAGTTACATTTATATCCTTAGAACAGTTAACAGTAAGGCAAGCAGCTGGCAAAACTACCATAAAGTGATATAATTTTAAGATGAAGACCCAGACACCATTAGAAAAAGGCAACATACAAAAGGAAAACAAGTGGGCTTTGTACCCTGTTTCTTGAGATGAACAAAGCCTGATACATTCTTTGTTAAACATTTGTTTTAATCAGATATCCCTCAAAATCCTGTTTTTCATGGAAAACTCTACGGATAACTGGAGAGCTAGCAGAATTATGGCTGACTCTGGGGAAGTGACACCAGCTAGAGTGAAAAAGGGATTTTTATTCAGACTGTTTAGGGGTTTTATCACAACCTGTTTCACTCAAATGCCTGAACAAACAACAGGAAGAAAAGATCTTGTTACAGATTCAGTATTCAGCTAGAGGTTGAGAAATCTCATTCTACGTCCTTGGGGTCTCCAACCAGACTACCAGCAAAAACAATACTGGGAAGACCTAGTATTGCCAATTAGGTACAAGGGGGGAGGGGGCAGGGGGAAACCTCAGGCCTTTTTTGCCCAACTCATAGAATCAAAACAGGGCACAGTCTCATATGCCTCCCTGTACAGCTCATCTTTAAGGATGATTTAGATATAATGAAAGCAGGTAGGGGGAGATGCTGAGGGATGGACTATCCAAGAGATCCCCACCCTAAATTATAGAGTGATTCAAGAATCCACCTTCAAACGTACCATGGCCTTTGTAAGTTAGAACTGTGGAAGTTTCACATACACGCTGCCTTGATAGCTTTGCTTTGAGAAATATAGCTCTTCTATCAAAATATAACACAAGAAGGCCACAGACACATGCAATATTGGATCTTTCAGTGGAAAACACTTTACTTTACCAGCTCTGAAATGGTGGGGCCAGAGGTTGTTACAGATAGCACTGAAGCCCAGCACTAACATTCCTCAGACATTTTGTGTTGATAATTCCGTCTTTATATTTTCCATCTCCATTCTGATAAAGAACTGACTGATATTGGATTTCTTGTCATGCCTCACAAATTTAGCAACAGATTTGATTAAAGAGTTATCCTCTGGGGCTGGCTCCTAACTTCGTATCCTGAGATACACCCTGGATAACATCATCACAAGACAGGCTTGGAAAAATATCCAACCTCTTGATGTTCATGGGAGCGGCCCTTTGATTCTACCAAAAAAAAATTCAGCAGGGAATCTGGTTAATTCCTTTCTTTTACAGCTCACCTCCAGATTGCAATGAGTGATGACAGATCTCTCTGTTAAACAAGCAGCAGATTTAAAATTGTGTAGTGGTAGCATACACTGCTGAGTCCCCTGGAGATACTGCACAGAACTCCAAATGGTGGCCTCTTCCTGCCTCCTGTGGTGGGTGATCCAACGGTGGGTGATCCAAACTTCAGAGGGGGCCCCTGCCCCAAGCAGCCATTTCCCTGTTACAACCCACTGACACTTCCCTCATACAACAGACTCCCTGCAGAGACGCTGCTGTTTACTGATGGTTTCCCGAGCTCTAAACCTGTATTTTCCATTTATAATCTGATATAATCTGTGCAATGCATTTGCTCCTCCTGTTTATTAGCTTGCAAAATAACTAGGGATCTCCGTGCTGTCTAGCAAACTCATTGTATCATTTAATTCCTAATTTCTATTAGAAATAAAATTCCTCTACTGACCTGTCTCCAGCAGCAGTTCTAAGAGCAGGAGATCCGTCAGTCCCGTGCAGGAGGGAGAGAAGGGGATTCTTACCTGGGATGGATTTCATCAAACAGCAGAGGAAATGTCCCACATTCACAGGCAGGAGATTGATGGCAAACAGAAGGATTTGGGAAAACATCTGGAAGATCCTCAGCTCTGAAGAAAGCCTCAGATCCAAGGGTATCTGGGAAAGATGGTATTGTGCAGCTGGCTCCGATGGATGTGTTGAGTAGGACTGGCTGAGGCCATCACTTCAGAATAAAAGCCTGTACAATGGTAGGGATGAGCCTGCACAGTGCAGCAGATAGCTAAACCAATGTTGTGGTTTAAGTGCACCTGCAGGTCTCTAGCTGCTCATGAGGGGGCGACTTTATTCTCAGAACCAGTCTCCCTTAGAAATAAATCCTAAGGCAAAAGCTGCTGCTCTGGAGCTATCAGTTGCTCTAGGCAGCTCAACGGTGCTTATGTCCTTATGCAGATTGGGCTAGGTAAGTATTATGTATGATGTATAGTTAAGACTGCACATTTCCCAGCTCTGACAGGCAGGACTTTACTGAAGAGCTTTGCATAAAACATAATAGTTCCACCAGTAAGCAAACTATCTGTAGCTTTCAGAATGATTTTCTTTTCGCTACAGAAAGTCAGGGGCTCCCAGCAGAGACTGTTCTGTTCAGATCCTGATGAAGAATTATTAGCACTTAGTGCTTTTCAAACTGTTTCTGCAAAATACTTTCCAAGCATAAGTCAAACCTCAAAACATTCACATATGGCACTATTCCTATTTTATATTAACAAACTGAAGCATGGAGTTATCAGGTGCATAAGTTAGGTCGCAGTAGTACTGATGCCATGATACTTTATTGTGAGTGGTGCTGGGGGATGTGGGAGTGCATATAAGGAGGGAAGAAACAATATATGTGCCCAGGTACCCAGGCCTCCAGGCAACCTTGATAAAGGATGGCATCTTTCTCTTCAAAAATCCTTTCCACTTAGTCTCAGCAGTCAGTTCAGGAGCTGGGTGACCTTTTTTACCTAATGACAGGTTTCAGAGTAGCAGCCGTGTTAGTCTGTATCCGCAAAAAGAAAAGGAGTATTTGTGGCACCTTAGAGACTAACCAATTTATTTGAGCATAAGTTTTCGTGAGCTACAGCTCACTTCATCGGATGCATGCAGTGGAAAATACAGTGGGGAGATTTTATATACACAGAGAACATGAAACAATGGGTGTTACCATAAACACTGTAACGAGAGTGATCAGGTAAGGTGAGCTATTACCAGCAGGAGAGAAAAAAAAAACCTTTTGTAGTGATAAGCAAGGTGGGCCATTTCCAGCAGTTGACAAGAACATGTGAGGAACAGTGGGGGTGGGGGAAGGGGAAATAAACATGGGGAAATAATTTTACTTTGTGTAATGACACATCCACTCCCAGCTTTATTCAAGCCTAATGTAATGGTGTCCAGTTTGCAAATTAATTCCAGTTCAGAGGCTCGTTCACCTGCACATCTACCAATGTGATATATGTCATCATGTGCCAGCAATGCCCCTCTGCCATGTACATTGGCCAAACCGGACAGTCTCTACCTAAAAGAATAAATGGACACAAATCAGACGTTAAGAATTATAACATTCAAAAAACAGTCGGAGAACACTTCAATCTCTCTGGTCACTCGATTACATACCTAAAAGTGGCAATTCTTCAACAAAAAAACTTCAAAAACAGACTCCAACGAGAGACTGCTGAATTGGAATTAATTTGCAAACTGGACATCATTACGTTAGGCTTGAATAAAGACTGGGAGTGGATGTGTCATTACATGCTTTTAAAATTGTGCTGCATCTTCATTTCACAATTAAGTGAGAATGATCCCATAATATACATTGCTAGTTCTGAACGTATGTACACTTGGATACTAACTTCTCCTGGTCTTTTAGAAGCTAAAGGTTGTGACACATTTGAAAAAGTGAGTGAAGACTGTGGGGTTATATATCTGCCTCCCTATATTTGCATCTGTAACATTCCCTTCCTTCCACCTTGATACCTTGCAGTTGCTTGTTTGGATAAGGATATAGAGCCCTGGATGCCAGAAGTTGGGAATAGGTGACAGGGGATGGAACACTTGATGATTACCTGTTCTGTTCATTCTCTCTGAAGCACCTGGCATTGGCCACTGTTGGAAGATAGGATACTGGGCTAGATAGACTTTTGGTCTGACTCAGTATGGCCGTTCTTATGTAATAAACAGCCAAAAAGTATTTTGTTCCATCCTAGAGAGTGAACATATATTGCCACAATCCACATAGGCACATAAATCCAAATCTAAATATAGTTTTCAGTTCCCATTTGTAATTATGCAAAACCCAATATGTAAGAATACTAATGAATCTTTCAGAACATACGGGTACAGTTCCCTGCACTACTTTAAGTGTTTGTGTTATCACACCTATTAAGTGCTGGCTTGTCCACAGCCCATGAAGGACCCACTACCAGACTCAGAATCTCTTTTCAAGCAGTTTTATTTTTCAAACCCCAGGGTATGTCTACATTGTGTTTTAAAACTTGCAGCAGTGAGTCTCAAAGCCTGGGTCTACTACAGACTCAGTCAAGCTGATTCTAAAAACAGGCGTACAGACTGTAATGGCATACTACATTGTATTATGCTATTCAGCCACTACATGGTGCTATGTGCAACTTCCCTTATTTAGGCTAACCTCAACCATATATGGCAGTACATTAAAGGATCTTATACCCAGTGTATCTCTTTGGGAAGGAAGCTCCGTAGTCAGTCCATATCTGGCACAGGCATCTGACTTGCTAAGTGGCAGCCCTAAAATCTACCGTGTACAAAGTTTACATAACACACACATTTGGGCTCAGGAGCCCACCCACATCCCTGGGCTTCAAAGCCCAAGCTCCACCCAAGCCCAAACACCTACATAGCTGAATTTTTAGTGCCATAGCACAAGCCCCATGAGCCTGAGTCTGTGGACCCGGGCTCTGAAACTCATTGCCACAGATTTTAAAGTGCAACGCAGACGTATCCCAAAACAACAACAGTTCCCCAGCCCACCCTGGGCTACAGCTCCCAGGGAATTTCCCCCTTTGCCTTTCTTAGGCCTTCCTGCTTCACATCTTATTGCACAAAAAGGACTGAGAAAGGCAAAGGGGGAAATTCCCTGGCAGCTGTAGACCATGGTGGGCTGAGTAATTCTTTTGTTGTTTTTGCTTATGCTTGAAAAATAAAACTGCCTGAAAAGAGATGCTGGGTGTGGCAGTGGGTCTGTCGTGGGCTGAGACAAGCAAATACCTTATACACCTATTGCTGGGAAAACAGAACCCTGAACACAAAATCAGGTTGCTAAAGGAAGGATTCTGGGAAAACATGTGAGATTCACCACTTAGTAAGCATCCTTATAGAAGATGGAAGACTGAATATTGAAGTCAGCACCAGAACAGCAAGAGCAAAAGACATTCTGGAAGAATAAACATCTGATCAGAAAGCACATAAATTTGGAGACTAAATTCTAACTCTTAAAACTTACATTTGGCCTGTATCAAATTATGGCTGTGAAACATGAACATTCCAACAATCAGTAACAAAGAGACTATAAGCCTTAGAATTATGATCTTATGGAATAATTCTGAAAATATGATGGATAACCACATAATCAATGAAAAGGTATTGGAGATCATTGGAACTCAGTAAATATTATTTAAAGAACTTATGAAAAGAAAGATTTGATTTACAGGGCACACTTTCAAGAAGTTCAGCAGGCAATGCATGTTCATGGGCACTGGAAGGGAAAGTTAATGACGAAGAATATGAGGCAAAAAAAGATCTTTGGATGGATGAAGTGAGCTGTAGCTCACGAAAGCTCATGCTCAAATAAATTTGTTAGTCTCTAAGGTGCCACAAGTACTCCTTTCCTTTTTGTGGTATCCTGGGTAGATCAAAAGGACTATTCATCCATATAAAAATTACCAGAGGATTGTCCAGAATGGGTTCCATGGTTGCTAATCTCCTGTAATTGAGATGCCACAGAAGAAGAAGAAGAAAAAGAGGATGTCACCGCATCCCTTCTCTTCTGCCTCTCCACACCCACTGCCAAAAAGAAAGTTTTAAAATGCAGGCATGAAATCTGGGCCTCTATTGAAGTCAACTGAAAAACTCTCATTTACTTCAGCAGGCCTAATATTTAACCCCAGGCCTATTTGCTATTTTTAAAGTACATTTATATTCTGTTACTGATCTGAAATTTTACACTTTTTTTTTAAAATTTACTAAGGCAGTACAGTTTAAACAGTGGAGGAGAAGCTTAAAGGAAAAGTAATTGCCAGTTAAGCTTTGCTGATTAGATCTGGCAGGTTTAAAGCCAATTAATTTTCAGTTCAAACCTCCCTCAGTAAAACTGGAAAGCGGATTGTGGTGGGAAAGATGCCAGTTGGAGTCCATAGGTAATTCATTCCTCAGTGACAATGTGGAACAGTTTTAGATTCATTGTAGGTGATAAAAACAGTTTTGTTTGTTTCTTCCCCCAGTAAATCTTGAGATATTTGAGAGAGGCGATTAGTAAAGATCACCATCAGTGTGGACAAGATAATAAAAACAGCAAAATGATACTCTGGTATATCAGAGAAGGGAACTAAAATAATCAGCAAGGAAACTACTGTGCTGTGAACACTACTATCTATATAGAAGTGTGAAGAACACTAACAGGCAGCCACCAGGCACACAGAAGGAGCACACTGATACTTTTAGCCAGTAAGATGGTCACTGCAGATTCTTTTTTCAACTGAGAGAAATTGAAACATGAAGTCAGCCAGTTGGTCAGTTTCTACACTGATGAAAAGACTTTTTATAAAATCAACAGAGAAGGAGAAACCTTTTTCTCTAAGGAAATGTTCTAAAGATTCTGGACATATTATTTTAAAGGATGTTCTATAACAGGGGTGGCCAACCTGTGGCTCCAGAGCCACATGAGACTCCTCAGAAGTTAATATGTGACTCCTTATATAGGCACCAACTCCAGGGCTGGAGCTACAGGTGCCAACTTTCCAATGTGCCGGGGCGGGGGGGCCTCAATGCTCAACCCCTGGCTCTGCCACAAGCCCTGCCCCCACTCCACCCCTTCCTGCGTCCTCCCCTGAGCCTGCCGTGCCCTTGCTCCTCCTCCCCCCGCCCCAGCCTCCTGCATGCCACAAAACAGCTGATCGGGAGGTGTGGGGAGGGCTGCTGGTGGGTGGGAGGCACTGGGAGCAGGGGGGAGGAGGAGCTGATGGGGGGCTGCTGACGTATTACTGTGGCTCTTTGGCAATGTACATTGGTAAATTCTGGCTCCTTTTCAGGCTCATGTTGGCCACCCCTGTTCTATCAAAAGCTAAAACTTTATAAAATTAGTTGATTTTTTAAAAAATAACCAAGTTGATAATATTCCTTTGGGTAGTTGCCTAAATGTACATAGGGAAGAGATGGATGTTTTGTTCTTCTTTGGAGGAATTTCATCTAACTTTAATTCCATGTATTTGCTACCCAGATATGATGATGATAAGCACTTTAGAAATGCATAAAAGTGACTATTTCAAAGTCAGACAAACTTCATGTCTGCCCATTAAAAAAAACCAAAAACATGTCATAAGAATTTTTTTTATTTTTGGCAATTCACTTAACTATGCAGTGTATAGTTTACCAATACCAAGTCCAGGTATTGTGGACATGACAAATGACTTTACTTTCAATGTGTCTTTGGACTATAAAGCGCAGTCACTAGAACAGAGTCCCAACATATGTAACATCTTCTGCAGATGCTTATACCTTGGGTGACATAGGTTATGAATATTTTACAACTCAGATGCAAAAAGAATACGACATGACTACACAAAAACAAGGATGATTCTTCAAAGATGAACACCTTGCATTTAATTGAACCTTAATGCCTGACTGTGCAATCATACTTATAAGACATGCACTTATATCTATAAATTATAGTCCTATTAAATAGATTTTAGAATTTTGCAAAGCACTTCAAAAGTAATAGTATTGGACAGTGTTCTGTAAAAAAATAATGTTACTGGTAAAGAATTTAACTATGTGATGCAGTGGGTCTTTTGTGAGCTCTAATCTTTACTGATACTATAAATGTTATGACCAACATTTTCAATACTTGCATGCCTCAAGTTAGACACCTAAATCCATAGTTAGGTGCCTAA
Organism: Eretmochelys imbricata; assembly: GCF_965152235.1. NCBI lineage: Eukaryota > Metazoa > Chordata > Testudines > Cheloniidae > Eretmochelys > Eretmochelys imbricata. The sequence goes on along the minus strand of NC_135593.1, from coordinate 15,700,716 downwards.
ATAAGTGGCCTGGTTGCCACAGATGTAAGCACTGGCGATGAACTCCCTTTGACTTTAGTGGAAGCTGTGGATGCTTGGCACCAATGAAAGTCTGATTATGTTTATTTAGGTGCTGAAATAAGGATTTAGGTGTCTAAATTCAGAAACAAGAGTGCTGACCTGTCCTTTTTATCGTCATTATACTTTATAAAGTAAACAATTTGGATGGAGTTTTGTGAAACTATAAATAACCACAATTTTTCGAGTTTCCTTTTTTTTAAAGAGTCAAATTCTTAGTCTAAGATAAACATTTTAGAGTAGTAAACAAAAACATTATATTACTTGGTATTATTTCTAAATTAAGATTGATAATATCTTCCAGTGTCTTCACATTTTGATTTTGTCTAAGTTACGGTGGAGTGTATGGCAAGACAAACATACAATCCATAGTAGCGTACGTTAAATATTAACATCTTAACAGTGATGTCATCTGTAAGTTTAAATTTATGAAGTTTATGCTTGCAGCTACCATGAATTTCTACAAATTCTAGTTGTCTTATACATACCTCTCCCATTCTCCCAAGTTAACCTTTTACAGTACCTCTTAATAGCAATGTAATCATTTATTTTAAAAGAAAATAGGTAAAATTGTTAAACTAAAGTAATATTCTTATAAAATGGACAAAAAGTCAGAAGTAGACGAAGGTTCAGATTTTCAAAGATATTTAGGCACCATCCTAAAGGACGTTCTAGTGGTTTTCTTTATTACATTAGTCTGGCAAACTGCACAAATGATGTCTTGTACACTTTATGAATCATTGTTTGAACTCAGTCAATAGACAGTGAAGAAAAATTGTTCAAATACTACTTAAGTATTAAGTAAATTGTATATACGTCACACAATACTGACATAGTATGGGGTTAAATTTCAACATATTGCCTGGGGATTTGGCAATGTGACCCAAACTATTGTTAATGTTAACGCTATGATTCATTTAAAATCAATAAAAGAGCTAAAGTGTATTTTCAAATAAATATTGCCAAAAGCTATTTTTACACTCTTCCCGGAATAAGATCCTTGATAGTTCCTCATTCCCACGCTTCCTTCCTCTCTCTATGTTCTGAGACCAAAAAATAATATTTATTCTAGTAAGAATTGTTTGTAGACAGTATAGAAACAAACAATAACAGAAAATCAGTAAGTGGGAAAACAATTTAAAGGCTATTTTCATTTATACTGTTAGCCAAGTTTGATAAGGGATATCACATAAGTTCCGGGGGGGGGGCGGGATTTAATCATGACAATGTTTGATAAAATCCTAGATTTTAGTATCAAAATCCTCCCCGCTTCTGTTCTCTTGTGATATCCCCAAACCCTAGCATCTCAAGCATCCCAAACCTTATTTTGTTCTTCCCATCTCTTCAACATACTCAAGGGAAGGGACTCCAGGGCTCAGCATAAGCAAGTCAATAAAGATGACAAACTTATTACTTGATTTTTAAAGCGCCTTAAAGGTACGGGTTTTATCATGGAGACCAGTGTTTTGTATCACTAATTACCACGACACTAATTACTGTCTGTTGTCTTCGTTTTGATTTTTTTTTGCTATATTTCAATAAAGTATGCTGCTTCCAAAAGTGTTAAAAATTGCTTGTACTGTTAAAGATACAGACAGAAAGCTAAATATGTATGAAACCCGGCATCTTCCCTTACAGCGTATGTTCTAGTATACAACACCATACATGACCAACACTCTGTGCCCTACATTTTGGCTTATTTGCCAGACAAAATCAATTTTAGCTTTGCAGGGTGTTTGCAATGACTGTGAACCTGTGTCTCAGACTCTCTCTTTTCTGTTTCAAGTGATTTTCTATGATCTTTGCTTCTTTCAAGATTCCATCAAGCTCTTGTACATAAGAAGCATCCATTGCCGCTCTCTCACTTAATTGGAAAAAAAAACTAACATTAAAATAAATACTTAAAAATATTAACATTCTCAACTACTGCTGATATTTGGAATTTGCTTTCATGCTTTGCTTATAAATCTGTTGTCTCTCAGTCAATGGAATTCATGACTAAGTTAACTCTTCAGTTTCATAGACTAAATAGATTTCAGAGTCCGGCGGTGTTAGTCTGTATCCGCAAAAAGAAAAGGAGGACTTGTGGCACCTTAGAAACTAACTTGTCAGACTAAATAGAGGAGTTTGTTATTTCAGGATTTAGGGTTAATCTTTTCCTTCTGCAGTTTCTTGACATTGCAGACATTCCACCACACCACATGCCACCTTTATGTATCAATCATCTAGGTATTCATATTAGCACTCTTCGGTGTAGTATCCAAGTGCCTTCCATCAGTTTAAAAAATTGCTAAAAATATTTCTGTCTTCCTTTCCTGATGCTAAGCAGGCAGGTTTTTTATTTTGTTTTTTCAATACAAAGAACTGCGTGTGTTTCTATTGTAGTGTCAGCATGTAGGAAGGCTAGGGCAAAAAGATGGATTTTGTATTTTGTTCTGAGGTTAAGTTTTGTGATCAATCTGGCAATATTCTAATACAGTGGTTCTCAAACTTTTGTACTGGTGACCCCTTTCACATGGCAATCCTCTGCGTGTGACCCCCCTTATAAATTAAAAACACTTTTTAATATATTTAACACCATTATAAATGCAGGAGGCAAAGTGGAGTTTGGGGTGGAGGTTGACAGCTCACGACCACCCATGTAATAACCTCGTGACCCCTGCGGGTTCCCGACCCCAGTTTGAGAACCCCTGCTCTAACACTACTCAGAACTATGAGCGTGCATCAAGGGAAGAATTACACCCATGCAGCTGAAAGCATTAGCCCATCAAACCACATTGCATCCTATCCATATCTCAAAGTTGGCAAGTAGTTAGACTAAAAATATTCTAAGAAACAAGAATTATCCCAGGTTATTTTAAGTATATAAAAATTGTATAAAAGGTTAAAGCTCACTTGCCTTAAAATGTGGGCATATTTTGACAACAGGTTATTAATTTCCTTGTTCATATCTGTTAATACAAATATTTATTTTATTTCAAAGATGTGAATTGAGTGCTTCATGTCAATATTTATCTGTCTGAGTAATCTGAATATTTTTAATACATCACCATTTAAAACCTTTTCCAGTGCTTCAGGTTTGTAAAGTGACTGTGAGCTTTCAGAAAGAGCCAAGTCTGGTCTTTCCAGGGAGGACAACTGAGGACTTTCTGAAGCTTCATTCTAGTAACAAAACACATGGGAAAAAATGCATGCTAGTACAGGTTCTTAGGAATTTGAAACTTTGCAGTTTGGACCTGCATTTTGGATTTTATTTTAAATTAAGGTTATAATATTGCTGACTTCACATGCAGTTTGTGTTCTTAACCATGTGAGTGTATTATGCCTCCATCCTGAATGTGAACAGGTAATGTGATTATCAGGTTATAATATGGTTCTGCTGTATAGACAAGACCTCATAAACCAGCTAGTCAGTTTTACCTCCCCAGTATCTTGCTAAAGGACACTACAAAGTGCACTGTAGCATATGAAAAAAGCAGCAATCTTCTGCTCTGAGCACCAACAGATGAGGCTGTATGGGACAGCTGCACAGATTTCCCCCCAGTGGCAACAGTTTTGAACAGGCCCAGCATATGGCACATGTTAACACACAATGATGCTATGTTAACACACAATGAAATGAAAAAACACAAAATGAACCTAACCATACAGACTGGTCTTGTCTTCCTTGAGTACTTGAATAGTTAAAAAAACTAGCATTATCAGAAAGATAATAAAATTTACCATGTTCAAGACAGCACTTGAATTCCTGGCACTATTATTCCAGTCAGAATAAGAGATAGCAATGAAATTTCAAATTCCCACGTGCGAGAAAGCAAGCTGATTTATGGGGATGGATGAAATTAAAGTCTGTTTGCAACACTGAGTTGAGAGATTTGCGTGGTTCAATAGACAACCTGCTTCTATGCAACCTGAAGTTTTGCTTTCAATCAGGATAAGCCCTACAGAGAAGTGCTGCTGTATGTAAGTCAAATTTCATTTGTTGTGAAAAGCAAAAGCTTTATTTTGTAATCTCCTAATGCACTCAGGAAAACTCTTCTGTAATTTACATGGAGTGAGATGGTGGCCTGAACCCTGTTCCTACTGTTCCTATTGGACAGTTATCCATGGCAGTCTCAGTGAAGAGTGTATCGACTGAATGGGCATTTTAACTGAGCTCCCCTCATCCCTAGAAGGGTTGCCCGTCCATTCCTCTCCCCCACCAAAGTCAGAGAAAACCACTCACCTCCATCTCCTTTCTACGCTTACTTCTATTTTCATCAGCTTTTACTGTGTTACTTGTCATTGTTACCTAACAAAAAGTGTAATGTCACATTTGATGAGTACGTATTTTTATCTTGTGTAACAGAAAAACAAAAGACTATAACATGAATTTTCAGCATAATGTGATCTCCATAGATTCCCACTTTATGAAAGGTGAAGCTAAAGCCCCAAGTAAAGCGTGGCAAGAGAAGCACAACTGGATAGAGTAGGAACTGAAGAAACAATATGTCACAATGATCGTCTGCCACAACCTGCCAGTCTACATACAGTAATTCAGACAACATGAGTACAATTCCATACTCAAGTTCAGATGTCGTGAACTACACTGAGATGGACACCATACTGGCTATGGAGCTATTTGTACCAGAACTACCAATGAAAAACATTACTATTTAAAGCATGACATAGTCTGAGAAGGCCATAGAGTGATCCTTTCGGTCAGCACTCAAAGCAGAACTCTCTGGGCTGCAAGGAAGGCAGCCTGATCATGTGGTGAGAGCCAGGGCCCAGAGTTAGGACTCCTGGGCTCTATTCTTGGCTCTGGAAGTGTGGTCCAGTGGTTAGTGCTGGGGGAAACAGACAGGACTCCTGGGTTCTATCTTCAGCATCACTCACTGTGGAGCCCTTCCCTCTACGTCAAATGGGAATGGCACTCACCCATCCAGCGCACAGGGACCTGTGAGGCTGAACTAGTTAGTGCCAGCCAAGTGTTGTGAGCTCCTTGGACGAAGGGGCAAATGATTGTTATTATTCACTCCAAGCCGCTTCTGACAAGCCTCTACCTTGACTGTGCGGCCTATGGGCAGTACAGGTGTGAACTGGGGTGTGGTGGGTCCAAACGCCCCCCACCGTCCCATCTCAGAGGGGATTACCCCTCTTTAGGGAAAGCAGTGCCCACCCAGATCCTAATAATCCCCAGAAACTCCCCGCCGCACCCCCCTCACACACCCTCCATTTCTACCCCACCACACCCCTGCAGCTCCACTTCCCAGAGGACTTGGTATGCAGCCCCTAGTGACCCCTCCCCATACACCCCAAAGTGCACCTCCACACATACACCCCCTTCACCCCACAGCTCTACCTCCTATGGGGCTTGATATGCAATAACCACTCAAACCCTAGTAACCCCCCCCCCCATACACTCCTTTTACCCTCACAGCTCTATCTCCTGTGGGGTTTGGTATGCAATGACCACTCAAATCCTAGTAACCCCCCCACCTATAACCTACCCCCACAGCACTAGGAAGGGGCCTCCCCCGCCCTTGCGCACACCTCCCACCAAGCTGCCCCCTCCCCCGCAAGCTGCACGCGCCCCGCCCTGAGGACGAAGGGGGGAGAAGGCTCGCGCCTGAAGCGGCCGTTAACGGTTCAGCGCGCGGCCGCCGGGGAGGGGGCGCGCCTCACTAGGGAAGGGGGGGGTCTGCACTTCGCACTGAAGCTCAGCATCCTCCCCCCACCCCGCACCATTTGCGGGGGAGCCCTGCCTAGTCAGCGGTGGAGTTACCCGCTCCCGCCGCCAGGGGGCAGGCGGGCACTGACCGAGCCCTGGCAGCTGAGTGCGCTGGGCTGGGCGCTCGGGCAAGCGGGGTTCGCGCGGGGGCCCAGCCCCGTCAGTGCGGGAGGGGCTGGGCCCTTGCTGGAAATAAGCGTCCCCGGCTCTGCGGCTGCTGCGGTGGGGGGTGGGCGGGTTCCGGCTCGTCCGGGCTACCGCAGAGCCCCGGGCGGGGTGACATGCACCCCCCCACCCACACACACCCCGCAAACACACCCCGACAGCCCACAAACCTCACACACACACACTGCTACACTCCACAAACTTCACACCCCCCCAAACGTCACACACACACACACACCTACACCCCACAAACCGCACCCCCCCACAAACCTCACACACACCTACACCCCCACCCCACAAACCTCACACAGCTGCACACCCCCACACAATACAACCGCCACATCTGCACACACCCACCACACACTAAGCCCCCCACCTACACCCACAGACCAGTCCCCCACACTACCCCCGACCTACACACAACCCCCCACACCTACACACCCCAACCTCCATATCACAACCCCCACACATTTACCTCCACACAGCTACACCCCCCAAACCCCACACCTATACCCCCATACACACCCCTACACACCACATCACACGCTCACCTACACACCACAATCCCCACCACGCTGTCTAGAGTGACTCACAGATGTGAGTGCCTACGTCAGGGCAGACTGTCAAAAGCAGGGTAGATGCCCCAAACTGGTGGTATGTTCTACAATTAGATTTCACCAACTCAGTACCAAGTGTGAACTCCCAAAGTACTACACTAGTCTTATAATGCAGTCACAGACAGTCTCCTTAGACACGCCAGTCTATCTTGCTACCCAGGCAAGATGAACTATGTGATAAATTGTCACACCCAAAATCACAAAATATTCCAGGTTATGACTAATCCCAACAGACCAGTAACTCAGGTCAATTTTCATCCTAGATCTCACACCAAAAACAGCGCTGATAGCCAATTCTATAGTAAACTAAAGGTTTATTAGGCTGAGAAAAAGGAATGGGAGTTATTGAGAGGTTAGAGCAGCTAAAAAATGTATGTATAGGTGAGTCACAGTCCATAATTCCAAACACTAGCAGAGATTTTGTAATCTGCCTGTTTCCCCCAATCTCTCAGGGCTACCTGCATAACTCTTGGGATCTGTCTTCCCATTCAGTTATTCTGCCCTTTTAGAATCCAAATAGCACCGAGATAAAGAATTCTTCCTTGTGTCCATATTTATAGCTTCTTCTCCCAGAAACAAGATGACAGGGTCACTAACCACTGGGCTCTTTCTTTGAGGGCAGAGAGAGAGGAATGCATTTAGTCTTTGATCTCTAGTCACCACACACAATTACCACTTGCCTTCAAATGCACAAGAACTGGCACTTTCATGTTAAAGTTCTTTATTTGCATTACGCAAGGTTTCTTTCTTGTTTGATGGGTTATTTTTAGTTATAGGGATCTATATAATGTAAATGTTTGCTATTGCATTCTACCACAATACAGATAAGTGAAAACAATCCATGCAGCATCCCATTCATTTTCATTAAGGTTAAATACCAAAAACATTCTTGTATATTTAACAATCATTCTGATCTATACTAATACACAAGTGAATTATCGTGGCTTCCACCTGTGAGTTTGTCAGTTCTCAGCTCACGCCTAGGCCTTGGCCAGAGCTGGTACTTGGTCTGCCACCATCACACATACACCCTACCACACCCACATTCACACACTCCATACCTACACACACCCACATTCACAAACCCACATACACACTCAACTCCCCTGCACCCACACACAGTGAAGGGCAGTCTGGCACACAGCAGTGACTAACACCTGCCACACAGTGGAGAGAGTTGTTTTGGGCAAGGATGGTCTTATGCAGTGGGCCATAAAATCTTTAATATCCACACAGAGCATCCTGCACCTCTGTTTCCCCTCTGCACTGTCCAAAAGACACACACTAAATGGCACAAGGCTCAATTTCTCTCCATCAGGAAAATAAATAAATAAGTAAATAAATAAATAATGGAGAAATGAGGTTAGCCCGGCTGGGAATCAGACCCCTGGTCTGAGGAGATCTAAATATTCCAAACTGATGCTTAGAGCACAGGTTCTTAACCTGGTGGCTACACACCCCCTATAAACAGCCTCCCCTGACACCTACACATCTCTCATACCTACACACGACAACCCCTCCACACAACCTGCCCCACATACACATGACTGGGTGCCAGAAGGTCACAATCACCTTCTCTTTCTTGATAGCCAGATGGCAAGGAGGTCCCAGAATTTACAGAAGAGGGGTGCTATTGGAACTATGAATAATATTAGAATTTTTTCATATTAATATGGGAGACCCACCAGACACTGATTTAATCATAAATTCCTTTATAAGGTCCAAATAGTATTTTATACAATTGCTCTAAACATGCCTGACCACGTAAAAATAAGCAATACAGTAACAAAGTATTCTTAAGGACAGGTTTCAGAGTAGCAGCCGTGTTAGTCTGTATTTGCAAAAAGAAAAGGAGTACTCCTGCTGGTAATAGCTCATCTTAATTGATCACTCTCCTTACAATAAGAAAAGGAGTACTTGTGGCACCTTAGAGACTAACCAATTTATTTGAGCATAAGCTTTCGTGAGCTACAGCTCACTTCATCGGATGCGTTCAGTGGAAAATACAGTGAGGAGATTTATATACACACAGAACATGAAAAAATGGGTGTTATACACATTGTAAGGAGAGGTTTCAGAGTAGCAGCCGTGTTAGTCTGTAGTCGCAAAAAGAAAAGGAGTACTTGTGGCACCTTAGAGACTAACCAATTTATTTGAGCATAAGCTTTCGTGAGCTACAGCTCATTTCATTGGATGCTCAAATAAATTGGTTAATCTCTAAGGTGCCACAAGTACTCCTTTTCTTTTTGCGACTACAGACTAACACGGCTGCTACTCTGAAACCTCTCCTTACAATGTGTATAACACCCATTTTTTCATGTTCTGTGTGTATATAAATCTCCTCACTGTATTTTCCACTGAACGCATCCGATGAAGTGAGCTGTAGCTCACGAAAGCAAAGCTTATGCTCAAATAAATTGGTTAGTCTCTAAGGTGCCACTAGTACTCCTTTTTTTTAAAGTATTATTAAGTATGTAATCAGTATGCTGACAAATAGGCCAGACCTAGGGGAAACTGTCTCATTTTGGTGTGCTCCAGCATGATTAGGTAGGGTCTCACAACAAACCCTCAAATTCATACCTCTTTTTATACCCTTTAACAAATTATGTCATTGACAATTACAGACTTCAGCTAAAAAATAATTGAGACAATTTATCCTCATTTTCAGTCTGAATCCAGATAAGAGTTACAACCTCCTTTTCCCCCAAGGCCTTTCATCCTTATTTCTTCTTGCTGATCAACAGTTTTTCCATTGCACCTGGGTTTACACAGACTTTACTGTTAAGATCACACATAATGTGTGTATGTGGAGTAGGAAGGCAGGCTCCTTTTAAGACAGATTCCATTTGTCTTATTTAAAACTACTTGCAGTCACCCCTATTGGTTTTTTAGACATTTCTCCGTATCTTATTAGTTATTCATTGAACCAGACCTCCCTTCTTCATTCCTTCTGGCCTTGTAACTTATTCTTTTCAAGATCTTCTTCTGCTTGCTCATCAGGGCTTTCTTTACAGAGTACATATATTTCCTTAACCAAAATTATGCTAATTCTAATTCTTTAATTTCATATTTATCCTACAGGTTCCAAGATTTAATGTGGGATCCCAGTATGAAAATCTGAATGGCACTTTAAGCCACCTCTCCATCTGCACACATGTAACCATACATGAAAACAGAAGAGACTGGAGACCTGTTTCAGACACTTTAATTGTGATTAAAACATTCCGAGCATTGTCTGTTCTATTTAAGCTCTTACACCATGTCCCTCTATATCACAAAAGCAATCTTCCTCATGTGGAAACAAGAATGTAGTCAATAACTTGGAGACTGATGAATGGGAAATAGTACTAGTAAGAATATGTAATGATTTCAAGAGAAAGAATTTTAAGTGATACATAGCAGTCTTATTTCACCATAGTTATATGTTGTCATTTCTAAAATTCGATAGTAAATAGAAAATGTAATAAATATAAATAATAAAAAGTGACATCTATTTTATGCATTCATAACAAGTACCTTCACTGGTATCTAAGCCCCATTGTGTGTTGTGGAGACAGAATCTGGATTACAATTGTCTTCTGGAATGTGCAAGAACTTCTGAAAATCATGAATTTCCTATTGCTAGAACATCTTGGGCTGACAATGCAAAGTCAAACAGGAAACCTGGATCAATCTAATCAGATAAATATGGCCATGGATTAATGACATATAATAAATTACAGCATCTCATTAAAAAATTAGACAGCTTTCAAGCCAAATAGTCTTTAACTACACCTTGTTTAAGAAGACAGAAAATGAAATACCATTTTTCTCATGTTGTGCTTAATTTCTCTGGATTATTGTATGCTGTTTTTTTCAAGAAAATAAATGTATGTTATTAACTAAAAACACAAATACTAAACAGCATTTAAAAGTTATTATTTTCCTAAACCCTAAATTGATACCGTGTAGAAAAGAAAAAACATTAGAACAACCAAAGATACAGCATGAATCAGTTTTGATTTCTCTTGTTTCTTGGAGGAAAAAGTAAAAAATACAGACAAGAAATGAAACTGCTTATAAGACAGAAAAAGAACTAAATACTTCCCCAAAATTATGGCCCATATTCAATGTACTGCAACTGTGAACTGTAGTGAAATGATCAGGAATTAGTCAATTGCTCTTATTGGAGAGTTAGTTTTACATTATTAATACTAATGTCTGAGATGGTCCAACAGATGTTGTAATAATTGCCAAAAATTTACCCTAATTATGAGCTCAACTGTGAGAAGACAGTGAAATGTTATAAAGTGTCACAATAACGTATAATAATACATGGGTATGGGAAAAGGTGCAAAAGTGAGACGGAAAGACTGAATTAGTCTAAACAAAAAAGGCCTACAGATATAACTCAAAGACTGTGTTAAGATCATGCCTGGTAACCAAGAAGAGTATGGACCAACATTGATGTGTTAGAAACTGGGTGTAACTGGTGGACAAAATAATGAGATGACGGGCTATTCCAGCCATCACTCCCTTTGGGGATTCTTAACAGATTTTGGGGAGACAGCTAGCTACCGCAACGCTGGCTGAGGGGAGGCAAACATCAGATGACTGAAAGACCTGCTTTAATCTCTCCCATCTTAAGAAAAACCCGAACACTTGACCCCACTTATCTCTCCAACTACCTCCCCATCTAACTTTATCAATTAATTGAACACATGGTTTACAATTGCTGTCTGGAATTAATCTCTACCAGTTCCATCCTAGGCCCTCTCCAATCTGCTTCCACCCCTTACGTTCAACTGAAACCGCTCTCACCAAAGTCTCCAATAACCTCTTCTTAGTCAAATCTCCGAACCAGTACTTCATCCTCTTCCCCCAGACCTGTCAGTTACCTTCAACACAGTCATCCATGCTCTTCTTGCAATCTTGTCCGTCCTCTTTTGGTTTCCATGATTCTGTCCTCTCCTGGTTCCCCTCCTACATCTCCAATTGCTCAAGGTGTCCTTTGGAGGAGCCTCCTCATTCCTCCAGCTTGTTGTAGGGATTCCACAGGGCTCTGTCCTTGGTCCCCTTTGCTTCTCCCTCTCCATCTTATCTCTGGGTAATCTCATCCACAAACACAAATTAAACTACCATCTCTATGTGAATCATCCACAGAACTTCCTCTCTACTCCAGAGTTGTCTCCCTCTATCCGAACTATTTGTATCCTTTTCTCTATCATATCAAACATAAACTACTTGTCTTCACTTGCAAGTCTTTTAATGACTTATCCCCACACTACCTATCATCTTTCACTCAGCATCAGAAAGTCAATTCTCGCCTCTGATTGGCCCAGGATGTCAGCCTCTATTGTCTATTTGTTAAATTTTTGAACAAGCAACTTTGTGCTTTCTCCCATGATGCCCCCCAAGCCTTGGAGAAATTCCCCATAAACTTCCACACAGCTAACTCATTATCCTCCTTCCAATCCCTCCCTAAAACTCTCCTTTACTGTAATGCTTCATGTTCACATGTTTTGGCCTCTAGAATATTTGGCTGATCTCCCCAGCCTTTTCCTAGTCATAGAGTTTAAGGCCAGAAGGGGTCACCAGATCATCTAGTCCGACCTTCTGTACATCACAGGCCACCAACAACAGCCATCCACCCACACAGTATACCCAGCAACCAGAATTAAACCAGACTGTTACAGCCCTTAGCAGACTACACCATTGTGTGCCACAGGCAGAGAGAGGAGGGACCAAAATGCACCAATCCCCAAGGCCCCTGAAAATAGGCAAGTGAAAACACATCCCCTCAACACAGGCTGTGTAACAAAAGCTCTTTAATCAAGCAATAATTGCCTCCTAACCACAGTATAAGGATATTTGTAAAAAGAAAAGGAGGACTTGTGGCACCTTAGAGACTAACAAATTTATTAGAGCATAAGCTTTTGTGAGCTACAGCTCACTTCATCGGATGCATACAGTGGAAAATATAGTGGGGAGATTTCATATACACAGAGACCATGAAATAATGAGTGTTACCATACAGACTGTAACAAGAGTGATCAGGAAAGGTGAGCTATTATTAGCAGGAGAGCGGCGGGGGGGGGGGGGGGGTCGGTGAAGGTTTACCGGAAACCTACTGACTGCTATACTTACCTACATGCCCCCAGCTTTCATCCAGACCACACCACACGATCCATTGTCTACAGCCAAGCTCTGCGATACAACCGCATTTGCTCCAACCCCTCAGACAGAGACAAACACCTACAAGATCTCTATCAAGCATTCTTACAACTACAATACCCACCTGCTGAAGTGAAGAAACAGTTTGACAGAGCCAGAAGAGTACCCAGAAGTCACCTACTACAGGACAGGCCCAACAAAGAAAATAACAGAATGCCACTAGCCATCACCTTCAGCCCCCAACTAAAACCTCTCCAACGCATCACCAAGGATCTACAACCTATCCTGAAGGATGACCCATCACTCTCACAGATCTTGGGAGACAGGCCAGTTCTTGCTTACAGACAAACCCCCAACCTGAAGCAAATACTCACCAGCAACCACACACCACACAACAAAAACACTAACCCAGGAACCTATCCTTGCAACAAAGCCTGTTGCCAAACGTGTCCACGTATCCATTCAGGGGACACCATCATAGGGCCTAATCACATCAGCCACATTATCAGAGGCTCGTTCACCTGCACATCTACCAATGTGATCTATGCCATCATGTGCCAGCAATGCCCCTCTGCCATGTACATTGGCCAAACTGGACAGTCTCTACATAAAAGAATAAATGGACACAAATCACACGTCAAGAATTATAACATTCAAAAATCAGGATGAGCTATTACCAGCAGGAGAGTGAGTCTGTGTGTGTATGGGGGTGGGTTTTTGGAGGGGGGTGAGGGAGTGAGAGAACCTGGATTTGTGCAGGAAATGGCCTAACTTCATTATCATGCACATTGTGTAAAGAGTTGTCACTTTGGATGGGCTATCACCAGCAGGAGAGTGAATTTGTGTGGGGGGGTGGAGGGTGAGAAAACCTGGATTTGTGCTGGAAATGGCCTAACCTGATGCTCACTTTAGATAAGCTATTACCAGCAGGACAGTGGGGTGGGAGGAGGTATTGTTTCATATTCTCTGTGTATATATAAAGTCTGCTGCAGTTTCCACGGTATGCATCTGATGAAGTGAGCTGTAGCTCACGAAAGCTCATGCTCAAATAAATTGGTTAGTCTCTAAGGTGCCACAAGGACTCCTTTTCTTTATTCAAAAATCAGTCAGAGAACACTTCAATCTCTTTGGTCACTTGATTACAGACCTAAAAGTGGCAATTCTTCAACAAAAAAACTTCAGAAACAGACTCCAACGAGAGACTGCTGAATTGGAATTAATTTGCAAACTGGATTCAATTAACTTAGGCTTGAATAAAGACTGGGAATGGATGTGTCATTACACAAAGTAAAACTATTTCCCCTTGTTTATTTCCCCTCCTACTGTTCACTTCAATCTCTCTGGTCACGCAATCACAGACATGAAGGTCGCTATCTTAAAACAAAAAAACTTCAAATCCAGACTCCAGCGAGAAACTGCTGAATTGGAATTCATTTGCAAATTGGATACTATTAATTTAGGCTTAAATAGAGACTGGGAGTGGCTAAGTCATTATGCAAGGTAGCCTATTTCCTCTTGTTTTTTCCTACCCCCCCCCCCCCAGATGTTCTGGTTTAACTTGGATTTAAACTTGGAGAGTGGTCAGTTTGGACGAGCTATTACCAGCAGGAGAGTGAGTCTGTGTGTGTGTATGGGGGTGGGTTTTTGGAGCGGGGTGAGGGAGTGAGAGAACCTGGATTTGTGCAGGAAATGGCCTAACTTCATTATCATGCACATTGTGTAAAGAGTTGTCACTTTGGATGGGCTATCACCAGCAGGAGAGTGAATTTGTGTGGGGGGGTGGAGGGTGAGAAAACCTGGATTTGTGCTGGAAATGGCCTAACCTGACGATTACTTTAGATAAGCTATTACCAGCAGGACAGTGGGGTGGGAGGAGGTATTGTTTCATATTCTCTGTGTATATATAAAGTCTGCTGCAGTTTCCACAGTATGCATCTGATGAAGTGAGCTGTAGCTCACGAAAGCTCATGCTCAAATAAATTGGTTAGTCTCTAAGGTGCCACAAGTACTCCATTTCTTTTTGTTCTTGTAAAGTGCTGGAAATGGCCTACCTTGATTATCAATACAAAAGGTTCCCCCCAGACCCCCCCGCTCTCCTGCTGGTAATTGCTCACCTTTCCTGATCACTCTCATTACAGTTTTCAGAGTAACAGCCGTGTTAGTCTGTATTCGCAAAAAGAAATGGAGTACTTGTGGCACCTTAGAGACTAACCAATGGTAACACCCATTGTTTCATGTTCTCACAAGTACTCCTTTTCTTTTTGCGAATACAGACTAACACGGCTGTTACTCTGAAACCTGTCATTATGCAAGGCACTGCATTTAGCCATATGGAGTGGAAATCTATCAACTGCATGAAAAAACTTGCACAGATACAGACAGACATCATCTTCCTTTCCAAATGCAAACAGATGGACATTGTACCAAAAGGACTGAAGGTAAAAAATCCATTACAATCTACATACCACACAGACTATGCTGACGGCTTGTGCCACACGCTCTCAAAGAAACTGCGGAATCACCTGATCAACATCCTCTACAGCAAACAGGGAAAGATTAAGAATGAGCTCTCAAAAATGGATACTCTCATAAAAAACCAACCTTCCACACAAACTTCCTCATGGCTGGATTTTACTAAAACTAGACAAGCCATTTACAACGCACACTTTGCTTCTCTACAAAAGAAAAAGGACACTAAACTTTCTAAACTACTACATGCTACAAGGGGCCACAGCAATGGTTCCCTCAACCCACCTAGCAATATTGTTAACCTATCCAACTATACTCTCAGCCCAGCAGAAGCAGCTGTTCTATCTCGGGGCCTCTCCTTCTGCCCCTCCACCCCCACGAACATGATACAGTTCTGTGGTGACCTAGAATCCTATTTTCGACGTCTCCGACTCAAGGAATATTTCCAAAATATCTCTGAACAACATACTAATCCACAGAGGTCTCCCTACCAACACTACAGAAAGAAGGATTCTAGGTGGACTCCTCCTGAAGGTCGAAACAGCAGACTGGACTTCTACATAGAGTGCTTCCGCCGACGTGCACGGGCTGAAATTGTGGAAAAGCAGCATCACTTGCCCCATAACCTCAGCCATGCGGAACGCAATGCCATCCACAGCCTCAGAAACAACTCTGACATCATAATCAAAAAGGCTGACAAAGGAGGTGCTGTTGTCATCATGAATAGGTCGGAATATGAACAAGAAGCTGCTCGGCAGCTCTCCAACACGAGTTTCTACAAGCCATTACCCTATGATCCCACTGAGAGTTACCAAAAGCAACTACAGCATTTGCTCAAGAAACTTCCTGAAAAAGCACAAGATCAAATCCGCACAGACACACCCCTGGAACCCCGACCTGGGATATTCTATCTACTACCCAAGATCCATAAACCTGGAAATCCTGGGCGCCCCATCATTTCAGGCATTGGCACCCTGACAGCAGGATTGTCTGGCTATGTAGACTCCCTCCTCAGGCCCTACGCTACCAGCACTCCCAGCTACCTTCGAGACACCACTGACTTCCTGAGGAAACTTCAATCCATCGGTGATCTTCCTGATAACACCATCCTGGCCACTATGGATGTAGAAGCCCTCTACACCAACATTCCACACAAAGATGGACTACAAGCTGTCAGGAACACTATCCCCGATAATGTCACGGCTAACCTGGTGGCTGAACTTTGTGACTATGTCCTTACCCATAACTATTTCACATTTGGGGACAATGTATACCTTCAGATCAGCGGCACTGCTATGGGTACCCGCATGGCTCCACAGTATGCCAACATTTTTATGGCTGATTTAGAACAACGCTTCCTCAGCTCTCGTCCCCTAAAGCCCCTACTCTACTTGCGCTATATTGATGACATCTTCATCATCTGGACCCATGGAAAAGAAGCCCTTGAGGAATTCCACCATGATTTCAACAATTTCCATCCCACCACCAACCTCAGCCTGGTCCAGTCCACACAAGAGATCCACTTCCTGGACACTACAGTGCTAATAAACAATGGTCACATAAACACCACCCTATACCGGAAACCTACTGACCACTATTCCTACCTGCATGCCTCCAGCTTTCACCCCGACCACACCACACGATCCATCGTCTACAGCCAAGCTCTGCGATACAACCGCATTTGCTCCAACCCCTCAGACAGAGACAAACACCTACAAGATCTCTGTCAAGCTTTCTTACAACTACAATACCCACCTGCAGAAGTAAAGAAACAGATTGATAGAGCCAGAAGAGTTCCCAGAAGTTACCTACTACAGGACAGGCCTAACAAAGAAAATAACAGAACGCCACTAGCCGTCACCTTCAGCCCCCAACTAAAACCCCTCCAACGCATTATTAAGGATCTACAACCTATCCTAAAGGATGACCCAACACTCTCACAAATCTTGGGAGACAGGCCAGTCCTTGCCTACAGACAGCCCCGCAACCTGAAGCAAATACTCACCAACAACCACATACCACACAACAGAACCACTAACCCAGGAACTTATCCTTGCAACAAAGCCCGTTGCCAATTGTGCCCACATATCTATTCAGGGGACACCATCACAGGGCCTAATAACATCAGCCACACTATCAGAGGCTCGTTCACCTGCACATCCACCAATGTGATATATGCCATCATGTGCCAGCAATGCCCCTCTGCCATGTACATTGGTCAAACTGGACAGTCTCTACGTAAAAGAATAAATGGACACAAATCAGATGTCAAGAATTATAACATTCATAAACCAGTCGGAGAACACTTCAATCTTTCTGGTCACGCAATCACAGACATGAAGGTCACTATCTTAAAACAAAAAAACTTCAAATCCAGACTCCAGCGAGAAACTGCTGAATTGGAATTCATTTGCAAATTGGATACTATTAATTTAGGCTTAAATAGAGACTGGGAGTGGCTAAGTCATTATGCAAGGTAGCCTATTTCCTCTTGTTTTTTCCTACCCCCTCCCCCCAGATGTTCTGGTTTAATTTGGATTTAAACTTGGAGAGTGGTCAGTTTGGATGAGCTATTACCAGCAGGAGAGTGAGTTTGTGTGTGTATGGGGGTGGGTTTTTGGAGGGGGGTGAAGGAGTGAGAGAACCTGGATTTGTGCAGGAAATGGCCTAACTTCATTATCATGCACATTGTGTAAAGAGTTGTCACTTTGGATGGGCTATCACCAGCAGGAGAGTGAATTTGTGTGGGGGGGTGGAGGGTGAGAAAACCTGGATTTGTGCTGGAAATGGCCTAACCTGTTGATCACTTTAGATAAGCTATTACCAGCAGGACAGTGGGGTGGGAGGAGGTATTGTTTCATATTCTCTGTGTATATATAAAGTCTGCTGCAGTTTCCACGGTATGCATCCGATGAAGTGAGCTATAGCTCACGAAAGCTCATGCTCAAATAAATTGGTTAGTCTCTAAGGTGCCACAAGTACTCCTTTTCTTTTTGTGTATATAAAGTCTCCCCACTATATTTTCCACTGTATACATCCGATGAAGTGAGCTGTAGCTCACGAAAGCTTATGATCTAATAAATTTGTTAGTCTCTAAGGTGTCACAAGTACTCCTTTTTACGGATACAGACTAACACGGCTGCTACTCTGAAACCTGTTATAAGGATATTTGTTAGCCTAGTCATAAACCTTGAGTTTGCCAAAGTCAGCGGTGGACTGGACAGTCACTCCCTTGGTGTTTTGCTATCTGGCATTATAAAAAAGATAGCAAAACCTGGGACTATTATTATTCATTATTATTATTATTATTTGTATTACAGTAGTGCCAAGATCAGGGCCGCATTGTGCTACATGGTGTACAAACATAAAGACAGTCCCCAAAGGAATGACAAACTAATTAGCTTCACATTGTGGGACTGGAAGGTTTTGGGGGATTAGTAATGGGACACAGAAGTTTTTATTTCTTTGTTTTTAGTTTGTATCCAGCCTGGGTCAGTATAAAATAGAAACACAATGTCATCTGGGGGATGTTTGGTAACATGGAAAATGAGTTGGTGGTCTCATTCCTCCATCCTACTGGACTAAAGAAACATTCTCACAATTGGTATATTTCTTGGCAATTTCATTACAACCAAAAGATTGACTATTCACACCTAAAGTGGCCCCTCCAGTGCAAGGGAGAGACACTTGTGGGATGTTTTACACAAGTGGGGGGTGGGTGGGAAGAGTATGCACTGATGCTATTTCTGACATCTGTTTCAAAACTGCAACTTCCATCTGTGACATCAGTTACAGAGCAAGACAGCTGATTGTAACAAGTTGGGTAAGAAAACAGGATGTGCCTTCTGCAGGGATGGCCTCAAGCTCCCAGCATTGCATGTGCTGGCATGTCCCACTCTGAAAGCTCCAGCACACTGTTTGCACAAACTGATATATTTTGTTTCTTGATTGTGCTGACAAAAGGGGAAGTGATACGGGCCTGCCTGTGTGTATACAGATCTATTGGGAACATCCTGATTTACACTTCAGATTGTCTAGTTGGCTTGATATTTCTCATAGCAATATTACAAGAATCCAGAGTAAAATGCAACAGCTCAGGTCCCCAGATACAAAGCCCTATCATTGATGTTGAAGGAGCATGCCTCAAAATCTAGCCAATGCCGCAGCATGATGCTGGGGCAAGCTGCTAGTTGGAAGTGCCTTCTTTTGGACAATATATAAAACTAAAGTCTGGAAGATGTATGGTCATTAAAGTGTCCATAGTATATGAGAAAACAACTGTTAACTGTTGCTTCTGGTGTCCTGGCTCACTTCTGATTTGGGTAATTCCATTCATTCCCTCTGAAGCTCCAGTTTGATGGGGATTACTCCACACCCTATGTAACTTTGAGCTGTCAGCTGCTGTGTTCCACCCCAGAGGAGGCTGCATTTCAACCACAGGTGAAGTGGTTCCTGGGTCTGGCTTGCAAAGCGCTTTGGGGTCCTTCTGGCTAGAGAACTGCAGCTCCCTAGCAGTATAAACGGGGCAGGAGAGCAAAGGGCGGACCTGGCTTCGAGCATCGCTGCAGCTAAATAACCCAAGGGCAAGTCAGGGGCTCTGCAGGGCGCGGGGCTGAGCTCGACGGGCGCTCGCTGGTGAGCTCCCGGGGCTCGGCGGGGGACCCCCCCCTTCCCCCGCGAGCAGGCAGCTTGCGCTGCGCTCTCCCCGCCTCCAGCCGGGCTGCGCTCCTCCCTCCCCGGCTTCTGGCTGCGCTGCGCATTGCGCTCCGGACCCGGCTGCAGGAGGCAGGTAGGGACCGCTGCCCGGCCTCGGGGGTGGCGGGAGCCAAGCTGGGGCGCTGGCGCTAGGGGGGAGCCCCGCCAAGCAGGGTCCGGAGCCGGTGGTCCGGCCGCTCCCCCCGCGCCCCCGCCCGCCCGGGACCTCTCTGGCTCTCCCGGGGTGGGATGCTCCCTGCGCGGGTGCCTCGGGGCTGGGGAGGAGCCTCGGCGCAGCGAGCCCGCTCCTTCCCCACGGCACAGCCCCGGCGGCTGGGACAGAGGCGACCACCGGCTTCCACCCAGCCCCGCCGCTTCTCCGTGGGGCGCACAGGCTGCTCCCGAAACTCAGCCGGGGCTCGCTTGCGGCTGTGCCCTCCTCCCCCTAACTTCCACAAGCCAGCAGCCGGCTGGCGCCTGGAGCAGCCTCGCCCTTCATTCCCCAACATCCACCTTCGCTTTTAAAACACATCTCCCTTTGGACCGGTCCAGTTCAGGGGTTCTCAGCCTGTCTGGGACAAGAGAGACTGAAAAAAGTGCCCAGATAGAGACTTCCAGTGAGAAAACTCTGGCCCTGACCAGCAATCCCTACTGCTTTGATTCTGACTCCCCCAATCGGCACAGGGGAACCTTGAAACTGATGAAGTGTTGTGCATTTCTTTGTTTGATTGTTTTTTCAGCGTAAAAAGACCTTGCAAAATAAATGTTTGCTTATACCAGGGGTGGCCAAACTTACTCACCCTCCAAGCTGCATATGACAATCTTCAGAAGTTCAAGAACGGGGCATGACTGCTGGGGTGGTGGGGCTCAGGGCTTCAGCCCTGTGGGGAGGGGGATCTTGGGGCTGTGGTCTGCCAGGAGGTGTCTGTCTGGATTTGGGGCTTCGGCCCTGCTCCTGCTGAAGTCCCGAGCCCCGGCAGGAGTGCCCCGCAGGGTTGAAACCTTGACACCCCCTTCCTTGCTGGGCAGAAGCCTGAAGTGACATGGGGTGGGGGGGAAGACATGGGGCCACATGCCCTCCGCCCAGATTTTTGTCAGGATTTGCAGGCCCCCTTCAGTCACAAGGTGCCACTCGGCCCCCTCCCTGCACAGCAGCTGCTGGAGCTGGCAAGCTGGGCTGTGGGGAGAGGCAGCAGCAAACAGCTGGGATCTGCAGGGAGAACCACTGAGGGTAAGAGGGAGGGTGTACCTGGGAGGGGCATAACTCAAGCTGTTGGGGGGGGAACTTTTAAATTGTTTCCCCCCCCCCCCCAACGGGCAACCATCCTCTCTCTGGAACAAGCCCCTAGCCCCACCACCATGCCGCAGCCAGGGCAGAAGCCACGAGCTCCACCCCCTTCTGGTAGGCAGAGAATGGGGATGCTGGGGGTGGGGCTCTGCAAGCTGCACTTTAACTGTAAAAGAGCAGCAGTTTGGCCATCCCTGGCTTATACAGTAAGAGGCAAATGCTGTCCTCCACACGGAGCCTTCACTTAAGCACCTGCATTTAACAAATATGCCCAGGTTTATTAGTGACTTCAGTCTGCATTGTTATGGTGAGTAGGGTTGGGAGGCAGATAAAGTCCTGCCTGAGTGGAATAGGTTTGAAGAAGGCACTTCGTGTGCTCTGAGCTGTTCACAAGAAAAGTAACATTAATGTGTATTTTAACAAAAGACTAATCGCTGTACAATTGCAGCATTTTGTTTCATCTGCCAGTAATGATGCTGTGGATTTGGAGGAAATGTGGCAGTCTAGTGTTTGAGGATGGTTAAAGTTCCATGGAAAAGAGTGACATTTAATAACATGAGAGCAATGTGCAGAAAGCTTCAGTTTGAATCTAATTTGTGTAGAATTTCTCACCCTCAAAAAGATGCCCCTAATTAGCTGACTTTTAACATAAATTGTGTACTTTATTTATTTAGATTTGAATAATAAAGGATACTCATAAAATACTGAATCATAGAAATATGGGACTGGGACATGCATAGGTCATATAATCCAGTCCCCTGCACTGAGGCAGGACTGAGTATTCTAGACCATTCCTATAGGCATTGACCCCAGCAATTAGACTTACAGTTGCAAATAGTGGCCACCTAACACATACAAATAATGAAAAGCACTTTTCACACAAAAACACTTTTCATCTCCAGATCTGGTATGATCAGATTTACCAAGGAAACATTACTGTGGTTAGTGGAAAGGCATCTCAATCTCAATTTGGAGGTGCCAGGTTTGTCACCTCTGAAGTGTCAAACCCGCAGGGCAGCTTGGTTAACCTACAGTTTTGCTCATGTTCTCACCAGTTTACAGAAATGCTTGTGTCAGACCAGTGATGAAATGTCTTGCAGCATTTCACAAAGCCAAGAAAATAGACCTAGCTGTTGCCTGAGTCAGTTTTCAGAAGGGTTTTACTTCTGTAAATTTAAATAGAGCAACCAAGAACAGTTAATTCCAAAATATAGTTCAGAAAACTGACAGAGTTTCATTAGAGTACAGACCAAAGAGCACGTTTGTGTTCTTGTGGCTCAGGAGAGAAAAATGGAAAGTAACAAGAAGGGAGGGTTTTAAGCCATGTGAGGTAACCTGTGCTGTGTATAGTTTGCATCTGATGAAGTGAGCTGTAGCTCACGAAAGCTTATGCGCAAATAAATTTGTTAGTCTCTAAGGTGCCACAAGTCCTCCTTTTCTCTTTGCGGATACAGACTAACACGGCTGCTACTCTGAAACCTGTCAGTATCTTTAATGGTTAGCAAAGCTATTAAGGATGCAGATGGAGGTTTCCCTGTGGCAAAGCAGCAGGGAATCCAAAATCCCAGTAAATCCACAGTGCTTTGGACTAGACTTTATCTCTTCCTACCTGAGCTGAACACTCATTGTCAGAGTGGGCCGCTATTCAAGGCTAGCCATAATGAGGCATTGGTGTTTTCCAGAAAGGAATTTAGATTTATTCTACCATCAAACTCCCAAATTTGTTTGTATAGTTACTCTGGGTGCCAATTTGTTTTCCTCTTTTGTCTGTGTTAGATGTAAAAGCAGCAAGTTGAGGACAGTTCAATAGTAGGATATAGACCATTTGGTTATAATCCCTTTACAAATTATTAAGAGTAATAAAAAAGGCAATTTCTAAACACTCAAGATATAAGAACCAAGTAAGAGTAAAGTGGTAGACATAGAAAAAAAAAAGTAAGAGCGGTAAACAAGCCTATTTCAGAAGGAAATAATACATTCAGGAAAACTCATAACTGCCTACTGCTCCTCATCGAGAGAGAATACCAAGCAATCTGCAGTCTCTCAAACCACCCTGAAATAATTCTCCATTTAGGCAAATTATTTGACATCCCCCATAATTATCCTTCACTGTACCACTTGTAATTGAGGCACAGAGGAAGAGAAGTGTTGGTATCTCCTTCTTGCACATATCCTCTTTTCAATCAGTGATGGTGAAAAGTAGGGTACAGAATACAAATCTATATCCCCATGGAAGCCCCACTCTGCAGATTTACTAAGACGGTATCTTGGAAAGAAAGTTCCCTTACAGGGAGTATTCATGAAACCAGGCCCACTTCAACTCCTTTCCTACAGCCATACCTAGTTAGCTGAGCACTTCTCACAGAAAATCCTTCTAACACTTATACCAAGTTGTAGTTTGCCCTTGAGTGGAGAATTAGTTAACCCCATCTGAACCCTCAGTGAAAGCAAGTTAGATTATGAGATATACTTTTGGAAGCATGCATGAGTTGGGTGTTACTACAGCATTCCCCAACAAACAAACGAGAGCCATCTCACATCATTAGTGTTAACAGGAACAAGGGAAATGATTAATATATTTTTATAGGAGAACAAACACTTCAGAGGTTATGTACAGTGTGAAAAATTGCATATGCCTGTGAAGAATTCAGCATATAACAATACATAGTTAGGTACCGCATCTTGGAGATTACAGATTGTGGGTTTACTTCTACAGCAATATATCCAGACAGCTAAGCTAATTCTTACCCTCCCGATATGCTTACTACTCACTGTGATTAAAGTGTGACCAACACCTCTTACACTGGAGAGGGGAATATGAACTTTAGGCCTGTGGCCTTTTGGGAACTATAATTTAGTAATTGCGTTATTTGTATGTAGACACTCATTTGCAATCTGTTACAGAAGATTGTGTTTTGTTTCTAGTTAGTTAGCTAGACAGTTAACCATCTAGTGAAGAGAACCCATTGAGGACATCTGTCACCCTACAGTTCATGGTAATTTGGGGCTCAGATCTACCTAGAACCAGGCTCGTTCACCTGCACATCCACCAATGTGATTTATGCCATCATGTGCCAGCAATGCCCCTCTGCCATGTACATTGGTCAAACTGGACAGTCTCTACGTAAAAGAATAAATGGACACAAATCAGATGTCAAGAATTATAACATTCATAAACCAGTCGGAGAACACTTCAATCTCTCTGGTCACGCAATCACAGACATGAAGGTCGCTATCTTAAAACAAAAAAACTTCAAATCCAGACTCCAGCGAGAAACTGCTGAATTGGAATTCATTTGCAAATTGGATACTATTAATTTAGGCTTAAATAGAGACTGGGAGTGGCTAAGTCATTATGCAAGGTAGCCTATTTCCTCTTGTTTTTTCCTACCCCCCCCCCCCAGATGTTCTGGTTTAACTTGGATTTAAACTTGGAGAGTGGTCAGTTTGGATGAGCTATTACCAGCAGGAGAGTGAGTTTGTGTGTGTATGGGGGTGGGTTTTTGGAGGGGGGTGAGGGAGTGAGAGAACCTGGATTTGTGCAGGAAATGGCCTAACTTGATTATCATGCACATTGTGTAAAGAGTTGTCACTTTGGATGGGCTATCACCAGCAGGAGAGTGAATTTGTGTGGGGGGGTGGAGGGTGAGAAAACCTGGATTTGTGCTGGAAATGGCCTAACCTGACGATTACTTTAGATAAGCTATTACCAGCAGGACAGTGGGGTGGGAGGAGGTATTGTTTCATATTCTCTGTGTATATATAAAGTCTGCTGCAGTTTCCACGGTATGCATCCGATGAAGTGAGCTGTGGCTCACGAAAGCTCATGCTCAAATAAATTGGTTAGTCTCTAAGGTGCCACAAGTACTCCTTTTCTAGTTTTCAATATCTTTACTTACATGAGGAGTCTCAAGCAACAGGAACAGCAATCTCAGTTGCCAAGAGGAAGAACAAACACTGAAGATTTAATTAAGGACATCTGAAACTGGGCCTGTCTGAAACTCACTCTTCTGGTAGAGTTTAGTCACAGCTAGATTAGCAGGAGAGCAAGCAGGAAAAGATTAAATGTAGCAGTACTCTATTGGGCAGGAGTTTTAATGCCAACTTTTGCTCTAAATTAGCTGATCACTTCTTAAACTGTACAGCAGTTTATTTTTTTGGCACTTTAGCTTTTAAAATCTCTTCTATAATATCCCAGCCTCTTGCCAGACCTGGTGTATTGCACTGTACAACCAAGAAATGTGCCCATGCATACGTACCTACGTGGATTGGTCTCTCTGTTCTGGTCACCAGAGTATTCGGGTTGCCACCATTGCCAACTAATAGTACTAACAGCAATGGAATTGCTGATTTGGAATCCTGAAACCTGTGGGTCAAATCCCAGGCAGGAGAGGTGACCACATCCCATACGCCTTTCCTGACATGCTGCTAGCACTGAAGACAGGGATGTTTGTGAACTGCATAGAGTCTCCTCAAATCAACCTGTAAAATCTGAAGTCAGACAAAACAGAAGAGTATGGAGTAGCTGTACGTAAAGTGAACAGGCCTGGCAATTTTATGGCCATTACTCGTATGGGCACATGCGTTAGCAGCAGCTCTGGCTCACCTTGCCTTTAGGTAGGAGGGGGAAAAGTCTACTTGTCTGACTGCCATACAAGGTCACTTGAAGAGGCTGTTGCACAGCATGAACCTCTAAGAACATGAACGATCTAAGAGCACCTCAGTAGTTTCAAGTTAGCCATGAAGGCAGGGAGACAGAACTGCAACCTGTAAGCCACAGAGGCCAGCAGGTTTGTGGAGATAATCTCCAGGTTTGAAGATGTAAGTCTTTTGGTGAATAAAGTTTGGTAACATGGAAAATGAGTTGTTATCCTCTGGGTGAAACATTTTAGCCTCCTCTTCTAGATGTCTGCTGGCTCTCTCTAAAGAGGTCGCATCAAGGTCACAGAGCCAGAATTCAACCTGGACTAAAAATATGGTTAAAAACCTGCCCATGAGCAAATCTCCGCCACTGCAAAATAAATTACATCCCCCTTCCCTGCTGGAAGCACTGCACCAGCCCAGCCCAGGATGTTTCACACTATCAACTAAAAAGATCCCTAAAACTTTATAGGTCACACTAACATCCGTAGGATCCCAAATTGGAAACAGTTAACCAAATGCACACAAGGTAACATAACTTTTTGCTTGCACAGTAGGGAAGATTAAATGGTGACATGGCATTTTGCTGAGCTATCACCATTTTAGGTTTCTTATGAGCAATTCATTAAATGAGTGACATTTACAAATTTGTAGCTCAGTAGAGCATTGGCCTGTGAGTTCAATCCTTGAGGGGGCCATTTAGGGATCTGGGGCAAAAATTGGGGATTGGCCCTGCTTTGAGCAGGAGGTTGGACTAGATGACCTCCTGAGGTCCCCTCCAACCCTGATATTCTATGATTCTATGAACTACTGTTTAATTAGCATAAAGCACTCCGGGTCTTATTCTTTGTTGCCCTATGTCTTATGACATCATTTACACCACTGCAAGAGTATAAAAGGTGAAAAACAGCATCAAACCATAATTCTAGTATTTTACATCCAGTGTACACTGGTTTAAATGACACAAGGTAATGGAGAAACAGATACTCAAGAGTCTATGACGGGCACTACAAAAAGTAAAATAAAATAAAAATCAGTCTGCCCTCTCCCCTGTACTAAGTGGTAACGTCAGCCCTCCCACTGATGTGTAGTGAAACACTTCAGTCTCCCTCCTAGCCCTGTTGTGGGCATAACTGTGCACCAGCTGAGAGCAGAGAACTGGCCCAAGTTAGCCCTCTAGATCTGGAGGGTCAGAAGTATTGTTCCCATCTCTGAACCCTTTCCCTTTGCTCTGTTCAGAGTGAAGATGAGCTGTGAAGAGATCCGTGTGTTTGCAGTGAAATTTGGGCAAGACTTTGACCTCTATTTTGCAGGTAACTCTCCTCTTTTATAACTGGATGGGGTGTGCATTTTGGGATTTCTGTGCAGCTGATCAGCACTTGCCATGCAATTCAGTCCATTGCTGGGATTGATTTATGGACTTCTGTAGCTGCCCACTTTGCTTCTCCATAACCTGTGAAGCCTTTAGAGCAATACTGGTCCTCACAGCTTGGCGAATGACAGTTCTGGGTCTCTGAGTCAGTCTTCCCAACATGCTCTTTAAGAAGTTAGTGGAGCCAAGCCTGCTTCTTGAGATTCAAGCGCACACTCTAAGGGCTTGTCTTCACATACAGTGCTACAGCGCAGCTGTGCCCATGCAGCTGCACCCCTGTAGGGCTTTAGTGAGGCCACTGCTACGCTGACAGGAGGGCTTCTCCCATCGGCAAAGTCCATCCACATCCCTGAGCGACGCAGTTATTTTGATACAGGTCTGTCGTGTAGACCTGGCTTGAGTCTTCTGTAATTTCAGCTGTTAAAATGCTGAATTGTTTTTAAATCACTGTTATTCTGATTTCACTTCAGTTTCCTCATAGGCATCAATCTGGAGCATTGCAGACTCAGTACCTCGGTTGATGGGCTACTTGCTGCTTATACGACATCTCCAGAGAAAGGATAATTGGAAGGGGTGATGGTTGTGGTGGAGGTGGGCTTTCCAGCTTACACTGGGGAATGAAACTGGTTAGAAAACGATCTGTTGTTTGTATACAGTCTAACAGTTTTTTCTCTTCTCCCCTTTTGTCGCTCGCTTGGAACACAGATGATGAAGGTAAAGTTGAAATCTGTTTGACATTTATGACTCTGGACTCAGCTAGTGCTGATTCTGCTTGCCATTCCCAACACTGTTGGCTAATCCCCCCCATGGTGTTCATCAGTATTTGGTGGTGACCTTAACACACGAGTGGTGGGCATGGGAAAAACTCCCTCCTTCCTGAGTTCATTAAGTGACTCCAAGTCAAAGATGTTCTGCAGCTGAAGCAGCTCACCTGGCACACAGGTGGCTTTGAGGATCGGGGAAAGGCCACCTATAGGATACTCCACCCACTGTCCTTACCTGTATTTAGCCTTCTCTTCTGAAGTCTAAACTGGAAGAGCAAATGCACATCCTGGGCCATCTTCCAATGATGGAACATGTAGAGCAGGGCTCTTCAATCTATCACATGGAGGCTCTCCCTGGGCACAAACTGGTTGGTGGGCAGTTTGGGGACGAGAGTAAAGATGGAATCCACTAATCTACTTAAGTCCGTGCTGCGATCCACCAAACCCAGTAAGCACCTAAACTCACTTGGTGTCGAAGTTTTTCAGAGTAGAAGTTCCCTAGATGCCTAAGTTTCTGCCTCTAGGGCCCACACCGCTGCCTCACACTAGGCGTCCAGACATCTACCTCCCACCTAAGCCCTGGAATGATTCACAAACTGGGAGACAATAGGTGGCTAAATGCCTCATCCAAGAGCCCAAGCCGGCAGGTGCCCTCTGAGCATGCCTACTTGATCGGCCCCATTCAAAATTCAAGGGAGGAGGAGAAGGTACTGCCTCCATCCACTCTATAATTTCTATCACGAAAGAGTCATTTGGCCAGAGAGCAAGAGAATAAGTCTACTACCCAGCTCTTTGGACACCCACCTGAGGGGCAGGAGACCCTGGGTCCAATCAACCTGCTCCAATCAGTCTTTCAATATTTATCCACAGTGGAACAGCTTCAACAGGAGAGATGGAGGGAACCCTACATCAGAATTAATATCCCATTCTTCAGTGGTTAGCACATCTCCTGAGAGGTGGGATACCTCTGTTCAAATCCTTTCTTCCCCTCTGTCAGGGAGGGGGGAACTGAATCTGGGCCTCCCACATCCGAGCTGAGTGCTCCAACCACTCAGCTAAAAGTTATAAAGTGGGCACCACCAACCATTTTGTATGGAACTAGGTCAGGAGACAGGCTAAAGGGGCTTTCTGGCACTCTTTGGACTATACCCAAGTCCCTAGTTGTTTCTGGGAAGAGTGGACTTAGTTGTGACTGTCTGATTAATGTATATATTAAAAGGTCTGGAATGCGACAACTGGAAGAAGGAACACTCCCTACAGCACCAGATCTTTCGAAACACATCTAATCAGGTACTCGTGGTACAGCCAGGACCAGAGAATACTGTCACGAATGTATTTGAGTCTATGGCAGATCAAGAGATGATACCTGGTATGATACTTCTGGTTTCTACATGTCCTATAACAACTGTTTCCTCTAAGCTGTGCACGTGCACACAGATCCTAAACCCCACTCACACGGCAAAACCCCGCATGCACAAAAATTTGCACAGAAGCACAACAATTTAAACAGACGCAATTGCACACACGGCCTGTCAAAAATTAGAGGGAACATTGCCTGTAACCATTGCCCCAGCTCTTCATTCCAAGTATGCTTTTGCCCCATGTACCTCTTGGATTACCTCAGCTAGACCCAAGTTTAGCAACAGATTCTAGTAATTGTAGTTTGTCCTTAATGCCAGCTAAGAACAGAGCTAAGCTCAGATAAAAGACATCAATCCTCGCCAAAAAAGATTTTGCACATTTTGGAGGTCGGCCAATCTGAGTACAGCTTCACATCACAGCAGAAGCCAAAGATCAGAAGTTCTAGCTGTGGGCAGACAAAAGATCAGGGAATTCCTCCCCCCCCACCTCCCCCCAAACATTGTCCTGTACCACACCTATGAAAGAGGCATGGGGCTCTATAGCCTGAAACTAAGCCCAGGGGCTAGGGAAGTGCTGCAAAGATTTCTAAAGACCTCTATCACAAGCAAAGTTCTGAATCCCCATTTTGTATTAAGTGTCAGTGAGAAGCATCATTTTATATTGAACAAGCAAGGCAATGTATCTGGCACGAAGAGCAATTCATCAGTCTCTTTTGGTGTGCATCAGCACCATCTCTACATGCCCCCACTTTTTTCAGTTATTCGTTCAGTGCCAGATTTCCAGATCCTGTTTACATCCAACATGAGAAGGAAATGCAACCCTCACCTTGTGCATGTGCTCCAAGGGATTTGCACACTGACATCACACTCTCTAGCCCTTAACTCTTTTGCCCACAAGATAACAGAAGTCCAATTGAATTTTTGTCATCAGCAGTCACAGGGCAGTACACAAAACAAATCCCAGCTCCATTCAGCTGTAAAGAGGCTGCTTGTGGTGGAGTAGTAAGATGCCTGGATAATAAAACTGTTGGAACCCCTTTACGTCTGTTTTTAAATGGCTGTTTGCAAACTTTCTGCACAGGCTCCTAACAGTAAGTACTTTGTGTTTAGGATGCGGAGTGCATTTCACCATCCATTATTACAAAGACTACACGTTGGAGGAAGGGTTGCCTGTGGCATTCAGCGTCCTGGTAGAAAACAAGACTTACTGTATGTACTGCACACATGAAAGTGGGAAAAAGACTATTCGATTTAGGGTAAGTAACTCCCTCTGTTTCTAGTGTTTGCCTTAACTCGACAGTTACATCAGGAACCCAAATTAAGAAAAAAATTAAACATGCTAGACTGTGTTTCTCAAATGTGGCCACCTGGGGATTTTTCTGCGGCCACAACAGCCTCATGGGCGGAGATAGGGATGGGGGACAAAGCAGCAGCCCGTCCCTACAGCTTCCAGCTGTTGCTCTTGGATGTACTGCCTTGATGTTTGCTGGCACCACCAGCAGGGGATTGGTGCCATGCACCGCACAGCCTCCTGGGGACTCCAGGCAGCACATCTTCAGGCACATGGGGCTGTGGTTTGTGCTCGATGGGGGAGGAACCTTCAACACCTCAGGCACCTGGTGAGTTCCCAACCCACCTTCCCAGGCGTAGAGGGGCTTCGGGCTTCAGCTTGCCGGGGCTCCAGGAGAGGGCTTCAGCCCCGAGGCTCTGGGCTTAAGCCTCCCCATCCCCACCCTCAGCTCCAGTCCGGTGGCGGGCTCCAGACTTCAGCCCCTGGGCCCCAGCTCTGGGCTTCAGCCTGGGGCAGTGAGCTTCAGCTTCGGGCTTCAGCCTTGTGGCAGTGGGGCTCCAGCTTGGAAAAACTGTCAGAGCAGCCACCAGCAAGAGTTGGTGGCCGCACTCTGAGTCAACCAAAAAATCTGTTATGAGAAACCCTCTGCTAGAACATGTTAAACTGTTCTTGAAGTAGAGATGTGAAAACTACAGACAAATGTCAAGTTTTTGCACTGGTAGTTAATCTGCATATTTCCTCCATTTCAGGAAGAAGAAGTTCCCCGAGAAATTCATGAACAAAGCAGTGACATCATCTTCATCCAAAAGTCAGTTTCACCAATACACACAAAAGCATTCAAATTTGAATCTTCACTAATGCGAGGCTACTTCTTGGCCTTTCAGAAAGAAGAGGACTTAAGCAAACTGATTTTAAAGCAATGTGAAAATGAAGACCAAGTGGATGAATCCATATATATGACTGTCTCCCAAATAAACTGATTTGATAACATACCATACACAAGCAATATCTTGGCCATTTTTATCCAACTTTTATTACATAAGTGGTCAAATTATCTCTATGCTAAACTGTGTAACCACTCGAACACACAGCCTCCAGGCACTGAGTTAAGTTCCTCGGGGTTTGTGCTGAGTTTATTGACTCCAGGACTAACACTTTTCAATTCTTACCTGCAGCTGAGAGCAAATACTGAAACATAAATTGGCGGACATGGAGCTTAGGAATTTTATGATCATAGAGATGAACGTCTGTTGCTAATTACAACGGCTTCTATGGTAAGGCTGCTATTACCACAATGCCTTCTCCAAAAAAAAAAAGCAAGTCTTTGCATAAGATTGTCATTGCCAACTTTTTGAATTAAGTATTACATTTGGAATTAAATGAACTTTTTGATTTTTTTTTTAATGAAGTGTCCATTTATGTCTCCCTCTATCACAACATGTAAAACTGAAGTAGATTTTGCAGACTCCTATGAGGAAGACTCGCTGTCTTTCTATCCATCTGTGCCGTAACAGGATGGGTCCGGGTCCGACAGACTCCGTTTTGTACTAGGAACTGACCACATGGCTAACCTTGTCAGCTTAGGCACATATATAAAGGGGAAGAAACTGTATTTAAAAGGGGGTGTTATGAAAGGCTACATCTCCCCTACACGCTAGGGGTGTGATTTCCCAGCTCATTTACCTATACTTGCGATAGCTAACGCACATGTACGAATAGTAGTGTAGCTGCAGGATTGGGGGAGCAGCAGCATGTCTTAACCATGCTGAGCACAAAACCCGTGGGTACGTACTCAGCCCTACTAAGCCATGCTACCTCAGATACTCTGTACACATGCTAACTCTCATCAAGCTACCTAGCTTACAATTAGACATAGCCTGAAAAAGGTGGGCTGTCTGTCATCATATATCAGCAGGAAGGACCCTGCCTAGCCTAAATGCTGTCCCAACCTCAGACTTCCAGAAGGGTGGAGGTCCGATTAGGGGAGGAGGCATCTCAGGACTTTTATTTTATTTTACTAGCTCTCTGGTGCTTTATAAGAGCACTGACTGTTGTTAAGAAACTTCTTTGCTAAGCCTGTGCTCCTTGCTTTCCTGTCACACTGTCCCCAAAAGGGTTAAACTAGAATGCAGAGTGCCTAGAGCTAGGTAGAAGGGGTGTGGGGGCAAGAGAAGGGTATGAAAACAGGTGCAAGGTCTGAGGCAGCTGGACTGCAGAGTGCCACATCCTGAGGAAGAGGTTAGAAAAGAGGGTTGAAGCTGGGTATAAACTCTACAGCCAAAGAGCTAGAGACCGGGACTAGACTTAGCCCAGACCCAGTTGGCTTCAGAGTACACTTATGACACACCAGTGATCACACAGGAGTGAGACAGGGCTAGGCTGCACCACACGTCACTACACAGAGCTCTACCGGGCTTGTGTAGTCGTGGCAGAGCGCTGGGAGAGAGCTCTAAAAAATCCACCTCCACAAGGGCCGCGGCTCCCAGCGCTGGCGCACTGTCTATACTGGCCCTTTACAGCACTGAAACTTGCTGCGCTCAGGGGTGTGGGTTTTTTTGCACCCCAAGCGAGAAAGTTGCAGCGCTGTAAATTGCCAGTGTAGACAAGCCCTTAGTGACAACAGCCACTTTATAAAAGGCTAGAAATTTGTATCTGAGAGTGGAGGAGTTGCCCTCTAAACTGCAGGCATGGAATTTGCCTCTCCATGCATGGCTCCATTGGTGTGACTAGAGCTGCACCCCAAATATAGAAGTCCAACTACACGTATGGGGGACAGTAACTGTGAATCAATTAAGAGCAGGCTCTCACCACTATCTTTCACACCAGCCCAAGAACTCAGTTGGGGCCCATTATCATTCAAACATTTATTATGCTGGACAGTTGGCAAAGATCCCATAAATAACTACAGATGACTCATTTCTATGGCTATTGCATCCTCCCAAGCAGGAAGCCATTATACTGACAGGCAGCCAGCTGCAGTCATGATTTCACACAAGAACACCCATATTTGAATTCTTATCCCAAAGACAGCTGTGATACTGACGCTGCCCTAAAATGCTGAGTAGATTCTAAAACAAATGAGATTTAGACCTTATGTGTAAATCTTAGTAGTCAAGAAAGGAATTAAAAATTTAAAACCATCTTGGGTAACATGAAACAACTTCATATTTCCAATTATTAGTTAACGAGACTGACAGTAAAAATAAATGTAGCCAATTTTCTTGCTTGAAAAATCCCATATAAGTCCCCCCTACCCTCTATTAACCTGGGCTTTGGAAACCTCTACACAGTCACAATGAGCATGTAAATCAGAGATCACTCTCTTTCCTATTTATTAACAAACAGAAATAAGTATGATGTTGCAGAGAGTTTAAAATCCACGTAAGGTGGCAGAATATGGCCCCTCTTCACATAGGTTGAGGGTTTTGGTTTTTGCCATTTGACTTCAAGACTGTCTCTCCCCTGTGGAATCACACAGGCAGTACTCAGGAAAAGTGGGTGGGTGGGTTGTATTTTCTCCATGAGAGTGAATGCTGCTGACAGAAACAGACAATTTCCATTTGCACTGGTAAACCACATGCAGCTCATAAGTCCTGGAAATTAAGCTGCATTGAAACATTCTTTCCTTCTGTGTTTAGAATGGTTCATAAACAGAGGACAGTCTCAGTAACAACACTCAGCACTGGATCTATTCAAAACATTGCATAAACAATGATTTCTTCCTAAAATAATACCTTCTTCAAGACAGAGTGGTGAGAAGATTTTAACTGTTTATAGCAGATAAAAATGACTGTCAGAATCACACACACCCAACATTTGTAAATTCTTTATTGTATAGATTAACAAAAAGTCTTCCCTTTTTCAAACTGACTCTCAGGGCCCACTCAGAACATTATGTGAGGCACCTTGTGTACACTTCACTAATTGGAGCATTGGAAACAATGGCTGAATCTTCCCACAGCCAAATTCATTTTACAAAATGGGCAATTAAACAGTAATTACACTGCAGCGATCAAAACAATGCAGCCACGGAAAGGGAAAATGGGTTGCAGCCATCCAAGACTGTTCCTGATACAATAACTCTACTAATTCAACCCCAATTACACTGTAGCTACATTAATTTACTCTTGTCTGAATCCAGTTCACATCAGCCTAACTCCTCTCTTCTGGCAGAGCCCCACTTCTAGCCCATTTTTTTGCTACGGATATTGGCTTTTGCAATACGGAGCCAGCTCAAATTGTAGATTTCTACCTATGCATTATGGATTCTTAATTACTGTTTTTCTCTCCTTGAATGATTTAGTAACAATATGATGAAGCAGAGGCAGCAGTGAACAATGATGTTTTGCCAGCAGTTCGGTTGCATCTCAGAGGCTCCACAGCATAGCCACAGCCTTGCAGATACCCACATCGTGATAGTTGAAGTAGCAGAGGCCTGCAAAGGTCACAGCTGAGAGTACATACAGACCTGTATTGGCCAGTTTAATAGATGGCTCCCCATGGACATAGTCAGTTATAACCTGCCCAAGACCCCTACAAAGAAAGAAAGAAAGAAAGAAACATGCTGAAAAGAGATCAGAGCAGTCCCTAATCAAATCTGGCTGGCTTTCCTGGCTACCATCTATGGGGACTTTCCCTGAAACAAATGCCCTTGTAACACTCACATGTCTCAGTTTCCACATCTGCCTAAACTGAGCCATGTGCCTCCACTACTCAGAGGCTTTTGCTGGAGAAAATGACCCAATTCCTACTCAGCAGGCAGCTGTAGGCGCTCACAGAACAGTTTGTGCTGACTAGTGATTACGGAGCCAAATAAAACTTGGCTACTAACCCTTTTAACAGTATCTAGGAAACACACAGCTAAGAGCTATTCCATTAATGAGTAAATTTCACTCCCAAACTAAGGAACAGTAACAGTGCAGAAGATCTAGCAGGATTCATTGTGCTAAAGCAGCTGTCACTGTGGGGCGGGGAAGAGATACCTGTTTTACCTAGATGGGCATTTTGATAGCCCCGGGTCACCAAAAGGCAGTGAGAGGAGGGCTATAATTCACACAGAAGAGGAGGTGGGGAAGTCAGGAGGCTACAAGCCACAGAAAGAATCAGAGGAAGTGCAAGGGGTGACAACTCTCAAACTGCTAGAGCTATGTACTGCCACCAGGTAGTGGAACAGGGTGGGGGAGGGTCTGATTGGTTCCTATCTGCACCCCTGGCTGTTCTGTATAAAGCCCCATAAAACACAAGGAGAGCAAATATGTATCCACAGGCAGCCCTTATGACCGCACCATAGATAACTTAGCCTTTGACTGTTTTTACTTTGAATGGCAAAGTCAGCCCATAAATATTACATGCCAAAGAAGCTTGGTCTAAGATCTAAGTGACTTCAGGTTTCTTGTGCAAATAAAGTCAGATTTTGTACTGACACTCACTTCATCAATCATCATGGTTGGCCTGTCAGGAGTGTGCGTTTTGCATGTGGTTTATGACAATACTTGCTGAGTAGAGATTTATACCTGAAGGTCTGAATGTATGGAGGTGCAGTGCAGAGCCATGACGCAGGATTTTAGCACGCCCCCCAAAGTGCCAAGTGAGAGCAAAGGAGAAAAACCAGAGGAAAAGTCTGCAAATGCTGGAGTTTCAGATCAGCCATTAGTATGGGCTCTCTGGTTTGTCACTGGGATTACAGTAGCTTAAAGAGCCTTCCCTTTTTAAATTGTCCCAGCAGCAATGATGCACTTCAAGTCCAAAGCAATGGCTCCAAATGTAATAAAATCCCAGCCCCCCAGTAGGGGATGAGGAGAACACCCTACAAGAGTGCACAGGGGTCTTTCACATTCCTACCTCTAGCCATCACAGAAAAAACATGACAGGAGAAACAGAGGAATGGCATGACTGACACACACTGGTCACTAGCGCAACAAGCCGGCTGTTTTTAGCCATCTTAGTAACTGAAAGTTCAGCTCCCCTACAGACCTCTAAACAGCTTAAGCCCCTGTAACCTTTGCTTTGGAAGTGGAGAGTTTCTTACTATCAGAGAAACATTTTCAAACTATGAACCCCCATGTGCAGGGGGAGGGTTTCATTTTGTGGCCTTTCTCCATGAGTCATAACAGAAAAGCCAAGACAAAGAGTGTTTATCCTGGAGCAATAGATAAGTGAAACTGAACAAGTTGGCTCTTGTTTTTTTGCTGGGGAAAGCCCCTAATTGTCTGCACAAAAAAGGGTTTTTTTTATTGTGGACATCCAGTTTAGAATTTACTATCCTACTCTTTGCAGAATCACCACAAGGTAGTCATGGAAGAAATATCAGCATTTGCAAATATTTTTACTCACAAGGAAGCCCAGACAGTACAACTCAGTATCCTGCTACAAACCATGCCATGCCATATGTAATATCCCCTAAAACAGGAACCACCACTGTGCCAGTGAAAGGCTCACACACACAGGATGCAGACACCTCTGTAGGAAATCTTAAGTCTGGTTTCATTTCAACACTTCCCTCGGCCCTATAATTTTATTTAGCGAAAGAATTCCTAACAGTGATGATGTTTCAGAGGAGCAGCAAATAGGCAGGACCCAGATTTCACAGCTGCAGGGGGAGCTTCTGCCATTCAGCAAAGCACAGGGGTCTGGCACAGCTATGAAGGGGCAAGACTGAGACCTCTCAGGACATTTCTCTTATATTTAGAGAGCACCTTTCATCCCAGAGAATCCCGAAGTGTTTTTCCTATGGATATACAAGCTATATCTAACAATTCACCTTAACTCTGACCCTTGGGGAGTTGTATGCCATGTTGTTGCAACTGTGTCAGTCCCATAAAAGATATTATTACCTCACTCACCTGGGTAGTTGAGCAGTCTGCCACTTTCTAGACATCTGGTACACCATAAGAATGGCAACACTGTCAATTAGGCCTACCACACACCTGTGGAACTCCCCAACAGGAAGAAGTGAACAGAGGAAATTCCAGTGTATGGGAAAGATGACTAAAGAACTACAGTCAATCGGTTGCAGTCAGCAAACAGATATTTCACATGGGCCAAACAAAACACAAACCTACAAACTTCAGGACCTCAGCCCCATAAGTTCAAGATGAATGCTCAATAAGTCCTTCACTCTCCATGGTCTTCTCACTGATGAGCTGCCAAGCCTGAACTACATCACAGAACCCTGGCAGACTGATACTGCAGTTTCAGTGTCATCTTCCCTTGATTCTTTGCTCCTCTCTCCAACACAGCATGACAGAGCACAAATCTGGAGGTGAAGTAGCCAATCTACTCCCCTCCTGGCTAAAAAGCAGGAGAAGCTTTCTTGAGCTAAAGTCCGCTTAATCTGCAATGAGAGAGACTATATTCATCTGGGCATCCTACTCATCTATAAGCCACCAGATAGAAAAGTCTTCCCAGAGGAGCAGAAAGAAATGCAGTCTGACCTGGTGATGAAAGTCAGAAGACTCATCATCTTGACAGATTTCAACATTTATACGGATTATCATGTCACTAAAACAATTATCCAATGTCTCCTACTCAAACTTTTCACTATAGGTAATTTCTGGATGCATGCGTACACAGCCACACCATGAAATGAGTATGACACACACACACTCTCATGTCTGACCTCCAGGTAGGGAAAAAAAGCTCTCTGTTACAAGGCAAGAAACCACCACAACCAAACCCCAGGCCTGAAAATTCTTGGGATCCTGCTAAATTCTAAAACTTAGAAAACTCTATCCGACCAAGAGGCCAAGTAGTACAAGAATTAGCAAGACACTCCAGCCACTCCTTGCTGCTGCCATAGAACACTGTAGCATGATAGCCATCTCTCCAGCCCCACTGCAGACCACTATGACACTCATACAA
Organism: Eretmochelys imbricata; assembly: GCF_965152235.1. NCBI lineage: Eukaryota > Metazoa > Chordata > Testudines > Cheloniidae > Eretmochelys > Eretmochelys imbricata. The sequence goes on along the minus strand of NC_135593.1, from coordinate 15,662,270 downwards.
CCTGCAACTTGAAGAGTAGAAGATAAGAAAACAAACACTGGTGGTGGAACATGCAGCCTGAAAAAGGAAGACAAAAGGAATGTCTACAAATCTATGCCACTGCTGTACAGGAGGCAAAGAGCCCACCTCTCCTTTGCTGCAGAGGAAGCAAAGCCATTCTGTATAAAACTTTCCCATACCATAAACCCAGACTGTTCCTTCCAAGCACAGAACCTCTTCATGCTAGGGATTACCTTATTTCACAGAGAAGATCAACCTCATCCAGGAAGACCACGTGGGTGAGCAACAAGGTCAAGAGCAGGACCAGATACACATACCCTTCTTCCACAGAGCTTCATGGAAGTACTGAAAATCAGGTCACCGCCCCCTGTGACTCCAACTCCTGTCCTTCCTGGATAGGAAGAGACATGGAAACATCCGAGATCCCTACTATCAGATTGTCAATACCTCCTTTGATTAGGAAAATCTAATATGCACCCTAACCCAGGCAATATGCCAACCAACGCTAGAATAAACCACTGCTTGACACCAAAGACTTCACGGTGTCTGAGCCCCCTTCGCCTAAGCAAACTAATCTAGTAGCTAGTCAGACAGTCTCCAGTGTTATCTTTCACATGCCAGTATCCTTGATCCCTCTTAGCCAGGACCTGGTGAAGAGAGAGGACTTTTTGCACTGGAAGATTACCTGGTTGTGGACAAGGGAAGTATATCCATAATGCTGAGGGACCGGTCTCGGGTATCTAATACCGGCTCATCACAAAAGATTCCTGTCCCATCTCCAAGAAGCTGTAGTGGGAACAGACACTCCTAGGACAGCTCAGATTCCTCCTCTCAAACCAAACCCAGAGGATTATTATGGGACACTGTTCCTCTACCCACCAAAAACCTTCACCTGGAGAGTTCCACAAGGCTTGATCTTCTCCCCACTCCTTTATCAATCATATCAATACGAAGCTGTTAAAAGAGTTGGTGAGACAACTTGGGCTGAAATGTCAGCAGTACAGAAACAGCCATCTCTACATCCCCTTTATGTCGAATGCAAACAGTAACGTCTCCAAGCTTATTCAATACTTGGTTGAAATCAGCACCTAGATGAAGAGTAACTGGCTAAAGCTGAACCCAAGTGAGACCGAGGCTGGTAGGAAGAGGGAAGTATGCTAAAGTACTTGTCTCTATTAGAATATTCCCCCACTATTGAGGGCAACTGTCCTCAGATTGTCTTAGGATACTTTTGGGCTCCTCAGTGCTTTTGGATGCCCAAATAACTATGGCAGAAAATGTCCACTTCCATCGGAGATAAGGTGGGTGAGGGAATATCTTTCATTGGACCAACTTGTGCTGGCAAGAGAGCCAAGCTTTTGAGCTACCACAGAGCTTTTCTTCAGGTCTGAGAAAAGTACTAGAGTATCACAGCTAATTGTGTAGCTCGAAAGCATGTCTCTCTCACCAACACAAGTTGGTCCAATAAAAGATAATCCCTCACCCACCTTGTCTCTCCAATACCCTGGGACCCACATAGCTACAACAACATGGCATACAACAATTCCATCTGTGGCGGATTAGAAGACAGCGCCCCTTCTTGTCAAACAAAGACTTGGCTACAGTGATCCACACATACATGATCTCCAGGCTGGATTATTGCAACTCATATCTAATAATGAAGCCAAAGACCCGTATAGCATTTCACCTAGTACAAAACATAGCGGCAGGTCTCTGTCTACATGATTCCAGTGCTCTGTTCTCTGCAATGGCTCCTCACTGAATATAGAGTCCAGTTCAGAATATGTCCTGACAGTCAAAGCCTTCCATTGGCCTTGCTAAAGCAACCTAAGAGACCTCCAAGGACAACTACTTGCCTGCCAGTCAGGAGAGGCTTGTGAGTGCAGAAAACAGAACTTTCACAGGAGCTTGACCTAGAATTCTTACATCAGACAGAAACCACAAGCATCAGCACAATCAGAATTAAATGTCAAAAACATTTATTTGACTAGCTTCCCTTCAGTGAGTCATGCACTCGCACATACAAATACTAATCTGATAAAAGTGTCAAACCATTTGTCCTACAGGCTGAAAAGTAAGAATGATGCTATTTCCATTTTAAAGTACTTGGAAAATGCTCAGTTACTAGAATGATGGGGGCTACGTAGACTTAGAAAGGTAACAGATAAACACACCCTCATGGATGCAACATCCTCTGGTCGAAAACTTACAGCAGTTTAACAGCTATACAGCCACAGGAAGTGAAAAATACTGTACCCAACTGAAACTGAAAAAGGAATTTAGGGAGGTAAAGTGGAGTTACCCAAAAAGATATCTGGCCAGGATTCAGGACCAACATCCTGACTCTCGCAAAAATGCCAGGGGATTAACAAGCATGTGTAGTCAAGACTGATTTTTGTCTCACCCTAAAGATGGCACCTCCAGTAATACAGTGCCCTCTAATGCTAAGCTGATGCCCAGACTCTGTACTGGCTTTGAGGAAAAAGAGCTACCAATAAAATCCTGAGTTTCCCTTGGAGGTCTTAGTTAAGCACAGATCTGTCCTGATGCTGCTTTAGGGGTATGCTCTGAAACAGTCAGATCTGAAGGCCATACATAATCTACTAGCCAAAGACAACCAATAGTCCCCCTTAGGTAAATTTTCCTACTGTCTGCAAAGTATGAGATATGGATAAGGAGATAAACCCAGAAGACAGAGTGAAAGAATGCTCTCCTAATAGGAGTATCTACTCTGCCTTCTAAATGAAGAGGCAAAATGACAAAGACGGTACTAGGTGTTAGTCTGGTCAAGGCTATAACATGCCAAGATGCCAGTAACAATAACACAAGGAATAAGAGTTTTGCTCTTGAGTTTTACCAGGTGTTCCAATGTGAACTTTCTGATTCACATAGATTTGCTGCTCAGCTCCTCTGCATCCAGGACTATAAGCCCAAAGAGTAGCTCTGGCTGGTCCTGGTGAGACATCTACCAGACTTTTTTATACCTACGCTTACCAGTGACTGTGGAGTGTGAGGGCTGCAGCCAGTGAATAGTCCATGGCAGGTCCAGGATACAGATAGGCTGCAGGGAGGAGACCCAGCAAGAGGACACTGACAGCTCGCTCACTCGTCCAGTGCAGAGATGCAGCCTTGGAACCGGCTGCAAAAAAAAGCATTTTCAACACAGAGTTTCTGCGCACAATATCCCAATCTGAACAATGGTTAACTCATTCTGACCAGCTTTGTGCAACTAGGTGCTTTCTCAGACCTAGATACACAGCTCTTACCTGGGCAAAACTAGGTTGCCTTTGACTTATTGCTACAAACAATATTCGTAAGAACATAAGAATGTCCATACTGGGTCAGAACAATGGTCTATTTAGCACAATACCTTGTCTTCTGACAGTGACCAGTGCCAAATGCTTCTGAGGGAATGAACACAACAGGGAAATTATCAATTGATCCATCCTGTCATCCAGACCCAGCTTCTGACAGTTAGAGATTTAGGGATACACAGAGCATGGGGCTGCATCCCTAGCCATCTTGGCTACCAGCCATTAATGGACCTATCTTCCATAAACGTATCTAATCCTTTTTTGAACCCCGTTATACTTTTGCCCTTCACAACTTCCCCTGGCAATGAGTTTCACAAGCTAGCTGTGCATTATGTGAAAAAGTACTGCCTCTTGTTTAATCATACCTGTTGTCTACTAATTTCACAGGGTTACCCCAGGTTCTTGTGTTAAATATTCCTATTTTAAATACCGCCTTAAATGGTTGTTTTAAATCTCTCCTCTGAATGCTCCCTCTGCTGTTCAGAAAGTAAAGTTCCTTTAATTAGGATTCAGACAACAGACTGAAAAAGCTGATAGATGAGGCCAAAGGAAATGCCACCTTTGTTTGTTTCATGGCCTGCTGGTCATTAACAGGCCCTTTCACAAACACCACAGAACAGGCATTTTTGAAAATAATAGTAAAGGTAGTTGCCCTAGTGCATAAGTGCATCAAGAACTGCCTGCAGATGCAGTGCTTGCCGGTTTTGCCTCCCTGTGGCCTTCACTGAGGGCCCTGCTCGGTACATGACAATTTGAAAGGAGTGGATGAATAACAATGAAGCAGCACAACAGGATGGAGAGGGAAGAACACTGGGCACCAAGATGCATTGGTTCTATTTCTAGTTCTCCCATCAATGGTGTGATCCAAGGCAAGCCACCTCCCTTCTCTGTGCCTTAGTTTTCTACCTGTGATATGGGATAATGATATTGAAACTCCTCCCCTTTCTTTGTGAAATGTTTTAAGACCCATGTATGGAGTGTGCTGTATCTGTTAAGTATCTGATACATCTGTGATAAGTTCATGAAGAGCTGAGTGCATGAATTAAGATTGCTGTTATCTTAACAAGAGTAGGGGCTGGAACCTCCAGGTATTCAGTGCCTAGAAGTAGCCTAAGAGGCCACATGATCTCAATCCTCTTCCATAGACAACTACCAGAACACAGTTCTGGTTGCACACAAGGTGACTCAGACAAGCACAGAAGTGGTAGTTTGGGGTCTCTGTACCGTGCCTACTTTTCCTACACATTTTGGACACCACTAGAAGAAATAGGGTTCTAAGAGATGTTGACATATACTGAGGGAAGCAGGACACCTTACAATACACGGGCATTTAATAGGCGAGAGCTAACAGCATAAAGTTACAAAGAACTGATTTTAAACACACATCAGATCACTTGTCTAAATTCTTACTGCTGTTTGATCAACCTGAAATCATGAGCTGGAAAAGAGATTTAATGTGAACTGTACTAAAAAGAAGACACGGAATTTCTCCTGCTCTGCACAGGGACCGATATTAGAGAAGAACTGCTGTGACAATGGAACAAAAAGATCACCAGCAAAACAACTGTAGTAGACTAACGTGCTACTACCATGAACTTTGAGAAATACTTTCCAATGTGCAACAAGTTTCTTCTTGACATAAATGTAGCAAACTTTTTTTGAGTTGGACTTGTTTACATATTGAGACTGTCCAAGGCCGCGTTGTTTCAAGTAGACATAGTCTGTGGAAAGAACTGTTAACACAGTGTGAGTAGTTTCCATAGCTCGAGAAAGTAGAAAACTTGTAGGGGAAAAGGAGTGGGGGAAGCGTGGCTGTCACTTTTTATCGGTTTGTTTGGTTTGTGTCTGCATTCTTCTTTCTATTTTCTGCCACTTCTTTCTATTTCCAGCTCCACTCTGCCCCTTACTCCGCCCCTAGCCTAGCTCTGCCCTCATTCCCTCTCTGCCACCAGGCCAGCTCCAGCCACAGCTCCGCTCCACCCCCAGCCCAGATCCAGCAACAGCGACGGCTCCGCTTTGGCCCCAGCCCAGCTCTGCCCTCACACCCTCTCCACCCCAAGGCCAGCTCCACCTCTAGCCCCAGCTCCTCCCCCATCCCCAGTTCTACCCCCAGCTCTGCCTTCAGCCCACGCTCCTCTGCTGAACCAACTGTGCAGTAATGGAAGAGGCGGCGCAGGCAGATTCCATTACTGGTGCGGGGGTCAGAGGGGCGTGACAGAAAAAGTTTGGGTTTAAAGGATATAAAATCCTAATTAATCCCTGGTCATAGTATTTCTCAGGTTTAATGGCATACATTATGACAGTCCTGGATTTTTGTCTTTGCCTGTTTATCTTACACCACTCTTTGTTAGTAAACTGAGAATGTTTGTTTGAAACTCAGTCAATTTCTACCATTTAAGAAAGACGCTAAGGGGAAAAAAAAGCTGGATTTAGAATTCCACTTTTCCTGCAAACTGTAATAAAATGACATTGCATGTGAGATTACTGAGAAGTTAGTTTTAGGCTGACAGAAAGAATCATGAAGTTTTCAGCAGAAAACATGAAGTGCAAAGTGAGATCTAATAAACCATTACAGCACAATTTCCTGTTCACAGAGATGACTGCCTGAATTTTCCGGCAATACCAATTTCCATGCCCTTCAAAACAGGAAGGAAAAACCTCACAGCAATTTGGAAATTTTTGTAGCATCGAATTATACTGTAGATATTTACTTCTCCAACTCCTAATTTAAATTATGTCAATTGATTTTAAATCAAAAGCTTGTTCAGATTGAGGTGCAGTGAGTAGATATGGCAACTTCTTATCTGCGACTATACAAATCACTCCACGGGCCAAGAAAACACTGTAATGACTAGGGTGATTGAGCTGGCTGAAAAGGTCAGGATCAAATATCACATAAAAACAACAATATAGATAAAGAACAGCAGCTTCCCAAGTGGTTATCAACTGAACTTTTGTCCCATCTTAGACTGACATACCATAGCTTCTGGGAGTGATGTGGATTTGATGTGCCAGAGTTGGCCAATCCAAGACCGTTGTACAGGCAAGCACAGGTCTGGTCAACAGACTTTTACTGAGAAGAACTGTCAACGGAATAAAGATGGATTAGTTGCCTTTTATACCCCAAAAACTCAAAGGTAAATCCCTGCAAGTTAAACTACAGCAACCAACATCTTAATCAATAAGCAATAAGAGCCCAGAGGGCCGCCTGAAAAAGGAAGCCAGTGGTTTCTTCAGGAAAAAGGATGCACAAAGTTAGAATAGGGAATACAAATTATACTCCACAAACAAGACCATGGGGGAGAGGGGGAATGTGTTATTTGCAATATTTCTAACAAGCCTGGTGTACACATGCTTTAGAGTTTCCATACCAAGGATTTAAAATCCAAAGCCCCATGCCTGCAAAAGTGAGACAAGCTGCACCCAGAACAGTGCTTCCAGGAATCTGAGACAAGAACATCAGCCACCAACTCTGACATGACAAACTTTGCAGCTATGTTGTGAGCATTAGGGAAATCTTGCCTTTATTTCATGACCTAAACAGGCTACATTAGAAAAGACCTGCTCAATACTAAGCTGTTATGGATAACTATGGTATTTTCAAAGATCTGAACTGCTAGTAGGTCTGTTGTGTTCTTTCTGATGCTTGTTTGCACCTTTAAGCTACCAGATCTTTGCGGCATTGATTCATTCAATGGCTTGACACAGCAGACACATAATATAATATTCTGCACATCTATAGTTAAGTAGTAATAGTGCTATGCCTTTCACAAAGGGACCTCAAATGAGCTTTATTTTACTGCCTCGCTAAAGCTCACACAGGCAGGTGGAGTGCTGTACAATTACAACTGACAGAGGGAGAACTAACAGATAGCTTAGAGCAGTTGCTCTCAACCTTTCCAGACTACTGTACACCTTTCTGGAGTCTCATTTGTCTTGTGTACTCCCAAGTTTCCCCTCACTTAAAAACTACTTGCTTCCAAAATCAGACATAAAAATACAGAAGTGTCACAGCACACTAGTACTGATAAATTGCTTATGTTCTCATTTTTACCATATAATTATCAAATAAATCAATTGGAATATAAATATTGTACTTACATTTCAGTGTACAGTATATAGAGCAGTGTAACCAAGTCAGTATCTGTATGAAATTTTAGTTTGTACTGACTTTGCTTGTGCTTTTTATGTAGCCTGTTGTAAAACTAGGCAAATATCTAGAGCAGTTGATGTACCCCCTGGAAGACCTCTGCGTACCCCAGGCTGAGAACCCACTGGTTTAGAAACTGTGAACCAGGGGTCTCAAACACTTGGCCTGCAGGGTTATTTCCTGCCAAGCTCCCCATGCCCCCTGGAATTATTTCCTGCAGCTGCCAAGCTCTCCTCACCCACTGCCCGCCCTCCCCCACAGCGTGCCGCACCACCGCTCTTCTACCTACCTCCAGGCACTTTCCACTGCCAAACAGCTGTTTGGTAGTACTTAGCGCTTTCCAGGAGGGATGGGGGAGGAGCGGGGAGCACCGCTCAGGGGAGGAGGAGGAAAAGAGGCGGGGCTGGGATCTGGGGAAGGGGTTGGAATAGGGGCAGGGAGGGGGTGGAGTTGGGGTGGGGACTTTGGGGAAGGAGTGGGAAGAGGCAGGGCAGAGGCAGGGCCCCATGGAAGGGATGGAGTGGGGGTGGGGGGCAGGGCTTTTGTACCTTTTCATGAAAAGGTGTCAGTGATGCGGCCCTCGGGCCAATGTACTAGTCCTCGTTGGCCCTCGTGGTGAGTTGAGATCCCTACTGTAAACTCTCTGGGGCAGGGAGCATCTCTGGCTCTGCGTTTGTACAGCACCCAGCACAAGAGGCTCCAACCAAATGTAGAGCCATGGGGGGTAACAAGCAATATAAACAGCCGCGGGGGAAAACAACAGCCCAACACCCCCCCAAAGCACAGCCTGCAATGGGGGAGGGAGGCATAGCTCAGTGGTTTGAGCATTGGCCTGCTCAACCCAGGGTTGTGGAAATTGGAGCTCAATCCATCTAGGGATCAGGGCAAAAATTGGGGATTGGTCCTGCTTTGTGCAGGGGGTGGGACTAGATGACCTCCTGAGGTCCCTTCCAGCCCTGATAGTCTGTGATTCTATGACCAGCGCTAGTCACGGGATTTAGTGGGGAGGCAGAAGCTGGGGGCCACGGGGGAGGCTCCCAGACCGCGAGGGGTGACAGACCCGCCCAGGACCAGGCAGGCGGGTTTCTGGCCCCGGGCCCCGCCCCGCCCCGCGCCGCAAAGGGGGTCGTCACTGTCGCTGTGCCGCGTCACCCTTGCCAAGGCCCCAGGGCGGGGAACAGACCCCCCCGCAGCCCTGGCCCAGGGCAGCTCCGTGGAGGGGCCGGGCTGAGCCCTCCCCCGCTCCCCATGTCCCGCGCCCCCGGCACTCACCCAGCGACCCGCCTCGGGGCCGCCACAGGCCCCCCCGCACGAGCAGCGCCGCCATCTCGCCGTCTGCCCCTGACCCCGCCCGCCCCCACAGCTCCAAGGGCACCAGGGCACCCGGAAGCGGAAACAGACCCGGGGGTCGAGCTGCTGGAGTCGGGTTGGCCCCGCGGCGCGAGGAACCGCCCCCTTCCTTCCGGTTCCGCCGGGGAAGGTCACAGCGGCCGGAGTCGCCTTCCCCATGGAGGAACTGGGCGGCCTGGACGGGGGCCGGGACCCCGCGGTCTCCGAGCTGCAGCGGCTGGTGGCCGCTGAGCAGCAGCGGGCGCAGTTCACCGCCCAGGTACCTGCCCCCCGGGGCCCCTAGGTTCCCCCCCGGGCCCGCGACGGGCAGCCGGGCCCCCTGCGTCCCGCCCCAGCCCTGCTCCCCTCCCCCCGGCACGCTCTTCATGGAGCTCCCCCCACATCAGCCCCGACGGGGTCCAGACCGTCAGTCCCTGGGGCCCCTATTGCCGCCCGCCCCCAAGGGATTCCTCCTCCTCCTCCTCCCCCTCGACGCTTGTCACCACTGCTGCACGCTGGCAGCTGATAGCCCTGGCGCCCCTGGGCTCGCTCCATCAGTTAGGGTGCAAAGAAATTGCTTGAGCCGCAGCAACTCTTTTCTTACAAATTAAGCCCGGCTTGTAACCCTCCCAGAGAGAGCAAGGCAGCCCCCTGCGCATATCCCCTGACGCTGGTTTGGGGAGATGGTGGGCGAGCTGGGTAATGTGAGAAAGCGACTTGGTCCCGTTCCTAATGAGTAGCTGCATGGAGCACAGAAATCACATTGTCTTCAGCATTAATGGACCCCTTTGTGCCATGTCAGCAGAAAGACCAAGCACTGAATTGGCCACAGTGACTGAATTCTCAGTTCTGAGGGTGATGGTCCCTTCGAGCATAAGGCAGAGGGGGAAAGGATGGTGTTCTGGCAGGACTCCTAGACAAGTGATTGTTGTACCCCTCTCATATTTTAGCTTCTCCATCTGTAAAATATTTGATTAAATAGTAGTAACTAACATGTTTCCTGTTCACGTCCAGGTTCATAATTTCATGGAAGTTTGCTGGGACAAATGTGTGGACAAACCTGGCTCAAAGTTGGACTCCAGAACAGAAGGCTGTCTAGCCAGCTGTGTGGACAGATTCATTGATACCACATTATCCATCACTAACCGCTTTGCTCAGGTTGTACAGAAAGGGGGACACTGACTACTGCATTTCCCAGCTCCGGACAACCCAGTCTTTCCTGTTGAGCTCAACGGACTTATCAGCTGTCGGTGGAGCATCATCATGTGTTCTAAGCTACATTTTATGTGACACTTTCACGAAATGCAGAAGTGGTTGAACAATCATTTGCGGAAAGCACAATTGTCCCTGTGAATTCTTTAGCTGCATTGAACTGTTCATAAATGTGTCATCGTACTGCAATTTAATAAAGCATCAGGAACACTTGTCCAGACAAGTCTTGTGATGTGAAAGTGTGTATCACTGCTTTTCTACGTCTTTTATCTAATTAGAGGAAAGTAGAGAAGAGATGTGCTTGCTACTGACACAAGGGATGGGCATAGTATCTTAGCATCAAAATTAAATTTTAAAAATGTAATATGAATATAAATGTTTTCAATGAACTAATAAATTAATGAAAACGCTTGTTCTGCTGGAGTGTTTGCAGCCTAAACCTAGAAGCTGCACAGTAGGCTAATGCATGAAAACCAAAAAGTGAAACTAGTTAAAAGCTTATTGCTAGGGCTTAGCCTATTGCACAGTTCTGTGGCTGTGAAATTTGCTGCACACACCAAGCTTTCTTTTTCTTTCTTTTAAATTGGTTTTAGCCCCTCTGGTTATAAAGAAAATCTTGAAAATGTCAATGTAAATTGATACAGTATCTAAAATTTTGTCTGTATTAGAAAAATTGTACTGGTTTAACTAAATCTAGTCAAACAGGTGGAAGACCCTCTTATAGAAGCCTTTTCATGGGGTTAACCCTCACTTATATCAGCTGAGCTTAATTCAGTGATACACTAATGCAAATGACAGAAGACCCCAGTTATCTGAGTATGTTGTAGTCCAATGCAGAAGTCTAATGCGGGCTTGAGAGACTAAAATAGATTTCCGTTTACTCATGTTTAAAGGTACAAGAATGGATACAGTCTTATTTAATGGTCTACATCTAGACATTTTACACAAATTTAGCCTAACCTGATGAGCAGTGGTTGTAAATAAATTGACCACACATTTGAAAAGTCTGGTTTATTCTCTGAGCCCATCAGGACTTATGTTATCTAATAAGGTTAACATCCACCACTGTGTCACACACACACACACACACACATTAAAAATCCTGTACTTAAGTTTCATAGAAAGGATATACAATCCACCCGGCCTTCTCTGGCTACCTCTTAGAATTCTCTTCAAAAATATGTTCAATGGTGGTAGTACAACACCACACAGAGCAGTAAAGCTGGGAGTGGGCCTCGGGTAGGAGATTATCCAAACAGAGCTGGAGGGTACCAGAATCACAGACACACAAGCTCTTTAACAGATTTGGGGTAGGTAGAAAAAAAGGGCAACTTCATAAGTGAATTGCTGGTCTGTTTAACAATGATGTTTAATGCTGTAGACACTGCTGCATTAAGGGGAAAGAAAGGCAAAGTTAGGATCATCCTGGGTAAATAAATAGTGGCCAGGGCTGGGTAAAAGATCCTGAAGCCCATTCTGGCCAGCCCATTATCCTGAGTAAAATGCCTTTAACTGGCAGGTGCCCAATTGGCATATGTTCTTAGGATGAAGAAGCATGAGGCAACCAAAGTTCAAATGCCTGGAGACACTAGTCCATCAAAGCAAAAAGTACTGACATACCAAGCACTCTATTCACGGGTTGCATTGGGAGCTGGACCATCTAGGATAGTAGGATCACTGAGCCCCAACGTTCAGTCCTGCCCTAAAATCCACCCACAAAGTCCACACTGGGTCCAGTGCAATATATGAATCTATTAACTTCTGCAGTTATACATTTCCTAATTTAAAATCTTTCTGTAGAGGATTTCTTTATAAAAATAATTTCCTTGAACATTACTCTTGTGATGTGTGAAAAGCTGCTGCATTGTTATTGCATGAATATTTCTGCAGATTGAAATAGAAAAGTGGCTCTCACACTGAACTAGAAAAGAATCATTGACAGCTCCCCTTCCTGCTCATGGAAATCCCTGCACCAGGAGACAGGACCTTAGAGAATTAGGACATTGCTTAACTCCATCAGAGAAGGAGCTGCCCACATATCCGTGCCCTGGAAAGGAAGTCACAAACACTGGCCTTCTAGAAGAGGGAGTGGATGACAAGGTGTAGACCAAGCTCTGTGCCAGTGGTGGGGAAGGGGGACACAGAATGACAGACACTACAATGATGTCTCTCCATTTTATCAGTGTCAGCCCATATGCACAGGGAGAGCTAAAAAAGCTTCACCTGCTACAGGTGGAGAAAGGGAGACAACAAATTTAAACAAAGACCAAAGATCTGGGCTATTGTGTATTTATCCAGATTCCCTCCTTTTCCTCCCAAGTATCTACTAGTTCTCTGATTGAGTAGATTATAGACAGTAAGACAGGGAAGATTTGTTTGCTAGGCTGACATATAAGACATTCCCACTAGAAGATAAACCACCCCGACGTTGTGCTTCTGCTATCTACTTTTGAACTCACATTGGGATCCCCCTTACCTCTGGTATTCCCCCAGTCTATGCTGAGGCCCAAATCCCAGGCACTATTCCCCCATCCCTTTGGGGCCCACCACCTGATTCTTAATTCCTAGGGGCCTGATTCTGCTCTCCTAGCAGGGTAAATCAGGAATAACTCCACAGAAGTCAACAGAGCTACAGTGATATAAGAGTGGGGAGTTAAGAATTGGAGTCTCAGGCAATTTACATCTGCCAAGGGCTGTACAAACATTAATTCCACTCACAAAGACCAAAGAGGTAGGTAGGTATGAGCGAGGCACTTCGTCTGCAGCCCCAGGAGCTGCGAGTGCTGTCTCAACAAGAAGTTCTGAGGAAGAAATCTATAAAACCCTTACCTATGTGTATAACCTGCCTTCATGGCGCTGCAGAAGCACAACTGGGAACAGTATTAGTTCATGGATTAGCAGAATGAGGATCAGTACGAGTGTTTAATACAAAAGCATGACCCAGCCTCAATATGTCGAAGGAGTAATCTACACTGCTCAGACCAGAGAAGGCCATCTCACCCTTACTCATTTAGCACTGTCCAGTCTCAGTGGTAAAAGCCTTCAACTGGAACTTCACTCAAGCAAAGCTAAGTCAAAGGAGGATCCCAAGACAGGTACAGATCTGAACTCTCGTAAGAATGATGTTTCCTCTTGACTTGGGCACAGATTTGTAATCCCATTGCATCTCCATGGCTTACGTATATGCAAGCACACACAGAGAGAAAAGGCTTTGTGAAACGTTTGAGACCATAGTTTATATATCTGGGAGCCCAGATACCTCAATTCTGATCTAGAGAGATTCAAGACCTCCAAATTCTGGGAGTGTAGACACCACCTACTGTCGCATATGGAAATTCAGGGGAATGTGGGATATGAGACTGTACATGCTAAAAGTCCCCTTTGCCATCTTCTACTGGAGGGTATTGAGCAGGGACGCAATCTCCTATATACAGACTGGCTCCACAAAACATATTCACAGGTCTATGGAACCTGATCAGTGGTGAACTGATTTTGTACAAAGAGAGGAGCAGCCCTCACCAGACCTTTAGAATCCCTGAACACATCCACGCTCTGTCCCTGGGTCTTGCTCTAAAGTGGTGGTAAAGAGATCAGATTTCAAAAGGAAAGTACAAATGGAGTCTTCATGTTTATTGCAGGGAGAAAGGGTTCCTTTCCCCCCATGCACCCCAATCTTTGTGTCAAACACATTGGGCCAGCCGGAGACAGAACAGGAAACCTACCAGAGGCCCGTCCATCAGCACAAGTGGATCCAGAGGGACGTGTTACTGATAGGAAGGAGGGAAAGTCAGTCACACAAAGGGCAGAGGGAGGGGATCTGAGGTAAATTTGAAACAAACCACTGCAGTGGGGTCACCACACCCGCAGCTAGAATTGTGACACCCCACCCGCCCTTCCTTGTTCCAGACCAGCACCTCCTCCTTATTTTGACTGTCCATGTGGGGCCACATCCGTTTATTTTCATCCCGGGGATAATGCTGCAGTGAAGGACCCCTGCTGTTAAATCCAATGGCACATCCTTTGTAATCAGGCTGGCAGAAGTGCTGTTAGGCTGTGGCCTCTGCTCTTTATTGCAATTGTGTCTTGGCCATTACGTGGTTACGCATGAAAAGAGGAACAATTTAAAAAAACCTAGAGACAGTGCCAATGCACCCATTTCCCTTCTGAAGACAGCCCACAGGAACGATCATTTAAAACTGAATATGGCCATGAAATGAGAACAATTATAGAGTCAGGAGTCTGGGGTGGGTGGGCAGGAGATGTGACCTGGGGGACAGATATCTTCTCCACAGGTCTTTCAGCTCTCCTGGTTTTAAACCAGCAAAAAAACAAAGAGGTGCCCTCTGCGAGCCAGCAAGGTGCAGAGCCCATACCTGTGGCCTGGCAGGGTATAAAGTTGCTGTGCTCCAGAAATCAGTTAGGCACCATATTTGTACCACGGGGCAGTGTTGGGAGAAAACATCGGCCTCCATTCGCTGACGTGCAATTTCACCCATGGCCCCAGACTCACTGCCTCTTATTAGTCCTCATCGGAGCTGTCCTCCGACTTCTCATCAGCTGCCACTTTCCAGTTCGTCCTCTTGCTTTGCTTCTCCGGAATCTCACTGTGCCTCTCTGAGGCAGACACAGGGCATTTCCTCCTTTTTTTCTTAGACCACTTTTCCCTTTTCTCCTCAAGTTCACTGTCCTCAGAGCTGCTCACACTGGAAGAGTCACTTTCCTGCCCAGAGGAAGAGGCAGGTTCCTTTGCGAGCCTTTTCCTGGTCTTCTTCTTGTGCTTGTGTTTCCCTTTCCTGGTGCCCGAAGTCCCCTCCTCTGAGCACTCGCTTTCCGGGGAAGAATCTGATGATGCCTTCACCTTCTCCTTTTTCCTCTTCTTTCGCTTTTTGTGTGATCTCTTTTTCTGCTTCTTCTTCTGTGATTTCTTTGGCCTCTTCCGTTTGAGTGACGCATGCACAGATTGTTTTCCTGGGTGAGATTTCCTCTTTCCATTGACAGCGTTTTGTTCATCTTTCTCTTGCTGGTCACTGTAACAGGAACAAAGAATAGAGGCCTGGGCAGAGTCTAAATTAGCATTTTCTATTTCAAAGCATCAATCAAACCCATCTACCTGAGCTCCTTTCAGGACAGACATATGGGTGCTATGTCAGATAAGTTGACTGCATTTTTAACTTCACCTCTTAACAGTTTGAGTCCATATCTTATAATTGGGATGAGAGGCCATTTCAAAGGCATTTTAACCAACCCAGAGCATGGAAAAACATAACATAATGCTGAAAAACTTGCTAAGAATTCCTTATCTGTGACTATCAGGAATCAGGTAAAAGTGCTAGATTTGGCAATTCTACTATGTACGGTTTTTAAAATAAACGAATCTGTGTCCCAATAGTTTTTTTTTTTTCTGCATTTTCACTCTTTATTGCTCTCATGCTACTGGAGCTCTCATTCTGACTAGCATTTCTAGGTGCAGACGTGCTTGCAGCCAGCCAGTGAAAGCTGGATCACTTCAGGAAATTGCTCAACTCCGAGAAGCCAAACACTTACTTGCATAACATTTCAGCCACACAGGGTTAAAGCTGGATGTCCTGTTATTAGAAGAGATACAATCACCTCTCAGGACTCAGAACAGGGAGGGATCTTCACTACAGGAATGATGCCACATATGGGCAAAGTAAGGACAGCATTCAAGCCTTAACTCAATATTTATGCCTTATGAAGTGAAGCCAGCCCTCTCACATTATTGTCAGAATTGTTTTGAGTAAGAGAACACATTAATGGACCGGAATTTCAGGCCACATGTCTGCTAGGTGAACTATTCAATTCTGCCTTGAAAGGTCAATTGACAAGCTCTATATTTCACTGTGCGACTTGACAGAAATTAAGACATTGGACTTTTCAGTAGGCCTGTTTGCCCTTACCTGTCAGTATCAAATTCCTCTGGATATAACTCTTTATAGCCACTGTGACCCCATCTGCAAGAGAACAGCAGGAAACACGTTAAAACCACACACGATATTCAGAACCAAAATGAGGGTGAAATGAAAGAGAGAGCCTTAGGAAAAATATAAAACAAGAGTCCAGAGGAATAACAGCTAGTATTTTCCTTACTTGTTTAAGGTGCTAACATTTTGCTTTGCTAAATTCTGTTCAGATCATTCTGAGCAGACTAACGGCCACTTTGCTTTTTTCTGGAAGGGAACTTGTACCTCCCTGTGCGGCAGAAGCCCAATGATTTTCGAGCTCACACTTCTCATAAACACCCAGGGAACGTGGGGTGAAATCTTAGCCCCACTGAAGTCAATGGAAGTTTTGCCATTGACTTCACCCATGGCGTGTACTTTGCTTTGCTCAGCCTGTGCATTTCCCCATAGTAAGAGGGTTTCATTTGTATTCAATTGTGTGATCACAAAACTCCATTTATAATGCAAAACACAAGTATATGGTTCTTTATCACTGTGGTAAAATCTACATACTACTAGATTCAACATCTAAAACCTGTCTAAATACAGAATTACAACTGTACTGAGAATCTTCAGGCAGCAAGAATGCCAACAGCCAGATTAGGACTGGGTGCTAATAAAAATAAAAAAAGACACCTGGAGGAATGAAACGACTGGCTAAAATGACAGTAAAGGAGGAGTTCAGGGAGGCACAATGCAGCTTCTGTTTCTTAGAAATACCCCCAAAAGCACTGACCAGTATTTCCCTGTAACTCTGGGAGATTAGCTACCTTGATATCATAAGTAGATTCGGTTAAATTCTACAGAGAGCAGTACTAAACAAGTCGTGGGTTTAGGGCTGCATTTATTTAGTGCCAGAGAGGAAGGATGCTTTTGTGACTAACGCACAGGACTGAAACTCAGGAGATCTGGGCTCAGTTCCTGGCTTTGTGTGACACTGGGCATGTTACATAAGTCTCCCTGTGCCTCACTTTACCATCTCTAAAATCGGGATGATACTACTTCCTTATTGCACAGGAGTGTTGTGAGGATAAATTCACTAACTTTTGTGAAATGTGGGGGCCATAAAGTACCAGATACTTTTTCTATAGGCACTGTGCCAGGATAGTAATTCACCCACAAACCTGTCTGGCATGTTGGCTTCACATTCATAGAGCTTCTTATTCCAGGTCCGGGCTCTGAGAAGGTCGTCTTCGATCATGTCAGGAACATGCACAAAGTTCTTTGCCTTCCAGTCAGCCCTTTGGCTCTCCTCATCAAAACCGTCACTGCGCATCCGACTACTGCAGAGAGAAAAGGAGTGTTCTCCAGTGGTAAATTCAGAGGAACAAATGACTTTTTGGGCAATGAATCAATCTAGGGCACAGAGGGCATTGGGGAAAAAGCACACATCTGACACTCTCTGGATGTCAGTCCATGCAAAGAGATTCACTCCATCTCTACAGGATGGTCACTCAGAGCTTCCATGGGACCAACCCAATGATTAATAAATGACTTGCACAGACTGTTGCCTTTCATCAGTTTCTCAAATCACTTTGTAAACAATAACTAATTATGCCTCACAGAACTCTGAAAAGGCAAGTATGCATCACGTCAAGCACCACTGAAATGCTACCATCTCTGGAATGGATCGCAGCAGCTGCTTAACAGTGCACAATGATACAACAATTTAAGGCGGGAAATTACGATGACAGTATCCAATACAAACTGGAGA
Organism: Eretmochelys imbricata; assembly: GCF_965152235.1. Lineage (NCBI taxonomy): Eukaryota > Metazoa > Chordata > Testudines > Cheloniidae > Eretmochelys > Eretmochelys imbricata. The sequence goes on along the minus strand of NC_135593.1, from coordinate 15,644,591 downwards.
GGGAACATAATTACTGGAGTTGGAATTTGGTCAGAGTACCAGGGTTAACAGCCTGAATCTAATAAAAAGTGCCATGGGGTCTTTAATGATTACAACTGATCATGACTTCACTTTTACATCTCATCTAAAAAATAGCATCTCCCAGCACCAAGCTGGGCCACTGGGCTCAATACAGACTCAAAGGCAAGAGTTAGCAAAATGACTTCTCACATCACTTGCTAATTCCTTGAAGGTCTTCATCCATGTACAAACCAACCTGATCCTGCTTAGCTTGTGAGATCTTCAAGCACACCAATGACCATTTAACCAGTTTTTTATGGTGAGAGTAACCACAGGTGACCAACTATTATCTACACTAATACTGGCCAGGGGCTGGGAGGAATTTATGTGGTGCAAGACCTTCGGTCAGAATGATTTCATTTAGTGATAACCCACATCACACTATAAATACTAATGCACCAGCACTGAGTACATCTAGCAAAGACAGCGCAGACTTTTCAAATATCACTATCACATTTCTTAACACTTCTTAACCAAACTATAATCTTGCTATTTCAGAGGCCCCAGCCTACCTAAAGTTACATAATTTTAAAACTGCACACCTGGATCACCCCACAAAGATGCAGTGTGAAACTTCAACAGGAAGAGTGGGGTATACAAGTGTGATGGGGCACCTGCCCCACACTGGGCTCTAAAGAGTTAACAGAGCCCTAGGGAGGCTGTGCAGGAGGCAGCCAATCAGAGAATGGCTGAAGGGAGCAGCCAATCAGGGCCAAGCAGGCCCATATGAAAAAGGAGCTGCAGGGCAGAGAAGGGCAGTTTTCTGCTGGGAGCCCAGGGAGGAAGGACTATGTCTCTGGAGGGCTGTGAGACCTGCCAGCACCCAGAACAGTGCTGTGAGCAGGGACCAGGAGAGGGAGAGACAGCTGAGGCAAGGGCAAAGAGGATGCTGGGACCACAAGGAAATAGCCAGACAATTTGCTGCAGTAGCCACAAAGGGAAATGGCTGAACAGTGGACTACAGATCCCCTAGAAAGGGGGAGCACAGCGTGTGGCATCGCTGGAGGGCTGTCACTGAAGAGGATGCCAAGGTCCTTGGAGAGAGGTGGGTCCTAGAGCAGGAGTAATGGTGGCAAGGCACCACCCGGAAGAGGGTGTGCTAATATGTGAAGCTAATCCCGAAGACAACCAGCAGGAGGCACCACAGTGATGAGTGAACTGTTAAAACCAGCTTATATAGGGATGCTCCTGTGTGATCACCAAAATGGTTAATAAATTTTTGGCCCTTATGCAGGGCTCCCGCTCTCTTTAAATAACTTATTAAAGATTAAATAATACTACAATACACAGTGGTAAAGAGGATTATTTCCTCCAGATAACTAAGTCCCACCTGGAGGTATTGGGTGACATTCTCCCTTGCTTCCACCGGTAAGTCTCTTGAGTCTGCTTCTCCAGCTCCCTTATTTTCCACATTTCTGATTCTTCCTGAATCTGAAAAATATGAAGAAAATGAGAAAATAAAATTAAGTACCCAAAAGAAGTGATGCTCTGCAACTACAAAACATTGTAACCTCACTTCTTCTGGGTCAATAATTGAAGTTTGATGGATTTCAAACTAAGCTGACCTGCTACAGTGACATAAATGAGCCTTTTTAGCTACATCAAGTTAACCAAAATGAGAAATATGACAATTAACTGCAGTGACAAACAACTTTGTTTTATAGATGAGGAGCCTTATTCTGTAATCTGATCCATGCAGGTAGACCCTTCAGTTAATACAGAACCTCTCTCTCATTGGAGCTCTGTACTTTTAAAACTGCACACCTGGATCACCCCACAAAGATGCAGTGTGAAACTTCAACAGGAAGAGTGGGGTATACAAGTGTGATGGGGCACCTGCCCCACACTGGGCTCTAAAGAGTTAACAGAGCCCTAGGGAGAGTTCTGCTCACATATCTATTGCAGAACTGAGTCCCAAGTGAGTAGTCCTATAAAATGCTTAAATACAGCATAACCAGCGCTTTGACACAGATTTTGTTCACATAGCCTTGTTGTGCATGTGGCATCATCTTAAGCACATATGAGCTTTGGAAAATGAGCCTGGTGAATTAAATGTCTGAGTAAAGAGGGCCAATTTCTAAATCTCTCAAGAAATAACAGCCTTGTGCACTGAAGTGAAATTCAAATCCCAGTGGGGATCCATTTTACAGAGGCACAAAACCCTAATAAATGCTAAATTTAAAATAATTTTTCTTATCTTAGAGACAATAAAACCTCAAAGTAAACGTTGTGGGGGGGAAAAAAGCTTTTACAAGACATCAGAGCCACAGAAACACTTCCATTATTTTTAAATAAATCAAACTTGTAAACAAATATTCCCTTGCCATGCTTACAAACCAAACAAGGCAGTGCTGAAAGTGAAACTGACTTTTTCACTGCCCTAATTGAGAGAGAGGCAAAAAACAAAACAAGAGTTTAAACAGGGAAAAGCTAGATTAGTAAAAATACAAGTCATTGTTAGTAATGTAGGTAAGGAGCTGTGCTTATGCACAAAATATGATATATTTTTTTCAACTGATGGGGCCCTTTTAAAAATTAATTCACCTATGCATTCAGGATTAAATTAACTTCTGTGCAGAAAATCAGCAGATAGCCTTGGCATCACCTAAGTCTCAAATACAGCCCTGTGAAATTCTTTTATACATTTTTCATTTTATTATATGGAAATGTAGTGTTATTTCTTTTATCAGCTCTCAGTAGGTGGGTTGGATCATGCTGGGGAGGTGGGTTGGGTTGGGTCCTGCCCCTGGGGTGGGGGGGAAGCCTGGGAGGGACAGGTGGGTTGCAGAGCAAGCCCTCCCCACACTCACCATGCAGCAGTGGCTCCTGTCCTGCGGGGCTGGGCTCAGCTCCAACCACTGAGACTGGTGCTGCAACTGCATGCACCAGTTCAGGTTTGACCTAGCCAACCCTCCATGATGATGGAGGGGCAGCTGGGTCAAATTTGAGCTATGCTATGACCCATGTGCCAGGTGGCAATGTGTGGAGAGGTGAGCCATGACCAGCCCTGAAGAACAGGAGCCAACACTGCAGGGTGAGTTTTTTTCATTTTATTTTGTGTTTTGCATTTGCAAAAAATGTGGGGCTCTAGCCCCACATACACTCCCAAACTAGGGGCCTTGCGCTGGTCTTCCGCCCAAGAGTGAACTTCACCCTAAGCTTTGTCTGTTAAATTTAAAATTAGTGCGAGTTTTTAAGATGAGTAATATCTTAATTTAGGAAGGAAAATGTTGAAACAAATTTAATCATGGTGCAAGTAGCATGGACCTCTCTCTGCCTCCACCTGCTATAGGGCACAAAGGACCCCAATGATGCACTGCAGAAATTTCTACCTTCAAAAATATACTTGTGTGCTGAACTTATTTGCTGTGTGGAACAACTTAAGTCTAGCCACCATAATTTAGCAACAACAAAATGAAAATACCATAGCTTGACACAATGGCATCAAGAAAGAGCTTTCCCCTGTAAATATCATAACTCCGGACATGCAACACTAAACAGGAGACAGATCTTGATATACAGGAGGAAAGTCAGACTGTATCAGCAAGACAAGGTTGATAAGGTAATATCTTTCATTAGACTAACTTCTGTTGGTGAAAGACAAGCTTTTGAGTTTACAGAGAGCCCAGACTTGAAAAGCCATGAGAAATAGTACCATACTTTATCACAGGAGAGAGAAGCAAAGGGATATAACATGGTACCATACCTTGTTGTGTGCGTCAGTGTGACGAATGACATTTCGCAAGAGGACTTTTCCTAAAGGGACTCGAGACATTCTTTAACCTTCACAGAAGTAACAAAAAAATAAGGCTATTAGAAACTCACATATAAGACTCTGTAATGCAGAAAATGCTCTTGTCAGGACAGTGAGATGAATAGCGTAAAGGCAAGTTTTTTCCATCTGTGACAGTAAATGTGCTATTGACTCAGGCTGAGATGTATGCTCCCAAAGAAGCCACTCCATTACCCCAAAACTAAGTCTCCTATGAAACAGTCTGCGTGTACAGGGGCTAGAAAGGATGATCTAGCAGTTGGTGCCCACATCCAGAGTCTTTGATAAATCGCTGTATCTCATATCCCACATACCAATGAGAAGATAAGTGATAATTACTCCGTGTCTCTCAATCTAATATTTTGATGTTGAGCGCTTTACAGAGGGTGGGTCTGGGCCTGCTCTCACTTACCCCAGCATAAGTCAGAAGTAACAGCACTGAAATCAAGGGAGCACGGCTGGTGTAAAACGGACAGGATGAGGACAGACCCAGGCCCTACGTATACAGCCATTCACCCACCCCTGAAGCGCAGCCCCCTGTGTGGCATCACCCCGCAGCTAGCTGACCGCTCACAGCAGATCAGGGCAGAAAATAAAGGGCTCTAGGGAGATGTGCTTCAATATCAGCCCAAAGCACCGGCCCGCCTGGGACCCATCAGCCGCAACACGTGGACAGCCAGGCTAGAGGCCCGGACGGGGAAAGCAGAAACCGTGCCAGCTGGCAGGGAGCGCAGGACGGCAGCCACAGCCCTGGGCGCCTGGTTGGGGGGCGCGGGGGCGGGCGAGGTATCGCCCCACACAGATACGTTCAGGCCTGGGGAGGCCCCCCCCACAGGCACAGTCCTCACCCCTCCCCCAAAGGCCTCACGCTTCCCCCCAAAAAACTCCCCCAGAACCCCCGACCCAGCGCTCCCCCCAACCCAGAGCCCTTCTCACCCACGGAGGGAGGGGGGTTGCTCGCTCCCCCCCACCCGGAAGTGGGTGACCCGGAAGTGATTCCACCGGAAGGACCTGGCCGCCTGCGGGGGCCCCGATCCCGAGGGCCCGAGCCGGGAGAGAGACAGCTTCTGCCGGGCTCCGGCGTGGGGACCCAGTCAGGCGTCGGAATTCAGGAAGCTGGGGAAGATGTTACGTCACTTCCTCTTCCGGGGGACTGTCGCGTCCGTTGCTATGGAAACGGCGTCGTGTGCCCGGAGGCAGGATCTGCGTGGCGAGGGAAGGGGAGAGAGTGGGGGCAGCACGGGGCGCTGGGGTTGGGGGCAAAGGGGGCAGCATCAGGTGCTGGGGTGAGGTCAAGGCGACAGCACGGGGCACTGGGGTTGGGGGCCAAGGGGGCAGCACGGGGGCGCTGGGGTGGGGTCAAGGGTGAAGCATCAGGTGCTGGGTTGGGGACTAAGGGGCAGCACAGGGCACTGGGGTTGGGGGCCAAGGGGGCAGCATCAGCTGCTGGGGTGGGGGCTAAGAAGGCAGCATGGGGCGCTGGGGTTGGGGGCTAAGGGGCAGCACAGGGCACTGGGGTTGGGGGCCAAGAGGGAAGCATGGGGTGCTGTGGTTGGGGGCCAAGGGGGCGCTAATGTGACTCTCAGATCTCAGGGGCCGGTGAAGGGGGTGGGGAGCGGTTGGCAGATACCCCATCTTTTTTCCTGTTAATAGAACTGATTTTGCCCTGGAGTCGAGGATACAAACCCCTGGACCCTGTGAAGGGCAGCTGTTCAAAGCAGATACTCCCCCTAATTCTCCTTCTTCTCTTATAGGCGTTAAGCATAGGACTGGGGCTGCTTCCTGCAGTACATTTGTGCCAAACATGGCTGCCCCTTCTCACCCAGAGGACATGCTGACCCAAGTGACCCAGCTCTGGAGTATGCTGGATGAGATGTCAGAAAGCACCCCTGAGAGTTACCACAGATTTATGCAGCAGCAGCTGGAAGATGCAAAGCAATACTGTGCTCCCCCTGAACCACATCTTTGCCTACAGACCCACATCCTGGTACGCGGGGCAAGGGCTTATACTATGAAAGAGCCCTGAGATTCCAGTAGGATCTCACCTGGCAATGGTAGTGCCTGGAAGATGCTTCCAGCTGCAAAAAGGCTGTAACCAGCCACAACTAGCTGCTCTGTGTCATGGGAGCCCTCACAGGCTGTCTGAATACCTTGGGAGTGGGTGAAGGTCCTTCTGAGCACCACTGTTCACTGCTAGAGACCCAAGAGAACTGAGACACCAGTTGGGGATGGAATGAGGATATCGTTCAGCCTAACGGCTCAATAAGGTTAAAAAAGAATTAGACTTTTGTGAGGAAAAATAGCCTCTGCAGTGCCACTGGCTAGGTTAAAAACGATAAAGGTTCTCATGCTTTGTGCTTCAGGATGTGAGCCAGTGCTTCTTCCCAAAATGCACTATCACGGAGGGCACAAAGAGGTGCATTGTGGAAGATTTTTATTTTCACAGAAGCATTGGGCAATGGCCATTGTCAGAGTCAGGTTACCCAAGTGGTCTATATGCCAGTGGCAAAAGCACCATGTTGACATGGGACTGGAAAGAGCAGCAGATGCAGATATGAATTCTAGTGTTAAATGCAGAGCCATTCCTAATTAAACCAAGCAGTGTCCCAGGAAAAAGTAAGGGTCTGGAGGAGATCACATATAATTCAGGAAGGAATACATTGTGGGCTGAGGTTCATTAATAAACTGCAATACATCCCAGTGTGATAGAGCTGGATTCCTAGCTCTGAGATTCTGCCAGAATTGATGATTATAGGAGATCACTTAATGTAATTTGGAAATCCAGGATATGTTCTGCATCTAAGAGCACAGTAAGCCTTGAAAGGGTCAACCCCATAACTTGAGCTGGATACTGGCACCTCTGGGCACTGAATACAACAGTCTTTAGAGACGCAGCTCTCCCACCTTGTGCTATGAAAGTAGCCAACTCCTAGATACTAGAAACCTGATTCTCCTCTCATACTATTGCTGCAGTGTAATTCTATTGACTGCAGTGGAATTATTTGTGTACACTGGCACAACCATAGGTCACGCTTAGACTCTAAAGCAGTAGTTTGTTTTTGAATGTCCTACATAGCACAGACTGCAACAAGACTTGTACTGTTGGTGTTGTCTGGTAAAAAGGCCCCTTTGTGTCCCGAAAATTGATGTTCATACACTGTATGTAAATCCTATCCTGCTCCTGGTGTATGATCATTTAGACTAGCTTTTGTTTTTTCCTCCTCAGTGTATCTTTTCTTCAATACGAAAGCCCTGTGGGCACAAAGACACACACAGCTCTTTACATGTTTTATATAAAGTTGAACAAAGAAGTTTATAGGTAGTTAAGAAGTTGGAAGTGGCCTATTATTTTACTTTTGGAGATAAGGGGACCTAAACATTTGTGGTGATTAAGTGATTTTGCGTTCTCTTTGCAGGATCCTAATGAAAAATCATTATTCATTAACCTCTGCAGGTGGAAAAGGGTCCCAGCTCCTAAGTCACCTACTGATCCAATACCTCTAAGTGCTGGCCTACTAGAGGAGGTGTCCGATAAAGCGGGCAAGTACATAACGGGTTCCAAAATACTCTCTGTACATGCTACAGTTAGGACACTTTCCCCTCGGTCCTGTAGTATTGTATTGGGAAGGCAAAGGCCTAACTTTGACAAAGAGAATTCCATTGACTGGTATATAGCTCGCAACTTGAAGGTGGAGGAGGCATAGACAGAACCTTAAGCAAAAGTGGTTGTTCTTTCTGAAAACGCAGATCATTACACTAAATGCTTAAGTACCTTGCAGGATTGGGGCCTTAGCATATGTAAGTATCTATCTTTAGGCACATGAGTAATCACAGTTCCATTAAATACAGGGAAATTATGCCTATGCTTAACTTTACACGTGTACATAAGTGGTCTGCTGGATAAAAGTGGTATTTTCTACAGGTCAGTTTTCTGGAACCAGCACCTCATAGGAAATCACAGATCAAGCCACTCCCTAGTCACATTATTGACTCTTCAAAACATTCAATCATGAAAAGCATCAAAATTATTCTTAATATAGGTTACCCCCATTGTAGCCACGGCAGATGGTGTATTCTATCCCCTATAAAAGATTGTAGCAGTACAGCAATAATTTTGACTCTCATTGTTTTTCTAGAGCTTTACTCCATCATAGATATTGCATATAACCCATCTGTTCTTCAGCGAGAGAACCAAGCAGAAATGGATCATTTGATCAGTCTGACGTTTAAATACATTGAGGAGCATTACAACCTCTCTCTGTCCCACTCTTATCACATTGCAACATTCACACTCAAAGGAAGCCTGAAAAGGATGAAACAGAGTCTGAGAGGAGGGCCAGTACCAGCTCCACTTCTCAACAAGAACACGAGGAACGGTACATACACTTCTTTTAAATTACTGTCAGGAGATGGTGTAATGGGAAAGGCTAAACTCCCAGTCCTGTTCATGTGAGAAGTAGTTACAATGTTACTTTCTATATCCATGAAATCTAAACAATACTGAAACTGACCTGTGCCCTGTTCCAGCAAGATGCTGAGCATCTTGCAGATCTGGGCCCAGTAGAATCAGGCCTTTGTGGTGTTACTGTAAGGTACAGAACACTGGAAACTTGAGTTTCAATCTTGTACCTTACAAATAAAATAAATTACTTACAAATAAAAGTGGAAATGAGGAATGAAGATGGAAAGAGCTCCATGAAATTAGTATACAAGCTTTAGCAGCTGACTTCATAATCACAAAGCTGAGACTTAAGTTTTGGCACATTTTGCCAACTGGTATAAAACCATCAGTTAAATCTACAGCTAAACTATTTCTAATAATAGGTTTCAGAGTAACAGCCGTGTTAGTCTGTATTTGCAAAAAGAAAACGAGTACTTGTGGCACCTTAGAGACTAACAAATTTATTTGAGCATGAGCTCAAATAAATTGGTTAGTCTCTAAGGTGCCACAAGCACTCCTTTTCTTATTTCTAATAAGATATTTTAGTAACTACCTATGTGAATAATATTTTTTCCTGGAAGAACTGACACTGGACCTGATGAAGCACAACCTCGGAGAGGAGGACCACAATAATACTACATTGCTGCCGAACAAGAATGTTACACAGTCTAAAGTGCATCTGATAGAAGAAATTGCCAGTATGGAGCTGCCAGAGGAGGTAAACACACCAGCCTATGAACTGATCATTGCAAAGGATGCAAACAGGAAACCTCTAAAGATTGAACTGAAAGTTGAATTGCCTAAAGTTAGTTCCATTTCTGAATGTGAACTGAGCATTTCAAGGGTAAGTTTTAAAGGAACAAAAACCTCTGTTTTCTCTCTGTTGAACCCAAACAGGCTTAGAAAGTCACTTTTAACTAACATATATACTTGCTTATGGAGTATTTTAATTTGCCTATGTTTTAGGACGATGTAATCGTTGAAGTCCCTGAGAAATACAGATTACAGCTGGATTTACCAGAGTTGGTCAATGAAGAAGCAACTACAGCAACATTTAACAAAGGGAAAGGTGTGTTGCTTATCACAATGCCAATTCCCTAAGGAAAATGTTAGGGACAGCAGGTTCTCAAAAAGTTAGTGGATATGTGTCACCCTTAAAGATTAAAAGGAAGGTTAATGGTAAAGATCTTACCCATAAGTAGAAATCAGTATCACTGTGTTATTCTAAGAATCTGTTCTGCTGTCTGCACATACATAATTTCCTCTGAAAATAGAGGGTCATGAAGTGTACGGTATAAAGAATAGGAAGGAATTCTTAATATAAGTTGTAAACATTTAAGTGTTACTTAGATCATTTTATCTCTAACACATGATTCTACATTATAAACTTTACTACCATCTTCAGTTTGTCCATCAGTAGAGCAATAAAGAGGGATTAACTTTGAAGAAATAGTGTTTTTCTTTTTGGTTTTACTCTGCTGAAAAAACTTATCTGGTGTTAGCAACTGTTTCTTTTTAAATAGAGGATTTAATGCTGGTGAAAGATGGTGACATTGATGATGCATGACATATAACAGTGCAAGCTCTCCCACAACCTGGCTTCTTTTTCAAATTGGTGTAATGCAGGGGTTACCTTTAAAAGGTGAGGTGAGTAGTCTCCAAAGCCAATTCAGTCACTGGCTCCTCTGCCGATACTACTGAGGGCAGCTGTGCACTAAGAGTTGGCCTTAACCCACCAATGCAGTGGTACTGCAATCTCAGCAGAACTAGGCAACATAACAATAGTGCTCTAGAACTAGTCTGCCCATTCAAGGCCTGTTTACATAATGAATATTAAGGCTCAAGAACCCTGCAAATGAAGGTATCTACCAAAAGGGTTTCTCTGCTATAAACACTTTCCAAGTGCTATATCTCTGTGGTGCCTGCTAGCATTCATGAAGAAAACAAGCCAATGCAGATGAAATAATATTAAAAATTAGTACTTCAGTGGTTGGGAAAGGTTGGCGAGGAGTCAAGTTGTCTTACAAAGGCAATAATGATCATATTCTATTCTAATATGAAATTATTTTTCAGACTCTAAGTGAGGAAATAAAGCATCAATTCCATGATGCCTTTTGGTAAGTGATTTGATATCACAATGTACTCACCCCTTTTATGCCAGGTTGTACCCACTTTAGCTTTACACTACGCTTCTCCCATACAGCATATGACAATATGGCAAAGGAATAACCATGTTTAAAAATAGATCAGAAATTCAACAGACAGGTTACAAATGTATAATTGTATTTAATTTTAAACAGACTAATTTACTCATGAGCAGCAATTCTTAGTTTTCCTTTTTTGTTCTGAAACAGTTACAAGGATTGCATCTAAAGACTGCATTTCTATAGTTATAGGTCAGACTGAAATAGCGTTAATGTACATGAGCTGCCCTAGTTGGAGTGTATAGTGTGCAACAGGGCACTGCAAGCAACACAAAGCCAAATACAAACACAGAGCTGAAAGGATCATTCTGCTGTTCTGCAGCCTGTTCACCAGTCAGGCTCGCAATAGGACCGTGGTCCTTTGGCACAAGCTAGTTCCTGTTTTGATTTTCAGTTTATTACAGGGAAGGAACAACAAGAGTGTCCAGGATTTCCTTAACCCGAATTCTAAGTACTCGGTGCAGTGGAGTCAGAAACATAGATCATCCAAGTCTAGTGCTACATGACAGTGGCTTAACAGAGACACTGCTGAACACTTATGGCGGGAAACCTTAAGGTTAACAGGGTAAAATTGCATTTGCCCAACCAGAAGGGCTAAAAACTTGCACAGATTGTGCACTAGCAGCGAGGTCAGCAGCACCCATTACTAAACAGAAAAAGCACTGGGACAGTTTTTATTAGTCTAACAATTCCAAAGATTTAATAGAACACATGGACTCACCCAAGAATCTGGAACTGAGAAAATCAGAACATTTTTATACTTAAATGCAACAACTTTTCTTCTTACCCAACCATCAAAGTTAGGTATAACTGCAACCAACCGAGTAAAACGTTAAATAGTTCTCACAAAAATATTTCATCTCCACAGTGTATTTTTTCAGTATTATCTTTAGTGGATTCTGTAGCACAACTTTACAAGAGACAATACTTAATGTAATGTATAGGGTACAGAATAACCTTTCATTCCTACCAAGCTCTCCAGGTCACCGATCAACTGCATGATCTTTCTTTTTAAGTTAAGATTTCCCTTTGGAAAGTGGAATATTGGGAGTGGCCACTAATGTATCCCCCCACTGTAGGGCACAACTATTAGTGTATTTGGGTACAAGTCCAATAGAAAACGATTTAAAGCATTTTACATACATTATATACATGGGACAGCACATTCACAGTTTATGAAGGCTGGGGCAGTAAAGACATTTCATTTAAGAATTGTGATATCAATGACCTCAACTCATGTTAGAGGTTCCCGTTTCAAGAATGTCTGAAAAATCAATTTTCAAACATGCAACTCATCACAAAAATGATTGCCAGGGATGGAATTCCAATGGCCAAATTACACATGCTAACAACAGGTATCGACACACCTAGCAAGAAATTCTCCTGACTGATCTGCAGTACAACTATTTCCATTGCAACAGGGTGTACTGTTAACATTGCAAAGGGGAAAGCAGCCATTTAAGATAATTTCATACAAAAATACACACATGTGAAAATCCACAAGGATGGGGCACATTCTCTGTGACATTTAGAAGAGATTTGATTGTACTGTTTTGATAGCTTAATTAATTTAACTTCTCTCTTGCCTTTTTTTTTTTTTTTTTAAGTCCTCTAAAAAGGGATCACTTAGCTGTGAAAATCTAAGCTAGTGTTGAATTCCAAGGAGGAATTGCAATGTGAACCCTTTGTCCTATGAAAAAATATTCCTCCTCTCAATGTATGCCTGTCACTCTCACTAATACTAACAGGAGAACAGACCACTTAGGGTTCACTTTTTTTGTTTTGTTTTTTGTTTTAAACTAGCTTGTAGATTTCAGCTACCAAGCCTTACAGATTCTTTTGCACAGATGTTTACAATCTGGTTCTCTTAATTTCTGAGAACATAAGAGATTATATATCTGTGTATGCTCCTGCCCACCCCAATTCAGGAGCATACATGAAGCATACAGTGCTCACATGATTTTAAATCCAAGACACTTGACTTTTTTTTGAGAAACACTGGCAAATTCATTAACTGTATAAAATACAGTATAACTGTATATTGCTCTGTAAAGCCTTTTGCAAACTATTTATCTGTACAGAATGGTAAAAATTACCAGTTAATATACATATTTAAAATAAAAAAGGAAAATTTGTTTAATAGAGTCTAATCACTGAAATATAAATAGCTTGATTAGAACAGAACAATGTGACCTAGGAAAGTCTTGGTTGTTTGGTTTGATTATAGCAGCATGGTTGTTGGCTTTTCAAGGAACTTTTTGAACTCAGCAAGCCACTGGGCTCCAACTGCTCCATCCACAACTCGATGGTCACAACTAAGAGTAACTGACATCATGCTGGCCACATCAAACCTGGGAAGAGAAACAAAATCCCACATTTAGCACTCGCAAGTTAGTTTGCAGAGATTTGTCAGCCAGTGATATTCACACCACCCAGGACTTTTATAAAAGATAAACCCCAAAGGGTGTTAGTCCTGTATTACTCAGATCTACATGTATACCTTCACAAATGCTTATGATAAAGATCTACATGATAGAGTAGATCATATCCTTCACTTTCTGAAATTAGGTGATCCCTTTGGAACATGCAGCTCATTTTATTTAATAAAATGCATATACATTGGTGATAAAACTTCACTCTATCTCCATGCTAAGTCACACTCTAGGCCTGGCTACCTCAGCATGAGTTTTCAGGCAGTAAGACTGCCTTTTATCTATACGTGTCATTCATTTGCTCACCAGATTCAAAAGTCTGCACTGTGCCACTCAAAATTTGCCAGCGAAATATGGTCCTGTGAGAAAGGCACTAATCTAGGATTTAGGAGACAAAGGTTCAGTTCCCTTCTCTGCCACACATTTCCTGTGCGACCTTGAGCAAATTATTTACTCTCTGTGCCTCAGGCCCCCATCTTACAGATGGGGATAATAGGACTTCTCTAACTCACAGTGGCACTGTGCAATACTGCTAAATATTGATCATCTGATGGGAAAATTAGAATACTAGCCACTATTCCAAAGTAAATGTCACCTGTTTGAAGAGTTAACTGAATCTAGATAATGCTCTATTTAATACTTACCCCTTCTCATTATTTGCTGGCACCAGCCTGTTCTCTGAAGTACCAACTGCCAGAATACATGCCTGAGGTGGATTGATTATGGCAGAAAAATTCTTAATCCCATACATTCCTAAATTGGAAACCGTAAAAGTGCCTCCCTACAGGAAATAAACACATAGATTAATATATGGAACATCACAAAAGTTACTTCACACAGCATGTTAATTAACATGGCTGAACTAGATCATGGATTTGAAAGTGCCTGTTCTGAAGGGGTCATTTGACCCACATGTCATGAAATGGTTCACTTTTCTTTTTTTTAAAGTCAGGGACAATCACAGCTCCAGTAATTACTAACACACCAAGCTCCTCACCTGGAATTCATGGGGCTGAAGTTTACCTTCTCGTGCTTTGGCTGCCAAAGAGGCAACATCTTTACTAATGGAAGCCAATCCCTTTATGTGCGCATTGAACACGATGGGAGTTATAAGCCCTGCAGGAGTACTCACTGCAATGCTAACATCCACTACATTATTTCTGTAAGACACAACGGGGACACAACCCATATTACTTGAGCGGGACACAAAAGAAAGATTTTTTTTAAAGCATTAAAGCCACCTCGTATAAACAAGTGGTTACTGTCATGTCCATTAAGTCTAGTGCCCAGGCCTCACTCACAAGGGCACTTTAAGAAAGGTATATGAACTCTTGAGAATCCCCTGAGTTTTATACTGCAGCTGCTCCCATTCCTGCCAGCCTTTATGAGATCCTGCCAAAAGTGTGGGAGAATTGCTCCATTTTGCTATTAACACCATACTGAATAAAGTTACTAGCTACATTTGGACCATATACTTACTGCCTGATAACAGTGTCCAACCATGAGGAATTGGCTTCAGGCACCTTCACACATGCCAGAGCTGAAGCTTTAATGATGAAGTCATTGATGGAAAGCTTAATGTTCTCCGACACCTCCTGTAAAGAGAAGACAGAGGTTGTCAGTGCTAAATGTCAGTGATTTACTCACTCCTTATAGTCACCATAAAAACTGAATCAGTTTGCATAAACACAAGACTACATGGCCTGTTTACACTTACTATGTGACCCTATCACAGTCAGTCAATCTGGCACATCTCTAAGAGGAAACATTTGAAAGTGTCTTAAGCCCATTTAACATTTGCATTCCTCCCCCCTGCCCTTGCCCCCGCCTTGTAGTCCGAGAAGCAGTATTCAGTTTTGGGATATGTGATCTTCATTTCCCCAAAAGAAAGAACTCTGCTCAGACGCAGCATCTCATTTACGATTTGATCCTGCTCTTTATCCTATTTTCTAGCTGAGGCAACAATAGTAAAAGAAAGCTGTGCAGCTTGTCTAGGATTCAGTGTGATCAGGCTGGGGAACTCTGAGCACGCAATGGGCAGTGTTTGGATGGAGAAGACTTCTCCACACTCTGTCACAAGAGGGTCAAGACCTGATTAGCAGGAGGCAGCAAAGTTTGGAAGCGAAGGAACCTGTTCTTCAAGTCCAGCTGGCTCAACCCTGAAGAACAGATGCAGGAGGCTCATCATACTGATTATCTACCTGTCCTCAGACCCACACCACCCTTCAGCTGTGTTACCTTATTAAGTTCTTTCCTGAGCTCCAATATTTCTTCCACATTTATATCAATAGACAGATAGTAGTGAGGTATTGTTTGTTTAGACTGCATCAAACGCTGAGCAATGACCTGAAGGCAAACAGAGCAGGTCATTAAAACACAACACACTTTGCAAAATGGGCTTCCATCCAAGTTAAAAGTAGGGTTGACAACGCACACCACTGTCTTAGATGCACACATTCTAACACAATTAGGTTTGGTCCAAGCGTCTTTGGAGTTGCTACATAAAGACCACTGAGCAGCAGACAATAGCCAAAACACCAATATAAGGATTTTGCATTTTTAAATCAGCTAGAATTTATACCCCTACTCTCATTTTGCTGGATGGCGCAGAGAGATGAACAGATGGGCTGAGACAGAGGAAAACTTTGTTATGGTGATTTGGGAAGCATCTTAGTTTTGGGGACAGTGGTCCTAACTGTTTGTATTTGAGAGAGAGAGAGAGAGAGATTGTACATGAGGCCAGAAACGTTGGATGGATGCATTTTTATAAACGCAATAAAGCAGCTGCTGTATATAAAAGGCACCTCCACAAGAAGATCTCGCCCTCACCTTCAAATGAAGTTTATTACACCAGAAGAGAGAGATTTGGCTAACAGGAATGGTTGTCCATTATAAGCCACTAGACACCTAGAGATGTCACCCTACTATAAATCACTAATAGCAGTAAAATTTTTGCTTCAACTTTCATTTCTCGCAGCGTGGGTGGATCTGACCCTAGTCCCCTTTTTTGGGTACATCAACCACCACGACATGATTTAGCACAATTAGCCATCTCTGCTCAAGGCGCAAATGGAATAGAAGGGTTGCTGCAGATTAGGGCTGAGGTGCATTGACAAAGCTGCATGGTCTCGCAGGTCAGAATGGAGGTGCATCAGCAAAGCTGCATGGGGGAAGCTTGCTCAACACCTGCCAGTTCTATGCCTTGCTCAAGCCAGCGCTATTAAATCACTTACTCTCATGAGCAAGTTTTTCCACCAAGTTCACTACCCTTCAGCATCCAGTTGGCCCTCCTAGTTAAAAGGGACCTTAGTCAACAGTGGTTAAATGTTTAATGTTTCTGGAAAGACTCCTATGTGTAAATACAATCATCTCTTTAAAGGGAGAGAAAGAAGGAAAACCTCTTACCCTCCGAACATTACTGATGGGGATATCTGTGAAGACACCTGAAGGAGGTGGTGTTGCTGTTGGAGCTGCAGGTGTAACAGGAGCTGCCGGGGCCTGTGCACAAAGACAGACAGACAGCCGGGTTTCCGATCATCGCTCAAATGTGAGCTGGGGTTTGTCAGAAACTAGAAATCAACATTACGGAGACAAGCTTTGGGATGACTCTTGTGAATAAGGCTGTGGTGGAAAACAGATGGCTGAGACACGGCTGCTCTCGTGTTTCCGGTCGCCTTCTTTAGTAAGCAGAAGGCACTCCCGTCCTATAGCTTCCTACCCAGATACATTTTAAGTGATTCACAAACCCAAATGTTAAGGCCTCGATAACATTCTGTTCCCAGAATGTGGCGTTTGTGGGTATATGAAACATATGGTATTGACATCTGTAGCTACTATATTCTAATTAAGGACTGGTAATAAATATTAGTGATAGGTACCAGCCTACACGGTTACAGCTACAAAGCAGAACTCTATCAGACAATGATTGCAAAGTAAGGAGGACTGCAGAAGACTTTCAGTTTTTAATACTGGCCTTCCTTTGATTTTCCCCTCCTAAGCTGCCTTCCTCAAGGCTCCACCACTCCATTAGCTGTTCCGTTTATATGGTCCCCATTACCATAGTAACACCTGGAGAGGCAGGATGTGCTTCTGCAGCAAAATTCCAAAAAGTGACAAATTAAAAAAGGAGAACATCTCATCTCACGTTTCTGAAGTCCTACACATGCTGACTCCCCAACACTTTCCACGCTGTCCAATCACCAGCAAAACTGTCAGTCTTCAGAATGCTCGTACTTCACCTGCTGGTTGCAGTCTTCAGCCGCTTCCAAAGAGCGGCGGGTAGCTCTACACTTCTGTCAAAACAACTACTAATGCAGTAGTACGAGATCTCACGGATTTCAGTCCTACTCACAGGGACAACCTTTGGAGGCACAAATGACTCAATATCTTTCTTCGTGATTCTGCCATCTGGTCCAGTACCTGGTTAAGGGACACGTGAAATGTAAGATGATTTCATGCAATGCCATATTGGGAAAATGCAAATTAAAATAAAACCCACTCCCTTCTAACCCAGTCACTCAGCACAGCAACTGGACATTCAGCTGTAATCTGTGACCAGAAAACATTTTTGATGGACTGGGAGCGAACAGACAGCTAAGCACATATCTAAGGGCAACAGAGACTTGGATAAGAACGGAAATGGCAACTCACCTTTCACCTGCGCAATGTCAATTCCTCTTTCTGCTGCCATTTTCTTTGCCAGGGGGCTAATTATTACCCTTCCTTTATGTACAGGAGCCCCAGGTGATGAGACTGCTGGAGCTGAAGGGGCAGTGGGCTGGGGAGGAGGAGCTGCCACCTTAAGAGAATGGGTTAGACACAGTCATTAGCTGCACAGACATTCAGCTAAAGTCTTAAAGTTTCACTTAAGTATGAGGAGATGTAACATGCAAAGAGAACATGGGCATCTGGTTACCAAAAACCAACTAGAGAATGTTCACAGATCAGCAACAACAGTGATCAGGGGCTGGAGGGGCTGATTTAGGAGATTAAGGAAGAGAATGAGAGCTAAATCAGCAGAACTGTGGCTAGAGTGATGATCAGAGGTAGGGAATGAAACACTGCAGGTATGGGGGAGAGGAATTATTTAGGAATGTGCAGAGAAATGAATGACATTATGAGAAAATTTAGTCTATCAGAATGCCTTTCTGGGAGTGTGACTGATTAGGCTGTGGAATCATCTCCCAGATGAAGGGGCAGTAAGTGACTTGTATCCCCATCATTTGGAGCATTTAAAACGAGAACGGGCAGCAGTCTGGATTACAGACATAGGGAACAACCGCCATCAGTTCCCAGAGGATAGATTAGCTGGTGCTAATAGGTTGTATTCATCTCACGATATCCTTCCACTCATGATACCACAAACACATTATTGGAGTTCAAGCTTCACAAGGTTCAAACCAGCAGGATTATTCAGGTCAGATTAACAACTGCTAATGGTCCCCCCTCTTCTCTTCCCCATGAGAGATAGTCTTTACCGGAGGGAGAGGACTGGGTGGTGGTGCTTGTGGTTTGATATCAGCTACTCCAGTATCCCTGTAGTCAGCAAATGCTGGAATATCAGACTCCTTCTCCACAATGATACAGAGTGGGGTTCCTAATGGCACATCCCTTGTTCCTTCAGACACCAGAATTTTTGCCAGGTAGCCTTCTTCCTGCACTTCAAAGCCTTAAAAGAAAATGACTGATGAATGCTGGAGAAGATCAAATAACCAGAAGGTTGGCATTGATGTCACACAATCTCAACACTGGCACAATGAAGAGTTCTTTTGGATGATGCTTTCAGTCTCCCCATAGTAACTAAATCCCTGCCACTTTTTAACACATCTTTAAAACAACACTGAATGGGGAGAAGTCTCCATGTACTGCAGGTTTAACACCACAGGGCTGGTGCAAAGCTGGGAGCTGCTATTAGCAGCTCCATCACCTAGAACTACAAGAGGACAGGAAATAGCTTTACATTGCTCCTTTTACATTGCACCAAGGCCTGCTGCCCTTTGCAGCTGGAAGAGAAGAGGCTGGTTTGAAGCTCTACTGTGGATTACTCTCTCTCCAGAGGTTAAAGAACAATCTATGGTCTCTCTCAGGGTAAGAGATTGCTCACCTATTGTGGCTTTATCTGTTTCAATTTCTGCCAGTAAGTCTCCTTCGCTCAGTTTCTCACCAACCTTCTTCTCCCACCGCTGAACCGTGCCCATTGTCATCGTTGGTGAGAGAGCAGGGAGAACAATCTATGGAGTCAAAAGAATGCGAGGGTATCATAACAGATAACTGAAAGCCAACAGGAGCATGACTTCAAACCCCAACCAGTGTATTACCCTGGAGAATGAGCCAGCACCAATATGTTCCTGGGCCTGCCTAACCCAACGGAGCAGGGTGCGATGCTGCTGCTGCCAGATTCTTCTTTAAAGACGCTAAACCAGAGCTTAAATTAAGGAAAAAAATTGAAAGGCAACAACTGAGGGATTTTCCTGTTGGGATTCTGCTTTGCCTGTTTAGTGCTAGTAAATAACCATCACCTAGCACTTATGTAACAGTTTTCACCTGTAGCGCCGAAGTGCACAGATGGGGAAATTGAGGCATAGATAGGTGGAGTGCCTTGTGTGAGGTCACACAGCAAGTCAGTGGAAGAAATGGAAATAAAACTCCCAATTCCCAGAACAGGTGAGGTTCCGCCAACTCCATTTGGAATATGACTCCTTAACACAATCCTATGAAAAACGAAGGGGAGAATGGGAAAAACTGTGCTGGGAGTGACACACCCTGGCCCTCAGAGCAGTCAGGTACTACCGCGATGGGCACTTTAGATATGGATGCAATAATAATGATGTGCACAACTTTGCAAGACACTAGTATCTCTTCTACTGCATCACTGCAGAACTTGTTAGAGAATCAACATTCGACCAGCCCTGAACAAGAAAAGAGCAGTAGAAAGGAAGCATGGTCCAGTGGGCAAGGTGCTAGTCTGGGATTCAAGAGACTTGGGTTAAATTCCCTGTACCACCATATACTTCCTGTGATGCCCTGAGCAAGTCACAATCTCACTGTACCTCAGCATCCCACCTGTAAAATGGGGATTATAGCAACTCCCTACTTCACAGGAGTATTGCAAGGCTAAACCCATTAAAGGTTGTGAGATGCTCAGCTACAATGGTAAAAGGGCCATATAAGTACTTAAGATAGACAAACACAGGATACTGTAGTAGTACTAGGCAGTCACACAGAGATACCTCAGCATCTAACCACATGAGAACTAACCAAGCACAACTGGTCTACTCCTGGGCTATGCAAACTTAAAAGAAATTCTTCCCACATAACTGGGCCCCAGCAGAGTAACAGAGGGTGCGATGTAGCTCCTAAGTCCCTTTGTTTCATGCTCAATGTCACGGCGCCTAACTTTCAGTTGCTAAACCCAGGGTTGTGAGTTCAATCCTTGAGGGGGCCATTTAGGGATCTGGGCCAAAAATTGGAGATTGGTCCTGCTTTGAGCAGGGGGTTGGACTAGATGACCTCCTGAGGTCCCTTCCAACCATGATATTCTATGATTCAGACCTATGATTCAGTGGCCTAAAGAAATCACATGAACAACTCTGCAGTCCAAAAAGCTGAGCTAGAGGCCTAGGCTTCCTATCCAATGAATGGGGAGAGATAGGCACCAGAGAACATGAACCATAAAAGTCAGCCAATGCCAACAACAGGGATGTGTACTAAGCCCTGCCCCACTCACACTGATGGGCACTTGAGTCTGGGCTGCAGGGAGGCACCTAGCTCTGGAAGTGATTGTGAAGGGGAACCAACCGCCTAAGCCACTTCTTGTGGGAATGAGTTCAGCACCTGCCTCGCTCCACACAAAAACGGCTACAGGAGGAGGTGGTGGTGCCCCTCACCTTATAACTTTTAGCCCAGAGGTTAGAGCACTCACCCAGCATGTGGGGCACCCAGATTCAGTCCCCTCTTCACTCTGACTAGAGCGCAAGAAAGGATTTGAACAGGAGTCTCCCACCTCTCAGGAGAATGCTCTAATCACTGAGCAATGGGATATTCTGATGTGGGGCCCCCTCAGTCTCTCCTGTTGAAGCTGTTCCACTGTGGATAAATAATGAACGAGTGATTGGAGCAGGGGGACTGGACCCAGGGTCTCCCCTCTCCCAGGGGGGTGCCCTAAAACCGGATTACAAAGTCTCTTTCTCTCTCTTCCTAGTCCAATGACTAAGTATTTTTTTTCAGGGGACTAGTCACTTGACCAGAGACAGAGTGCTGCTTTATAGCTTGCTGAATGCCTTCATCCTTTACTCCATTCTATATAGCTAGGCCATCTACTAGCCAAATTAACCAATCAATGTCATTGCCTTTTAATAAGAAGAGAATCATGTGCATACAGGAGCTTTTCATAGTCTGAGGGAACAGACTGTCTTCTTCGACTGATACCAGGGGCCCTAAAACAGTTTTAAAGCTTAACTGAGTGGGGTTTTTTAAAGCCCATTTTAAATCTGTACGATTGACTCTCACTCCTGCAGCTAGAGCTAATAAGGCCTATGGTTTATATCTACATCACAGTGCCTAGGAGCTATTAGTGTTAGACAGGCAGAAGACAGACACTGAAGAATAATTCACTACAGGTATGAACATGCCTTACCTGCATGTGAGGAGGATAGGAGCTGCCTGGAGTCTGCACAGAGGGCTGAGCTGGTGGTGGGGGAACTGCTGCTGGAGGGGGAGGCACTGAGGCTGCTGTAGCAGCAGGTGCTGCAGAATCCAAGGTAAAATTCTTAAAGGCATCAATAAACTCGGGCCTAGAAGAGGAGCCAAAGGAGCCATGAACAATATGGAAGATAACGTGCCTAATGCTTCATCCAGGGCACCCAACCTGCCAGGTTCCCAAGACAGCACTCTACTGAGATGTGATCGATTTACTTACTTTTCAACTGTGATACATATTACAGACCCAATGGGGACATCCCTTGTCCCTTCTGCTACCAGGATCTTAGCCAAGTAACATTCTTCCAGACTCTCAAATCCCACAGTCGCTTTGTCTGTTTCCACCTTTGCAAAAAGAGAACGATCTTGTTATGGCCCAAAAGAAAGAAAGAAAAAAATAAAAAGGGTTGCATACAGCTCAGACTCCTCCAGTCTGATGTTTGTGGGTGAAGCTCCCTGGCATATAAAGCCATGGTGAGAATCATCTCAGCTGACAGCAGCAACTTGGCTGACAAGGAAAAGAGACTGTAGAGGTTCAATCCCCCTCACAAGTCGCTAGGAAACAGCAGGCAACTCTGAGGGGTAGTGAGGTTGTGGCTGTTTTTAATCCCTTCAATAAAGTGGCTTCAGAAAATTAATATTAATTTTTATTATCTGTATTTCATAGTATCTAGGCACCCCAGACATTGATCAGGACACCACTGTGCTAGGTGCTGTACACACACAAAACACAAAGAGAGTCCCTGCCCCAGACAACTCACAATCTAAGTATGAGAGGGACCAGATGGATGGACAGACTGACAGGGGAGTACAAGGAAACAATGAGACAATATATCAGTAGGACAGCCTGTGGTCTCAGCCCACCAGCAGCCTATCTGTGGACAAATTTTATGTAGGCCTCACAGCAGAAAAGAATTTTAAGAAGAAATCTGACAGAGGAAAATGAGTTAGTTTTGTGGATGTTTATGGGGAGCTTCTCCCAAGCCTGAGGGGCAGCACAGGAGAAAGTACAAAGGTGCTTGTTTGAAAATTTAACAAGTGGGTAATGGAAGCTGGCATTATGGGCTGATCAGAGGCAGGAGTCAACCTTCCAATGCTGAATCAGAGATAATGGGTAAGGGTGAGGAAAGAACAATTATACCTGTTTGGGGTGACTTGTGACAAAATCCAGGGCATGCAGTTAGTACGGGGACAATTTTAGAGACCATAACCTGCCTCATTCTCTGGTTATGGTGCAGCCTCCCACCCCACCAGAAAGTGAGAGGCCCCCCACAATCTGGCCCTTGGTGCCCCATAACTGGGGCCGTCCTGGTTAGGGGCGACCTCTCCACGGTACCTCTGCAATCAGATCACCCTCGCTGATCTTCTCCCCTTCCTTCTTCTCCCACCGAGCGATAGTCCCCATCTGCATTGTAGGGGAAAGAGCCGGCAAAGGCACCTGCAAAAGAACAACCCAGCCATAGCATAAGTGACTCTAGAACACCTTCTACCAAGAGAGGCGAGAGGCCAGTCAATGCTCTTGAATCCAGAAACAGTCAAGGTGCCAACAATAAAACGGCCATAATGCTAATGCAATAGTCTCACGTTTATTCAGAGCCTTTCATCCCAAGGTGCTTCATAACTCAGACTGACTCCAGGGAATTGCTTGTCCCCTGGAGCTCTAAAGGGCAGCTACCGACTGGTGCACAACACCACAGTGAGTGGGGAAGGGGCACGGAGACAAGGGCAAATCCGAACTTGGCAAACGACTGGGCTATTGGCAAGTGGGCTCTAGGGCTGGCCAGGGTAACATCCTGTGGTTTCGGGGGCCAAGGAACAGGAGAAGGACCCCGCTTGTAGGGCCTGGCCAGCGAGTCTGTGAGAGGGGATGCCGGTGGAGGCTGGGCTGGGGTTGTTTGCATCTCACGGGGGTTTTGCAGGGGAGGTCCCCCATCTTAGCCTCTCCAGCGGCTGTAGAGTGGGGGTGGGCATGACCCCAGCGAGCTGGGGGAAAAGAGAGTAACTCTGTGGCTGTGGGGCCGGGGTAGGCATGACCCCAGGGAGCTGGGGGAAGGGAAAGGGGGTGACTCTGTGGCGGGGGGGGGGCAGGGCATGACCCCACCGAGCTGGGGGAAAAGAAAGAGAGTAACTCCGTGGCTGTGGGGCCGGGGTAGGCATGACCCCAGGGAGCTGGGGGAAGGGAAAGGGGGTGACTCTGTGGCTGTCGGGTGAGCATGACCCCAGGGAGCTGGGGGAAGGGAAAGGGGGTGACTCTGTGGCGGAGGGGGCATGACCCCAGGGAGCTGGGGGAAGGGAAAGGGGGTGACTCTGTGGCGGGGGGGGGGCAGGGCATGACCCCACCGAGCTGGGGGAAGAGAAAGAGAGTAACTCCGTGGCTGTGGGGCCGGGGTAGGCATGACCCCAGGGAGCTGGGGGAAGGGAAAGGGGGTGACTCTGTGGCTGTCGGGTGAGCATGACCCCAGGGAGCTGGGGGAAGGGAAAGGGGGTGACTCTGTGGCGGGGGGGGCATGACCCCAGGGAGCTGGGGGAAGGGAAAGGGGGTGACTCTGTGGCGGGGGGGGCATGACCCCAGGGAGCTGGGGGAAGGGAAAGGGGGTGACTCTGTGGCGGGGGGGGGGCATGACCCCAGGGAGCTGGGGGAAGGGAAAGGGGGTGACTCTGTGGCGGGGGGGGGGCATGACCCCAGGGAGCTGGGGGAAGGGAAAGGGGGTGACTCTGTGGCTGGGGGGGCATGACCCCAGGGAGCTGGGAGAAGGGAAAGGGGGTGACTCTGTGGCTGGGGGGGGGCATGACCCCAGGGAGCTGGGGGAAGGGAAAGGGGGTGACTCTGTGGCTGGGGGGGGGCATGACCCCAGGGAGCTGGGGGAAGGGAAAGGGGGTGACTCTGTGGCTGGGGGGGGGCATGACCCCAGGGAGCTGGGGGAAGGGAAAGGGGGTGACTCTGTGGCTGGGGGGCGGGCATGACCCCAGGGAGCTGGGGGAAGGGAAAGGGGGTGACTCTGTGGCTGGGGGGGGGCATGACCCCAGGGAGCTGGGGGAAGGGAAAGGGGGTGACTCTGTGGCTGGGGGGGGGCATGACCCCAGGGAGCTGGGGGAAGGGAAAGGGGGTGACTCTGTGGCTGGGGGGGGGCATGACCCCAGGGAGCTGGGGGAAGGGAAAGGGGGTGACTCTGTGGCTGGGGGGGGGCATGACCCCAGGGAGCTGGGGGAAGGGAAAGGGGGTGACTCTGTGGCGGGGGGGGGCATGACCCCAGGGAGCTGGGAGAAGGGAAAGGGGGTGACTCTGTGGCGGGGGGGGGCATGACCCCAGGGAGCTGGGGGAAGGGAAAGGGGGTGACTCTGTGGCGGGGGAGGGGTCTGGGGATCAGGATCCTGGGTGGGGGGAGGTCCGGGTGCCCCAGTCCCCAGTGCCCCCCAGCCCCTCACCTTCTGGTGGGGCGGGAGGCTGCACCACCGCCGGGGGACGAGGCGGGGCCAGGGCTCCCTCAGCAGCAGCAGCCGCCCCGCGGGCCTGGGCCCCGGCGGGCTCCGGCTCCGGCTCCGGCCCGGCGGGGGCTGCGCGGCCCCCAGGCTCCCTCCGTTCAGGGCGCGGGCCCCCCGGCCAGGGCTCGCTCCCGCCGCTCCGGGCACCCGCCGCGGGGCCGCGCACGGGGCGAGGCGCCGCGCGAACACGCGCCACATGCTGCTGTAGAGCCGGGACCCGGCAGCGGCTGCGGCGATGACCTCGCTCCCCTCCGGACTGCGGGCGCCCACCGCGCTTTACGGCAGCAGCGGCTGCGACAGTGTCGTGAAGAGCCACAAAACGGGGGGGGGAGCTGGAGCTAGGGGCTGGCTCGGAGGACAGCGCCGAGGAGATAGCGCGAGAGATCTGGGTGCAAGGAGGTCTGGGGGTGGACAGGGGACTCTGGGGTAGGGTGGGGGTGGATGGGGGAGCAGGGGAGGTCTGGGGGCAGGATGGGGGTGCAGGGGTGCTTAGGGGCAGGATGGGGGAGCAGGGAAAGTCTGGGGGCAGGATGGGGGTGCAGGGGTGCTTAGGGGCAGGGTGGGGGCAGGATGGGGGAGCAGGGAAAGTCTGGGGGCAGGATGGGAGTGCAGGGGTCCCTAGGGGTAGGGTGGGGGTGGATGGGGGAGCAGAGGAGGTCTGGGGGCAGGATGGGGCACCACTGGGGTCTGAGGAGCAGGGGAATCTGGGATTGTATTCATGGGGAAGTGGGGGCACTTAGGTGCAGATTGGGGGAGTAATTGTATAGAGGAGAGCAGGGGGATTGGGGGTGTGGGATAAGCGAACAAAGGATTGGATGGGGGGATTGGGGCAGGGAGGAATCACAGGGACTTGGGGGTCTCCAGCCCCACACCCTCTTCTGTGCTGTTCACTCCCATACCTATCAGAGGCCCTGGTGCTGAGATGGCTCCACAGTTGGGCACTGGGGAGGTGGAAGATTACGCGCAGGCAGCTAAATACCAAACCCAGATGTGCACGTTCAGTGCAGCCTTC
Organism: Eretmochelys imbricata; assembly: GCF_965152235.1. Classification (NCBI taxonomy): domain Eukaryota; kingdom Metazoa; phylum Chordata; order Testudines; family Cheloniidae; genus Eretmochelys; species Eretmochelys imbricata. The sequence continues at coordinate 15,618,490 of NC_135593.1, read as the reverse complement.
TGCAGGTGTCACCCCAGCGCCTCGAAGGTGCCCGCTGTGCTGTCCCTCGGGGGAATGGAACTCCCTTTATGATGGTTGTTTTATGGCACGCAGGCAGATGTTGTGATTCTTGTATTAATCGATGAAGGGGAAATGCCACACTGACTTAAACTCATGTAGACACACAGAATGCCCTAGGTGGGAGAGAGTTACGTAGTACAAAAGCTGGGCCTTGTCATCATCTTCCAGGTGAGGCACATGAGGCTGTCCCCAGCTGGGAAAATAGGCTTTAGAGCACAGCCAAACCTGTATGTCAGTTCCGGTTAGGCCCACAGCCCCCTCGACCCCGACAATAGTGCCATGTTTGAGTCTCCCATAACATACATCTGTGTCCCAGAATTTATTGAGCTATCGGCCCCAATTCTGCATCTGCAAGTGAACCCCCAACACCATACAGAGCATGATTGACTTCAGTGAGGCTCACGCACAGATTTCAGCATCAGGGTCTTAATTTGTCTTGTTCAGGGTGTCTCTTTGCCTCAGTTTCCCCATCGGTAAAATGTTCCAACCCATCAGCTATCCTTAGCAATACTGACATTTCCCCCTGGGGACTGAGAGGCTTCATTAACATCTATAAAGTGCTTTGAAATCCTTGGTTGGTAGGTACTGTATATATGCAAAGCATGATTGTCCTTATCACTACTGCTTCAGGGTTTTTAAATTATTTAGCAAGAGCTGTTTTCAGCACACAGGACTTGCCTCTACTGTGCCATCACCATCAGCAAACACAGCCACTGCACCTGCATGCATAAACATGAGAATCTGTGGCTGCAGTGATATTTGCTCACAAATCTCTGAGTTAACTGAGCCCCAAACCTATTGCATTTCATTTTAAATTATATGAGCAATATGGTCTGAGTCAGGGGTTAGTTGTAGTTTTAAAATATCTCAAAAGCTCACTTGTATTTAAAAATAAAAACAACTCTTGCAAGAAATTGAACAGCCCAGAGCTGTTTGCTGTTTAATGTGCGTGGATCCAAATCTTCTCTTCAAAGTGAGGTTCAGTCTCTGAGCTTTCCTGCTGTTTTTGAAGATTTTGGAAGCCAGATGGAACAGACCCTTTACTCAGTTCCAGTGCAAGATTGTCTTCTCTGCTGTGTATTCTGTTCCTACTACCTAGCCAACACACCCATGCACATGAGCATCGTATGCCTGTCAACATATTAAAAGCTTCAGTTCAAAGGAACCTCCCTCCCCACCCAAATAGATTGATCAGACTCCATTTGCAAACTACAGTTTATTGAGATGATTTTTTCTTGGTCCACAAACCCAAAGTACATCCAGTCAGATATATACAGCTCTTAGATGTACAGATAAACCTCGGTTCTCACTCTGTTGGAGGACCTGGATTTTGAGAGTAACTGACCTTTTAAAAAGTGATGAATGCAAACGTTAGAGTTTCTAGGAAAATATAACTTTACATATAGTGTGTGTGTTAAATAATCAAGTTACAATTATAAGGAAACCAAAAAGTAGCTTTGAAGAAAGTAAGGCAGAAATAAACATATATAGAATCAAAGGAAAACATTTAAACCAAGTCCAAGGCTGGATTCTGATCCCATATGCCCTGCTCTAAATCAGGAGTAAATCCATTTAAGCCAATGGTGTTACACTAGAGTAAAACTGGTATAAGTGAGAGGAGAATCTGGCCCCGTGTGTACCTACTCTTTTCCAGGATTGTCTCGTTCCCCTTTATTTTGTGAATAACTTTCCCTGACCTAACTCATACTCCTGTCTGCTCATTCATACAATGACAGGAAGTCAAGAGAAAACTGCCATGTCATTGCAGGAACAAAGCTGAACCTGAGCTATGCGTGTGTTAGAGCCTAGGGGAGCAATCCCGGGGGAGAACAAGGCATGGCCATGGCCTCCAATTTTAATGTTAGAAGTACTAATAGTTCTGTCTCCAGGCTCTCTCACACAAGTCCCAGTGACTTCTCTGGGAGGTGGGTGTGTGTATCCGAGGGCAGAGTGCTGCCAATGCTTTTCAAGGGTTTGAACTTAGTACAGTGATTATCTGTTCTGTCACAGAGGGAACAAGGTTTCTGTTCTAGTTCGTATGGGGTTTTAGCACTGATGAAGGCTGCTTGGCTGATAGTGCTACAGAATGAAATCTTTATCGCCAGAATACGCATAGGCAGTGGCAGTGCAAGTTTCCTTCTCTGTGCCTCCTCCTCCAAATGTACTTTGCCCCTGCCCTGAAGGGAACACGAGACAGCAAGTGGCTCCAGGGCTGATTCAGTCCTTGGCCCCTCTGCAGAGACTGCCAACAGGCGTTTCACTGGTGACCGTGGTTATGGGGATGTGGAACCCCTAGGAACAGGACAGATTCCCAACTCATTCCACCTAGGCCATCAACCAGCCATTGCTGGATCACTACTGAGTGAGACTGGACTGAAACCTATGACCTACAGGTGAGAAGTTCTATCACATTAGCAATTACCTCAGCCATTGAGTCACCAAAGACAACTCTTAAACACTGCTCATCTCTTAAAAGCAGAGAGGGATACAGGACGGATACATGGAGGCCTTTGAAAAATTACTGTTATAATTGTTTCCATAAAATGGGCAAGTCCTACCTGAAGCGCGCAACTCTGACTGAAATTAAGTGGACTAGTAAAACTTGAATGAAAAGACATTCAAGATAAATTGCAACTGAAATATAACAATGCATTTTAGTATGATAACCCCATGCTGTCTTATAGCTACGCACTAAAACACATGCACCAGAGAAACCAGTGATTTCCAGGGAGGAAGAGAACTTCTGTTTCTTTTCAGGACTGATACTGCTTTTCTCCCATTGAAGAACTTTCCCAAATGCTGATGTTCCAACGGCTGTTTGCAAAGAGAAAGAGTGTCTACAAATCAGCCGATGAAATGGTACTGGTCGATAACAGCCACCACGTGTTCTACCAGTGCAGGAATGGGGACAGAAAGGCATCTGAGCTCTTCCTGCACATAAAGGGAGTGATAAGACAAACTACACGTAATTCCCGTCTATACAAGAAACAGCTGGCAAAATATAAAAACAGTAGGAACTAGTACTTTTGTAGTAAAGTAAAGCTAGTCATGGGACCCATTTTGCGTGGTGTTAACAGGAGACTGTACAAAACATACTGACATTCTCTAGAAAATGAGTAAACTACAGCACAGTATTGTGGAAATACACAGAAAGCACTTACACTGGTATAAAAATATACACCTCAGACAATGATGTAAACTGGTACAAAATAATTCCAAAAAACAGGAACAAGTTTACAAAAGGTCATGTTAATATAAAATAATAAAACCAAGTTTTCTTCATCTCCCAGCCTCACCCGCACAACTCAGACAAGCAGGCAGTCCAACGATGGGGCATGTGTACGAAAGATGAACAGACTGAGGCTCGACTCACTGTTTGACCTTCTCAGTCAACAGGGCCTGTCTGCTGCAGACTGCGGCCAGCTTTGCAGAAGTCTGGCTGCTTGAGAGTATGACAGCAGGGCCTGGCACTGCAGTGAGAAAACCTGGGACCCTAAGGTATGTCTATACTGCAAGGAAGAAAAACATGGTTGGCTTGTATCCGCTGACTTGAGCTCGGGCTGCAGGGCTATAAAATTGCAGTATAGACATTCGGGCTCGGGCTGGAGCCTGGGTTCTGGGACCCTCCCCCTTTGCAGGGTCCTGAAGTCTGGCTCCAGCCCAACTTGAATGTCTACACCGCAATTTTATAGCCTCATGAGCGCAAGTCAGCTGATATGGGCCAGCCATGGATGTTTTATTGCAGTGCAGACACACCCTAACGGATCTCATAGCACGTGCTCTCCCAACTGACCATTTTCTACTCCATTAGGTGCCAGAAACGAAAGCATGCTGGAAATTGGGGTACTGCTGATCACAATATCTATCCTACCAGTTTGGTTATTTGCTTAATGGCCTTGTTAGTCAGTGAACATCAAGTACATGGTGATGCCTGCACAGAGAAAGTTGGAAGAATGAATACAGATGCACCAATAGAACAGACTCTGTCACTTCATTCCTGAAGAAACATCCTGCTTGTTTCCTGGGAGAATAGATTAGAATTTCTGTTGGCCTTGCTGGATGTATGGAAAGGGCAGGGATGGTAATGGCTGTAGGGAAAGGGCTGGCAAAAGGAGAAGCAAAAGTACCTCATCACCCCTGCGGGGAAGCTAGGAAATTTCCTGCTCCCTTCCCCGAAACAAAAATCCATTGGCAGTTAAGTAAGCACCTGGTTACCAAAGAGTTCCAACTTCCCAGGGCAACAAAGCAACAGAGCTCAGACCTGATTACAAGTTGGAGGGCAAACAGCAGAAGCAAGTCTAGGAAGTGGAAGCCTGCATTTGGGGAGAAAGACAACGTTGCCCACCTGCTGGTCTTTGCTTTGGTAGTGCTTAGCACAATCCACAAGCTTCTTTCACTGTCAGGTTCCTGGTGCTCCTTGTATCAAGAGCTTGCAAAGTTCACTGGAGGGAGCTCTGCCTCTTCAGCACAAATACTCTGGGCACGGATTTTGGCTGGTCAGATCTTCTGGTAAAAACTAGAATCTAGCAGCATCTTCTGGTCCATGAGGGCAGAACTTATAGTTTCAGGGATCACTGAGAGTTCATATAATACTGAATGTGCCAAATCAGAGTTGAAATGTGCAGTTTACAAACAGCAGCAGGCATTTCAGGGGGTGGGGGAACCAGGAGAATGGAGAAACACATTAATAAGGCCTCCAGGGTTTTGTTGACAGGACAAAGCAAGATGATTCTTTCCCACCAACCTGTAATTTCAGTCTCACAACACTGTCTGTATTTGGCCATGGAAAGTTAAATGCCGGGCATCCTCGCACACAAAAAGCGTTTTACCCGTTGGTTGCAGAGAAGTCCTCTCTTTTGGCAGCTTGAATTGGACATGTCCCAGCTCACACTCTTTTTGGTCATCATCTCTGAGCACTGCAGCCAGTTATGGGTCCCCACAATAACAAGACTCAAGAATCTGATTAATTTTCCCCGTGATCCTCTTCCACCCAGGCTACAATTTTCCCCTCCCAACCAGGAACGATGTCATCATCATGGAACACCTATAAAAAGGCAGGGAGAGAGTCAGGTCACTTCCGGAGAATAGACACCTCTTTGTTACATCTGAATGGCATGAAAAATGGAGTAATTAAACCAAACAATAAAAATAACTGGCACTTACGTAGTGTTAGTTCCCACACGTACACACGTTAAGTTCCCAACATGCTTTAAAAACAACAGTATAGCTGCCTATTCCTCCCGCATAGAGAAAAAAAACAGGATTATTATCCCCATTTTTCCAAGAGGCAAAGTGAGATACAGAGAAGGATCATGATTTGCCCAAGGTCACCGAGGCAGTATCAGAGCCAGGATTAAAGCTTGGGAACTCCTGGCTGCCAGTCCAGTGCTCAGAACATTAGACCATCTCTGGAGAAACTGGCACTGATGTATCTTAACAAAAGTTTTTTTGGAGGAAGGGCATCATTTAGGGTTACTGTGGGGAGAAGGAAGAGGATTCTTTACTGTATAAAAATAGCTAAATTACAAACCAAGAACCACATTCAGCTGTGGCATAAGTAGGCTCACTGACTTCAACAAGAGTTGCACCGCTTATGCCAGAGTTGACTCTGGCCCCAAGCATTTAGGATACTTTAGAGAAAGCCCATCTCCACCAGCCTGGCTCATGCCCATTGGCCAAATGGAGCAAACTCTGCATTGGTTTAGATGTAGAAATGGCCCAAATCCTGCTGACCTGCCCTATTCAAGAAACCTCTCTGACATCACACCTGCCTTAGCCCGGCTGCCCCGCCAACTGGGAGCCACCTCAGGTAACCGCCACCCAGCTGGAGCCTGCACCTGGCAATCCCTGTCGCACCCTAACTCCCTCCCAGACCCTTACCCACACCCCAAGCCCTGAGCCCCCTCCCACACCCTAACTTTCACAGAGCCCGCATCCCCACTGGCACACCAACCCCCAGGCCTGATCCGTCTCCTGCACCCAAACTCCCTCCCAGAGCCCACACCCCAACCCCCTGCTGCAGTTTGAACCACCACCACCCCCCGCAACCTAACTCCCTCGCAGAGCCCACACCCCCACCCAAACCCCCTGCCCCAGGTTGGAAACCCCTCCCACACCCTAATTCCCTCCCAGACTCTGCACCCCCACCCTAAACCCTTGCCCCAGCCCTGAGCCCCTTCCAGCACCCCAAACTCCTGCCCCAGCCTGGAGCCCCCTCTTGCACCCTTAACCCCTCATTTCTGGTCCCACCCCAGAGCCTAGGGGAAGCCCCGAGCCTCTGCGCCTCCCTGCAGGGCTGGTTGTGGCCTGCGACTGTTTTTTTCTGTGGGTCAATGGCCCCTGATAGAAAAAAGGTTCCCCATCCCTGTTTTAGAGGTATGACTTGAAATCTGCATCTTCCGAATGGTGCTGTCATAGGAAGTGTCCCTGGGAGCAGCTGGCACAGTGAAGGAGGGACCCTGCAAATCACCATCCACCACTTGTGCACCTTTGTGATCACACTATAGTCAGTGCTCTGGGTGGGACTGAAGATGTCCCTTTTTGGCTCCTTACTTGGGGGCTGTTGTCCGTTAAACTGTAGCTCTGAAAACTAGCTCTAGCAAGTTAGAGATTTTGCTCACATGGAAAGTGAATGTGGCAGAAATGTCCAGGCTGTTGCTGGTGCTGTGACACCATACACAAACTTAGATTACGAGAGAGCTGCTACTGAAGAGGCCAAACATACCTCCTCCTTGACTGTGCCAAATTCTGGATCCAGGGCCTTGAAATGGTATCGGTGGGTTCCTTCCCGATCAATAGCTGCCTTGAAGTCCTTCAGAGTCACCTCACCTAACCTGCAAAACAGGAGTCAAGAGCTATCCTCGCTGGCAGATTCTGCCACGGGATTGAGATCAAGTGCTTGGACGAAGCTTGTCATATGGCACACTGAACACTAGCACCAGCATGGATCCCATGTGGCACAATGGACAGCAGCACACTGAGGTGAGCCAGAGTGCCTGGAAAATACCTGGTACATCCCAAACCAAAACATCTGATCACAGATAGAATAGTGTCTGATATTTATTGAAAACAAATCCAAATCAACTCTTTCATGTTTCTTTTTTGCACTGACCGCGATAGTTGCTATTTTAGATGGAGAGTCTTGCACTAAATGGTTTGTGTTGTGCTGGAGTAAGAGTAAAACTGTCTGGCTGCTGCCTACTCATAAAACCAGAGATGAATTATCATACAAACCAGAGATCAATCTTCTGGGGCTTGAAATAAACTAATTACATATGCATCAGCTGGGAAATCGGGTCAGGCCTAAAGTGACAAACACACACATCCTGGGTCTGCTTTCTTGTCACCACTTCCTCTTTGCAATGAAATAAATCAAAAGCCGGATTTAAGGGATGGAGGGCATGTTTTGGTGGGTAGAAGTACCACGGATTAGATCAGGGCTTTCAGTGAACCAAACTCTATTAGTGTGGCAAAGCCAGATCTCACCTCTTTGGTATATTGACCATGAAAGGTGTGAGTGAGCGATCAGTGAAGTAGAGCACTTTGGTGCAGGCACTGCTGCTCATAGTGGGTGTGCTGTGAGAATGAGGCAATTCTGCAAAGAGAGAAACACAAAGCACTGTCACTGCAGCCAAGGGAGAGCACAGTTTTCTTTCCCCCCGCCCATTCCCCTAGATGCATTCTCAGCATCACTGCAGCATGGGCGCAGAGACCCAGAGATGGGAAAGACCTATTCGATGATGGAGTCCATCGCCGCACAAGGGCAGGATATTGCCCCCTTACAGGAAGACAATGCACTGCAAGGTGAGTATTACAATGTTAGCCTGAAGGGCCACCCTAGCGCTGCCCGAGGGGATGATGACACACAGCCCAATGCACACAGTGCATATAGCCCACTGACTACACGACAGATACTTTGCCTGCTGTCTTTGTAGTAACTGGAGAATTCCAGCCCATTCTAGGAGAATTATCCCGTGAGTGACACCCCTTCTAGCAGCTCAGGGGTGAAGGAGGAATACAATATAAGTGATTATCATTCTGCTTGTCTTCACTGACAGAAAAGGGGGAGCAATAATTGATTGACACCTACAGGACAAGAGGTCATGTGTCAGCTCAGCCCTACTAACTCAGAAAGGTGCAACAGACCCAGTCACCTGCTCTTCTGCCCATATTACATAGACTAGGGATGTGTCTGTGCACGTGGTGGGTTTCTCTTTGTTAATATGCGCATCTCTCTTTCCGCCTGCCCTTAGTCCCATTAGCCTCCCCATTCCTGCAATACAGGTGTGTCTATGCCAAAGGCTTAGGCAGGGGAAGGTTTACACAGCGAGACCCTCTCACAACATGTAAACAAAGAAAGCGAACTGCAGATCTGGACATCACTCATAAGGGCTTCGTGGCTTAATTAATCTAGAGCCATCTAGAGCCACTTTGAGCTCTTTACAACCAAGCAGTTCTGGGTTTGTGGTCCGCTAGAGCCTGAATAAATTGACTGCTGCAGTTGAGGGAAAGGTGCCTGCAGGGGCTTTGGGAGGCGGCAGGTGAGGCATGTTTTGCATGCATTAGGCTGATGACATGGAGGCTGCAGCATGAATTGCAGCTTTAGAGAAAAGAGAAAAGGCAACCCAGGTGACCTCTCAGCAGAACCCACGTCAGGCTCTTCCTTCAGATACTAAATGTCCTTAATTCCTTTGCTAACACCGCCCTAAAATCCTCCTAGTGCTGAGCACTGCAATGTAGTTAAAAAGTGGGGCTCTCTCTTCGTCCCTAGCACCAACAGGCTGACTCCTCACGGCCACTTTGAGAATTCAGTCTTTACAAACCAATGGATTTTTCAGGTTATATTTACAACCGACCCCAGAAAAGCAGTTCCCATGATGGAGAGGAAAATATCGCTGCTCTCAAGTCAGGCAAATGCAGTGAGGGAAAATCCTGTGCTACAATGTACATATTGACAGGTTTCAGAGTAGCAGCCGTTGTTAGTCTGTATTCACAAAAAGAAAAGGAGGACTTGTGGCACCTTAGACTCTAACCCCGGCCTAAGGATGGTACTCATGGCCACTAGGTGGTGCAAGCACCCAGTGCAGCCAACAATAATCCTTAAGGAGTGAGAGAACATGGCATTTCCCCCTGCATCCAAGGAGTAATTACTATTATTTATATTGTGGTAGTGCCCAGGGATTCAGTCAGGATCAAGCTCCCATTCTGCCTGCCCTTAGTCCCTTGCACTGAAGCTTGTCTATGAAGCAAATGGGCCAGGAGAAGTGCTACAGTAATGAGCAATGGAGTGAGAGGCCAGCCTGTTCTGCTTCCCAGGAGGGACACTGTGCAGTGAACTCTGTCCAGGAAATCGCTGAGCCGTGAAGCCAGCTTTTGGAGAGATAGAGCTGAAATGCACTCACTGGAGTTGGGAGGCCAGGAGTCTCGATATTCATTCACAGCTCGGCTTGCAGGCGACTTCCCTTGAACCTAAGGGGAAAGCCAAGACAGTGAGGGCAAAGGGTAAGTTCCCAGGGCCCACAATGGTGCAAGCAAACTGACCAGGGAAGGAAAATGTCATGAAACAGTTTAAGAGAATCTTCTTCTTCCACACACACACCTAGCAACCAGACCTACCCAGACAAACACAACCAGATCTACACACAGAGACCCCCCACCACAGACACACAGAGACCCCCAATACATACAGATTTTCACCCAGACCCCTGCTGCAGGATATGGTATTTAAATGTAACAAACATGAATGACTATTTTCTCCCAAGATACTAGGAGTTCAGATTTCCCACAGCCCAGAGATGCAAAATGCCACCATCTACAACCCCTACTGAGGGTCAGCATGGCTATAGGGATGGACAGCCCTTAGAGAACAACAGTCAGAGCATAGACTCTGGAGTCAGGTTTGCCTGGACTGTGAATGTCATTGTTAACTTCTTCGCTCTGCCACACTTTTTGCAGACATGAAATAGACCCCAACGAAGAAATAACAGATGGGTTGGGCTGATTAAAAATGCTAACACGGCTCTGCTCCCAGACAGAGACAAACTAACCCTGTGTAGTTATAAGGCCAGCAAGTGTCTGCTTCCAAATACCACCGTCAGGCCCAATGGGCAGCACAACAGAGCCCAGGCAGCAGCAGTGACAGCCCGTGGTGGCTTAGTCACAGCTCTTTGCCCACACAAGCTTCACAATACTCTGCAAATGTTGACCAATTAATCCTCACAGCCCCCAGTGGGAGGGAAGAGGTGAAGTGACTTACCTAAGGTCACACAGCAAGTCAGTGACAGAAACAGAACCCAAAAGTCCTGACTTATAGGCCCCCATTCCAACTACTTGACTAGATCAGTGGCTCTCAACCTTTCCTGACTACTGTACCCCTTTGAGGAGTCTGATTTGTCTTGTGTACCCTGCAAGTTTCACCTCGCTTACAAAATCAGACATAAAAATACAAAAGTGTCACAGCACACTACTACTGAAATATTGCATACTTTCTCATGTTTACTATACAATTAAAAATAAATCAATTCAAATATAAATATTGTACTTACATCGCAGTGTATAGTATATAGAGCAGTATAAACAAGTCATTGTCTGTAGGAAATTTTAGTTTGTACTGACTTTGCTCTGGCTTTTTCTGTAGCCTGTTGTAAAACTAGGCAAATATCTAGATGAGTTGATGCACCCCCTGGAAGACCTCTGGGTACCCCCCCCCCAGGGATATGCGTACCCCTGGTTGAGAACCACTGGATTAGATGACTGCTTCTCAGTGATATAAGAAGCACATCTTAGCATTAGGTCTCCAGTGCGAGACAGTGAGAGCAGAGATGTGAGGTACAGTAATGAAGCACCATCTGCTACACCCTATGGGTTCCCCCAGGGCTGTGCTGGGGTCCTTAGGGGCCCTCCATCTGCCACAATCTAGGCTTCTTTAGGATTCAGTGAGCAGAGTGACCACATGATCAGCACACTGCAGGGAGAGATGTGAGGGGATGGAGCACTCCCTGGTTGCTAGCTTTGGTCAGTAAGAGGAGGTGGAGGTATGAAGCCAAGCCCAGTGAGGAATGTTTACCCTTCTCTCTTGCCTCTTCTGTGTCTCCATGCGGTGCAATCTCTCCATCAGGCTGGAGATGCCTTGTTCCAGGCTGTCGATGGTGTGGTGCTGGGGGTCGTGGCCACTGAAACTGTTCCGCAAGCTGCGGAGGGCATCACGCACCAACTGCAGGTCGTTCGTCTGCCCAAGAGACCAGGAGAAGTCAACCTATGCAGGGATTCAGAGCCTCAGTGTAACCTCCCTCCCGGCACTGCACTTCTCCCAGGCCCAAGGGACCCTGAGGGGCCTGCACTTTCCCTTACAGGCTGGCAGCTGCAGAGGGAAGGATGCTGACTGGAGTCCTGAACTGGCTCTGGCTAAGCAGCAGGGTACCTACCACTCTGTGGGCTGTGGGAGCAGCTCCTTTTCCTGCTGTCTGGAGGAAGCCATTGCTCTGAGTGCTGTGATTGCTGTAGGCCATCACCTGTTGCAAGGAGAAGAAACTTTAACAGAGGGTACAGCAAGTTTCTGAACTTCCTAGAAGAAGATTCCAAGGTGCCAACTTCAGATTTGTGAGAGGGCAGGGAAAGCAACTGCACCAACAATACAGCCCCATTGCCAGCAGCATTCTGCAAGGGTACAAAAATTCACTAAAGAATCCACACACCACTGGAACCTAGGCAAGTGTAATGATTCTCATTTTGCAGATGGGGAAACTGAGGCAGAGATGGGCAGTGACTTGCCACAGGGTCTTGGAGGGGGTCAGTGTCAGGGCTGGAATTAGAACCCAGGAATTCCTGTTTCCCCATCCTGTGTTCAGACCACTGGACTTCACCCCTTGTCAGGTTGATGGACGAAGTTGAATAGGTCTGAACTTTCCCAGCTGACCTGCAGCAGAGAGCAGCCCCTCCCAGAAGCTCCAACTGTGATGTTCCATGGAACCTGGCCTCTCTGGGATACAGGGGGAACCCAGGGGAGCTTGGCACTGGACTCTAGCTGCACATTACATAATGTCAGACAGAGACCTGCATTCCGAGAGCCTGATGTGTTCCAAGTACTAATGCCCCACTCACCTCTTCTGTCTCTCTCTTCATGCACTGAGCCAGCAGGGCCTCCTTGTGCTCCAGCTCCCGCTCCAAATCTGCCTGGAAAGGGAACAGACAAGTCAGTATGAACAGAGCTGACCAGGCTGGCACCAGCTTCTCAAGAGCAGGGCATGTTGGTGGGCTCTGTACCTGCTGGTAGCTGGCCTCGGAGAGCTGTCGGAGCATTTCGTCTAGCTTGGCCTGGTGCTGCTGTAAGTGCCGATCCTTCTGGCCCAGCTCCTTCTGCAACCCAGAGGGATTGGGGGCATCAGTGTATGAGCAGGTGATGAAGGCTCACCTTCACCTTCCTCAGGAGCCAGGAAGGGTTAAAGCTGGCACAGCCTATTTGCCTTAAACCCCATGTTCTAACTGTACCTTAAGGCCTTGTTTGGAAGGGTCAGTCAGGCCCCCACTGCCCTGGGCTACAGACACACCACAGGCTCAGCACTGAGGCCAGCAGCACAACTGATCTCAGCACAACAGGCCCAGGATTCATGTAAGGCCCTGAGGAAAATTTAATGACACAGATGTGATGAGCAGTAGGTTTGTGGGTGAGCATTGTGCACTCAAGTGCACACGGCTGATGCCAAAGTAACCCAATGACCACTGTGAAAAGCACTCTGGAGTACAGCACAATCCTTCTTAACCTGAGCAGCCATATTCCAAAGGACATCACAGAGATCTTTTGTTATTGCTATTTATTCACAGTGACAACCCATGGGGGTGACAGAGCACAAAGCACAGAGAGGGCAGGAGCCCTACAGGAAGAAAGTTTTCAGGGCTCTCCCAATCTCCATGTGGCTGGGCTTGGAGATTCTCTTACTTTGTATTCTCCCAGAAGTCTGTTCCTCTCTTCAACCTTCCTCTGCAGATCAATCTGCAGAAACAAAAGGGAGGTTTGTATCTCAGAAGATCCAGTGCATCCACTGACACAGTCCTCTCCTCACCCTTGTGTGATAAAGGCTGCCGTGGGGTGTATGTGCACAGAGTAACACAGCCTGAGGTTAGCAGCAATGAAGTTACATGCACAGATGCAGGGCAGTAAGCTGTTCCCCTGGATGTGGCAAATGCGCTGACTCCTCCTTCACCACTGCTGCCTCCTCAATGCTGATTCTACACACACACATGCTCTATCTGCCAAACGTCTCTTGCCTTTAACATGTGGAACAGAGATGAACGGAACACTGCAGTTTTAGCCCAGTTACAATGAAAATATAAAGCAAAGCTTTCCTCTGTTTCAACCAATGAGGAGGGCCTTTGGAGGATGGGGGAGAAGAAGAGGGACCCCCTTAAGTGGAGGGAGGAGCAGGAGATTCCAATGAGTCTGACTATAGGCCACTGGGCTTGCACTGCACTTTTTCCTCTGAATAGCCCTGTGATCACCACTCCATCTATCCCACGGCTCACAGACCCACACAGTGCCCACCAGCCCCACACTGTGACTGCTGGGCCCTCTGCCCTGTAGTCTCAGACCCTGCAATCCCCAGCCACCCTCCCCAATACCTGCGACACTGTCTGAGTGAGCAGCACAAATGACTCACATTCTGGTTGTGCAATTCCTCCTTGTCCATATTTGCTCTCAGCAGCTCCTGCTTTAGCTGAAGAACTGAAGCTTCCTGCTGAGCCAACCTCTGCTGCAATGCATCCTGGGAAAATACACGTATTATTGTTAACACAGTGCCACTGGTGTGCATGGAGTAGGCAGGTGTCCTGCCATGAGGAGCTGATGGTCTACAGTAGATAGATAACACAGTGAAAATGACAACAAGCCCAGGGGAAATAGAGGGACATGCAGAGTGTCCAGACTGTGGCCCATGGACAAGGGTGAGCCCCGGCACGCACAGAAGGATATGTGAAGGCATCTGCCTGAACAAGCTCTCAGGCCTTACACTGTGATTCTGTCTGCTGCTGAATTCTCTGCCTTTAGCTAGCTGTCAAAATCACCGAGGAATGTCTGTGCTTCTGTTTTAAGTTCCTGCTCAGGCATGGGGTGGCCAATCTTCCCCAATGGGGAGAAGCAGCTGTATGTCTGGAGGCTCTTTTTGGTGGCACAGAGCCAGTGTCGCCCGTCTATTGCCTGCACCACCCACGGGGGAGAAACAGGCAAACATCAGTCAAGGGAGCAAGGCCTCAGATGTGAAAAATTCAAGCTTTCCAGTGAGGCATATCAGTGTTGGGCAACTCCTCTCTGAATGTGTCTCTGGGGAGCCAGGATCCATGCCTGAATCAGGGCTCACCCTTTCACTTTTCCATTCATATTACTGTGAAGCAAACAGCTCCACCTTGGACAGCAGTGTGCTTCCTCCATAACACAGTGTGACAGGCAGCTATAAAAATACCTTGAGCTCAGGAGCAGATTGTTAAATGCCCGTACTCCAGAGGGAGGTGCTGGGCAAACAGGAACACAAACAGCCAAACAACTGCCCCAGCTAAGGAGGGCATCTGCACATGCCACGGTTCCCTCTCTGCTGCTAGGAATAAACCAATCCACCACACTAAAGTGTTTATTCCCAGGATAACAGGGCTAACAGGCCATGAGAACCACCATACACATACCTTGTTCCACCCATCCCTTTGGGAAACTGAGGCCCAAAGAAGCAATGTGATTTGGCTAAGGTCACAAAGACTGTGAAAGAGTCAGGAATAGAACCCAGCTGTCCTAACTCCCAGTTCCCTGCTCTGACCATATTCACTTCCCAGTGCCAGGAACAGAACCCAGGAGAAGAGCCACAAGAACGATTAAGGATTAGAAAACATACCTTATAGTGATAGATTGAAGGAACTCAATCTATTTAGTTTAACAAAGAGAAAGTTAAGGGGTGAGCTGATTACAGTCTATAAAAATCTATATGGGGAACAGATATTTAATAATGCGATCTTTAATCTAGCAGAGAAAGGTATACCACAATCCAATGGATTGAAACTGAAGTTAGACAAATTTAGGGATTGTCTCCACTTACCAGTGGTCCCTTCTGGCCTTGGAATCTATAAAGATATGAGCCCTGACTGCCACTTCCCTGCTCTAACAGGGTAAGCTGAGAGGTATCATGTCACCCCAACCCCTCTGATAGGCTCCCAGCGGTTACTGTTAACTATTTAATTAATTCTCTCTCTTCTCACCTTTATTCCTTGTAGGTTTCGTGCTTCTTGTTTGTATTTCAGTAACTCCTTCTGTAAACCCAACACAATTTGTTTAAATGGTAGTTTCATGTCATCCCAGAAATATCCCCATCCCTCCCAACATCTGGTCTCTGGAGACCCTCTGGAATAAAACAAACCCCACCTCCTCCCACAGACCAAAACACATGTCAGACCAGGACTCATTTTAAAGAGTTTACAAACCCAGCAATAGAAATCACTCTTTCTCCATAAAACACCTTCTGAGCAACCACAGCTCTCCTAAACTCTATATTAAATTGCAGAGATAAAGATTGCAAATCCCCCAAATCTACACCTTTGGAGCAATACAGAGAACTTTACTTCCAGCATTAGAGCTGGGCCACTGCCAACTTCAGTGCAGAGCACAAGAGAGACAGGCTTGACAGGAGGGTTTTTCTAAGCTGCTTTTATCTTCCACATGAAAGCTTGTTTACACCCAGACATGGCTAGAAATTTAACAATTGTCCTGGATAAAGGTTTCTAAATGCAGCACGATATGCATCTCTCGAGAAAGGCTCCAGCTTCGAGAACATGCAGAGAAGTCTTTTCGGGGCTGGACTTAATTCAAATAATTGTTTGGTGTTTTGTTTTAAAGGAGAGCAGCATTGACAGCATTATTTAGAGGCAAACTGGATGAAAAGGGGGCAGTTCCCCAGATTCTACCCTACACTAGCTTACAACACAAATGATCATGAAACTATTCATGCGTGCGTAATAACAACAACACTCATAAAGCACCTCCCATGTGAGAATCTCAAAGCAATTTCCAAATTCATTCTCACGGCCCTTTGGGAGGAAATTATTAATCCATTTTAAAAATTAGAAAACTTGAGGCATAGGGAAGTGACTTAACCAAGTTCGCATCGCATGACAGCAGCAGAGCTGCTGACTCCCAGTCATCTGTGTGCAACAACATTCCCTCCCTCTGCTTAAATTAGAGAGCTATATTAGTGCACATAGAGAAGGAGCCCCCAAGATCCCAATCCCAATAACCATTCTTTGTTGTTATCTGTCCTCTTCTAACCTTTAGATCCTGATTTTCGTCCATGCTCTGGTCCAGACGACTTCGGATTATGACCTGAATGCAAATGCACTGCAGTTATTACCCATCCTCTGGCTGAACAATGCACAAAGTTAACTAAAACTAGATCTTAAGGGAAAAGAACATGCTCACCAGCTGCTCTTCTGGACAGGCTCCATGTTCACAAAGGACAAATGATCCCTCCTGCTCATCCTCAGGTAATGACCCATTGAGCAGCAATGCCTGGGCAACAGCAAAGGTAAAAAGAATCCCCAATCAGGTGATTTCTTGGAAAGCCATAAGGAGAAACTCAATCCCATCTCCACATCTTTAGCCAGGAGCATTTCACAGCAATATAGACCCAAACAACCTCTAAACAATTCTCTCTATCATTTCTGCTGACCTCTTACTGTACAGAAAAGGGGGCTTGTTTTGAAACAAACAGATATCAGAATTCAGAGTAGCAGCCGTGTTAGTCTGTATTCGCAGAAAGAAAAGGAGTACTTGTGGCAACCTTAGAGACTAACAAATTTATTTGAGCGTAAGCTTTCGTGAGCTACAGCTCACTTCATCGGATGCATTCAGGTAGCTCACGAAAGCTAATGCTCAAATAAATTTGTTAGTCTCTAAGGTGCCACAAGTACTCCTTTTCTTTTTAGACATCAGAATGTCCCCATGAAAGGATCCCCAGCAGAGAAGTCTGTTGGTGACAGGCGTACACATCTCCCGTCAAGGTGAAGGGAAATTCTGCGCCAAACTAAGGTATTAACTCAGCCCTTTTTATGAGCAATGTCTGCCCTGGGTTTTAATCTGAGCTGCATAAAATCACCCTTTACAGACAGACAGCATATACGAAAACTGAAGGAAAGCAGCTGAAAGCCAGGCAGAGATTTCAGCAAGAGGGGTTTTTTTCAGACTAGTTTGGAATGTATGCAGGGCATCAATAAAAATTTAATTTAAAAAACAAACTAGTCTTTCAGTCAATGGACATTCTAATTTCAAAGATATTGGAAGGAGGGCACCTCTGGATTGAACAAGTACAGCAAAGCCTGGATGTGTTTGTTAGGAATATTTCCCACTCCTAAAACCTGCTCAGTAGTCTCTGTCCACACTAGGAAATGGAACCATGGCTGACAATGGCATTCAGCAGCAGATCTCCCCTGAGCTGGTATTGAAAGCACTTTAAATGTGAGGGTAACTGCAACACCTCTGTTTTCAATACCCTTTCAGAATGCACTACAGAGACTTGAGGGACCACTGCCAGCAACAGGTCACTGTCCTAGTGTAGACTGACCTGGGCCACACATTTACTGCTGGGACTCAGAAGCAGGATATTTAGGAGCAGCCTAGAATTCTGCACCACTCAGGGCGAGATGGAGAAAGGTCTGCAGAACTGTGGCCCAAGTTGTAAGGTGAGAGGAGACCCTCCGTCACAGAGACAGAAGGAAAATCTGAAGCATCTTAAGCAATACCACTGCGGCTGGAGAAGACAGGGAGGAATTCAGAAGCAGCATAAGATTAACCCTTTCAGCATACCCAAAGTGAACCTGTGTGTCCGCGCACAAGGAAGACCACGAGAACTTTAAAACTAAATTGGACAGCGCCCTGAAGAAGAGGGAACAATTCTGCAGTGGCTTGTGGGTATAAGAAGTGCGTTGGGGGGACCTAATGTGGCCAGATAGTCAGCAGATGTAAATAAGCATAGCTCACTACCCTGATTTACACCAGCTGGAGATCTACGCCTAGTCTTTCCTGCTTCTAGGTTTCAGGAGCCAATTAGTTTATGCTGGAGAGTAACATAGAGGTAGATAGACTAGCAATACAAGGCAGAACTGGGAGGCTGATGAGAGTTAGCACAGAGGATGCTAGGACAGTGGCATCCCTTCCTTTCAGATAGTTTTCTATTTGAGTTCTACTCCAATCTCATTGCTGCCAATTAAAAATCTCATTTGCAGGGATGTTCCATCTTGAACCCAGAAATGCCAAGGCTGAAGGGTCGAGTCAGATTTTCTCACCGGAGAGATGCAAACCTTGCTGAATGCCAAATAGACAGCAATTTGTATTCATTTAATGCAAATCCTCCTGGGGAAATGCTTATCTGAGAGCAGGCCCAAAGTTTGCTCAGCAGGACATCTAGGCAGGAGTCACACAGAAACACTGAAAACTGCACAGGGCCTCAGAATTTCAATCAAACCCTTGTGGTCCAGAGGCTTTTAAATATTGAGCAAGGAGGAAAAATCAATTAATCAACTCCAATTTCTTGGACAGCTGTGTCAGCTGCCTCCTCCTGCTTCTGAGGAGTGAGGGGGGCAGCAATGCCAGCTGCCTTCCCTTGCTCCCGAGGTGTGTTTGGGGGGGGCAATGCCAGTCTACCCAGTGCTGCCTTCCTCTGCTCCCAGAGAGTGCATTATGCAAGTGGATTGCACCAACCATCTATTTTCTTTTGGAATCTTTTGTGTCCCTTGCCCATTGTCAGCTGGGAGCATGCCTGTGTGCTGCTCACACAATGCGGGGCTTTGTTTATTTGTACATAAATATTTACAATTCAAAATAAGTGCGGTTCCCAGCACAAACAGAAAGGGGTATTCCTGGGAGAGTTCAGGGTCTTTGCCATATGGAGCAGGGAGTCTGCTCGGTGAGCAGAGTCACACAAAGGCACGGGTCATTTGGTCAGGGAAGGACTAGATCAGGGGAGCTAGAAAAAGGTCCGATAGAGAAAATTGATTCAAATGGTCATTAGGGAAAGTGCCAAATTTTACAGCCCAACCAGTCTTACTAAAAGGAGACAGATCTGATTCTTTATGTCTCTTGATCAGTTCTATGAATCTCTACTGATTTTCCTACATTCCTTGTCTCTTTGCATTACTTCCAATCACAAATCACACAAAGCCTGTTTTATTCGCCTTGGCTGCTAACAAAAACCGTGGGCTGCCAAGCATCTTGGCAAGGAATGGGAGTCCCAACACATGGGGAAAATCTGTTGCATCTTGCTACTTTGGGCAGTAACATACATGTTTTTCATGGTGACAGCACATTCAAGTGTTACCATGTAATCAGGGTATAGGGCACCCACCTAATTAATCCAATGAAATACTGGACTGTAACCAAAAGACATTGACAAGGGAGATGATCAGTTACTAAGCCCAGACTTGTCAGCACCCCCTGAAGGAGATCCCTTTCTGGGTGCTCAAAATGTATCCTCTGCGCTTTCCCAGTCTGTCCCAGTCACCATTACTATAACCAACGATGGCGCTCATTAGACTGAAGTCTCTTCATTACTGTATGCACAGTCAGCCCCTATAAGGGCATGCACTGGACATGAATAAAGCCTGCATCCTTGCACCAGCAATAAACACACTTCCATGCACTGTCTCAGCCTCTTCCACCCCTCATACCAGCCTCTCGTCACATCTTCCCCACAGAAGAGATAGCCTGGGAAACTTGGAAAGGCCATTCTTTGCTTCCTATCACCTGATTCAAAAGTCCTGAAAAGAGGGAAAGATGGACTGCAACAAAGCACAAGCCAGTGAAGATAAGAAAAAGAAAATCCACACTAGGGCTGGGGCAAGAAGTGGAGAGTGCAAGAGCCCAGCACGATTAGCATCAGGCTTAAGGAGCAACATCTTCAACTGCTGTGATGAGTCCTTTCTGTTGTCTATCAAGGTACTTCCCTACCCCCATCAGCATATTATCCTTACAACCCCCCATGAGGTAGGGAAGGATTATTATACAACAGATGACCACATTGAGGGATTAAGTAATTTGCCCAAGGTTATCCAAGGAGTCTGTGGCAGAGCCTGGAACTGAACCCAGATTTCCTGAGTCCCAGGCCACAAGAGTAGTCTCTCTCTTAGCTAGAGCTCAAAGGGAAATAAGAGTATGAAGGGAAGATAAGAGAATGCTGGCTGAAAAGCAAAGTGAATACCTGCAGGCCTGAAATCATCTTCTTTGCTTCCTCCATTTCCTTTTCTAAATGGTCTTGTTGTTCCAGCAGCTGATCCTCCCAGGAGGTCTCTAGGTATGTCCCAGGGCTCCTGGCCTGCCACTCTGGGAGAAATGGAGAGTCTGTCTCTTCTGCAAGAGAAAAAATCATAGAATATCATCTAGTCCAACCCCCTGCTCAAAGCAGGACCAATCCCCAATTTTTGCCCCGATCCCTAAATGGCCCCCTCAAGGATTGAACTCACAACCCTGGTTTTAGCAGGCCAATGCTCAAACCACTGAGCTATCCCTTCCCCCCTCAAAAAAGCTACATGAAATACAGATGAACAACAACAGAGGAGTTCTGGAAAGCAAGGCACAACATACAGAGGTCTCCAGCTCTCTGCACTTGGTTCTCAGTGGCAGGAACTGGAATCTCTTCCAGCTGGTGTCAAGGTAACAGCTAGGGTGAACCATCTTCCCCGAACTTGGGGATTTATGTTTCATTCACCCTGCAAAAGAAACATTACCTTCCCTGTGTGTGCATACCTGTGAGCGAAAGGTGACTTGAATCCTTGATTTTCATTAGCACTGATGTACAAGGTCTCCTGGTGTTAGAGAGTTCTAGGGAAGTTGGAGAGGAGGATGCAGTGTATGGGGGTGAGGGTATTCATAGCTCACTGTTGGAGCTAAAGGAAAGGATGAAGGGGAATGGGAAGGGGGGATCTCTCAGTGTTGCAGGAGGCACCCCCTCCCTGGCTACTCCAATAAGCACTAATGGACTGATCTAAACCCCACTAAAGTCAATGTAAAGACTACACTGACTTTAATGAGCTTTAGATCAGGCCCTAAACACTTGTGATCAAGATTTTCCATTGTTTCGGTATCTCTTGCTATTAAGAGACACCGCAACTGGTTGTTAAGCCATGGGTGAAAACCCTGTTAGGCAAAGCCAGAATTCTTGAAGCCCTGGCAGGTTTTGCTCCACATACTGAAGCATTATAGGTGCTGGCAGGGAGTGCATGCCACTTTTAACTGAATCAGAGGGGTAGCCGTGTTAGTCTGGATCTGCAAAAGCACCAAAGAGTCCTGTGGTACTTTGTAGACTAACAGACATATTGGAGCGTAAGCTTTCGTGGGTGAATACCCACTTCGGAGCGTAAGCTTTCGTGGGTGAATACCCACTTCGTCAGATGCATGCATCTGACGAAGTGGGTATTCACCCACGAAAGCTTATGATCCAATACGTCTGTTAGTCTACAAGGTGCCACAGGACTCTTTGCTGCTTTTAACTGAATGAATGTCTCGCTCCAGTTGCTGTGCTCGGGGAGTGAAATGCACGCAAGACACATTCACTATGAGCTTCTGTGTCCCATTCCTGAATAAGCCAAGGTTTTCCAGGCAGAACCCTGTTTACCAATTTATTCAAGGCCTGGTTCTGTCAAACTTACTCATGCTGAATAGTAATTTACTCCATGAAATTAATGGGGCAACTTGGGGAGCCAGTTCCTATTCTGCATAAGGTTGGCACAATTGGGTCCACAGTAATTTGCTGTGTGAAACCTTTTCCTACAGAGACATTTGTAACGAGTCAGTTCATTATTCCTGCCTTATCTATCTATTCATACCTTTCATTGCTGTGGTACCTAGGCACTAGTCTCCTGCTACATGTCCTCAAAAATATCTGAGCAAGAATTAAAGCAAATTTCAGAAAGCTATTAGCCCATGTTTTACAGATTAATAAACATCTGAATCAAAGCCTGATCCCAAAATGCCTGTCCTTGCTTTTCTTACTTTTTGCATTCATATTCAGTATCATCACTTCTGCTCATCACTGGCCTTGATTTTAGATCAAGAGCTCAATGGAATCTTTTTAAAGAGAAGAACATTAAAATATTTTATAAACCCTGAAACCTTTTGTAATCTCCATAAGACAAGATGGTCTGGCTGGCTAATGTCACAGCTCTGGAGGCTGCAGGGATTTAGACATTGTACCCAAGGTGTGATGCTAAACTTGGGGATAAACATCCTAGCGGGGCACATCACACAATTAACCAGAGGTGTGACTGATCCTTGCAGGCAGCTACAGTCTCTAGCCAAGTGACAAAGATATTCCCCTGTGCAAAAGGTAGATGGGCACGCTGATGTTGAAAACACTAGTGAAATATTACAGCCCACCAAATATTTCAACCTCAAAAATATTTTACAATCAAATATTGTAGACTAAAGAATAGTAAAGAGGGGGCTTCATTGGCTGGGGTGACAAAGCAATTCCTAGAGCGATTCCCTGTCACTCAGCCAGGGGATGGAAGCTGATCTGAAAGCACTGTTTCTACACTATGTTCCTGAGAGGAAAATGATGTCAGAAACTTCATCAAAACCCTTTCCTTTGCACTCTGTGGACTGTTAATAGATTTTAAACAGGAACTAACCCAGCAGCAGGACATTTTGGCTAATTCCTTTTGCTCACTTGAAATGAAACAAAAATCAGGGTCACCGGTGGGAGGGGTGGGGGTGGGGTCCTAGTAAAAAGTCAATGATGTGCCAGTAAAACCAGGCAATAATCCCCAGTCCTGCAAAGTGCCACTGCAAGTGAGTCAGGTGGTTTTGTGCACCTGTAGCATAAATCCAGAACCCCACTACACAGGCTCAGCTCCAGCCTCAAAGTTCAAACAGATTAAATCTTTCTGTGGGACGGGACTTTCCTTCACAACAGCTTGAAGTAAGGACAAAGCTTCCACCCTATTCTGTAACTAATAAATGACACTGAACTCCATCCATTCTCCAAGGCTTTTCATTTTCAAAGCATGCTAGTGAGTCTCCTGGACTTTGCCAAACAATGGCACAACCTTAGCACTACTAAACAGTGAGTTTGGGGATTTAATTTTGTACGAACTGATGTACCAGCTCACAAAATTCTACACTCATATGGTCTCTGGGAATCCATCCAGCAAGTCTCTGCCATAGCTCTCACATGGGAAATCCTCGTAGTGGGAAAGATGAAATACATCATCTGTGCTCTACCTGTTTTGGTTTCTGTTTCTTCAGCTCGGATGATCACAAAGCCTGCTTTCTCCTCCGACTGGGTTGCAATGGACTCGCTCTTTGTGCTGTGTATGGGACTGGGTGATGTGAGACTGCAGAGGAGAAGAGGAGATACAATTATTTCCAGTGTGAGCTGCAAACACAGCAGGGGGAAAAGAGCAGCTTCATCTCTGTCTAAAATAAAAAGCGAATATGCAAGAAGTCTGGTTACACTGAGCGCTGCCCACATGCCAATGAATTCATTAGCAGGCCAGACAGTGCCTGTAACTTTTCAGGCCAGTAGCTGACTGAAGTGCTGCAGCAGTAATTAGTCTTTTCACTTTTCCTGTAGCTTAAAAAGATGTAAATAGGAGAGACAACCACCGCAGGATTAACACAGATCCCAAAGTCAAGGAGCTAATTCTAGACTATCCTTCAGTCTGCAGTTCTGCTTACAACATAATGTATTGCAAGGCTTAGCCTACAGTTGCAAACTGCTACCAAAAGTCATTCACAGTATCCCAGCTCTCTTGGTTTCTCACCTATTTAAAGGGACAATTACTATATGGGGAACTAACCTAGAACTCGCATGCTAAGGAGCCCTCGAGAACACAGAGACACCAACACATGATCTTGCTTTAAATAAGAAAGCTTCTTGAAAGCAGCTATGTATTTCTACAACAATCTCAGCTGGTTGTGAGGTGCAGACTCTCAAGCTCTTTCAGACATTCTTCCCAAATCCATCACCGGGACAACAGCAAAGGCATCCAAAGCTCAGTGATCCATTTAATGTGCCCCCAAAGTCTCCAGGAACTAATCCTTGCAAGTGCAAGGAGGAGTTAATGTTTCATTCTCCTCAAGACAGACACAAAAGCCAGAGAGAATAAAAAGAAAACACGATGAAAGTAACAGAATAGATTTAGAGAAATAAAATGCACTTCTACAGCTTGCCTTCCCAATCTTCCCAGCACTTCTGATATAGGTCCCCCAGCTCAGGAACATACACATCTCTCTAATAAAATCAGAGAATTTTAGAAATTAGAGAGGAAATGACCTGTTAGCAGCTTCCATCTAGTCCACTCCCGGGAGCCACCCACAAGAGATTGTTCCTAGTCTATTTTCCAGGCCTTTGACTAATCTAGTTTTAAATGATTCAAGTAAGTCAGCTTCCACTGCAGTAAAAGAACCAATGAGTGTGAGTCACTAAGAGAAGAGAGTGTAACCATTCTGGACTAGATACAAAAAGTAGCAGCAGTGTTTGCTCAGACCCTGTTGCTCATACAGTGTATGTCTACACTGCAAAGGAACACCCACAGCCCACAGTCTCGGGTATAGCCACACTGCAATAAAAGACCTGCAGCTCGAGCAAGTCGGCTGACTCAAGCTTGTGGCATTTGGGCTGCAGGGTTATAAAACTGCAGTGTAGACAGTCAGGGTCGGGCTGGAGCCCTTGCTCTGGGACCCTCCCCACACCTGGGTTCCCAGAGCCAGGGTTCCAGCCCAAGCACCAATATCTACACTGTAATTTTAAAGCTCTGCAGCCCAAGCCCTGTGAACCTGAGTCAGCTGACCTGGGCCAACCATGGCTCTGTGCTACGGTCTTTTATCACAGTGGAGCTGTACCCTCAGAGCCCAGATTAATTGACTCAGGCTCACGGGGTTCAGCTGCAGGGCTAAAAATTGCAGCGTAGACATTCCCGCTCGGGCTGGAGCCTGGACTCCAAGACCCTCACCAGGTTTCAGAGTCCAGGGCCCAGTGCTATTTTTAGCCCCACAGCCTGAGCCCTGCAAGCCCGAATCAATTGACCCAGGCTCTGAGACTAGGCAGTGCAGGTTTTATTTTGCAGTATAGACATACCCACAGTGTGCAGATTTGCTAAAGATTGTTGGGTGTGCCCAAAGATTTACCTTAAAGAAAGTTTGAATCCCAATGCAGTGCTCCCTAACAGATGGTGTTTAAAACTGAAATCATTGCCCAGGGGCCCAGCAATGGGTTGTTTGTGTTCTGAGGAAATAATCAATTATTAAAGACAAATGATCAAACTTTAAATCAGTGCAGATACTCAGAAAATCATACAGACAGACTGACTGACCTACCCGCCCAGGAATATTGCATGGGATTTGCCTTCCTTTAAGGTGCAGACACTAATGTTCCCTCTGCGCATGTTCACCTCAGACCCCTGGGGAGCCATCAGCCCTATATGATCATTGAGAGGTGTATTTGTGGTTTGTCCCCCCCACAAGCAGTAACACCATTAGGAAGCAGGCCAAGAAAACAAAATCAACATTTGGTGCACATGAAGAAGGCTACCTAGGCATACAGGGGAAAGATCAATCTAGAGGACCAGAAGGGAAAAGGCACATGTGGCAGAGGGTGCTCTAGGGAGGTGCAGGATATGGGACGTGTAGGCCATGTGGCAGTGAGCAGGACACAGCACAGGAAAGTAACATTTCTCCCCAATCTGCTCTTTTCAGAACTAGATCCCCTGCCCAAAGTGAATGTTTTGTGATAGATTTGGGGGTTAACGCAACTGAGACAGGATCAGATATTTCACACCACATCTACAACAGGATTTTAATAGAATCCTTTAGGTTTTCTTACAGACACAGCTCCATCTCCAGGCAGTTTCCCTGCACATGAGAGAAACATGGCCATTTGAGCAGGAACACATTTACATGCACGGAGATTGCTCCTGAAGCAGCAGCACAGGCCAAAGGTCACCCCTATTTATCATTCTGCCAACTGGTTAAAGCTGGCCAAATTCCCATGGTTTTTCATATCAATTCCCAAAATTATTCGAGTGAGAGATATCCAAAGACGCATTCAAATTTGATTTCTTATTTAAAAGGATACATAACTATTCATCACTGAAGCACGCAGAAATGAGTGCTGGGAAATTAAATCAATTGAGGCAGGATTTATGTCACAGGAAAACACTCTGCATTATTCCTTCTAGCATTGCTTGGTTTCTTAGCTAAAATCCTTGCCTAGTTGAATTCCTGGATTGTCAATGCTTTGGGGTCTTGCACGCAATCAGGGCTTAGGGAAACAGTTTCAGTAACAAGCCTGAATTCCCTGGAGATTTTAATAAACACCCCGACCCTGCTGTTCCAAATGACAATGACAACAATCGCTCACCATTTGACCTGCTTCCCTCCCATGATCCCACTTTAACCTTTCGCCTCACAGAGTCGGTTTCCCGTGGAGCCTCAGGAATCCGCAGGTCCTGGCTGCAGACATGCCTTGTCCATTCACAGGCTTGGAATTCGGTGCCGGGGATGCCAATTCCTGTCAAACTAACGAAGAAATATTTGCCGGTCGGACTCCCTCGCGTGAGCCGAGAGACTCACAGCAAAAAGGTTCAGGGTCTTTGCAAGGAGATGTTTAGTGATAAATCGGCAGCCCACACAGACACAGATTTGATTACAGAGTCAGAGTGTTCTGCAGTCCAGGTTTTGATTCTGCTGCTGCATTTTGGTCCACCATATGCCCTGGTTGTTTTCATCACGAGAATCTCGGTCTGGATTGCAAGTTGCGTTTCTCATCCCATTGTGCCTACTTCAGCTATACAGCTCCTGCTACAGAGACCCAGGATTCAGTGAGGGAAAAGTGCTCTGTTAAGAGTAGGTTCTTTGCTCCACCAGCCTCTAAGCAGTGTGCAGCGTTTCCCAGTCCTATGAGTAGCTTCCTTCCTCGCTATCTCCAGCTCCCTCTCCCTCTGGCTGTCACACTGTGCAACGCAGAGTCTATTCTCTGAGAAGATGTCTAGCTGAGGGTGGGGGAGGGAAGGTTGGGGGGAGGGAAGGAGAGGGGTGGGAAAGGGAAGGGAAGCATTTTGGCAAGTTTCCCATGAATAATTTCTGTTGTCTCTTCTTATCAGAACATTCCTTCCTGGAAATTCTGATATCAAGAACATGTGTGTGCCCCATAGCAAATAAATGTGCTAATAAAGTTTGTGGATGACACAAAGCTGGGAGGTATTGCCAATACAGAGAAGGACCAGGATATCATACAGGAAGATCTGGATGACCTTGTAAACTGGAGTAACAGTAATAAGATGAAATTTAATAGTGAAAAGCGCAAGGTCATGCATTTAGGGATTAATAACAAGAATTTCTGTTATAAACTGGGAATGCATTACTTGGAAGTAACAGAGGAGGAGAAGGACCTCGGAGTACTGGTCGATCAGGGGATGACTATGAGCCGCCAATGTGATATGGCCATCAAAAAAGCTAATGCGGTCTTGGGATGCATCAGGCAAGGTATTTCCAGTAGAGATAAGGAGGTGTTAGGACTGTTATACAAGGCACCGGTGAGACCTCATCTGGAATATTGTGTGCAGTTCTGGTCTCCCATGTTTAAGAAGGATGAATTCAAACTGGAACAGGTACAGAGAAGGGCTACTAGGATGATCCAAGGAATGGAAAACTTGTCTTATGAAAGGAGACTCAAGGAGCTTGGCTTGTTTAGCCTAACTAAAAGAAGGTTGAGGGGAGATAGGATTGCTCTCTATAAATATATCAGAGGGATAAATACCGGAGAGGGGGAGGAATTATTTAAGCTCAGTACCAATGTGGACACAAGAACAAATGGATATAAACTGGCCACCAGGAAGTTTAGACTTGAAATTAGACGAAGGTTTCTAACCATCAGAGGAGTGAAGTTCTGGAATAGCCTTCCCAAGGGAAGCAGTGGGGGCAAATTACATATCTGGCTTCAAGACAAAGCTTGATAAGTTTATGGAGTAGATGATATGATGGGATAGCCTAATTTTGGCAATTAATTGATCTTCGACTACTAGCGGTAGATAGCCCAATGGCCTGTGATAGGATGTTAGATGGGGTGGGATCTGAGTTACTACAGAGAATTCTTTCCTGGGTGTCTGTCTGGTGAGTCTTGCCCACATGCTCAGGGTTTAGCTGATTGCCATATTTGGGGTTGGGAAGGAATTTTTCCCCAGGGCAGATTGGCAGAGGCCCTGGGCGGTTTTCGCCTTCCTCTGCAGCGTGGGGCATGGGTCACTTGCTGGAGGATTCTCTGCACCTTGAAGTCTTTAAACCACAATTTGAGGACTTCAATAGCTCAGACATAAGTTAGGGGGTTGTTACAGGAGTTGGTGGGTGACATTCTGTGGCCTGCATTGTGCAGGAGGTCAGACTAGATGATCATAATGGTCCCTTCTGACCTTAAAGTTTATGATTCTATGAAATCCAGAAATGTGCCGGTATTAGGCTGGGACACTGCACTGGAATTGTGCAATGGGATGGGAGGGGGTAATGTTGTGATTACAAAAATATAGTCAGTTCGCTAATAAAAAATGTGGTTTGCTCTTGCCAGGCAACTCTGGGGATCCCATGCTCCAACTGGCTTAGTCCCTTCTCCAAATAGGGAAGAGAAAGCGAGCATCTTATTTTCCTCTGGAGTTTCCATCCAGGAGACTGGTGCCACCACATCCCAGGAGATGTCACCTGCAGTCAGGGATGCAGGCTTCTCCTTGCTTCTTCTGAGATTGCTCACATTTTTCAAAATAATTTATTTTAAAACTAAAGAGACTGACAATGAAGAGCCCCAGGGTATAAATATGCAGCATGTCACAGAGCAATAAGATGAGATGGGGTGACATTCAGTGTCAGAATGAGTACAAGGAAGACAGACTGATAACAACAATAATGTTCTGCCTGTCTCTAACACCTTCCCCTTGAGGATCTCAAAGTGCTTTACAAACATGGATGAGTTCAGCCACACACCCCTTGTGAGGCAAGTCAGAATCATTCTCTTGTTTAGAGATGGGGAAATGGACATGAAGAGGCGAAATGAGTTGCCCAAGGTCACACAGTGAGTCAGTGTCACAGGCAGAAAAAGAATTCTGATCTCATGAGGCTCAGTCCCCAGATTTAACTAGTTGACCACATACTCTTCCAGACCCAAAAGAGAACCCAGGAATCCTGACAACCAGTCTCCATGTTCTAGACAATGCTGCCTATACTCAAATTTGCTCGGGAATGAATGCAGGCAGAGCTTATTCTCAACAAAATAGAATCCTGACTATAGGCCACATGGCAGATTCACACTGAGTAGCACCTTACTCCATGTGAAGTCCTACTGAAGTTAACAAGACTATTCACAGAGTTGTGAGGAAGGGTATCATCTTAAGTGACCGTAAGGAGCAGGAGGGTGAATTGGGAGGAGGGGCCAAGGGGGAAGATGTATATGGGAGGATGGCCAAGAGGTAGGGGTAACAAGTACATCCCTTGCTCCTCGTTGTGGGCTCCTCAATGTGGGGATTAATTGCTAATGAGTTTAACAGGTTCTCTGTTCCATCTCTCTCTCTTTTTTTTTTAATCAAACAGCCCCACTGGGTTCTAGGGCATATGTGATGGCTCCTGGAAACCCTCATGTAAATTAAGCAATGCAAAATCCTTCATGGATACACACAATCCCTCCTGGTGGTAGCTTACTGGGTGAAGGAGCAGAACAGGGGACCTGCCCCCTGCCTCAGGTGGGATGCAGGACCTGAGAGAATCAGAAAAGGCAGAAATGGGTCATAAGAGTCAAGACTCATGACAGTAGGGCCCCGAGCTCCAGTAACAGAATACTAATATCTCTTGAGGTGATTCATAAACCAGCAACAATACCAGGCCAACATGAAACTTCCTACTGAATGTTCACACATAGCTAAGTCTGCACCATGCCTATTATCTAACACCCTTTTCTCATAGATCTGCAATTCTAAATGAAACACACAAAGTTTGGCTACTGTCAATTTTTCTCTCCTAAGGCACTAGCCTCTGCCTGGTGTCTTATCACAGGAACAACATCCTCCCGACTTCTGATGAGGCTTGATAGGAATAAATCCTTCCTCACTTGGCAGTTACTGTTGCAATTAAACAGCCAACCTCTGTGTCTGCAATCGCTGTGCCTTTGGCTAGCGGTATCAGATGCCCTTTTCTACAATAGCCATAATCTGCTCCCCCCCCTCTTGAACACATAGAACAAGTTCTATTTCTGGCACTGCTGGAGGATACACAAAACAGCCCTCAGCCTGGATCCGTTCCCCAGGGGGCCCTTGCATGCAAAACTCAATAGTATTTCCATGTTTGCTCTCCTTTGCAGCCCTCAAAAGCTATGTGGTTTTATCCTTTGACAACACTGACAGAACCCTGCCCCCTAACTCCCTCTCAGCCTGTCTCTTGTTTCTCAATGCTGATGCACATAGCACAGTCTCTGTCCAATGTCTTTGAATGTACAAAGCCAGGGAACAAATCCACAGTAATGGACAAAGAATATTCCATTCTCAAGACGTTATGACTGAAATCTAATTACACATCAGAGCACATTCCCAGCTTCAATTAAAAAGCATTTTAGCTCCAGCTTGATACAGTCTCTGATCATTTCCTGTGGAGCTGTCAGTAACTCTGTCTGCATCCCAGTAGTGCATGATTAGTAGAACTCTAGGAAATATACACACCAGGTAACGTAAAATCTTTGGGCTCCCTCTGCCACTGATCCAACTGCACAGCAAGGAGGGAGCAAGACGGAGAAAACAGAACCCAAAAGAGTGCTGGGCAGTTTAGAGATCTTTAACTCAACCAGAGAAAAGTGATTATTAAAGACAGTAACCAATGAGAAGAGAGTCTTACTTTCGGAGGTACAGACTGTGCCAATGCCACTCAATGCTGAACTGATATACACTCTACCATTCCAGCCCTGCCCCCCATCAGCCAATGCACCCCAAACCTGGTCCACAGCACCCCCTGCCATTCCAGCTCTGCCCCCGAAAAAGATCAGCCAATGCACCCCAAACCTGATCCACAGCAACCCCTGCCATTCCAGCTCTGCCCCAAAAAAAGATTAGCCAATGCACCCCAAACCTGATCCACAGCACCCTCTGCCATTCCAGCCCTGGCCCCTCCAAACAGATCAGTCGCACCCCAAACCTGATGCACAGCAGCACCTGCTATTCCAGCCACGGGACCCCAAGTAGATCAGCTGATGCACCTCAGTAGTGATCCATAGCATCCCCTGTTATTCTATTCCAACATAATTTCAAAAGTTCCAAACAAACATTTTATTAACAAAGTAATGATTTTAGTTCAAAAGCAGCACAATTAATTTTATGGTTTTATCTTCAGTTCTGTAAAATTCCCTCTTATGATCATAGAGATTGTTCAGGAAAATATTTGCTGGTTTTATATAATATACAAGCTACTCAGTGACATCACTTTCTGTCAGCAATAATAATAAATATCATCTTACACTTGGTGAACTGTGAAAAAAACCAAAGCACTTTGCAAAGTACACATACAGGTATTACTTCACTCCTCATGGACATGCAGCCACTGTGGGGCATTCCACAGCTATTTAGCAGTGCACAACAATGCTACACAATAGCACATGATGTGAAAAAGACTGTTGCCAATTCAAACTGCAGAGAGAATGTATTTACCGCATAGACGAGGTAAACACTCTTCAACTCTTGTGAAAAATATTGTGAAATCTTTAACGAGCACATGTGGTCAGGACCATGGTTTTATTTCTCAGTACAGTATCCTCTACCACCGCACTGGGGAAGTGAGTCAGTATTGACCAGAGAAAAATCACCCCATACCAAACTGATTTATATTAGATATTTATACGGCACATGTCACATGGACATCTAACCATCAAAATTCTGAAGAAGCAAACAGGTCCAGAACCATTGTGTTTCCTCTCACTCTTCACCTGAGTACCAAGGGGCTGGATTTTCAGGCATGCTAAGGCCACTTTGTGTGGGGCAGGTAGGCCACTTTGTGCTATGGAGGTGCAAAGAAGCCTTAAAGTGGCCAGAGAAGTCCAGTGGAGAAATCTCCCTGTACCAGGGATACTCTCTGCTGGTGGAGATTTGGCAGAAGAAAATCCATCACCTCATGTGTCAGCCATCCCCCAAACCCCAACATAAAGCATATCCTCCAGCAGTGCCAGAAATAGAACTTGTTCTATGTGTTCAAGGGCGGGACATAGACAGGACAGAAAAGAAGGGGATGTAATGGAGGTGAGCTCCATGATGCCCAATTCTCCACTGGCACAAGGTCACTGACTCACCTTACATCAGTGGTGAAAGTCAGGGCTGCCCGCATGCATCCCTGACTTGCACTGGGGCCAGACAGCTGTGAAGCTGGGAGCTAAACAAGTTCCTTGCAGTCCCCTCCTCCACCCCATTCAGAGACTCAAGTTTAGGGGGAGAAGAGGGAATTTATATGTTCAAAGAGATATTTCTTTACTTTCAAGCCTTGTTAGTGGGGAAAGGCTCTGTCCAAAATGTATGTCCCTACACTCTGACTTAAACAGAGCCAGCCTTGGTCAGATCTCTCCTACCAGTGGCAAGGTTCTGCCCCCAGCTCCTCATTGGCTACCTTGTCTCTGTGCAGTGTAGCTGCCATAGAAGGTCCTGGCCTACGGATGAGTGGGTCTCTGACACAGCCAGGTCCCATTCTATTAAGGGCTCCATAGACTAGGACTAGGGCTTTGACATCTGCTCTGGAGCAACTGGGAGTCAGTGGAGCATGTGAGGAACCAAAGGGATGTGTTCTCCCAGCACTTGCTGCTGAGGCTCACTTCTGTGAGTGGCACACACTTCAACCTTCATGTGTGTTCAGCCCCAGGTAAAACATGTTGTAGTTCTAACCAATACCACTTCCTGCAAAACCCCTTTCCTTAGAGACCTCTCAGTCAAGTGTTGCCTCAGCTCAACTTTGCTTAGCTCGTAAGATCTAGCGAGTCCCCAGCCAAAGCTGCAGGTATAGCAGGAAGGGTGTATTTCTCAAGATCCAAGTCCCACTTTCAATGGCAAAAACTCCTGCTGTGTAGATGGGGGTAAACGCTGACTTTAATGTTCTACAGCAGGATACAGGGGATTTTTCAGAAATCAGTTAAACACTGAACTTGATTGAACATGAAGGTCCATGGGAGTTGGGGGATGGCTGGATAATGAAATAACTATAAAGCTAAAAGCAGTTAAAGGTGATGGATGAGGGCACAACAGCAGTGGGAACAGCTGCGGCATCCACTTCAGAGACTCTGGGTCTGAATCACAAAATAACACATTCCTGAAACTGAGCCTGCTGCTGAAATCCCCACTTCCCCTGCCCTGAGGTCTGGGTGCAGGGCATCAGGCTTGCTTGGTTTGGAAACAGCTCATTTCTCCTTCATGTCTCTTACACAAATTACTCCTGAGGAAATTCTGCGGCAAAAATAAAAAATTCTGCACATAATATTTTAAAATTGTGCAAAATTCTGCAAGTTTTATTTGTCAATAAATAAATGCGGAGGCTCCAGCATGGCAGTGGGAGCACAGGCCACTGGCTGCATGAAGGTGGGACATCACCCTGCGGCCCCTCCCCTCGCCTGGGACATGGACTCAATGGTGAGGCTGCACTCAACCCTGACACAGCACAAGGGCTGGGCCTGCCCCAGAAATACCCTGCGGCCCTGCCCCTCTATGTCAGATGGGCCTGGTGTGGGGTAGGTAGGCTCAACCAGGCAGGATCTAGAGGCTTCCAGGTGAAGGTGGTTGGGGCTCAGCCAGGGGGTCTGAGTGCTGGGGGAGTGGGGCTTCAGGGGGGTCTGGGTGAACTTAGTTGGGGGTCAGTGGGGTGGGGGTTTGGATGTGGGAGCTCAGGGGGACACAGGAGGGTGGGACTCATCAGGGTGGGGGGTTTAGTGCAGGGAGCTTAGTGGGGGGTTGTTTGGGTGCAGAGGTGGGGGTCTGGAGGCAGGGGGTTTGGTTGCAGGGGGGCTCCGGATGCAGGGGTTGAGGTTCAGTGGGATGGGGTTCAGGTATGGAGGGGGGTTCTGGGTGTACGGGGTGAGGTTTGGCGGGGGAGTCTGGATATGGGAGGTCTGGATGCATGGGAACTGGGCGGATAGGGGAGCAGCTCCTCGTACAGTGACCCCTCCTGCCGCGGCTGAGGAGTGATAGGGGCAGGAAACAGGGGAGGATGCTGAGCTTCCTGCAGCTGGGGGAGGTTTCTGGGGGTCTGACACAGCCCCAGCCACTCCTTCCAGGGGAAGAGGAAACCCCATCCTTTCCCGCCTTCAGCTCAGCCAGGACTAGCAGCTGATCCTGGCAGAAGGTAGGAGCCACCGGCTGGGATATCCCCAGCCCTGTGGTGATTTACCTCTCCGCTGACTGCTCCAGGTGCCTGAAACGATGTACCTGCGCTGCTAGGGAGGGGTGCATGACTGCTCTTGCAGCTTCCCTTTGCTTCCCTGTCAGAAAGTCACTTTTCTGCAGGGAAGCAAAGAAACCTGTGGGGGACACGAATTCTGTGCACACGCAGTGGTGCAGAATTCCCCCAGCAATAGATGGTATCAGCTTGTAGAATATCCGTTCCTCTTGCACTGGTTGCTGTGTCCCCTTCTTCCCTCACAGGCCTGGATGGCTCCTCGGTGATTTGCTGGAGCAGAGTTCCCGTCTCTTCAGCCTTGGGATCATTCTGCTCCTCCACTACTCTCAAGCAGTGGCTTCCCTACAGAGCTTACAGCCGCGCAGCTGCTCTGCTGCAGCAACGCTATGCCGAGGGGAGCGAGCTCTCCCATCCACTGAATTACTCCATCCGCCGCGAGAAGTGGTAGCTATGTCGGCAGAGAAGCTCTCCCGCGCGATCTATGCCGGCGCGGAGGTTGACATCATTTACGTCACTTGGGGGGTGACTTATTCAAACCCCTAAGCATCATAACTCCAATGTAAACTGTATTGTAGCGATAACCTCAGTCTCATTCACAGAGTCATAGATTCCAAGCCCCGAAGGAACCATTGTGATTCATCCTCTCAGCTTCTCTCAATCACCCAGCAAACCGTCTGGTTTGATGTTTCCTACTCCTATTCCCTCTGTTCTCACTGAGCCAGAATTACAGTTCAGGAGTTCCCACCTCCTAGCCTTGTGCTCACACCACCTCGCCATACTGTCTCGTGGATGAGACAAATCTTACCTGTGGGAGAGTCTGCAAGATCAAGGGAGTCAATGAAATGTCACTCACTGATAGCTGGTGTTTCATGTTCCAGCTCAACTGGGAAATCTCAGTGTATGAAATTTTTCTTATTCCTAAAACTAGTCAGAGACTGGGCTGTGAGGGGAGCACATCTATAGGGTAGGCAGGGGGCTGTGCTGCAAGGAGGCCAGATGTGGGGTGGGCAGGAGACAGACTCTGCCAGGCTGTGAGGGGACACATCTCTGCAGTGGGCATGTCTGTTACCTGGAGGAGCAAGACTCTGAGGGCACGCTCTGCTGTCCCTCATACTGCTGCACCAGTTCTCGGACACTCCAGTAAGGATTCTCAATCTCTTCGTCTATGCTGCTGTTTCTGAAGATAAAAATGACATAATGAATAACAGCTTCACAGAGCAGGGGCAGAAATCCTTGTGATTTTTTTTTAAATTTATTATCTGAACCTAATGATATACATTCTTGGGGGACAGGAAGGGCAGAATGGGGGCTGATGAAATAAAGGGAAGGAGGAGAAGGCAGCAGTCCTACGGGCCTCTTATGAATAAGAAAATCTAATTTCTGCTCTAGAAAGTGTGAGACAGGAAACCCTTTCCCATCTACCTGTGATATGGCAGGGGAGGGGAACAGTGTTAACTGTTAAATGCTTCCAAACTCCTATGAGTAGCAGCAGAGCTTTGGAGAGAGAAGGGAAGAAGGGAGTGGGGAAAAGGCTAGCTTCTGCTAGTACTACAAGGGCTGGCCATCCTAAAGAGGAACACTTGCCCAAGTCCTTCAGAAGAATAATAAAACGCCAAACCCTATAGCACTGTAGGACACAGCAGCTGATAAACAGCACTCAGCAACATTACAACAATTTCCACTGCTTGGCATAATGTGAGACGGCAACAGGAATGTAAGGAGGCATAATGGAATTGGACAACAGGGTTAGCACCCTGACTTTTACAAAAAGTGCGCCCAGAATCTCTAAATTCCACAAACGGTCAGTGCCTTAGTTTTATGTCTCACTTGAAAGACAGCACCTCCAGAAGCCACAGCACCTCCTTTTGCCATGCAGCGGCATTATGCTCAGTACTGATGCAAAGGGAAGGATGTAGCAGAGCTCTTAGGCTTTGGGCTTGGCTACACTTACATTTTATAGCGCTCTAACTTGCTGGCTCAGGGGTGTGAAAAATCACCCCCCTGAGCGCAGCAAGTCAGAGCGCTTTAAAGCGCTAGTGTAAACAGGCTCCCAGCGCTGGGATCTGCACTCCAAGTGCTCGGAGCTAATCCCCTCGTGGAGGCGGATTACCAGGAGCACTGGGAGAGCTCTCTCCCAGCGCTCACGCATGACCGCATTCGCACTTCAAAGCGCTGCCGAGGGAGTGCTCCCATGACAGTGCTTTGAAGTTTCCAGTGTAGCCATGCCCTTTGTCAGAGGTGTTTTGTTTTCTTTTCTTTCAAAGCGAGATAATAAATGTGTGCTAGTTATCGTGCTGTACAATCCTAGGTGAAGGCAAGGCACTGTCGTGTTTACTGCAAGGTGGCTAGGCGAGGTCAGCACTGTACCACCTGTCCGTGGCTGGCCTCACGTGGCTTCCCTTATGGTAAAACTACAGTGCCTTACCTCCACTGTTTTTACACGCACGTTAGTTATCCCATGGTAAAAACACACCTTTTTGTCAGTGAAGACATAGCCATAGAGGTATCCCATCCAGGTGCTAATGCAGTCCTACCGTAGACTGTTTGTGAGCTCCAATAAGATTACAGCAAAAGGTGGCCTGGGTTCAGGTCAACAAGCAATGTATGAATTCATAATAGAGAGGCAGACACCTCTTTATCTGTCCTGTAGGGAGATGCCCCCTTTACCTGCCCCGAGGACTAAGACTTAGCACCAAGATTCACACTCATTCCAATGAGACTAGATAGGAGTACCCAGTACCTCTGTCTGTGCCGGAAAACATCACGTCCTGAGCGTGAGACATCCTGACGAACATCTGCCAGAGCAGCCACGGCACCCTGGGCCACTGCGGCCGCTGAATGAGGCCTGTGACTGGCTGATGATGCCGAAAGGCTCTTCCCCACCGTGCTGGCTGGTCTTTGAATGGCTGTTCTACCCGAGCCAGGTTTAAAATGAGCAGCTAAGGCAAGGATCAGCCTCATGATGGATTTCAGGTTCCCATCAACGATATCTGCAAAATGCAATCAAACCTCAGGGCAATGGGGCTCAGCAGGTTCTTGTCTGACCAACATGTGTGAATGTAATTAAACTCAACAGGAGCATTCCAAAAGAAAGGGACTGAACAATTAGGACTGAAAAGGAGTACTTGTGGCACCTTAGAGACTAACAAATTTATTTGAGCACAAGCTTTCATGAGCTACAGCTAACTTCATCGGATGCAGTGAGCTGTAGCTCACGAAAGCTTATGCTCAAATAAATTTGTTAGTCTCTAAGGTGCCACAAGTACTCCTTTTTTTTTTGCGGATACAGACTAACACGGCTGCTACTCTGAAACCTGTCATTAGGAATGAGTTATCTTTCCAGTGCTCCACAGAATTTGTTTTGTATGAAGCAGCCTGAAGTAAAATCAGTCACTGCCACCTACAGGACAGAATTTTATCTGCTTTGGGCATATGTGGGACTTCTGTATGGGATTATTTTCAACAAATAGTCCAGCCTATGTGTGACAGTGTTACTGAAAGATCACTACAAAGGTGTCACAGTCACTGAAATCACCACTGTCCCAGTGATGACTCCAACTGGCCCATGGAATTTGCATTCACATTTTTAATAGGAAAGAGGAGGGCGCTGAGCAAGAATGGATTTCTGCAACAATAACATCTAGTAATCATTAACTAATCAATCCTCATCACTATGCATTTTACCTCAGTGTACAAAACAGACCAAATCTGATGACCTTCAGGGCTCGCTCCAAAGACCATCCATTCTTTTTCTGGGGTGGTAGAGGGATTTTTCTAAGCCACCCAATGGATTTGGACATGCAGTGGCCATTAAGTCTAATGGGAACTGGGCATCCAATCCTGTAGGCAGCTTTGAAAATCCCAGCCCCAGACTTTTGGGGAGGGACTGGATGCCTGAAGTGTGGTTAATTTTTACTTTTGGAGGATGGGATGGAGCCAAAATAAACATTCTGTTAAAATAGATCATAAAGGTAATTAATCAATGTCACTCACAGAGGCTCTGAGGCAGAGAGGGGAAATGACTTGCCCAAAGTCACAGAGCGAGTCAGTGTCAGAGCTATGATTAGAACTCAGGGGTTCCTGTGTCCCAGAGTCCTGCGCCCATATCTCACTCTGCACAGTAGCTTTGATATGTTAATCCTGCCTCAATCTGGGGGGGATGGACTAAATGACCTCTTGATGTCCCCTCCTGCTCTACATTCCTCTGATTGCTTCATAACATGTCCAACTTCAGAGCCCTTACACAAAGCTCTCAACAAAGTCCTGTCACCGAGAATGGCCAAAGGAGACTAGAACAGGCCAGACATGGGATGTGACATTTTTTCTAGGAAAACCAGAAGGGATGCGGACCACCAGCCCTGGATTTCAATCTTTAGAGCTTACTCTGCTCTCATTTGTGCCCTACCAAACTCTGGATGCTCATGCTTTACTTCCCTGCTACCGACCTGGATACAAGAAAGCAAATTCAGATCACTGAGTTAAGCGGCCTCGAGAGAGCTGCCTGGGCTGGGCCTGTTGATATATTTGTTTACAGTGTGTATAGACAAGGTTTTATCAGTATTAACAACAGCTTATAGAGTCAGTGAAATGGGGCGAACTGGCATGTAATGCCTCACTGAATGGGAAAAAATAGCACAGACTCCAGTCTGCTGGTAGCCATGCTGCTGGCATGGAGCACTTACTGTGTACTCTGAATACACAAAGACTACCCAGCTGAGGCTTGTAACCCCCAGGGCTGTTCTCTTCTCCTCCTGATAACAACAGGAAAGGTCAGATGCTCCACGATTCCAGTTTGAGTCATTGGGCACTGCACCTCACCCAGTGCCCCAGGAGGAGCAAACAGTACACTCAACAACCAGCAAGAATAGGGGACTGTTTTCCTCCAACCATGTGCTGTCTGTGACTAAATGATGCCACAGTAAGAGGCAGAAAGTGCATGTTTTTGCTCCTTGTGTCTCTTTCCCACCACATGTTCTGTTCCTCTTATGACAGGAAATGCTGGCAAACAGAGTTTGCCAAGCATGGGAAACAATACCACTGATTTCAAGTGGTCTGGAATTATCTTGTTCCCACCACAGAAGGCAACAGCGCAATAACAATTTATTTATGTCCATTCAATTAAGGTTTCCCAAGTCTGTGTTCTCAATTATACCACTTGTTTGGTCCTCTGACCACTCAGAGGAGAGGGGGCATTTCTTCTTCTTCTTAATACTATTATGACAGGTTTCAGAGTAGCAGCCGTGTTAGTCTGTATTTGCAAAAAGAAAAGGAGTACTTGTGGCACCTTAGAGACTAAGAAATTTATTGGAGCATAAGCTTTCGTGAGCTACAGCTCACTGCATCAGATGCATTCACGAAAGCTAATGCTCAAATAAATTTGTTAGTCTCTAAGGTACCACAAGTACTCCTTTTCTTTTTGTTAATACTATTATGTATTTCTTGCCCTGGACTGCTAGTTGCTCCTGTTTGGTACTGTTACCAAAGCAACCAAGAATTTAGTGCCATTCAACCGAAAACTAAACATGTTACTGGGCTGTAGCAACAAGAGAAACTGGCTTGGAAATAAATTATCTGTAGGACACAAAACAACAAAGCATCCAGTTCTCACATATATAGCTAAGGATCATGGTGACACTGTCATTAAGGAGCAATTACCTTTCGCTGAAGTTTGGTGCATACGTATCTTTTTCGATGCCACGAATTGCAGGACTTTTTCTACATTTTCTCTCATTTCCTGCTGGCTGGTGGGACTGACCTCAATGCCGTTCAGCTTCTCACCGGCTGGGAAAATCAAACAGCCTAATTATAGAGAGGAATGGACCTGCTTGGTGCTGACTGGCACTGGAACGGTTACAGGTGCAAGGAATGTAGGATTCAGCAGCTGTTATCTTGGGAAGAGTAAGGGAGCCATATGTGTGACTTCTCGCTGCTCATGAGGTGTCTAATGGCAAAATAAATCCATAGCACTGTCTGTGAAGGTGCTTTCTGTGGATAATTCATTATTCCTTGTATCTTCTTGAGTCAGCACATGTCCCTTCTGTGCAGATACACTGCACTGCATAGCATAGTCTCAGCAAAGGACAGCATCAGCTTCTAGAACCATTTCTGCTCAGTCCTATTATTTCTTTCTTGTAAATATTTGTGTCTTAGCAAAGAGATTAACTCCGACCGACAGGAATCTCATCCATTAACACCTACAAGTAAACTCCAGGCAGGGCTGTCCACATTAGGCAGAGATACCGAACAATGAGACTCGGGTCATACATACAAATGAAGTTAAGAAGCCACATACTAGTCCCACCTTAGCCCATACACCCCTCTGGGTCCCTGATGCCATTCATCGATATGGGAAATCCTTTCATGGCTCCCTTAAAACAGCTCAGCTCCTCTTGTGGCAGTTATCATGGCCACGCTAGCGGGTTTTGGCATGTGTCAGGTGACAAAGTGAATGCAGTTCTCAAAGGGCCTGGAACTTGGCCAGTAGCCAAAGGTTAGCAAGTGATACTGAGCTAACACATAAGGACTTCAGTGGAAGATTGGCTTTATGATCCACAATTTTCCTTCCTCTTAAAATGACCACCCTGCTCCGATACTGCGAGACCTGCTGGCCAGCCTCACACAGTTCCAAACATTCCACTAGACGGGCCCCACCAAGACGAGTTTCCTCCACGCAACACCCCACAGCCCCAACAGGAGCAATAGCGCCACTTGGTGTTACTGACCTACAATTTCAATGAGAGTGGCCAGGATGACCCCATCTCGGAGATCCTGCCTCAGGTCCTGCACTGGCTTTATTGCTGGCTTCTTCTTCAGCTGGGAATTCACCCAGGCCACGTACGCCTGTAGTTGATGCTGTAAACAGAAAAGAAAACAAAATTTTGCAAGTCACTGTTGTTTTAGGAAGTAGTTGCACAACTCTTACCTTTCACTCAACCGTAGGTTCGCTTAGATCACAAGTACAAATGGGTTTCATCCTACCACCTACGTGACACTGGTTCACAAAACAAAACCAGCGTTCTGTTTGGAGTAGCTCGGTACAACCCAGAACTGGAACAGCAGGAAGAACTGCAGGTCAGGACCGAGAGGCATCAGCACAGCTTAGAAGGAAGCTTGCATTGAACCTGCCTGAGGCTGCAGTATATCTGGTTCAAAGCAACTACTGCCAGTCCCTCACTTTTAATCCCAGCATTAATTCACTCATAAAATGTTAAAAACCAAAAATTACTTTCTTTCAGATATTTAAAAAATAAAGAAATATAGCTTAGTTGACAGTTAAAATAACCAGTGTAATTTTCAGTGAATTACACTAATTGTTAAGGAAATGATTGGATTTGATAATGGGCCAATTTCACTTTGGTATATGGTCCTGACACTCTTGGGCTCAACTTTCCACACCCTTGCACCTTGTGTCATCATTTACATCAGTGCAAGAAAGCACAAACTGTGTGAAGAACACTACCACTCTAACTGGGTAGTCTTCTACATTGTCTTTGCACAGGTGTAACTGACAGCAGGAGGCAACAGATAATGGAGAACCAGGTTTTTGAGCTCCCTAAGTAGTCATCTGGTGTCAGGGGCTGATATGCAAAAGCAGTCCCGTGTGCATGTGTAAGGGGTTCACTTTTTCATTCCTATACTTTACATGAGACGTTAGTGGCTGGTAGAAGCCCTGGTGAAACGGGAATTCCTTTGGGACAAGGGCTTGTGCAGCACGTGGAGTGTAATCAGATTTATCCCTTTATGGGATTACCTCCCTTTTCACAAAGCTTCCCATTATTCTGCAGCTGCGGCGGGTTTTAAGTCTCCATTCCACATTATCTCAGCAATATCAGTCATCATTTATGCTTCTACACCCTGCCACAAAGTCACATTCTGATAACAAAACCACTTGTAATCATCCTGACAAGGGAAATCCAACTTTAAACACAACACAGCTCAGTCTGTCTGCTCAGAAAGGTGCCCGGACACTTATGTTCAATTGGTTCTGCTCACTCAGCAGATAAGTATGGAGCATAGTGTGAGAGGCACACTTGGGGGCGGCTGCTCAATTTGTTGTAAAAAACAAAAGTGGAAGTGCTGAGTGGGAAGTCTAGACTTTGGGAGACACATGAGACTAATGCAAGCTTGCTGGAGTGGATTTTGCCTCCCCTGCTTAGAGTCCAGAATAGTCAGCGCTCTAACTCATCTAGCGTAAATTAGTTCTGAAAGTACCAGTAGCTATCAATTTCGCCTGCCCAGTTGAAAATATCACCAGCTTCCACTGAACGGGAACACGAACCATGAAGCATAAATATAACAAGCATAGTCCTGGCTTCTCTCCCACTCATACAATAGGTACAAGAGGATGATCCCGCATTGGTTTTCAGGTCAATAGTAATAACTAC
This sequence comes from Eretmochelys imbricata, assembly GCF_965152235.1. NCBI lineage: Eukaryota > Metazoa > Chordata > Testudines > Cheloniidae > Eretmochelys > Eretmochelys imbricata. The sequence continues at coordinate 15,575,644 of NC_135593.1, read as the reverse complement.
CCCTGCTAAAGTGCAAGGAGGAGTTGAGTTCCTATGTGACCTAAGTTAGACAGAAGTGCCTGGTCCCAAGAAAGGAGGGGCCTGGGACTTTACACCAGGATCCAGCCACACAACACAATTTAATTTCAAGGACAGACCAGAACTCAAACCTTCTATTACACAAAGATTCAGTGAAGCTTTAATTTATTCAAGTAATTATCAGTGGAAGAGAGAGATGTTTATTTACAGAGCCATCTGTTACCCGCTGAAACAGCTACAGCACCCTTATGGAAAAGTCCTATACAATTCAATAAGGTTCCATAGAGATTGAACAGGGTTACATAGAAAATATTTCAAAAACCTATAAAATGAAAGAGAATCATCTCCTTTTTACACATTTTTTTATTAACCATCCTATAGGAATCTACCTTAGGGGTAAAATTCTCTACTAAATTCTATAGGATGGTTCAAAATACTCTAGAAAGGTTGCCATATTCTATTATATTCTGTGGGTCTTTTCCCTATAAGCAACTCCTTTTTCACACAAAGGAAATAAATTATATAAAAATACAGCCTTATGATTAACAATTTAATACTTTTCCCTTTGTTTTCTCCCATTCTTTGCACACAAAATAAAAATCACTATTTTTGGGTAGGCATTTTTACTGGTATGGAGTAATTAGTATCGTAATTAGAAAATCACTTTTAAAGCCCTGTAAATTTACACTTTAAATGATCCTCTCCAAAAAGACAACTTTTTGTGCCTGTGCAATAGTGATGTCACTATTACAAAGGGAAGGATTTCACAGTTGTTACTGCTACAATACTGCAGACTTTCATTTAATTAGCATGTTTAGTATTTTTTCCCCATTCAGAGCATAAGATTTTCCTGGCACAGTTCAGACTGTTGGTTTGTTCATCCATAGCTTATTATGTGTCCAGAAAAATCTACCAGCTAATTAGTTTAGTGCAGGACTCCAGAGATACTCTGATTTCTGCAAAGCTAAAAGCCCAAGCGGCAGCCTGTTATTTCTGGCAGCTGAGATGAACAGGTGACTGAATTTCCCAAGAGAAAAACAGACATGAAAGTTTAATGACCTAAAAATTGCAGAGTGGTGTTAAATGCACTAAGAGACAAAACCAAAAGCCCTTTATTCCAGACAGAGAACTCCACGTGTCCATATTCTAGTAAATGAAAAAAGGAGAGCAAATTTTGTGAGGATGTATTCTGCAAATGGAAACAAGCATTTCTACACAGCAGATTTCATCCGTCAGGACAAAAAAAAAACACTTCCTGCACCATATCTCTCAATGAGATCAGATCCGACTTCTGTATTTTTCTCCATTCAGTTCTTGAAGGTACAAAGAGTTACACTTGTTCCGGGATCAGGGAACAGGTCATGAAAAATCGGGAACAGGTCATGAAATTCACTGCACAACTTTTGACATTTTCTCTGCATTCTTCTGTACCCAAACATCTGAAAAACAGGTTAGGGATAATTTGGAGTCTCTTTGTCTGTCTGAGGTTCTTCCAGGAGTTAACTGCTCAGGAATTTGTTTGGTAAGCTTCTGTTAGCATCATGTATCAACTGGCAATCACAAAAAAAAGAGTTTTCTCTGGAGAATAATTCTATCCATAATGCTATAGCACTAAGTTTAATTAGCAGAAAAGACGATGGCTACTTTTGAAAATGTTAGTGTCCAGTTTGTATAGTGATGAGCATGTTAGAAATGCTGACAGGCAGATTTCTCACAATGTGATACAGGTATGTACTAGGTATGAAATGATACTCAATATAAAAAATGTCTGTACTTATTGGAAAGACAACGTGTGCTTTATAATTCTTCCCACAAATGTAATGTTTTACTTCCTCTTTCTGATTATTTATAGAACTCACCCTATCTGGGAATGTAACTAGTCATGTTTCCTTGTTCCCTTAGTGGTCCACATTTTCCCCTACTTGTTTTAGGTCTGTATGGAAATTCCTGCAAAAGACACTGAAAAGTTTCATCTTGGGATAATTAGCCAAGATTAGTAACAATATTTGAACTCTGGATACAGCCATGGGCAATAAAAAAGGGAAGCTGGAGTCTGCAGTCTGTCCCTTTTCCCAGCCTCTCTCTAGGGAAGATTTTTCCATAGTGCTAATTAATAGTTTTCATCTGTGCAAAGGATATTTAAGATCTAAAAATTATCCACTATTCTTTTATTCTGGAGAATCACAATCACCCAACAGACCTCATTAGCATAGTGGGCATGAGGGTCTAGCAGCCTCATTAAGCCAATGCTGTCAAAATTCCCTGTATTACATTTAGCTTCTTTAAATTAATATCCACCGAGTCAGAGTGTTCTCTCTTCTGCTTCAGCCTTTTGCTTGCTGAACAACACCCAGGGCTCCCCTCTCTTACCCTCGCTTCTTCCATTTCTCAAGAACTGGCTGTCTCTGCAACACTGGTCATCAGTCCCTGATCAGCATTTCTCAGGCACTTAGGCTGCAGACACTGGACAAGATTTTGAACCTCAATACAGCTTCTTTAAATTGCTCTGGTGGCATGAAGGAGCCACAATAGCCCAGAGAAAGAACGAGGAGTACTTGTGGCACTTTAGAGACTAACAAATTTATTTGAGCAAAAGCTTTCGTGGGCTAAAGCCCACTTCATCAGATGCATGTAGTGGAAAATACAGTAGAAAGATAGATATATATATACACATACAGAGAACATGAAAAAATGGGGGTTGCCATACCAGCTCTAACAAGACCAGTCGATTAAGGTGGGCTATTATCAGCAGGAGAAAAAAACTTTTGTAGTGATAATTAGGATGGCCAATTTCTAACAGTTGACAAGAAGGTATGAGTAACAGTAGGGGGGAAATTAGCATGGGGAAATAGCTTTTAGTTAGTGTAATAACTCATCCACTCCCAGTCTTTATTCAAGCCTAATTTAATGGTGTCCAGTTTGCAGATTAATTCCAGTTCTGCTGTTTCTCGTTGGAGTCTGTTCTTGAAGTTTTTTTGTTGAAGAATTGCGACTTTTAGGTCTGTAATTGAGTGTCCAGGGAGGTTGAAGTGTTCTCCAACTGGTTTTTGTATGTTATCATTCTTGACGTCTGATTTGTGTCCATTTATTCTTTTGCGTAGAGATTGTCCGGTTTGGCCAATGTACATGGCAGAGGGGCATTGCTGGCACATGATGGCATATATCACACCAGAGGAATTCTCAAAGTGCAGGAGCAGTGTAGGGCCAATGTACATTCTACTCCGCAATGTTTTCCTGCAGTCCCAGTATGGGGGCATGTTGGGCATGGGATGGGGAGTGGTCAAAGCATTCTGCGCTGCCTATGGGGCTGCTCAAATTTATAATGGGTCCCCACTGGCCCCCAGAGCAGCTCAGAATCCAGGCGGCACAAGGTGGTATTAAAACATCTTTCTACCCCATTCCTCCTATACTTCACCTTCTGTGTTGTGTCTCCTGACAGAACACAAATCTGAGTGAGAAGAACTGATCAGCCTGAAAGAGGAGTGACTGATGCAGCAAAAGACACCCATGCCTGGTGGGAAAGAGAGAAGATGGAAAGAATAGAGCAGCCATTCCTGTTTCCCTCATCCCCCCTTCCTCATACCTTGTGATTGTTTGTTACATCCACTTGTGGTGTCATGTCTTTATTCGACTGTAAGAATTCTGGGACAGGGATCATCTTTTACTCTGTATTTGTGCAGCACCTATCACAATGGGGGCCCGATCCGGACCACAGCCCTGTATGTGCTACTTCAATACTAATAAATAATATTAAGGTGTCCTAAGTATGGGAGCAGCACAGACAGAGAGGGAAGCCCAGGCCAGGGACAAGGAAAGAAGCTCCAGGTCTGGTAGAGGAGGCAGAAAGAGGGGCCCCAGGCCTGGACTGGAGAAGCCCATATACTTCCCTGCCCGCTCAGGCCCATAGCCCTGACAGCTGCTCAGACCCTAACCTATTCTAATGTTGAACCTTTGCTCTTTGAGTTGAAGAGGAAGCTTCCACAGGGTCTATTACACTGGCTCCTGTGACACCATTATGCTGCTGGCTCCTGCCAACTACAGATGCTTCCAAACAGCACAGGATTTAACAAATCCCTGGAGCTTCCCTTTGCTGTCTTATAATCAGGTCTGGCTCATGGCTGCATCCCAAAGTGTTCTGAGAGGTAACAGCTATTGATCTAGCCACCCCAGCCTCCTTCTTTTCCTGAAGAACTCACCCTTGAACCAGTTACTGCTCAACAGCTTGCCCAACCTCTGTCACTAACAGGCTGTTTAACCGAAGTATTGGTCCAGCCATATCCTGGGCTCCGTGGGGCAGGAATAGGTTCTGGTCCCACACCTCAATCTGAATTTCTCTCACAAGTGAGGATTTTCTTTTTTAGGAATAACACAGCACCCTCAGCCCAAAGATTTACTATACAGAGCACAGATTATTAGGATTGCAAAGGGGTTAAGATTAATCCTATTTAAATTAACACGGCTTTGTGTTCCAAAAGGGGGCCTACTTTACCTGAGCTCTGTGAATGGGAAAGTAGCTGCCTTACCTGGAGCTGCCTGGGGCCCAGATTGCTGAAGCTCCCAGGCAGCGTTTTTCTCTTATGTTTAGATCACTATGGATGTCCCTAAAAGATCTTTCAGGACAGAGCCAGAGTTTGAAGGAATGGACCCTGGGGCCATCTGCTGTTGTAGACACACGTAGCTCCTTCTGCGGGTGAATCACAGCTGGGAACGCTCAAAGTTCTCCATTGAGCACAGCACTGATAGGGGCAGGATCATAACTGTACAATATTTCTAGGTGTGCAGTTTTGCTATTTTAATTACAAAGTACCCAGGACTGAGGAGGTGGCTCAGACCCAACTGATGATGGGACAGCTTTTGCAGGGCTCAGGACTACTCACCCCAGGAACTATTTTGCTTCCAGTAACAGGGAGCTATAACCATTTTTCAGTGCAAAAAACACCCCTTTAGGGTGAGCGCCTCTTCTAAGGCACTGGAGGCACTTAACGGTTGATTAGTATTATCTAATACTTCTGTTGCAGTAGAGTCTGGAGAGTGCAGTCAAGATTCAGGCCCCATTGGGCTAGGCACTGTAGAAACACACAGGAAGACAATATAATTTATAATTTAAGGAGACAAGTGACATACAAAGGGTGAGGGGAGAGGAATACAATAGAATATATATAATTGTGTACATATTTGCTTTTTTCATTATAAATAATGAAGTAAGAGTCAACTATCCTCATCTGCCCCTCAAGCAGTCATTAACTGGCTGATATACTTTGGGAGAGTCACAGCAGAAGTATGTCTTGAAGAGAGAGCTGACAGTAGAGCAGCCCTACAGACTGGTTCAGGGAGGGTCTTCCATATGTAAGCAGCAGTGTGGATGAAGGTGCAGAGACTGTTTTATGAGGCGCTGATAAAGAGGTGAATGAGGCAGGCACTGATAGCAGAGCGGAGATGGCAGGGTTGACATGGTAGAACCCATGGGCAAACAAGCAGGAAGGAGTAGAGCTGGGAAGGATCCTGAAAGCGAGGACCAGAAACGTGAACTTGATGCAGTGAAGCAGGAGGAGCTCCGAGAAGGATTCAAAGAGGGGAGTGACAAGATCAGAGAGACAAGCAAGGAAAATGATCGCAGTAGACTGTGGGGATGGAGGACAGTGTGAGTGCTACGGAATCAGGAGACAGAAGGTTGCAGTAATCAAGGTGGGATATGAAGACGATTTGGACAAACGTTTCAGCTGTCTAGACAAAGAGAAAGAGCTGGATCATGGACATATTATCAAGGAAGAAGCAGCAAGATTTGGATATGGGCTAGATGTGCAGGGGAAGAGAGCGCAAGAAGTCAAAGATGATATCCAGATGATACTGTTTGTCACCAGTGACAAGGAGAGGAAGGTAAAGAGTAGATAAGATACAAGAGATTGGTGGGAATAGCTAAGGCATGTGAGAGAGAACTCACAACAGATGTGTTGTTTACTTCCTTCCTGAACTTCAAACTTATGCCTCATTACATGCCAAAGGCAAGTGACTTTCTCAAAAACCACATGCCCCATTATGTGTTAATATTTACATAACACAGTTTAGATACATATGAGGGACAGAGTGTGTCAGCTTGTGGAGTCAAGACTCCTGGGTTCTATTCCTTGTTACAGAAATGATGTGTGACTTTGGGCATGTCACTTACTCTCTGTCCATTTTTTTTCCCTGTCTGTAAAAGAGGGATATTAATCCCCACCATGCTAAAACGTGTGAACATCCTGGAAAGGAGGGTGTCATAGAAGGGGAAAATACCCAACACCATCTCTTCCCAATGTCACATGACTCAGCCTGCAGGTGGAAAGAAGGAAAGCATAACAGCATCAGCAGCATTAATATTCCCCTCCTGCTTCTCCCATCTCAGTCTCAAAATGAAATACATAAGTTATATAGGGCTTGTACTGAATTAGGATTGTACCTGGTACTTAACTGGCTGGTTTGCCCCTTTCCCCAGTTGAGAGAGAAGAGAAATAACTAGCACTTGTAGTGTGACATCTCCCATGATGCTCGAGGCATTGCTCTAGGCATTAGTTGCTCTAGGCATTCTCATCAGCCCAGTGTAACTTACCATCTGCCACTTAGGGCTCAATTCCCTCTCCTTTCTAGCACAGTATCAGTGGGGAGTCAGCCATGCCTGCCTGGCAGTAAACAAAACATCATGCTTTAAGGGCAGGTTACTGTGCCTCCATGTACTAGTCTGCCCTTTATTTTACCCCTTTTTAGAGTCCCACTTGCACGGGATAGTACAGGGATAACTCCCTTGAAACTTTCAAAACTCTCTCAGAGGTTTGGGGGCTGCTTGTTTTGAAGTTCATCCAGCCTCTTCTGCTTTCAGTAGACAGCACAGTAGATATAACAAATCCCTGACTTTTCTTGGGTTCTGAACTTCTTGCAACCTCTTCCCCATGGACCCTCACTGCCATCTTCAACTGCTTCCGGGAAAAGGTACTTCTTCCTTATTTCCAAATTTATTTGGTGACAGAAAAGGTCTCAAGTGTCTGAATCTCTCCCCATGGCTCGGCTTGGGGGTTCAATCTGGGATGGTAACAGGTCTCACAGTCTTTCCTCTGCTTTTCCTTTACATCTTATGAACACGGCTCACAGAACAAGTCTAGCGAGATCAGTAAGAAGCATTCTGTGCCCACTGCCCTTATGCTGTGGGGCTGGTTTCAATATTAAAGTAATTCAGTGTCCTGGATGTTCAGAGCCCTGAGCCAAGTGTCTGCAGCAATGAAGCTCAAAGGCCAACCTAATTGCATCAGGAGGTAATGTGTTTAAGGCCTTGCATGGTTTCTAAGCTCTCTGACATTATCTTAATTAGATGATCTTTGTAATCTCCCATGTTCTTCCACTTTGAGTTTCTGTTGGTTTTGTTTTGACTAGGTCTTTGTAGAAGCAGAGAATAAAACCCCATAAACAAATAGAACAATGTTACCCTCCAGACCAGCATAAAATGATCCATCCTGGAAAGAGATCCCTGGGTCTGATTCAGGCTGCCAAACAAACGGGAGCAGCCTGGATCTGGCCTCCATGTAATGAAACCCAGGATACTGTGGGCCTGAGTGAGTCCAGCTTGTCTATGTGGGGTATGTTGCAGCCAAGGCTGCTCATTCATAAAACGTTCACTTCAAAGCCTGACATTCAATTTCTTTCAAAACAACGTTTGGGCCAGTGTAAATTCTTTCTTATTCAGTATAAGGCCTGTCCCAAGCACACAGAATTCCTCAGTCATGGCTGCACTGTCTGGAAAGGAGGCATTAGTGCAATTTTGCACAGATAAGGAGGCAGAGATAGTGCATGAGCTGTAAAAGACAAAGGTGCATCAAAAATCTTGACGTAGCATCCAAGCGAGTGGTGAATCAGGTCAGAATCAAAAAGAACTATCTGAACCATCACCCATATTTGGAATTGAACGTGGGCATTTTTAAAATTCTGGAGTGTTTGGAGAAGTGCTTTTAGCTGACTTGCTGAGATATGGAGAGAAATATCATCCGGGGGTTCTGCTGGAATTCTAGCCAGAACTGCAAAAACTGTTCTCCATGTGATTTCTAGCCCAGTTTTGAAGACCCAAAAGGTTCAAACCACTGGGAGAAGCGACGTAGCCAACCCCTTATACCACACTATTTCCCGAGTGTGATGATAATAGCTTCCCAATAGGGGTGCTTTAGAATTATTATGTCTAGGAACTTACAGAACTCTACTTTCAGGAATGATTTGACGAGAGAAAACAATACATGTGGAGGAAGGAATAAAGCCTGAATGTTGAACTAGCCTTGGCTCCTTCCCTTTTTATGCCTGAACACAGAGCACTGGGCATACTCAACAGGATTTTCATGCCTGCCTTCCAGTTTGTATGGTCTTCAGCTAAATTGTTGCTTCAGATCAGTAAACTAATCTCAAACAATGGTCCCCAGTTTAATTAGCTGGATTTTTTTAAAAAAATAGAAGCACGGGGTTCTCTTCTGCCCTCCTTTATACCATGCAGCCCTGCTGAAATTATTGGGGGTATGTGGCCATGACCAACAGAAGAATTTGGCCCAAAGACTTTAGACTGGATGTGCCCAAAGCTGTAGAAAGCCATTGACCAGGTCTCTCAAATTGTTGAAGGGATATTCCAGTCAGCTCTGTGTGGTCAGGATGTGTGTAATTGATGAAGCAGAGTTCTAAACTCAGCTGTCTAAACTCACCTTTCTAAATATAGATCTCACATAGTAACATCTCTAACCCTCCATTTAAAACTCCTAGTTTGGCAGAACAGTATGTCTGGCTCCAAGTACAGAGAAGCTGGAATCTTTACTTCTGAAATCACTTGCTCGAGTCCTGGCAGTAATGGCTGGGTGGGAATGACAGCCACCATCGGAATCCCAGCTAGGCTGCCATTTGCTCCAGGGAGGGAACTAAGTTACTGGCCTGTGAAGATTGTTTGGTCTACGAGGGAGCAGCTTGTTGGCAGAGTTTCAAATGCCAACTCAAGCTCCAAGAGGTATGTGAAGAATGAGGTGATGGGCTAAAAATGCATTTCGCACATTAGCCAAAAGAAGACAAAGGCAAGAATTTCCAGAGCTCCCAACCACCTAACATGGCATTTGTCTATAACAATTTCTCTAAGAAATTTTCCCATTTTCTCCTTTCTTTCAGCCACAACCAAGGTCCCTCTTAATAATGGGAATCTTGGGTTTCAAAGGGGGTATCCCCATATTTCCCGCAAGAAAATCAAACTCCAGCCAATAGAAGGGGTAGGGCCAATGTGATAACAAAGGAGTTGTTGCCCATTCCAGGTCTAACCCCCGTGTGGCAGCATATAATACCCAAAGGCACTGACTAATAATCCTCTTCATTCAGCCTCCAGAGCTCTGAGAATTAACCATTTGGAGTCTCTCATGTTTTGATCAGAAAATCATGCCTGAAATGTAATTTTAACACCTTCTGTCACTCAAGAGCTCTTAAGTCCACATGGAATTATTAGTGATGCTGCAAACTCCACACTCTCTCTTCTTTCCATGCAGACTCAGGTCTTAGCAGTGCTGGGTACAGCTCAGGGAGCCAGCGAGCCTGAGACTGTTAGCAAATTTTCAAATATGTTATTTTCAGAAATACCATTTCTAGAGCCAAAGAAGAGTAATTGGGAATTACAGACCCTATTTTTGTTATGGTAAAGTCAGGCCCAGATTAATCAATGAGCACTCGGCGCACTTGCACAGAGCCCCTATCTCAGGGGGCCCCCTAACCACCCAGAAACAAAAACAAAACTGAGTGGCGCAGCAACTCACACAGATTTGGCCCAGCTGCTCTTCCATCTTGATGGGGCTATATGAATGCAGGTCGTGCAATGGGAGTGAGCAGAGCTGGGTGGCTGGGATCAGGAGGAGCCACCCTAAACCAGCACAGAAGCAGAGCGCTGAGCCAGGGGGATGCTGGTGAGTGCCCAGGAAGATCCCAGGGGCAGTGGGTAAGGAGCTGGAAGTGAGTTGCTGGTGGGCTATGTGGGTGAGGATGGAGAGTAGAAGGGCTGTGGATAAATCGGGGTTGTTGGGGGTGGTGGGGTTGGGGTCCAGGATGCTGAGGGCTGCGGAAAGTGGGGCTGCAGTGAGTGGGATGTATGTCAGGGCTACTAGAATACCAGGATAAGTGGGGGCTTGTAGAGGGTTGTTGGGATGTATCTGGGGGGGCATTCAGGGATCTCTGTGTGGGGGGTTGGAGGGACAGGGCATTTGAGGGTCTGTGTATGGGGTGGTGAAAGAGTGGCATTCTGGGATGGACTATGTAAGGGTGGGGTGCTTTAAGAAAGGAGGGGAAGCCCCTAATTTCCATAGTGCACAGGGTGCCAAAATTCTTTAATTTGGACCTGAGTACAGTGTGAAACCGCATACATTGTGGGCCCAATTCTTGGCACAGCTGCTCTAGAACCATAAAGGGCTGTACAGCAGTGAAACTGACCTCCAGGGAATACCCCCCCCCCATGTGTATGTGGCCCCACTTGGCTCAGAGCTGGTAGAATAGCTCTACACCAACCTTCCCCTAACAAGCCTCAGGGTAGGGGCCTGCCAGAGAAAGGAGGTGCAGGGTGACTGAAATGCAGTACCCTCTGGAGCTGTGGTCGCTCAGTGTAAGTTAGAGTCCTGAGCCTGCTGTAACTTACACAACAGCTAGGCAGGCTGCACCACAACCTATTACATGCCCACACACACACCTTGTACATTTAGGCCAGGAGATGAGAAAGAGAGAATCAGGAGCGGTGTGATGAGGCCAAAAAATCAGAGAACAAATCCATTTCAGACCCTCTCTTCAGTTTCCTGCACTCTGGGCTGTTGCTGCTATAAGGATCATGACACCTCGAGCTGAGAGTACATAGAGCTAGTGCTTAGCAACAGGTTCTGTACGTTTAAAAATAGCTGGAACATTTCCCTTATATTTTAGTCTGTTTCCAAGCAGCGATGAAGTGGCTCGCAGCCAGGAGAGGGGGCTGTCAAATTCACAATTTAACTACTTTGGCACCACTGTGCATCAAATGAAATTGGGCCTTGCCCAAGCCCCAGCTACCTACCTCAGTTCTGATTCTTTAGGAGACCGGAAGCTAATGCTTAAAACTGTCATTAGATGTGCTGCTGGATGTGCCATCTTTCCCCTGAGATATAAAACTCAGCTCTTGAACACTTGTCATCATTTATTACAACCCATTTTTTGGCGAGAATTGAGTTTTAATGACAGTGTCCTGAACAATTTCTACCTCAAATATTCATATTCTGCCTCCCTTTATCTCCCCCCCCCCCAGTTTTAATTCTTCACTTCCTCTCCTAAACTCTTGCACAGCCATGTTCTAAATAGCCATCTTGTTCTACCCCAGAGATGATTACATTTCAGTGCTGGGTGAAATGATTCTTGCATGTGCATATGTATATAGATATTTTATATAATCAGCGATGCACTTTGGGGTCCATTTGGAAAAGGTGCTATAGATAAAAGACTTGTATTTCTATTTATTATTTGTAAAGGGACGGCTCAGTGCACAAGAAACAAACTCTGCTTACAGTTCTGCCGGCTGGGAACAAGCTGCTTTATTCAACTACATAACAGACTGGGGGGAAACAGGCACTAACTAGGAAGTAAGGGAGGAGTGGAGCATGGCTGCCATCCATAATACTCACTGTAACCCATTAACTCCTTGACCACTTTTACTACAGTTTTTTTTATCACACATGACACAGAAGCCAACACCACCACTCACACTCTACTGACCACAACTTCATTTCAGTTAGTTTGCTGCAATGTAATAACAACTCCCCTTAAGTATCCTCCAATGAAACCAAGCCGAGGTGAGGAGACCGCAGAAAAGAATGTTCTGTAACAGACATCTGAGTATCAACCATTTTTATCACTATAGACTAACAGGGTATTTAAACTTTTGCAGGACACAAGTGGGAGAAATGTCCCTGTGAATTCCTTTGTTTCCCCCAATGTAAGCAACCTCTATCTTCCTTTGGCTCTGCCCAAATGGTTGCCTCCCCAACATCTGGTAAAAGACCGCACCAAGACATATGGTAGCTGTGATACCAGAAATCTCACTCCATTCCTGCCTGCAGTGGGGTGTTTTTGTAAGTGGCACCTGATCTTGCTTTTCCCAACTGGGAACTTTGCTGGTCACTTCCATAACACGATGGGCAGACCCTGTGATTGTGCTATTTTCCTACGCATGTACCTTTAGCCCCTCAGACTGTTTCTAAAGGCCCTGGAAGTGCTGACCAAATCCCCTATCCCTAGACAGGCAGCTCTGTGCACTGATGCTATGCCTGAAATGTACAGTGAGTATCCATCTGGTTAAATACATCTTGGCACTTCTGCAGGATATAATTACCTCTGAAGTTTAACAAGAAGGAAAGTCACTAAAAGGCAAGATGCCAGAATGTTTTCGTTTTAAATTGACTGCTGAACTCCCCACACAACACGCCATTCCCTTCCCAAGCTGTTGCCTCAAGAATAGTTTCTGGCACCTTGCAGAGGGTGTTTTAGTGCCACAGCCTCCCCTCCAGGCTGGTTTTTCAAAGCCTTTTTTCTTTAAATAAACATAAGGTTTCCATTCAAGCCCACATGTAACAGGCTTTGCCCTTAACAGTCAGAGATCACCAAATGGTTGCTGCTAGTATCTTGGAGTAGAGGCTTCTTTCACCCAGAATCTCAAATGGTTCCACTGCACCAATTCAAACAAATCAAAGACCTAGTTTAAAGTTTGTCAGATCAAATCTGGACGAAACATTATTCAAAACTTCAAGGAAGAAAAGGAACATTGTCCCTTTATATTGAGGGTTAGACAGCAGCCAGCTCTGCATACAATGTAAGAGAAAGGGAGTCAGGAGTCTGGTGTCCTTGGGAAAGGCTGAGCTGTAGCTCACGAAAGCTCATGCTCAAATAAATTGGTTAGTCTCTAAGGTGCCACAAGTACTCCATTTCTTTTTGCGAATACAGACTAACACGGCTGTTACTCTAAAAGCTGGGAACAATGTGGCTGAAGAGCGCTGTGGATGATGCTATGTCAAGACAAAAATGGGTACCCTCCAAGGAGCAGGAAGTAGCCAGGGAGGCAGCATGATCTGATGTACAGGGCACTGGACTGGGAATCAGGAGACCTAGATTTTATTCCTAGCCAGTGACTCACTGTAAACTTGGGCAAGTGACGTCTCCTCTTTCTGCCTCAGTTTCCATTTGTAAAGTGGGGATAACAATTTCTACCTTTCTCCGTAAAGCACTTTAAGGTCTATGGAAATAACAATAACGACTTAACTGTTAATATTTTTATTAATATATCCTGCAAAAGGATGGCAAAGCTGCTGCGGAGGAATCGATGCATAATCTAGCCCAAGGTCATTTAGTGAGTCTGTCAGAGCTGGGAATAGAACCCTAGCTGCTTGACTCCCAATCCTGTACCTTAACCACAAGGCATCTTTCCTCTGTTAATAGCCCTGCTGCTGGCCAGGCACAGGGGCTTCTCTGTCAAAGTGATCAGAAACCCTACTTGGCCAAGCACTGAGGGATCACAGTATCTTGGTAGGAAGAAAAGAATCTCTCAGTGTAAATCAACATCTGGTAAACCCCAGCTGTGTTTTCCAATGCTTGTACAGCAGAATTACCAAGCAGCAGCTGCCTGGCATTTCATAGACCAGATGGGCAACCTGGCAGGGCCATGTGGCATTAGCAGTTCTTTCATCTCCCTGCCTTTCTTGATCTGAATAAGCTTTAAGCATCTTGAACCTGATTCTCCACTTACTTACAACAGTGTAAAACAGGAATTACAAAGTCAATGGAGTTACACTAGAGTAAAACTGGTGTGAGACCAGAATCAAGCCCACTATGTGGAAAATATCAAAGCCTCTAAGGAGTCACATATAGCCTAGTCATTGGAATCCAGCCTCAGTTGAGCCACCACATATCAAGAGTCACGGCCCCATAGCAAGTATACAGGGATAGGAGTGACCCTAATGATCTGAGCTACTACAGGCAGGGAGACAGAAAAAAGTGAAAGACAGCTCTCCATGGTGAATCCTATTAGCCACAAACAGTGTTCATTACAAAGGGATACCTACGGCAGATTTTTTCTGCTAAGATCTCTACAGTTGAGAGAGAGATATCTATCATGGACCAAGAGGAACAGAAGAGCTGAGAGAACCACATTGGAGAGAGACTCTTCAATGCCAGAGAATTACTCTAACTTAAAAAAAAAAAAGGCTCTTTCCCTGGCACTTGGATCTCACGGAGATGGGTACTATTTAAGAACCTTCATATAAAAATGGATATAACAAATCCTGTTAATGCAATAAGACAGACTGTACATGCATAAAAGTCAGGCACTTCCCATCACAGCAACCACTCAGCTAAAGCCCTGCAGCGCAGGAACTATTATTATTTCCCACAACTAAGTGGCAATTCTGAGACTCTTTGCTGCTGTCAGGCAGTGGCACACTGATTCAGAAAAGATTCACACAGGGGTCCTGGAAGAGTCCTCAGTGTTTCATCCTCCAAGGAGGAGTCAGCCCTATGCAAAGACCATGCATGTTCTTCAAACACAAGCCTGGAAGGAGCAAACAGCCACTTTAGGCAACACATTGCTCATAAACAGCCACCTACTGAGTCTGTCAAAGGAAATGATCCTCCTACTTCCAAAGGAAAGTATGAACAGGGGAATAATTGTTGAACTTCAGCAGCATTAACTGCTTGGAGCTGTCAGGGCCTTTTCTGCCATGTTTACTGAAGCTCAGAATTCCCCATCAGTCTGAAGAAAAGGAGTACTTGTGGCACCTTAGAGACTAACCAATTTATTTGAGCATGAGCCTTCGTGAGCCACAGCTCACTTCATCAGATTGATGAAGTGAGCTGTGGCTCACGAAGGCTCATGCACCTTAGAGACTAACCAATTTATTTGAGCATGAGCCTTCGTGAGCCACAGCTCACTTCATCAGATTGATGAAGTGAGCTGTGGCTCACGAAGGCTCATGCTCAAATAAATTGGTTAGTCTCTAAGGTGCCACAAGTACTCCTTTTCTTTTTGCGAATACAGACTAACACGGCTGTTACTCTGAAACCCATCAGTCTGAAACATCCGACAGAAGTCTGTGCTCATGTCCTAAATAAGTTGCATTTCTTCAGTGAAAGAGGTGCTGAGTTGAGACCACATGGACTGCATCATAACAAAGTAGATCCTGTCCTCTAGGGTATAATCTTAATGTTATAATCTGCCACTTACAGCCACCGTGCATTCCCGTGCTGCCGTCCAGCTGTGGGTCTGAATTATTTAAAGGCTTCAAAGCGGCAAAAGCTGCCTTTACAAACAGCAGGGAAGCACCTTCACAGCAGACTATTCCATTAATGAAAAAGGAACAGGAGTTGTATAATGCCCATGGGAGAGCTTTCTGCATTTGAACATTAAACAAAACTCACTCTGCTTTAGATGTGTCCAGATGACATACTTGCAGCCTCTTGTGGCCTAGGGACTTTAAATGGGAAGGGAAACAGCCCTGAATTGCAGTTTGAAGGCCCCCTCAGCAATCAGGGCTTATGTTAGTCACTGAGAAAGCACCTTCTGACAGGTGAAACAGAACAGACACCAGCTGCAGAAGGGGCAATAATGGCACATTTCAATCCCTTCTCCTGGGTTAATGAGCCTGGTCCTTAGCCAGCAGGATGGATAGGGAGGGAAGGAAACAAAGGGAACCTACCCAACTCAGTTTACAGGCTACATGCAAATTCCCATGTGCAAACTGACTCCTGCTTAAGCCGGAACCACAGCTGCTCTGGAGGACTGCCTGTACACTGGGTGCATCGGAGCCCTGTGTGTGCATCTATATGCATACTAGTGAGTGGTATGCATGTGAGTTGTGTGTTTGTGCATAGTGTATGGCATGTTCCTCTTCCATGCACAGGTTTGGAAATGGAGCCCACATTCTGCAAGGTACATAATTCCAGTAACAGCCACCAGCTCACGGGAGAGATGTGCTATCAGAGGCACAGCAACAGTTAAGTTGGTATGGTGGCTCCTTCAGTCCCGCGGTTAGCCCATTGTGTGAAAGCAGGTCTAAGACTTTTTAGCTTGGACCTGGTTTTATACTCTACCCCAATGCTGAGAAGTTTCTCCCTCTCAGCGCTCCTGACATCAGCATGCTGGGTTGGCGTCCATCACCTTGACCTTTGCCTACACATAAGGGCTGCACAGACACTGGGGGACACTGTGTCCAAGCTGTGGGAGGTCTATAAACAACCCTTTTAAGGTATAAGAAAGTATAATAGAGGGAGTGTGTCTAGTGGGTCAGAGCGGAGGATAAGGAATAGGGACTTTTAGTTCCACTCCCAGATATATAACTGACATACTGTAAAATGGGGATAATGATACTGTCCCACTTTACTAACTTGCTTTTAGTTTAACTTGCAGTGCATGGGCTAGCCTAGTACACTCAGCTGCCATGAAGGGGATTTAAGGGGGAATCCCAGTCTTGTTTCTCTGCCCCATGGCTAGACCAAAGTGGGAATATTGGAGTTTCTACTATTAAACTGGGAGAGGAAAAGGTTTTTGTTTTTTTCCCATGGCTACCAGGACAGCCCCTGGATGATACCAGACAATTTGGGTGGGAGCAGACGTTGCACAGAGACTGATTTCTGCTCCCACATGGAGAACGCTTGCTTCATGGCCACCATCTTGGCTGACACCAGGAACTGAACAGGGCTGAAAGCAGGAGTCTCTACAGCTTAAGCTAAAGAACCCGACTCTCTAGCTCAGAGCTATAACAGACTGACATCCTTTGTAATGGGCACAGAAGAGATAACACACACTGACCAGTGGATTGTACTAAAACTGCATGTGTTTGATATAGGGTTGGGGTTTTTGGTACAGGTCAGGCAGGAGGGCCTGGTACAGGGATGCTGTATTGAGAAGGGGCAAGAGTATTTATACTGTTAAGCAGGAGGGATTTCAAAATGCAGTAGAGTATTAAAAGAGATAAATGTGGCCTGCCATGAAGCTGAAGTCTCAGGCCCTTCTTGTCCCCCCATTTTCTGTCTGGGCCTACTAAGCCCAGAAGGGACCTGTGTTTGTGGTGAGAATGGTGACAAAGAAAAGTCATGTGATGATGGGCCTTGGAGTGGATGAAGAAGCACTAAATACAAACAAAACAAGCCACACTACCTAGGAAGTAGTAAAATGTAACAAGATCATCACTTCCATGTGAGGAAGGAAACAGAAGGAAATCCTTAATTCCAGCACAACCCCCCTGTTCTCCTTCCTTCTCATCTTACAGACAGAAAATCCCTCCCTACTGTGGTCTATATGGTGCAGCATACTTTGCCCAAAGAACCAGCCCAGCAGTGGCATTTTTTAGTGGGGCAACACAGAGGCAAATGGCAATTAGACAATGTTCATTTAAACTAACTTTCTGTGCATCCTACAAAAGGCGGGGTATAAAACTATCCACTTCCTGATGTAGTCTCAGGAGTTGTATCTCAGTAACTTCTTGGCAGGTCTTACCCAGTGATTCAAAACTCACCTGGCTCCCTGCAATCAAAACAAGGAACTTAGACACACTTTAAAAATGATAGTTTCCTCCTGTCCAAGCTGAGTTTCAATCCCTGGCTATTTAACCTACAAAACGTGATGAAAAACGAACCACACAGACTACAACATGCCACCCACTCTCAATGACTCTGCATGCCCTTAAAACAGATGTACAGCCTTTCCAACAGCAATTCAAATACAGAGACCTACAGAGCACAAGAGGAGCAGCCAGTTTTAAAGGGTAACTGTTCCCTCCTGACCTCGCTGCACTTTATATTACGTTTTGATCCCAGAGTAAATGCTTCTGCAGCATTTTGCGCTGAAACTACCAGCAGTTAATTACCCACAGACTCTTCAAAACTACTGCAGATCTGCAGAATGCCAGCCGGGCTGCCCAGTATGCATCTCTTTCTCCCTTTCCAAGACAATTTCTCTCTCCCTGTTTCTTATTTAGTTCTGCGAAGCATTGGGAGGGACACAGCTTTATGAGAGATGCTATATAACAGAAAGCTGCACTGCCCTGTAAGGGTCTTTATGAGACCTGGGACATGCATTTACCTCTGAGAAGCCCTCTTGCAGAATATCCAGTAAATTCCCCCTGGCCAAACAGGCAAGCATTCTTCACGAGCCCGCCAAAGGGCCACGTTCTCAAAGCACACAGAGCAGATCCTCCAGCTCAGGGTGCGACCTCCTCCTCCTCCTCCTCCTTTCAAAGACAAAGAGTTGGAGCTCATCGGGGACCTTATTCATAGTCTCATATGTGCAGCCCGTTACTGCAAACAGGATACTTGAGCCAAAGTCAAGGCTCGTACTGAGCATGCTCATGAGGGAGCCACTGAGGGAGTAGCAGGCGAGATGTCACACGGTTCCTATAGAAACGACTCAGCTCACAGGATGGAGGCCCAGGAACCAGGGGGTGAACATCTGAAACCTATTTCCAGCCAGCCGCCCTGGGCCCTGCGTCTCACATGGCGCCTGCTGGTACAAGAGACTTTCAAACCTACCAAACACAGCTCGCCCTGTGCTGTTTGGGGGTGGAGAGAGCATGCAGGGTAGAGGTTAGCAGACAGCAGATTCCTGGCTTACTTAAGAAAGAAAAGTTAGACGAAAGGCTGGAACCGCTGCTAGCTGTAACTTTCATTGTTGCTGTGAAGCCATGGAGAAAAAGCAGAGCGCTCAGCAAACCCAGCTCCAGTACAGGGACAGGAAGCTGCAACCAGGCCCTTAGATAATTAGTTATATTTATACAGCACCAAAGCAGGGCTCTGTGTGCTGTGAGATAAAGTAAAGAGGTAAAAGGGAAGCAACTTCCAAAAAACAATTTAACACAAAGAAACTCTTCAGAGAAAAATTACAGCGTAACTCTAGCCAATCCATCAGACTTCAACCCATCACCATTGTCAAGGGGCACATATCAAAAAGGATGTAGCCTCCTGAATGAGTGCCACCTGGATGGATCTCTAGGTAGGTCCATAAAACAATGGGTTGCTCCTGCAAAGTCTGGCCTTTCTACTTTCACCCATTGCCTGACAAGCATTACAGGGTTGGTGGGTGATTAATGAGCCACTTATCAAACTACAGCCCACCCCCTTGTCAAATGCCCACAAAAAAAATGAAGAGTCTTACAGTGTGGTCAGAAGATTAGCAGATCCAGGCTCTTTCTGCAAAGATATGCAGCAATCCCAGAACTGCCCAGTGAAACTCAAACTGCTCCTTAGGATTTCATCATATGGTTTTGGCCATGCATTTGGGAGCAAGACAATAAATGTAATACACACTACTGTTTCCTGCCCAAATATAAAAAAGCAGAAGGCTTTGGAGTGGTTATCAATGCACAGATATATTATGCTTTGCTAGTGATCTCTCTAATACAGCTGGGTGGAACAAAATCATGGGACCAAATAGTATGCATTATTGCCTGCAAAAATTCAGAAACTCAGGCTACAGGTCATCCACCAACATTGCCAACCCCAAGCTTTCAAAAATGAGTTGGGCCCCAAAGATCATGAGAGTGGCTTAACAATCATATGATTTAAAAAAATAATACATTTTAGGTTATTTTTATTTGCCTTCTGGTTATCAATGTGTTCAAGCTTTTCTCCAACCACAATGGCTCAAAATTTACATTTTTTTAAACTATTTAATAAAAGCTGAGGTTCTTCTGTAATCACATGATTGCAAGGGCTGGGGCTTAAAGATAAATGACAACTATTGTATGACCCACAATAAAATCATGAGGGCTGGGAACATTACTTATGTGCACTCAAACACGTCCCTCATGCATCCTTGGTCCTTCCTGCTTTTGGAACACAAAATGGCCAACAGAGTGAATGCAGTTAAGATTCAATCACAATTTTTAATAAATAACATAGATTGGGCCTTTAGGTTTTCAAGCAAGAGCTAGATAAAAGGTCCTCCTGGGATAGAAACATGATCTCAGCTGAGAAATAATGTCCTCAGCTTTTGCAAAAGACATTATAATCAAACTCTCAGCTATTAATCTCAAAATTAGGCCCTATTTATGATATACTTTTTAATGCAAAAAGTGCTATATAGTAAATACATATTTGTAGCAGATATCTGAGCATTAACAAGTGAGAATATTATGGTCATCTCTCTGCATCAATTGAGTTTAAGACAAAAAACGAGACAGAAATGTAGTTAAGCAAAATCAAATGCATGCAAGTGCAAAGCACTCATCTGCACATAAAGGTGACAGATGTCTCAAGTGGTCTTTGATTTTTTTAAAGTTTGGTTTATGAGTTTTATAGCAGATTAAATATGATCCGCTCATAATTCCTACAGTCCAGAGATATTTTTCAGCTACAGGAAAGGCAGGCAGCCCCCAGCTCCAGATTTTTTTTTAAAAATGATGAAACAGAGAGAGATGATATTCTTGAACAGCTTGGAAATGTGGGGGCACCCAACAGTATTTAATCTGTAAAATATATTGTTCAAATAATGCCAAACCAAATTCACTGAGAAGAATTTTCCATTTGTCATGGTCCCAAGGACAACTTAGTGTGTAGCTTTCTGTATTAATATTAGGTAATGATGAAGCACCTTTATTAGCGCTTTCACCCCAGAGTCCAGAGACTGGAAAACATTTGAGAAACAAATTGAGATGCTGCCAGCTGCTTTGAGGAGTTAACTCTGCTGTTAAATTATTACAGACAGTTTGTAACCTTTCATTCAGCTACAGAAGCCATAAATGAGATCATGGCAGAGACTATTCTGGCTTGTCTGGGATGCAGATTCACTTTCTCCAGAAGTAGGTGTGACTATAAAAAAATCTAGAGTATAAACAACAATCCCAGGTCTCAGGGTGGGCTCTATATGGCACCAGCACCTTGAAAAATATAACAACCGGGGCCTGAAATAAGGGGTAGGCACTGGCCTGGCCCAAATACATACAGCATACTGTGCATGGTACACCTTCCAGGGCACCCTGGAGTGTGTACCAACACTGACAGGGCACATCATGCCATGCATGGAACACATTGCACAGCACACTGCAACACACAAAGTTCACTCCAATTGGAGACAGATGACACGGTTAACAGATTGGGTGTTTCACACAGTTGATAGCCTCATGGATTGAGCAGTTGTTTTCACACACTGACCAACAGAAGAGTCCCTGTACTTCCTTTGGAAAGCTTTGTGGCAGAATCACTGAATGGGAGGGACAGGCCTTGCTGTTCATGGGGTGGCTATGTCTTGCAGGCAAAGCAGAGTCCAGTGCAGTCTGGGGAAATGGCATTTTGTTACTAAACCAAATAGCTATCAAGCCTGACAAGCATCTCTCCACCCCCTCCCCACTAGGAATGTGTAAGCCGAATTGGGCATTTTCCTGGCATGATCCAAGGAACGTGAAGCCAGAGGTGTTGCCCATAATACTGAAGAGGTCCCTTTTAGTCCTCTCATTATGTGGCCATCCCTGAACAAGACAGAGGATTCTGTTCAGATGCACTTTGAGAGAACTGTGGAGAGACTCGGCTGGCCCTGAGCTCACTCAGTACGCTTCCAGATATTACAGACCATCTGGGCGATGAGCTCTCATCTGTCTACCCTGTTGAATCAACCTGTAAAACAGTATATTGGCTTGAAAAGATCATAAAGATTATAGACTTTCTGCCTGGTACCAGATGTGCAGGGAGGAGGGAGTGTCTAGAAGAGGAATAAAACAGCCCCCTCCAGTCTAGAAAACTGATAGACCAAAGTGCAGGATGTTCTTTTATGGTTGTCGGGAATCAGAGATGAAGCCATCTGTGGTTTCCATTCTGTAAACTGGTTTTGCTGTCAAACACTTGCTTCTTCACTGGGACTCTGACCCCGAAACTACAGAATTGTGACAATCTGAATGCCAGAAAGAAAAAATCAACCAAATGATGATGGCTGAACTGAGAGGCAATGGAGGATACTTGGCCCTTTATCTGTTTACAATCATAATTTAAACAGGGAAGATATAAGTGCATATTAAAAATACTGTATCTGTGATGGTATCTCCCTGATCCTACACTTTGTGGGTCACTGTCCTTTCAGACTGTAAACCTCTTGGGGGTAAGAACTGCATCTTCATATAGGTTTGTACTGCACCTAGCACAATGGTCTAGATGCAGTACAAACCTATAAAAACAATCTGTAACCCACCTAGCCCCCTTTTTTGTCCTATGACTGCAAGAGTGTTAACAGACCACTTCATCTTCAATGGTCCCGTAGAATACGTACCAACTACTTATGCTAAACAATCTTGTATTTAGCTGTGAGACTCTGAGTACCTTTCCCAGACCTGAAGAAGAGATCTGTGTAGCATGAAAGCTTGTCTCTTTCACTAACAGAAGTTGGTCCAATAAAAGATATTATCTCACCCACCGTGTCTCTCCAATGACCTTCAGAGCAGACATGTAGGATGTTAGAGATTTGTTGGTTACAGTGACCTCTGCTGGCCAGTTCCAATATAACCCTTGTGCTTCCATACCCATTGTCACAAGCATGAAAAGTACAATTGTTAAATCCCATGATCTTGCTTCTGGATTTCCTCTATTTGAGATGTGATTACATTAATTTAACAATTAAAATGTAATAATAATAATTACAAACACTTTGCCCTTCCATTGCCCTGTCTGTCCAAAGATTTCAAAGAGAGACAAGGTAGGTGAGGTAATATCCTTTATTGGACCAACCACTGATGATGAAAGCAACAAGTTTCAAACTGGACAGAGCTCTTCTTCAGCTCCATGTAACTCAAAAGTTTGTCTCTTTCACCAACAGAAGTTGGTCCAGTAAAAGATATTACCTCACCCACTTGGTCTCTCTGATATCCTGGGAACATACGGCTACAACTATACTGCAAACAAAGATTTCAAAGCACTGAACAAACATTAATTAATTATTCCTCGTGTCTACCCTTGGGAGGTAGAGAAGTATCACTGGAAGGACCAAGGAGCACCAGTGAGACAATACTTGGCTCCATCTCAGATCCCTGGCCCTCCCTGCCCAATATGCCATCTCTAGCAATGGCCATCCCTGATGTTTCAGAAGAAGGAAATAAAAAAAACCACAGGCTACACTGAAGAAAAAATCCTTTCCAGACCCCTGCAGGTGTCTAGCTGAAGCCCTGAAGCATGAGCTTTTAGGAACATAAGACATAAACCGGGAATGAGCCCTAGGGCTACTGAGCCCCACCCCCTACCATCATAAGCAACCCCATCAGACAATCATACTCTTAAATTTGTCCAGCTCTCTCTTAGAACTAATTTAGTTGCTTGCCCACACAACTCCTATTGTGAGGCCGTTCAGAACTTCACCCCACTGAGGGTTAGAAACCTTCCAATTTCCTGAATTTGTTCATGGCCAATTTATAGCCATTTGTTTGTTTGCCAACATTGTCCTTTAGCATAAATAGCTCCTCACCCTCCCCTGGTATTTACCCCCATAATGCATTTATAGAGAGTAATTATATCCCCGCTCAGCCTTATTTTGCTAAGCTAAACAAGCCAAGTTCTTTCAGTTTCCTGTCGTAAGAGAGGCCATCCATTCCCTTGATCACAGAAGTAGCCCTTCTCTTCACCTGCTCCAGTTTAAATTCATCTTTCTGTACTATGGGTGACCAGAATTGTATACAATGAGTCAGTGGCAGAAACAGAAAGAGAACCCAAACCTTCTGACTTCTAGTGCCCTTGCTCTCACTGCTAGATCACACTCCCTCCATATTTAATAAAATTAAACAAAACAAAGTCAGAGGTATTCTTGAAACTGTCATAAAAGGAGAAATGAAGGCAAGTGAATCTGATGCTGAAAGTATCTGAGGCTATCATAGCCCTACCGTGCCCCATCATTACATTCATTAGCTGCCCTGGCATCCAACAGAGAGGTTTTCTCCTGGGCAAAATAAAGAGTATTGGAAATTTACCGAAGGCTCAGCATGCTGAGTTGTACTGCTAGGCACCACGTCCATAGGAGTTCCCATGTCAGCTTCCACGAAGCTAGATCAGAACGCGTTGGAATGGACCAGAAGATTCTCCCCTTGGAAACCTGAGGTGAAGAAGGAAATGCGTTAAACACATGGAAAACAAACTTTTTAGGAAAAAAAATTCTACCTCTAATGCTTCAGGGGAAAGCAACCCTCTCCTCCCATCCCCTGCAGCAAACACCTGCGAGGGGCTAGGGACTCAGGTAATGGAAAACTAACAAACTGTCTGCCTCACAGGCAAAACCAAAGCATTTATGAATATGTATCCTGCAAATGGTGGGTCCTTCCAGAATTGTCTAGAATAATCAAAGCACCCATGCACTGTGACTGCTATAAGGCCTTTAATTATACTCTGAAGCCTCAGTACTTCCAAATATACAGGTTTCAACACTTCAGCTTCAGTACTTAGTACTTCTAGTGTCAGTGATTTACAGAAATAAACAGTGAGTTAACAGTAAGTTTTTGTGGGACCAGAGTGAAGGAAATTTCCCTCATAGGTGAGGGTGCTGCTTGAGCTTGGAACATATTGGGTTTGTATTCTGTCCACCATTTGTAAAGTATATATAGTGAATTGAATGCTTCCGAAACATGTGTAACATAGAGACTACTGGTCACACTGGCTCATACTATATAGATTTCACAAAGGATCGTTTAGCCTTCATGTGCATGCAGGAAATGCCATCCAACTTCAGTAGGAGCTATATATGCCAAGCAGAAGGAAGTCTGACTGTGGGAGCCAAAGCAGTACCACTCCCTATAGTCTATTCTCCACGGCATTGTCTGATCTAGTTATAAATGACCCAAGCAATGGGTCACTTCTTTTAGGAAACTATTCCACTGCCTGTTAAGGAATGTTTCCTGATATTCAGCTTACATTTTCATTTGTTTAGGCAGGTATGTCTACACTACGAGGACTATACCGGCACAATTATGGCACTGTAGCTACGCCAAGATAACTCTGTAGCGTAGATGTGACCCACACCATTGGAAGGGTTTTTTCCATCACTGTAGGAACACCATCTCCCCAAGTGATAGTAGCTAGGCCACATTCTTCTGTCAACTTAGCTGAGTCTACAGGGGGGTTAGGCTGGCATAGCTACGGCACTCAGGGGTATGGATTTTTCACACCCCATGAGTGACATAGCTATATCAACTTAAATTTTAAGTGCAGAGCAGCCCATAGTTTCCTTCCTTTAATTATAATGATACCCTCTTTACTTCTTAAAACACAGTTCAAAATACACATTGTCCGGGGCTTCTGGGTCAAGGAAACCTACCAATCCCACCCATCACCAGCACCCATCACCACAGAGCATCTATGTGCTGACATACCTATGGTACTTTTTAAAACCTCCTGCTTTCCTTCCCTTTGGTTTCTCCCAGGCCTCCAGGGGAATAACATTCCAAACGCACTTGCCACTGTGGCGCCTGATTCATGACAGCAAATTCGATGGCAATAACATCACGATGAATATGAGTTGCCTCCTTTGAGGCAGACAGGGCTGAGACTGAAAGTCCAAGGACAGAAAAGGAGGTTGGTGAGAGGTTGGAGGTATGAGGAGAAGCTGCAAAGGTTCAGGCTTAGCCTGCATAGCAGAAAGGAGGAGAGGTGGGGAACACCCCATCCATAATTAGACCACAATGAAGGTACAGGTGGCCTCACTGGGGAAGTATTATTCAGAGCTATGGAGGAGAATGTCCCTGAGGGTTGCAGATATTGTTGTCCCAGGGGTATCATTTCCCCAGCGATCTGGGGCACAGGGAAATGTCCTTGGACACATGGTGAGGGGATGGGGATGACACTGGGTTTGTGGTGGGGGATAAGTATCACTGGGTGTGAAAGGTAGAGGGGTGTCACTGAGTGTGTCATATGGATGTGTGGTGGAGGATGGGATGGTGTCACTGGCAGTATGCATGCTGGAAGGTGTTCCTGGATATATGGTCAGCTGTCACTGGGTGTGCGTGTGGACTGTGTGGTAAGGAGTGACACTGGGTGAGTGATGGGACACTACGCGTATCCCACTGTAGGTGGTGGTATGGGGATGTCACTGGGTGTGCAAGGGGGCGTGTGTGTTTGTGTATGTGGTAGAGTGGTGTACCAATTTGTAGTGGGAGGAGAGGGGTGTTCCTGGTTGTGTGATAGGGGTGTCACTGTCTATTGGGAGAAGGGAGTGTAACTGTGTAGGGTCACTGGGGAGTTGGGGTGTCACTGGGTGTATCAGGAGGAATGGGGATGGGAGATCACCGGGTGTATGGCAGGAAATGGAAGTGTCACTGCATGTGTATGGGGAAGATGGAGATGGGAGGACACTAGGTGTACAGTGGGTAGTTGGGGTGTCACTGGGTGTGTATTGGACGGTGCAAAAGAGTTGGGATGGTCACTATATACTTAGTGTGTGGTGCAGAGGTCACTGGGTGCGTAGCAGGAGGGGCAGGGGATGGGGAGATCACTGGGAGTATGGTGGAGGGCTGGGGAGGTTACTTGGGTGTATGGGGGATTGGGGTGTCATTGGTTGTGTCCGGTACAAGGTTGGGAGTCACCGGGGGGGGGAGCTGGAGAGTGGGGGCTGTGGGGTCAAAGGGTCTAGTGGGATCACTGGTGGTAAACTGGGGGTATAGTGGGTGGGGGCTGGGGTGAGTGGGGATGAGATCGCAGGAAGTCTCTGGGGGGTCCCTGGGGGTATAGTGGGGGGGGGGGCTAGGGTGAGTGGGGATGAGCTCACAGGAAGTTGCTGGGGGGTCACTGGGGGTACAGGGGGGTGGGCTCACAGGAAGTCGCTGGGGGGTCACTGGGGGTGTATGTGGTGGCTGGGGGCTATTGGGGGGTCACCGGGGTATGGGGGGGTGGGCTCACAGGAAGTCGCTGGGGGGTCCCTGGGGGTGTATGTGGGGGCTGGGGGCTATTGGGGGTCACTGGGGGTACAGTGGGTGGGGTGAGGGGGGTAGGCTCACAGGAAGTCGCTGGGGGGTCACTGGGGGTGTATGTGGGGGCTGGGGGCTATTGGGGGTCACTGGGGGTACAGTGGGTGGGGTGAGGGGGGTGGGCTCACAGGAAGTCGCTGGGGGGTCACTGGGGGTGTATATGGGGGCTGGGGGCTATTGGGGGGTCACTGGGGGTACAGGGGGGTGGGCTCACAGGAAGTCGCTGGGGGGTCACTGGGGGTGTATGTGGAGGCTGGGGGCTATTGGGGGTCACTGGGGGTACAGTGGGTGGGGGGTGGGCTCACAGGAAGTCGCTGGGGGGTCACTGGGGGTGTATGTGGGGGCTGGGGGCTATTGGGGGTCACTGGGGGTACAGTGGGTGGGGGGTGGGCTCACAGGAAGTCGCTGGGGGGTCACTGGGGGTGTATGTGGGGGCTGGGGGCTATTGGGGGTCACTGGGGGTACAGTGGGTGGGGGGTGGGCTCACAGGAAGTCGCTGGGGTCACTGGGGGGTCGCGGGGGGGTAACTGGGGTGCGGGGTCACTGGGGTCTCTGCCCTTTGGGGCCGCCGCAGCCGGTCGCCGGCCGGGCCCCGCGGGCTCCTGTTTCGCCCCCCGCCCCCGGCCGAGCCCGGCCCGTACCTGCAGCCCGGGCCCGGCCCAGGCCCCGCAGCTCCCGGCGCCGGCAGCGCGTCCCCGCTGCCATGGAGACCGGGGGGCGGTGCCGGGAGGCCGCCGCCGGGGCCGCCCCGCCCCCGAGCCCTCGCCGGCTCCCCCCGCCCGGGCTGAGAGCCGGGCGCGACCTCCCCCTGGCGGTGCTGAGCGGGAGCGCAGGGCAGGGCCCCCAGCTCTGGCGGGCGGGATCCCTTGGGGGCCAGGGTCCTGGGGTGGGCAAGGTTTCCTAGGCGAGAGGATGGAGGGCAGGGGGGATCCAGGTTCCCCCGAAGGAGAGGCTGGGGGGACTGAGTACCGGGGGGCCACTGCTCTGGGCACCTGCCGCAGCCCCGCTGGGGTGGTTATCTGGGGAGGATACAGGTGGTGGTGCTGGGGTATCAGGGTGACGGGTGCCAAAATGATAGTAGATAGGACAGAAATGTCTCATCCCAAATGGCAAGGATCCAGCAACAACACAACTTCCAGCTTAGCTATAAAAATATTTATTTTCCAATTGTAAAATCAGCAGTCCCTGCTTCTGATACCCAGGAGTCTTGCCAGAGCCAGACAGCAAGGCAGAGGGGGATTGTACAAATTCTTCCTTAGCCATTTCTGACCCAAACTCAGCAATTAATAACATCACACTTAATTCAGACAGATATTGGGCAGAAATTGTCTTGCTGTGCTACAGAGATAGTTCGTTTAATGTGCCTAAAGACAACATTTTAGAAATGTTGTTTTAGTGTTTTAGTAAATCATGTTGTATGTTTATTATATAGACCAGCATTTCTAAATAAGAGTGATTCAGCATACAAACAGATTTCACTGTAAATGAGTATTGGCTTCACATTTTCTGAAAGTAAACAAGAATAATTTTCCTTCACACAGTATTTATTTTTATAACAAAGTGTCAGAAATCTCCTTTTCATAACTGATGGCACTGATGAACCTGTATCTGCCAGGTATGCATGTGAGTAGCTTTATATATGTGTCGTGCATAAGTACAGGAACGAGGCGCATATCACCATAATGACCATTTAAAAAGTGCAATTTCATTAGTTAAAAGTACAATTAAGCCTCAAACATTAAAGGAACATTTGATTTCACACTCATTTAACTCAAACTGAACAAGCCCAGAAAACAGAAGATGTTTGTAAAATCTGTTAACATTCAGTGCAAAAACAAGTTCTTCAGAGAAATCATTTCAAAACGTGTACTTTCACATTTTATCTATTCGAGGCCTGTTAAACAGGCAAAATTACTGTATTATTTCTGTTTCTATGCAGCGCATTTGATTATCTCTAAAATACACTGTACCTCTAGAAACAACATGGAGTACCAGCTAAGCATGAAAGCTAGAATTCCCCAGGAAATCTGAGATAAAATACCAGTCCAAGCGTTGAAGAGCTCATTAAAAGACAGTGGTAACAGCAACAGACACTAATAGAGAATACAAAAGAGCCAGAGGTTCAATTAATCCACAGATCAATAGAATCAACTGACATGACCAGAAAACAAGTTCCTTAGGGCCAGACTCTGTTCTTATTTACACCAACTACAATCTGGACCAACTCTATTGACTTGTGGATTTCCCCCAGTGTAACTGAAACCAGAATCTGGCCCTTATTATTTGTCCTATGCTCTATTTGTGAGGTTCGGTTTCCCATTCCCAGCTCTGCATTCCAGGGAAGAGAACTTCAGATCAGAAACAGATTCTTTGCACCACATTTCACGGCAGCTGGTTGCTTCACTCAGAACTAGAGCATAATTTGTTCTCAAATGAGCCCCATTAATTTTTGGCTGGAGATGCAGGTACATGCCCAGTTTCACCACTAAATGACAAACCATCCAGCTGCCAGCATTCTGCATGTCTATCCACCAGCTTTAGGTGGACTTAGCACCAAGGGTGCATGGTGTCAAAAGAGACCACCCATTTCTGCCATTAGCAGACGGGCAGATGGGCAGTGCCCTGTGCCTTGTGTTACTCTACCAAGGAGGTTATGGCTGTAAAGGAAGGCTCCCCAGTAAGTGATAATCTATATTTAATAAGGTTTATATAAAACCTATATAATAAACTTATTTCATCCTGCACTGGCTGAGGGGGGTTGGATTAGATAATGGTGAACTATTGGCTTTTTCTAGTTCTAATATTGGTGATTCTATGAAAAGCTGCCGTTGCTTGCTACTCCCACAGTCTAGCATGCACAAGATCTGGGGTTCAGACCCCAGTTCTACCCTTGAATACTGGGCCAGCAGGGGCAAAGCACTCAGCCACTCCCTTGTAATGAGGGAGTGCCCAGTGCCACACAGTCACGCTGTCCAAAGCCCATCCATTCCTCCTTGGTCAGAAGGATGGGTTATCATGCAGGGCCTGGAGAGTGGGGGGATCTGGGGGAGAAAAGGGAGAATCCTTGGAGCTTTAGGAGGGACTCAGAAGAACTAGCCCTCACAGTAATATAGGGCTTTCTCCTGCAAACCTGACTATAGCAATAGCACCCCCACTGAAGTCAGTGGGACTTCATAGGTGAGCAAAAGCCATTTTGGCGAAAAGATTGCAAGACTGGTCCCAAAAATATCTCCATGGTAACACACAGATATTAGTACCTCTTTTCTTTGTTGAGTGAACAGTAACTCATACTGATCACACTCAGGTCTTTAGTTAATAAAGACAAGTTGTTGTCGGCAAAATGCAATTTGATTATAAAATTTATGAAACTCCCCATTTTCAAACACTGGTATTTGACCAGCATGTCCCAAATCCTGCATTGAGCCACTCAGATGAGCACGTAGGTGCCCAAAGTTTCATTTAACAGTGTAAAGTGCTGGTTTAAGTTTGGAAACCCAGTTTAGGTGACAATGTTGGAAATTCAGCCCATAGTTTAACCCCTGCCATGGAGGGATACAGGAACCCACTGGATTGTTGCTAAACCACATTATTAATAATCAATATTATTAATCTATAAACAAAATCTCAAATGTGTATTGGTGAGGGGGTGTATAGCGTGAGCCCTGTACTACGGGAGATTATGACGCCGTGTGCTACCATGACACAGGAAGGAAGAAGAAGAAAGGGTCCTAAACCCTATCTGAGGTTGGCTATGATTCATCCCCAATCCCATTACATGCAAACTGCCAGCATGTCTGAGGACTTGGTGACCTGCCCTTAAGTGTTAGCAGAGGATTTTAAATTATTGTTCAAAAGTTAATTTGTAAATTTTAGTTGCTTTCATTTCAGATCATGGCTAAGAGCTTCTCATTCTCTTTCAAGGATCCACATCTATAACTGTCCTACTGCTGAAAGGGCCGCTTTATAGCCATGTCTAGACCCTGCATTCTGGCTTTTAGCATTGCAGAGCACTGTGCATGGTGGGAACAAACTGCTTCATTGGGGAAATGGTACGGGGTTAGTGTCTGAAGCATGC
This sequence comes from Eretmochelys imbricata, assembly GCF_965152235.1. NCBI lineage: Eukaryota > Metazoa > Chordata > Testudines > Cheloniidae > Eretmochelys > Eretmochelys imbricata. The sequence goes on along the minus strand of NC_135593.1, from coordinate 15,544,609 downwards.
CAAGTGTAAGGGCTAGTGTTTGAGGCATGCATAGAGTGACATGGTCCAGGCAATTTCCTCACAGTATCACCCACCTGTCATTTTCTGTAACAGCTGCAGGGTTTTCTTAATGTTGAAACAAAATCCAGTGGCAAACATTTCACTTGTTCTAACTTATCTAATCCTTTGTTCTGAGTTTCCAGATCTGCCTCTATAATGGTGCTGGGCTAATCCTCCTTCCATGATATGAACCACCTCCCCATGGCACTGGGCTACGGTTTCATTAGACAGGGAGCAGCTTTACCATCTAGGAGACATTCTGCCATCCTCAGAAACATCCCTGATGTTTCTAAAGGGGTAAATTGGATTTTCTCAGCAAAACCCAGTGAAAAGTTTTATTCAGTTACGACAAATATTAGAGTCCTTCAAAACCAAATGCAACTGGAGGATCCAGCTTCTCTGCACATTCTCAGGTAGAGACCCATATGTCCATGGTACAGGCTTGAATCTACAGCATCTCGGTCTGTGAAACACTTTTGCTGGAGGACGCTGCTGCACCTCTTACACCAGGGTTCCATTCCTGCTGTCATATTTCAGTCTGGGATGGGGGAAGTTAAGGGTGGCATACTCTGTCGCATTCTGAATTTGCAGGTTCTTCACCTCTTCGGCTGAGCGCTCCCGGGCCCTGGTGAACACCTGGATATCTGCATAGTGCACGCTGTCATCACGCTTCACATTCCTGGGCTTGTTCACAGTAGCATAGACTGGAAACTCCACAACTTCATCGTACATGTGAGCGGCCTCCAGGTCCTTCTGGAAAAAGATTACTAGAGAATCAGCTCCCCATTCTTTCCCCCCAACCCACACTATGGGCTCACAGGAAGGCTGGACACCACTGCCTTATTGCACCTAGAAGAAAAGGAGTACTTGTGGCACCTTAGAGACTAACCAATTTATTTGAGCATAAGCTTTCGTGAGTTACAGCTCACTTCATCGGATGCATCATCCGATGAATGCTTCATGCATCCGATGAAGTGAGCTGTAGCTCACGAAAGCTTATGCTCAAATAAATTGGTTAGTCTCTAAGGTGCCACAAGTACTCCTTTTCTTTTTGCGAATACAGACTAACACGGCTGTTACTCTGAAACTTATCGCACCTCGCGTCAGCCAAAAGGCGATGCCAGCTCCCCATAGACCGGAACATGCTGTCTCCAAACTATTCTCAGTCCCTGCCAGCCTGGCCATGAGCACTACCCTAGGGGTTGAGCATGCTGCTCCCAAAGCTCTCCCAGCCCCACTAGCCCAGGAAGTAAGGGTGTGTCTAGACAGCAATCAGGAAGCACAACTGCAGCATGTGCAGGCAGACCCATGCTGACTTCGATTGAACTAGCTTGTTAAAAAGAAGTGCAGACGCCCAAGTACAGTCTTTCCCGGGATCCTAGGTATGTATTTGAGCGGCTAGCTTGTGCCATTGACGCTACGTGGCTATTGTTATTAAACTAGCTCAATCAAAACTAGCTTGTGTGAGTCTACGCTTGCTGTCCCAGTTCCAATGCAGATGTACCCTAAGAGGCTGAATACTGTATTTTCAACTTGTCTGTTCAGGAAAATGTCTTTAGGGGCCATTTACCTTCCTGTCATCCTGGTGCTGTTGGCTCATCTGTTTTGCTCTAGTGCCTGCAAAAGAAACACCGGAAAATCAGGGTGATTTCACTGCTGGATCTTGCTCCCTCTTATGCATATCATAGCAATGGTGTCAGCACACAGGCTCTCCCCACTGGGCCTTTTCAAATTTCCAGCCCCGTTGAAGTCCCCACTGAATCATGTCTTTGGAGCATGCCTCACACAAGAAAGCCCAGGTCTGTTCTTTTTGGAAAATGAGCTTTCCAGAGAGGACAACATGCTGTGGACCACGCAGGACCTAGTAGGAGGTACATACCACAGACAGCGTCAGGCCCTCTGAGCATCTCAGATCCACTGTTTGTCTGTACCCATTTTGTCCTTTGCTGTTCGGCAAACGTGTTTTGCAGGGGTTGGTTCTAGGTCTGTTGGTTTGTTTATTTCTCTGTGCTCCTAGCTGATGTTCGCAGCTCTAGACGAGTGCTAAGCTGCAGGTGCCTGCACAGCCAGCTGAGGGCGCTCACACACCCTTTAGTTTGCAGCAAGACAGCCATTTAAGTCCTTTTTGCATGAGATTTAGCCATTGAAAACATATTTAGAATTTTCAGAAGCTCCCTCACAAAATTCTATAACATTCCTAAGGCACTTCAGACGAAAGACTAGGAGGAAGACACAAATCCTTTATGACCAGCTTCGCACAGCCCTAACACTGTGCTGTCATGGTCCAGTTGGAATTGTTTCGTGGGTAATTTAGCACAAATGTGGCTATTTACCAAAAGGCACAATAACAAATTCCCAAACCCAAAAGCTGTGTCTCTCTTTGAATCATATTTATAACACACACACCCCTTTGGTATGGTATCTACACTAGCATGGACACACCCCCTCCCTTGAGAACTTTGTTCAGGCGTGCATCCTGCTAGAAAGTACATTAACTCTGTCTATGAGAAACAGTGATAATAAGGAATAACAGTGCATTGGGGACTGAATTCTGCACCCATTGAAGTCAATGGTAAAGCTCCCATTGATGTCAATGGGGCAGGATCATGCCCTGCCTGGCTTTCAAAGGCTTCTTAGCTGCACTGGGCATTATGTTTTATTCTTGGTGTTTGTCAGACTTTCCTTGTGTTTGCCATGTTGCCAGTTTAGGCACCACAACAGGTCGCAACTCCAAAGGCCCGCTGAAGTAAAAAAAAAAACAGGAGAAAATGTATCTTTCAGGGGCTATGGGAACTGTGCTGCCCCAAGGCCAGAGTTTGGCACTTCTGTCTGTCCCCTGGTCATTCTCCTTCCTCATATGCTCATTCCCCCCATGTGCCAACCCCATAGCACATACACTTCCCTGCTTTAGGAGGGTGCATCAGGCAAGGAAATTTCCTCTCTGTTTTGGCAACAAATTCTATTCAACTTGTGTTCCACTGATCAGGTGGTTCCTGCAGGTCTCAGTGTTGGCTTGTGTCCAGTCTCAGCACAGCTTCATAGGGAGGGAAACTTGGCATACAGACCATTGGAAGGGATGGGGCCTCTGGAGTTTGGATGAGAATCCAGATTTGTAGCTGTTCTGAGTGGAAGCCACAAACCTGTGGGACTCTGTCACTGTTCTCCACAGATGTTTCACAAACCCTTACCTTGCTTTTCTTTTTTTCTTTTAAAAGGTGAAGGACATCTCCTGAAATCAGAAAGAGAGGCATGTTAACACTGCAAGGCCTGAGTCTCTCCTATTGTCATTGCATGCACATGTACAAACACACACGTCGCCCAGACACTGCGTTTGGGAACAACGTGAAAGAAACTTGAAAGCTCCCTGGAAGTAAGTCAATGGGAATTAGGGAACTTTCAGTGCTCAGCAGCAGGGTCCACATGGCCACTTAGCATGCAGCAGGCTACCCCAGCTTGTTGCACACTAACTAGCTGTGTAGACAAGCCCTAAGAGCCATTGAGCCCAAGCAAGACTCTCCCAGTTGCAATTCCCTAGGAGCTGTCCAGTGGAAAGTGTTACTGAATTTACCCACAAGACTGCAGGGTCTGAGACAGCCCTTTCATTATAGGACTCCTGTTCAGAATTGCTCACCTGAGGCAGCCATGGGAGAAGCCCAGACTGGAGTTCTCGAGTTTTAGTCTTGACCCTTACTTCCCTGTACAGAAGAAGTTATGTTTTTTACAGAAACTTAATGGTACTCAGTGGAATTCACCCTGCAAGACAGGAGGATTTCAAAAAGGGCCAAGTCTGTAAAGCTAAATGAATTCTGCTTCCTAGTGTTCCCTTAGGTTGTTTGAGACCCACCAAATTCCTTCTCTATTGTGATCTAATGAGGATATGACCCCAGCTCTCCTGAGAGTGGTTCTGATGAGGCATCTCTGCCAGTTCTCCTGACTCAGGGAATTATACTTTGGATATCCTGCGATGCCTGCAGTGGTCAATGTGAACACAATGGTCCCTTGGATTCTGTGCACACATCTCCCACTAACTGATGGGCTTGAGGTTCTCCAGGAGGTGCAGGAACTCAATGGGTTGTGCCCCACCATAAAACCTTGGAGAAGCACCTTTCCCTGGATGGGAAATGCCTGCATGAAGTGATGACACAGACTCCCACTGTCCCTATGTCCTGGGTAAAGAGGGGCTCCTCCAGGGGACGCCAGATGTAGATCTGAGATTTTTGGGTGCACGTGTCAAGGGTAAGTGCTGGTCACTCTTGTGTATCGTCCCTCTGCCACCTGACTCTCTGTCCCCGCACAGAACAGGGAGGCAAGTTTTGAGCCTCACAACTGTCTAATCCACACAGATCCACGGAACTGAACTAAAGCACTGACGGTGACTAACACGTCAAGCCAAACACCTAGCTCCATAGTTTGCCTGTGTGACCAGCCATCTCTGCCTTTGCTGCACTCTCTCCCCATTTCCAAGGGCCAGGAATTGTCTCTTGTTAGGATAGGTATAACACAAACAGATCTATGGGACTATCACCCCTAACGTGCAAAGACGTGCCATCTGTGGGTGGCCCAAATGGAATGGCAGACGAAGTCTCATTTGCAATGACAGCCACTCAGAAAGGAGCTTCTGCAGAGAACTCACTGGGCTGTGCCCCCTTCCTGACCTCCTGAGGTCCCTTCCAACCCTGATATTCTGTGATTCTATGAGATCATAACATCTCTACTTGTGTGGAGAAGCTGGTTCCTGACTGGCCGGAGGAGCAGGAGACCCTGATTAGGTTCTGCTATTTAAAAAATACAACTACATGCTACAGAAAAGAGCCCAAACTCTTAAGTAACACCTTAGTGACACCACAACGGCACAGCAAGACTGCAGCAACACAGCCCAGAGATGGGGTGACACTGGGGCAACACAGCCCAAAGCCATGATGACACCATAGCAACACAGCCCAGAGCTTAGGAGACATCACAATGATATGGCCCTGATGCCACGGCAACACGGCCCAGAGACGGGGCAATACTGTGGGGATGCCACTGTGAGTTGGAGCGACACTGTGCTGTGGTAATACCTTTATGAGCTGTAATGGTACCATGGTAACACTGTTGAGAGCTGCAGCAAGAGAAACAGAGAGAGGAGAATGACAAGGAGTCCCAGTTGCTAAGATACCTGAGTCTAACAACTCCATTTTTGTGGAAGGGTTAGAAATGCCAGGGCCTGCTGGGCACCCTTCCAGACTTAGCAGCTCCGCGACCTGCTGTGCGTACACCCTGCTTTCCACAGGAAGCCCTAGCAGCTGGGGAGAGACACAGCAGTCACACCGAGAGAAGCAGGGTCTAGCCAAGGGCCTTGTTCACTGCCCCACAGCAGGACTTCAGAGTACAGACACAGTGGGCCCGATTGGCCCCAGGGGGAAATTTGTGCGCCTCAAACCTGCGTTCTGCCTTTGTGGGGGGAGAGATCTTTGGTGGAGCCTGGTGCCACATCATCTGTACCCTACAGATATCCTCAAACACGTACCCACCTCCCACTGCTACTTGGACAGTCCAGTATACCCCCAAGAACGAGCGAGAACCGTTTTGATTGAACTGCTATGAGATCAAAGGCTGAGTGCTGAGGATACTCTAGGATTATCACAAAACCTTTTCTCCTGGGGCCAGGGGCTAGTTTGCTGCCCTGACGGCTCCAAACCCTGCAGCTCCTCCCTGATTCAAGAAACAGGCGCCTATGGAACATACGCTTCTGAAGGATCCCAGGTAATTTCCCCCTTTCTGCAAGTCTTTGGACTAAACAGAACCAAAGCAAACAAAGCTGTGCGCTCCACAGACGCTGAGACAAATCCTGCCCTCACTCCCCCATACCAGAGAGAAAGACATCCCAGTAGTGCAATGAACAAGGGCCAAATTCATCCCTAGTGGAACATGACTGACTTTAGCAGAGTTTCACTGGGTCTGAATATGGCCCCAGGAGCACACTCTGTCTCTCTGTGCAGATATGTGTCACAGTCTGAGCCAGATGCATGAAGCAAATGTTATCATTCCATAAAGCTAGAAAGACCAGAGGAAAGCAGGTGCCAATCCTTATATGGCTAGTAACATGCTAGCACGTACATCCAGCCCTGGACTATGTCCAGCGCGCTAGACCTTGGAGGCTCCCAGAGCTGGGCTGTGTCTCTGCTGCAACACAGGGGCTGGGGCTGGAAACATGGAGCTAGCACTTTTAAGGGAAAGGGAGAGAATCAGTGGAGAGTATCCAAGGAGCATATGGCTTTGTGTGCCCCACAGTGTTTGCATTACCCACTGCAGCCATGCCCAGGGGCAGTGCAGTACCTGAAGGAGCTCTGTGCTTTCCAGCTTTAAAGATCCAGGGATGGAAGGACATTAATGGCCTTTGGTTCTGTAACAACCATATGAAGGAAGGAAGGGGGTTACGCACTAAGAGGTTTTAATAATGGGCAGTAGTGATTAACCATCTTTCTGCTGGGGCACAGGGAGGCAAAATCAGTGAAGGCAGACGAAAGGCAGTTCCCACTGAAATCAGTGGGGTTGCACTCAGTGACACTGGGGCTGAGTTTGACCCATCGTCTGCAAACAGCTCAGGCGCCCTGTGGGCTGAAAGGCACTATGGAAACAAGATGGGTTATTATTATTAATACCTAGCCCTGCTGCTGTCACTGTTGCACTCCAGTTCATCCCCCTCCTCCGGCCAGGCCCCGGGTATGTGACCAGCACAGCAGTGGCTGAACCTTGTGGCAAGAGCTGTGCTGAGCTCACTGAAGATGCTGTTAGCACAAACAAGAAGATGCCGAGCTCCCTCCAAGACAAGGCTGGAGTTTAACCTGTGGAAAAGGGCTGCTGCTCTGAGCAACACTGTTGGGTTTTGAAATGTTTCCTTCACCGCCCTGTCAGCTCCCCATGCCCTCCCAAAAGGGGAGCAGCTCCAGTTCACTGACTCTTATGAGGTGCCCTGCCCAGCTCCTGGGCTCTGGAGTCGGTTGATCCTTTGCAGCGTACAGGAAGGTCATGCAGTGGAATTAAAATAGCTCAACTTTAAATATAATCAGCAGAGTCCCTGGCCAGTTCCCTGAGATGCAGGGCTCAGGATCAACTTTCCAAGCTGCTTTCACCTGTTCTGCTCGCCTTCCTTTGTGGATGGAGTTTACCAGCCAGTCTGCAGCCTGGTGTTATTCTGAGGATGTCTGCAGGCTAATCCCAGGGACACCATCTCCCCACCTCAGATCTGCTGTAATTAGAATGGACAAGGCAAGGGAGGCAAGAACAGGGCACAGCTCTCCACATCTCTATTCAAAATGAGACCATAAATGTTCAGCCCAAATCATACTCCATCACATGCCCATCTGGGCCTGCACCCCCTGCATGCACACACACCTACATCCCCCACCCCAAGGATACACACCTGCTCCTACACCCCACCCCTTCAACAACCAGGATCCTACACCCCATCACACAGGCACAGACCTGCTTCAGTACCTCACACAGACTTCTGCGCTGTACCCCGTCTCACTCACACACAAATCTGCTTCTACAGCCCCCCATCCTAAAACCCATCACACATCTCCACCTACTGCCCATCACACACCCCACTGATCAACTCTCTCTCTGTTGTGTGATGCCCCCACTGCCCCATCACAGGCTCAAACACCTTATGACTCCAATATTCCCTTTTTCCCTATTCATTGCATTTAACAGATCTTGAGAAAATACCAACGTTCAAGAGGATCTGCACATCCTTGTTTGCAGAGAATAATATGATGCTGAATGTTTCCTTCCTTCAATGAGAAATTAAGGAGTATGTGGCCTAGGGCAGTGCTTCAACCAGGGGTACATGTACCCCGTGGGGTACGCAGAGTTCTTCCAGGGGGTATATCAACTCCTCTAGATAATTGCCTATTTGACAACAGGCTACAGAAAAAGCACTGGCGAAGTCAGTACGAACTAAAATTCCATACAGACAATGACTTGTTTATTCTACTTTATATATGATACACTGAAATGTAAGTATAATATTTATATTCTAATTGATTTATTTTATAATAATATGGTAAAAAGAAAGTCAGCAATTTGTCAGTAATAGTGTGCTGTGACACTTTTGTTTTTTTATGTCTGATTTTGTAAGCAAGTTAGTTTTTAAGTGAAACATGGGGATATGCAAGACAAATCAAACTCCTGAAATGGGTATAGCAGACTGAAAAGATTGAGAGTCACTGGCCTAGGCGGGGACACAGTCCCAGTGGAAACACTCCCCAGATGTGTCCAGATGTTAGGTAAAACTTTTTTTTTCAATTAATATTTTTGCCCTAATGGTTCTTTTTAAAAATGATTTCTTAGACTCCAGAAACCATTTGAATTTCTTGCCACCTATTCTCCATTCCCAAGGTTGTCTGTGTTAATAATAACGATTTAGGATAGGATTTTCAAATGCGTTGGGTGCCTAACTCCCTTAGGTCCCTTTGAAAACCTCAGCCTTTATTTAAAAAGCCCTGCTCTCTGCTGAGGCACCTAGGGTGCTGCCCAGGCACATAATATATAGGAATAACAGCAATTTACACACTCTGAAATAGCAAAACTAAAATAAGATACTTAAATGTCAAAGAAAGTGATACTGATGGTTAGCAGGGCAAAAACGGTGTGTGGAGGCTTTTTTACAGCCAGATAACTTGCAATAAAAACACACTTCTTCTTGGATGACAGGCAGGATTGTCCACAATAATTAGAGCACTAACCTAGGCCTTGGGAGAGCCTGTGTTCAATTCCCTGCTCTGCTACAGACTTCCTGGGTGAGCCTTGCCAAAGTCACTTTTCCTATCTATAAAAATGAAGACAAGTACAATAATATTTCCCTGCTTCCAGCAGTGCAGTGAGGATAACTACATTAAAGATTGTGCAGGGCTTTGAGAGCCACTGATGAAAAGTGCTATAGAAAAGCTAGGTAATATTATTTGGCAGTTAAGTCAAAGCCACATCTGACCCACTGCTGCAGAGATTATATGGAGCCCATTCTTTTCCTGCTCTCTTTCCTCTGCAGACCCGCGAGTCAAGCCCCTGTTACCTAGCTTACCACTGCAGTTAGCAGCCACTTCAAACCAGCCATGCAGGGTGTGACCGGTCGGAATGGAGGTCTCCCCTTTGCTGTGTCTTTCCCCCCATTCTTTGTAAAAAGAAAAGGAGTACTTGTGGCACCTTAGAGACTAACCAATTTATTTGAGCATAAGCTTTCGTAGCTCACGAAAGCTTATGCTCAAATAAATTGGTTAGTCTCTAAGGTGCCACAAGTACTCCTTTTCTTTTTGCGAATACAGACTAACACGGCTGTTACTCTGAAACCCATTCTTTGTAGACTCTCAGGAGGAAAGCACTTCTCTACTTCTTTCTCCCTGATGCAGCCTTTAAGGTAGATGTTTGCTCTTAATTCACAGGTCACGCACGCATGGTAGCAGAGGGCAAAAGACAGATCACGGCTTCCAGGAGTCTTTAAGCCAGAGCACTCTCCACCACACAAGGACCTTACCAATGAGAGGGTGGCATCAGCTTAGGACACACCAAAAGGCACCAACATAAAACTGAAGCAGGAAGGAAACTTGGGACCCTTTGTTCCCTGGATCATTCCTAGCTTGCTGTCATTCTCAGGAAACTTAAATGACTTTTCACAAAGCTCTGGCTAGTGATCTCTCACCACTTGTGTACCATGCTTATGACAATGGAGCCTTGATCTCAGGTGGCAGCTCTAGGTGCTACCTCCTCAGGCCCTACGCTACCAGCACTCCCAGCTATCTTCGAGACACCACTGACTTCCTGAGGAAACTACAATCCATCGGTGATCTTCCTGAAAACACCACCCTGGCCACTGTGGATGTAGAAGCCCTCTACACCAACATTCCACACAAAGATGGACTACAAGCCGTCAGGAACAGTATCCCCAATAATATCACGGCAAACCTGGTGGCTGAACTTTGTGACTTTGTCCTTACCCATAACTATTTCACATTTGGGGACAATGTATACCTTCAAATCGGCGACACTGCTATGGGTACCCGCATGGCCCCACAGTATGCCAACATTTTTATGGCTGACTTAGAACAACGCTTCCTCAGCTCTCGTCCCCTAATGCCCCTACTCTACTTGCGCTCTATTGATGACATCTTCATCATCTGGACCCATGGCAAAGAAGCTCTTGAGGAATTCCACCATGATTTCAACAATTTCCATCCCACCATCAACCTCAGCCTGGACCAGTCCACACAAGAGATCCACTTCCTGGACACTACAGTGCTAATAAGCGATGGTCACATAAACACCACCTTATACCGGAAACCTACTGACCACTATTCCTACCTACATGCCTCCAGCTTTCACCCAGACCACACCACACAATCCATTGTCTACAGCCAAGCTCTACGATACAACCGCATTTGCTCCAACCCCTCAGACAGAGACAAACACCTACAAGATCTCTATCAAGCATTCTTACAACTACGATACCCACCTGCTGAAGTGAAGAAACAGATTGACAGAGCCAGAAGAGTACCCAGAAGTCACCTACTACAGGACAGGCCCAACAAAGAAAATAACAGAGTGCCACTAGCCATCACCTTCAGCCCCCAACTAAAATCTCTCCAACGCATTATCAAGGATCTACAACCTATCCTGAAGGATGACCCATCACTCTCACATATCTTGGGAGACGGGCCAGTCCTTGCCTACAGACAGCCCCCCAACCTGAAGCAAATACTCACCAGCAACCACACACCACACAACAGAACCACTAACCCAGGAACCTATCCTTGCAACAAAGCCCGTTGCCAACTGTGCCCACATATCTATTCAGGGGACACCATCATAGGGCCTAATCACATCAGCCACACTATCAGAGGCTTGTTCACCTGCACATCTACCAATGTGATATATGCCATCATGTGCCAGCAATGCCCCTCTGCCATGTACATTGGTCAAACTGGACAGTCTCTACGTAAAAGAATAAATGGACACAAATCAGATGTCAAGAATTATAACATTCATAAACCAGCTGGAAAACACTTCAGTCTCTCTGGTCACTCGATTTCTGATCTAAAAGTGATTATCCTTCAACAAAAAAACTTCGAAAACAGACTCCAAGGAGAGACTGCTGAATTGGAATTAATTTGCAAATTGGATACAATTAACTTAGGCTTGAATAAAGACTGGGAGTGGTTGAGTCATTATACTAAGTAAAACTATTTCCCCTTGTTTATTCCCCCCCCCCCCCCCCACTGTTCCTCAGACATTCTTGTTAACTCCTGGAAATGTGCTGGAAATGGCCCACCTTGATTATCACCTTGATTATCACTTCAAAAGGTTTTCTCTCCCCCCACCCCACTCTCCCGGTGGTAATAGCTCATCTTAAGTGATCACTCTCCTTACAATGTGTATTTTTTCATGGTCTGTGTGTATATAAATCTCCTCACTGTATTTTCCACTTTATGTATCCGATGAAGTGAGCTGTAGCTCACGAAAGCTTATGCTCAAATAAATTGGTTAGTCTCTAAGGTGCCACAAGTACTCCTTTTCTTTTTACAAATACATACTAATCCTGCAGAGTGCTGAGTCTTTTGGTGCTCAGTACTCTGCAGGATTAGGCCCTAATATCCCTGGCATTTGGAGGATCAGGCTCTTAGTGCTACCCAGCTGGTAGACATATCAGATTGCCCCCTACTTTCCAGGCAGTTTTTGATACAAAGCCAAGGGGGAACTGGCAGCATCTATCCCAGCACAATCACTGCACAGAGGGGCCCTCAGGAGAGAGGCTGCCCCAGGCCCTCCTGCTAAGGGGAAGGCTAGAAAGGTGAGCTCCTAAGTAGCTCAGCCCTGGACAGAGATTCACCCCTTTTTCAGAGGTTCATGGCCTCCAGATACTGGTTTCTGCTTCTCTTTGAGGTCAGAGATTGTGTCTACTTCACTGTTTGTACAGCGACTGGCACAATAGGGCCCTGACCCCCAGCTGGGGTCTGTGATGCTTCCTAACAGAAATTACAATGATAACGATCTTCTTTATCCTCAGGAGTCCCTAGCCTCCCTGCAGACTCCCAGTTCACCTGGGAGGGACTACAGCAGAGCATGACCCTTCATTCTTCAGGCAATTCACCAACGTTAACAGATAGCAAAGGATGGTGGAGAAACCCTCAGGGCAGGAGATGGAGAGATTGTAATGGAGATGCGGGGTTGTAATGAGCCGTTGGCAAGGGGAGAAGCCAACACCCACCGTGGGTACCTGAGCAATGTTAAGTAACAGAGTCACACGCCCTGATTCCTAGCCTACCCCTAGCTCCCACTCCACAGGCAGGTACAGATTCTTGCATTCCATCCTGACTCCCAGTCCCCACCATGCTCTAACCAATAACCTACATGCCATTCCCCAAGCCAGGAAATGAACCCAGGAGTCCTGATTCCCAGTTCCAGTCAATAAGCGATGCTGTGTGTCTTTTAAATATTTCATAGATTCATAGATACTAAGGTCAGAAGGGACCATTATGATCATGTAGTCTGACCTCCTGCACAACGCAGGCCACAGAATTTCACCCACCCACTCCTGCGAAAAACCTCTCACCTATGTCTGAGCTATTGAAGTCCTCAAATCGTGGTTTAAAGACTTCAAGGAGCAGAGAATCCTCCAGCAAGTGACCCGTGCCCCATGCTACAGAGGAAGGTGAAAAACCTCCAGGGCCTCTCCCAATCTGCCCTGGAGGAAAATTCCTTCCCAACCCCAAATATAGCAATCAGCTAAACCCTGAGCATATGGGCAAGATTCACCAGCCACATACTACAGAAAATTCTTTCCTGGGTAACTCAGATCCCACCCCATCTAACATCCCATCACAGGCCATTAGGCCTATTTACCATGAATATTTAATTACCAAAACCATGTTATCCCATCATACCATCTCCTCCATAAACTTATTGAATTTAATCTTAAAGCCAGATAGATCTTTTGCCCCCACTGCTTCCCTTGGAAGGCTATTCCAAAACTTCACTCCTCTGATGGTTAGAAACCTTCGTCTAATTTCAAGTCTAAACTTCCCGGTGGCCAGTTTATATCCATTTGTTCTTGTGTCCACATTGGTACTGACCTTAAATAATTCCTCCCCCTCTCCGGTATTTATCCCTCTGATATATTTATAGAGAGCAATCCTATCTCCCCTCAACCTTCTTTTAGTTAGGCTAAACAAGCCAAGCTCCTTGAGTCTCCTTTCATAGGACAAGTTTTCCATTCCTCGGATCATCCTAGTAGCCCTTCTCTGTACCTGTTCCAGTTTGAATTCATCCTTCTTAAACATGGGAGACCAGAACTGCACACAGTATTCCAGGTGAGGTCTCACCGGTGCCTTGTATAACGGTACTAAAACCTCCTTATCCCTACTGGAAATACCTCTCCTGATGCATCCCAAGACCGCATTAGCTTTTTTCACAGCCATCTCACATTGGCAGCTCATAGTCATCCTATGATCAACCAATACTCCAAGGTCATTCTCCTCCTCCGTTACTTTTCAAATATTTTCACATATGTAATATTACAAAATTAAAACAAAACTATATATTTATATATTATGACACCCCCACCCCCGCACTCCTCCCAGCCAGAGGCTTGGCTTCCCATAATTCCCTTTCACCTTGGCCAGATTTTCCCTGTCATGGACTCACACCCAGGCCAGCAAATATTGCCACTTGGCATCAAACAGCGGTTTATCGTATGCCTTTTCAGTAGGCAGGACGGGGCTGGGCCCCACATGAGCCTGGAGGGATCAAGCAGGAACAACATCTGCAAATGTGCCCAGGGCCACTTTCTGGATTTCCTGACTGGAAATAAAACCCTCGCGGCTTGGAGCTTGGAGACAGAGCGGCAGGCAGCAGATAGGGGTAGGAGATGCAGAAAGCTGGACTCAGAGGAGCTGATCCGCAGTACCTTTATGCCGGCCCCGCCAGAATAAAGGCAACACCAATCTGCCCGGAGCGTCCATCCCGTGCAGAATGGCCCCTGAGTGCAGGGAGGCTTGGGGAGGTGCAGCACTGCAGCAGGGAGTGTGGCCAGAGCCTGCCTACGCCCTATTCCCGGCCGCTGGAATGACCTGTAGGGGTAGTAGCAGCAGCCAGGCATGAGTTAGGCCTGCCCCTGGCCGCTGTAAACTGTGTCTGGAGAGGAATCAACCTCAGCGCAGGAGAGAGGTGACAGTGACCCAAGCACCTCCCGACCCCCAGCTCCCTGTGCCAGATGCAGGGAGCGCGAGTCTCCCCTCCCCTGTGCCAGCTCGAAAGCGCGCCCCTCTGGCCAGCAGAAGTTGGTGCAGTAAACGACATTACCTCGCCCACCTTGCCTCTCTGTTGGCCTCCTGTGGCATTCGCCCCCCTGCCCACTGCTCGCTCTGCAACTGCTCGCACTCTGCCTGTGGCACAGGCCTGCCCCCTGAGCAGGCACGCGGGAGCCCTGGGAACTCAGAGCCGGACAGCACACTCGCTCTTCCACACCGTTGGCAAAGTCAGCCAAACCTTTAGCCCTCAGCCACCCCAGCCTCGCCTCTTTTCCCCTGTGTGATCCCTCCACCGCCTACCAAGCCTGGACTCACCCGCGTCCCGCACAGCTGCAGGAGTTGCCCATGTCGCTCCTGCCTCCATGAAGCAGAAAATGTTCTTCTGAAGTCACAGGGAGAGCAGAGCTTGTATTTCCTGGTTCCCTGTTCAGCCCCTGGCAGCTCCAAGGGAGTGTCTGGCAGTGTCAGGTTTCTCTCCATCAGTGCAGCGAAACTGTGCGTATGCCATCTGCTGGAGGGATTTCCAGAGGCGGCTGCTCCTGCCAGCCCCACGCTCAGCTCTCCCTGGCAAATGGGGAGCTAGAATCAGGTCTCCAGCCTGAACCCTTGGGTGGAAATTCTCCTGTTTGAGCCAACAGGACAAATCTCATCTCTGATATTCTGCACTCCCAGGGTGCGCCGAGCCCCAATGATATCAAGGAATCGGCACATCCCAGAAAAGTCCATGCTGAGCAGTTAGGGGGGTGGTGGACGGGGACAAAAGATCGGAGACAGGGGATTTTAAATCTCCCTGAATGTGATGAGCAATTCCAGGCTAGCTCTTCCCCAAAAGGAAGGGAGCTGCCAGGGCTTTTCATGCTCTGATCGTCCTCATCTCAGACAGAATGTCAAAAAAATGGGTAGCATTAAAACAAAGACTGGTGTTACCAAGGGAGTAAGCTAGAGAGGCTTTGTCCAGGGGGATGCTAAACATTAGGGAAGATTGGTCTTGTGGCTAAGGCAGTGGACTGGGTCTCACGGAACCTGGCTTCAATTTTCTGCCTCTATCACAGGCTCCTTGTGTGACTTTGGACAAGACTTTGGACAGATTTTTGAAGGTATCTAGGTGCCTAAAGATGCAGATAAGTGCCTAGTGGAATCTTCAAAAGCCCCTCCTATAGGAATTAAGCATCTCGGCACTTTAGAATCCTGCTACGCACCTCTTTGCTTCATTAACCTCCTAAATACCTTTAAAAATGGGGCCTTTAGCCTCTCTGGCCCAAATCCACAAAGGTATTTAGGCTCCTAACTCCCACTGATTGCTGTGGAAGTTAGGAGCCTAAATACCTTTACGGATCTGGGCCTCAGTTACCCATCTTTCAAATGCAGATAAAACTACCTCCTTCACCTGTCTTGTCTACTTAGATTATAAAGCTCTTCCGGGCAGGGGCTGTCTCATGCTATGTATGTGACAGCAGCTAGCACAGCAGGGCCCTGCTCACTAGGTTCTTCTGCACTAGAAATGACAACTAATAATGAATGCTCTTATCTTAACATAACCCTGTTGTGGGAATTATCTGCACTCAAAGGCCCAGCCCTGAGTTTGTGGGTTGTAACTGACAATTGAATATGTTTGAATAATAATTGCATTTAACTATTGTAACATATGCAGCCTTTGCGGGTTCACTCCTAAGGCACTACACAAAGGTGCTCAGATACTACAGTATCAGAGGGGTAGCCGTGTTAGTCTGTATCCACAAAAACAATGAAGAGTCCAGTGGCACCTTAAAGACTAACAGATTTATTTGGGCATAAGCTTTCGTGGTAAAAAACCCCACTTCTTCAGATGCATGGAGTGAAAATTACAGATGCAGGTATAAATATACTGATTTACTGATATATTTATTCCTGCATCTGTAATTTTCACTCTATGCATCTGAAGAAGTGGGGTTTTTTACCCACGAAAGCTTATGCCCAAATAAATCTGTTAGTCTTTAAGGTGTCACCAGACTCCTCGTTTTTTTTGTAGATTCTACAGTGATGAGCGTGGTAGAAGAACCTATCCAGAATAGAATTCTCCTCTTTGGTTCAGCCACTGCCCACACCACACGGTTCCTGGGCTTTATCAGGAAATAACTCTGTCCCTCTTCCCAAAGCGTACACTACCATTTACAGGTTTTATTATCTGATGACATGCAGAGGGGTGCTTAATGCCTTACAGCAGAGAGAAGGCCCCTGTCCTGTGGAGCTTGTGTAACGCCCACTACCTCGGCTTACTCCCCAAGAACTGACTAGGGTCCTCCAGAACTCAAAGCAGGAGTCTCCACACATTGAACTAAAGAACCAGCTAGTTACACTTGCAATCTAATCCAATCTGATATCTGACTGGTGAAAGCAGGAAAACCAGACTGAATCCTGAAGCCCAGCATGGCTGTTTTCTGAGGCGACCAATGTCCCAGTGGCTGAGTAGCACTCAGCTGCTTGCTCATCTCTTGTCAGCAGTCACAGACTTTGTGGGTCTCTGAGCACGCCACAGACACTGATCCTTCTGTTTGTTTAGTCAGCGAGTCTGTTTTTATTTCAGAGTTAACTCAGGCTTTGTTGCCTTATGGAAAAACAAAAAAACCTGGTTGAGAATCTGCTTCCATCAGCCCCTCTGGACAAACACTGGGGCTGTTGGTTTGAGTTCCACCAGAGAAACAGAAAGCCATTGAAAACATTGGCAGCTCCGGGAAGCATTTGGCTGCCACTCCGCGTTCCCTTTTTATCCTCTGTCTGCAGGAATAAAAGGGAGCCTGGGTTCCGGCACTCAAGCTTAGCAATGCGATTGTGCTATTTTGTGCTTAGGTAACAAGAGTCCACAGACATGATCAGCTGCCTCACACCAGTCAGTGTCAGCCTTACCTCCCAGCATCAGCGCTCAGGGCAGTTGTTTTAGCACGGTCTGAGACACTTGGAATGGAATCTGGCTTTGTAACCAGGAGCGAAATTGGCATTGGAGAGGGCTGCTGGCACCCAGAAACAGAGAACTAAATCCTGTCCATTAGAGCTAGAAAAGACTAAAAGAGAGAGGGGGAACAGAATTATCCATTATTATTATTGTTGTATTTATTATTTGTACTGCGGTAACACCTTGGTGCCCCAGTCATTCTGCAGACACAGAACAATCTAGCATTGTGTGTACAAAAAATTAGCTTTTTCAGTAACTTCTCCTTTGGAAGGAGAATTGGTTCCACCTCTAGTGAAAATGCAACCCAGCCCCATTAGAGCAAAGCCCCTTTTATCACAGAGCTGCTTCACTCTGTGCAACCTGCACTTTATGCTGCATCAGAGACAATTTGTGGGTTTCATTCTGCTTCCCTGTTAATGGAGGTCACTAGATTCTCAGGTCACTATAGAGGCTTCCCCTGTCATTCCGGTGGGATGGCATTGTGAGGTTTTGTTGCTTACCCGCCTTGCTTACCTCCCCCCCTCCCCCCCCCCAAGATGGGGGAGTTGTGAGGTTTCTTTTTCTAGAGCTGTGGAAACTGAGTTTAAACTAAAATTGCAGAAGATAAAATTATTTTTTTAATGGAGGAGCCATCAAATCTTGGGGGCTAGCCAGAAGTCAGAAAACACCTCAATAATAGGGCTTCATGATATTTCTCTTTTAAACTGACTGGCGTGGAAAGTATACAGTAAATACCCTCTGCACTGATCATGGTTTTTAACAAGCCCTTGTACATCTGGCGACCAGTCTTGGGTTTTATACAATGCTCATCACCATGGTATATGAGCATTTCATTCTGTACTAATGTCTTTATTGTACCTAACCCAATATAGGTCTTTGCCATACCCAAATACCCTGATGTGGGTATCTCCATTAAATGCAGGGGACCTTTACTTTTTGCCATTAGGACTGAAGATGATGGATCTAAGCCAAGGAAAAGCCCCGTTATGGCTGAAGGGCTCAGGTCAGATTCACCAGAGGGCTCCACCATCTCAGCAGAGAAGAAATGAAAGAAAAAGGAATTAGACACAGATTGTCCTGTGTTAATCTGAGTCCCCTGAGATCATCAAACAGCTGTGATCCTGTGAACTGTTCCAGCAGGCTTTCCACCCATGCAGTTTCACCAGAGCATCCTGTCTATGCAAGCACGAATCCTGTTACACACCACTCCCCGGAGAGAAGTGAAAGGCGAGGGATCAAAGTCCTCTATACATAAAGCAGGTACCACCACAAAGGAAGCAGCAGGGTGAGTTTCCCACACACTTCCCTGTCAATGCACATCAAATCTGCCCTGGAGAGAGCACCTGTGAAGGCAAGGTCCGTGGTTCATTATTGCTTCTGTGGCCTGGCTGGGAGTGACAGCCAAGTGGATAGTTAGTGCCACTGGTTCTGGTTGGTTTTTGGGATGGGAGGATCAGCCCACCAGGAATTGGACTGAGACCCTCCCAACCCAAATCACGTAGGCCATTCAGCAGACAGTAGCAACACTCAGCCAATGACAATCAGGGCTACAGATCAGAACTGGTGAGCAGCCGTCCAGCCCCACTGCACTGAGAATGGGTGTTCCTAAACCATAAAAACCGAAACTGATTCTCAGTGACCCTCCCTGAACTTGGAGCAGGTATAGATTAGCAAGCTACCACCTTTGCACTCCCTGTATTCTGAGGCTGGTGAGGGCCCACTGTAAGTTATAGCAGCCTCAAGGTCACTCCGAATTTCATTCCCATAGCTCACTATGACTCTAGGAACCAGTGCATTCCAGCAAGACTCTGGACTTGCCTGGCAGATGGGAACAGTCCTTATGCCCTGCTTGAAGTCCCTCCGCACAGAGGAATTCATAGGGTGCCATTTCTGGCCCCATTTATTTTTCCAGATCACTGCACTAGGGCCTTAGTGTAACTGAGAATCAGGCCCTAAGAAGGAATGCAAAGGAGGGACTTACGAATCCTCCAGCTCTCTCAGTTGGTGTCTTGGAACCTTCACTCTCTGCCACACCAGGGAAGGACTCATATCCCCACATCAGGATGTGCCAGAGACCCCATATTTGGTCAATGACACAGCACCTCACTGCCTTAATTGGCTCAGAAGAGGAATGAGTTTGCCATCTGTTGACTCCCCACAGCTAGCCCAGGCAGTAGCTGCAGCAGACTGTATAACACACACAATCCCCCTTCTGACATCATCAGGATAAGGGGACTTTCCCACAGTGCCTGTAGCATCGAGGGTTGATCAAGGACTTGGTTACGGAAGGGGGACCTAGGGCCAGATTCATCCCTGATGTAATTCCACTGAGCCAGTTGAACTGAGCTCTGTGTCTTCAACATTGTACAGGACCTTGAAACATTCACGGCTCACTTCCCCCAAAGCATACAGGATGGGACTTTATCTGAATGGGCAAAACTTCCCATGGACTGAAGCAAGTCGGGCATAGGAGTGCATTGGCCAGGTTGCCTAGGTCAGCAGAACCCCTAAAGCCAGCCCTGGAGATGAGTGTGTTTTTTTGACAATGATCCCCTGGCATCCTATGTACCAGAAGCTATTACATCCCTGAAACTTCCTGCAAGGGCTATAGCAGGGGTGACCAAACTGTAGACTCGCGAGCCACGTGCGGCTCTTTTACTGTTAAAGTGCGACTCACACGCCCCCCACCCACTCCATTCTTCGCCTACCAGACAGAGGTGGGGGGGAGCTCGTGACCTCTACCTTGAAGTGGGGTGGTGGGGGTAGGGGCTTCTGTCCAGCAGGAAGGAGGGATCTTGGGGCTTCAGCCCTGCAGGGCACACCTGCTGGGGCTGGGGGCTTCAGCAGGAGTGGGGCTGAAGCCCTGAGCCCTGGCTCCCAGCAGATGTGCCCCGGCTCTCAAACTTCTGAAGACTGTCATATGCGGCTTGGAGGGCCAGTAAATTCGGCCACCCCTGGGCTATAGCATCAGAACTATTCTGGGAATCCAAGGGGGACTGGCACAATGGTTGCGAAGTGCACCCATCTGCCATAAGGGTGATCCCCTGCGGTTGGTCACTCTCAGGGTTGGCACTGATATTGGTTTCACAGATGAACTCTGAATGAACTCTTAATAATCTGGTGCCATAAAATATGCTGCCCAGAACAATTTCCTGGTTCACTGCATCAAGAGAGGCTAAGGCATTGTCCAGATTCTTCACTGCAGAATAACTATGATGTGAGCAATTGAAATTCAAAGCAAATGCGAGATTAGAGCTAGATTTATTCCTCATTCCTTTTAAGAACTATTGTTGTTTTACATACTTACAGCCCTTCCACCCCCAAAGCTCTCCACAAATGTTAGTGAGAGGTTTAAAAACTGTGCACTGGATTACTCCACCCACTTTTGAAATGCAGCCCCCTCTGGGGTGGAACACAGCAGCTGGTTAACAGCCCACAGCAACACAGCACAGCAGTTTATGGCAGGAGGTGACCCCTGTTATTTCTAGATAACAGAGTAGCGATGGCAGCATGTACTACCTTCTTCTGGGCAGTGCTTGAACTGGGAAAAGACTTCAGGTATGCCCCCCTACCCCCGCACTCTTTTTCTTCAACTCCACCACTGCTTTTCCAGCAGTGGTCTTCCCCCAAAGCCAAGCACCGGTGATGAGAAATAGGGGTCTGGCACAATCACATATCCCCCCAGCTGAAGCACAGCCCCAGGATGCTTTAGGGCTCAGCCTGTCCCTTCCCCTTATCCAGGTTTTCTCCCATCGCCACTGGCTGTTCTTGGTGAGTTATTTTCACATCCTTGATTCTGGCCTCCACTTCCCCCCCAGTTCGGGGAGCCTCTACACTCAAGATGCCATCATGGGACAGCGTGGCTTTAACTCGCAGGGGGTCGACATCCAGTGGGAGGATGTATGTCCTGGTGAACTCCCGGGAGATGAAACCATGGCGGTCAGCTTTCTGGGAGTGCTGAGCTGTTACCTCCAGCAGGTTGTCCACTGTGCGGACAGCGATCTCGTCAGGCAGGAAGTGGCAGACATCCAGAAACACCTGGAATTTGTGCTCATTGAGGTTGATCTCGGAGATCCCTCGGTCCAGCTGCTTGTTGATCCGGGGTCTGATGTAGTACCCATGATACAAAGTGGGGGCTAAAATCTCTGCAGGGGACACACCTGAAAGAGACAAAATGAGGAGCAGAGGGTCGCTTCGCATCCTGGGATGGAGAAGAGCAACAATGAGACCAAGATAGGCAAAGGGGAATGTTAGCAGGACTGGCAGAGTCTGGGACTTGGCAGGCAGCTGTGTGGGCTCTGTGCAAACCCACCACTTCTGCTGTACAATGGGAACTGAGTCACTAGCTTAGCCTCTCCATGTGTCACTGAAATGCTGCATGCAGCCCACTGAGTGCCACCCCATGCCACACACCAGCTGCACCCATCAGCTCTGCCGGGGCTGACATCCATCTGGGGGTCTGAGCGAGAGAGAATAGGTGATGGGTGGGGTGGGTGCTGTGAGGAGAGGAGCCCACAGCCAGAGCTGGACATGGAAAACGCTGAATGCAGAGATACTGGCATGAAGAACTAAAGCCTTTTGTGTGGCACTGACATCAGGCTTTTCTTGGGGCTTTTGCCTTTTCACACTGTTGTGCTAGCACTTGGAGCCTGGTGAATGGTTCTGCTGCCTCCTGCATTCTTTCCCCTCTGGCTGCTGCTGCTCTGGCTTTGTCCAGAACCCACCAGCTCAGCTTTTCACTGCGCTGACTGGGGATGCAAAATCTCCCACCAGCAGCAGCTCTTTTCAAAAGCTCCTTAATCCGCCTGCCAGTCAGATTCCACCACAGCCTGTCCTGGGCAGTGGGCTAGGGGAGCTTCCCTTGCTGCTAAGGTCTGCAGCAGCCGCTGCACCAGGCGAGGGGCAGAGAGCTTGCTGGCTAAACAGTCTTTCAGCTAATTAAGGAGAGAACCAATTTTTCCTAACAATTTTCAGGCAACTCTTTGCAATAAAAGAGCAAGACCCTTCTCTGGTATCTACACAGCGTCTTCATGACCTCTTTGGCATGGGCTGTGCCATGTGGATTGGCTGTTGATGGCAGCAGGGGCCCCACCAGCAGTCCGGATCAAAGGGGAGGATTTTGCTCCCCAAGTGCTGTTTGTGCATGAATAATAAAAAGGGAGGGAGGGGCAAGGAAAGCGGGAATGAAACATGCAGCCATGAAGGGAGGGAACTAGGAGAAAGATCAAGAGCATGATGGCTCCTAATTATTCTGGAGGCGTCTCCTGGTGCCCCTTGACCTGTCCTGGGCCCCATTAGCTTTCTTGATGATTCCAATCCCCCCACTGCAGCTACTTATGTGTCTATGCAGGGGGGCTGCAACAAATTGTATAGTGGGGGGTGCTGAGAGCCATTGAACCAAACTGTAAACTCTGTATATAAGAGAAACCACTTCAAGCCAGGGGGTGCGGTAGCACCCCCAGCACCCATAGTTCCAGCACCTATGTGTCTGCAGGAAGTGATGTCCCAAGGGATGCACTCCAGACAGTCTCCTGCACTAGGAGAGAGCAAAAGTGAAGCCAGATGGGAGCCCGGCCTCTTTCTTACCTTCCCCAAAGTTCTGGTCATAGATCTTGCTGGGGTTGGCAAACTCATACTCCGTGCTCATGGGGTAGGCATGGGGGACCGTCCGCTCAGCCATGGTCTGTCAGGGAAGGAACCTTCAGCGTGCTCGCTGCCTCTGAGAGTGAGAAGGCTGCAGATTGTAAAGTTTTAATCGGGTGAATTCCATAGGGAGGTGTGTGTGATAAAGATACCGACCAAAATAGACACACAGGCCCAGGGACACTTAGCCAGGAGGTTTCAGAGTAACAGCCGTGTTAGTCTGTATTCGCAAAAAGAAAAGGAGTACTTGTGGCACCTTAGAGACTAACCAATTTATCTGAGCATAAGCTTTCGTGAGCTACAGCTCACTTCATTGGATGCATACTGTGGAAAATACAGAAGATGTTTTTATACACACAAACCATGAAAAAATGGGTGTTTATCACTACAACAGGTTTTGGAAAGCGCCTCACTGCATTCCTGCTGGGGATCTAGCCACAGTCTGCAGACAGGGAGGGGCTGCGGCTATTGGGTGGCTAAGTTTAAGGCTCCAGAAAACGAAATGTGCTGTCATGATTGATGGAAAGCCAAAGGGCTAGGATTCCCTGCTCCAGGGTACTGGATGTGCTGGAGCAACCGGGCAGTGAAGTGGAATGGGGGAGCCTGCAAGACTGGAACTGGGAGGCATAGGCTGAAGGGGGCTCAAGGGAAGGTGAAAGAATGGAGGCACAGCCTAGGCAGAGTTACATGGGGTTTCCACTAAGGGGCGGGCATGTGCTAGGAGCTGAATCAGGGCTAGGTGCTAGCACCTCCTGAGCTCTGATCCCATCTCTGACCAATGATGTGTTCTGTGGCCTTTCCCCTCATTGTGCTGTGCCCTTCCCATCTGCAAAATGGGGTTAACACTGCCCACGTGCCTACCCCTCCACCCGATGAGGATTAATTAGCTAATGCTGGGAGATGCTTTACATAGTGTTACATTTTTGTCCAGTACCCTCACATACAACACACATCTTGACTGGAATCCAAACAGGCTGTTGTGTTCTTATTGGCTAAAAGTTTAAATAAAAAGTGATACATTGTTGCAACAAATGTTCTAGCCTCCACCTGGGCTTGATTAGCCTGGAGTTCAGAACTGTGCTGGGACACGGGGCATTTTGTGGGAAGTAGCAAGGCCCTTCTCCAATTCACTTCCTCATGAATCATTCTCTGTTTAACAAAATCTAAGGGAGCCAGATTTCCAGAGGTGCTGAGCAGCCACTAGCCAGGATTGAGTCTTCATCACGCAGTGGGTGTAAAGTTCTGTGTGCATGTGCTAAATAGTCTGAACACTTCCCCCAACTCCACCCCCACCCCCTGCCCACTTGAAAATGAGCCTCTAAAAACTAATGGGCTAAAATGATCCCTGGCCTTACTCTAGTGCCAGGGTTTCAGTGTCACAGAGATGGATGCAGTGGAAATGCCTACGACAGACAGGCCTTAGTTATTTGGGAGCTGGATTTGTCCCAGATCCGTGTTTAAAGTCCTGAATGGGTTGGTCCCCACATAAGATCCTTGTGCTCTGAAACTAGAGCTGCCTTGAAGGCTCCAAGTCTCCAAAGCACAGAGTCATGTCTTTTTTGTTTCCATGATATGCAATCCAAGGAGACACTTTCAGCCTGGGCTGTTGCTGCCCCCTGTACCTGCTGCCCCCCTTGCCAAGAGCTGCAGGATTGACAGCAACCTACCCACCCGGCAGTTGGAGCTAGACCCTGGAGCTGTGAGGGAAACTCCCCCTTCCCCCCCCCCCATGGGTCAGCCCCAAGCACAGGAAATAGCTCTGGGTGGGGCCATGGTCTCCACTCACTTATAAGTCAGAGAGAGGAGGTGTGATTCTGCTGTCACCTAAAGTCAATGGAATTTACATCAGTTGCAATAGGTGAGCGCAGAATCGGAGCCAGTGAAGTTCATAGGCAGGGCTGCCTGCTCCCTATTAATATGATTATCTAGGCGCCCCAGTCTTTGGCCAAGACCCCACTGTGCTAGACGCTGTACAAACACAGAACAAAACCACAGTCCCCGCCCCAAAGAGTTGTCAAGCTACCCAGGGCTCTACCTGTCCCTGCCTACATGAGATGTGTTGGTGGAGAGCCCCCAGTTCACCCAGCAGAACCCTTTCAGTTGTAACGGAAGGACGCTCTTCCCTTGGGATTTACCGATGGAGATCCGAGTGTCTCTGTGGAGCAGTCTGGTGGCCAACCCGTCGGAGCACAAGTGTGCAGACCAGAGGAAGGGGACTGTAAGGAGAAAGTTCCCGGCAGTGCCTTTGGGGAGGTGCCAGCATGCATACATGAGCCACACCCATTGAAAGAAGGGGAAGAGGAAGGAACAAGTGTGACACCCAAACAGAAAGGAATGAAACCAGAAATACAGCATTGCTGTCAGGCTCGGCGGCAGCTGGCGAGATGACGGGCGGCTGCACTCATACCATCACTGCATGTTCCTCGATTATCCTTAGTAATCAGACTCACTCAATGTTAAATTTAACCCAGTGGCTTATATGAGTCACTTTTTATTCCCAGGAATATTTGTGCTGGAAATGGCCTAACCTGAAGATTACTTTAGATAAGCTATTACCAGCAGGACAGTGGGGTGAGAGGAGGTATTGTTTCATATTCTCTGTGTATATATAAAGTCTGCTGCAGTTTCCACGGTATGCATCTGATGAAGTGAGCTGTAGGTCACGAAAGCTCATGCTCAAATAAATTGGTTAGTCTCTAAGGTGCCACAAGGACTCCTTTTCTTTTTATTCCCAGTAGCGCTATGAATACAAATAAGGCTCAACTCCGGGGTGAGCAGGGGTAATGCACCAGAAAACTTGGATGCAAACCTGGGTGAGGTACTAGCAGAAACACATGCATGGGACAAGGTAACTGGTGATTTGCTCAGGACTGGCACTTCAAGGGCTTCTGCAGGTCAGGCTTGAGGGGCAGCAGCAGATCCATAGGGAGGCAGTGGCAGGGCTGGATTCTCACTCTTGTTGCTCTCTGAGATGTTCCGGCTCTGGAAGGTCCCCTTCCACCTTCTCTTCACTTGTGAACTAAGCAGGATCAGAGCCCAGCTCTGCACAGGAGAAAGGATCCTGTCTCAGCTCAGGGCCCAGGCAGCACTTCTCCTTGTTCCTTCGGGACTCAGTGCTTCCGGGCACAGTGGCTCTGCTGGTTAGCTGGCACACAGCTGTGCCATAGCCAGGTCTCACTGTGGGAGTTTCTTTGGGTGCTGCACATTAATTCCCAGCATCCATCCTGAGCAGCTGCATGCGCACCACGGAGTCAGTAACACAAAGAAGGAAGAGAGAACAGCAGGGCCCTTGGGTTTGGCGTTGGTCTTCCCTCCACTGTGCTCTTGACAGCTGCTGCTGGCTAAAACTCATGAGATTCCATCTCCCCTGGGGAGGCACAGAGATTGCAGGAGGAGTGTCTCCTGGAGCCTGTCTGTGAAGATGGCTTATCACTATTAGGAATAATAACGGGCTCCTCTACAGTGCCTTTCATCCAATAAGTGTTCCTTAGATTGTCAGTGCTTTGGAGCCGATAGATAGAAGAACAGCGTGCGTGTCTGGGGAGCATGATGGTGCATTAATAGCATTTTAAAGGCTCTCCCAATACAGGTGGTGCCATTTATGTAACAGGTCAGTCTGAGCTCAGACCTCGACTGTGCTGAGCTCTCACCTTTCTCCAAATCTCCATTCAAGTGGCTTTAGCGCTGCGGAAAAGACAAAGGTGCTGGGCTGACATACACAGGGGGGCTGAGATCCTCTGTTCGCCCTTAGAACAGGCACAGAGCAGCAGCTGTTGAAGGTTCACACATACATTTTGCCCTGCTGTCTGCTCCTCCACCCTGTGGGTGTCTTGCCAGTGTCCTGTAGCTGTCCCCCCACCCCCCAGTGGGGTGAGAGAGAGAAGGGAAGAGGCCAGTAAGTAAAAACTGCTGAGAGGATGATCAACATTTTAGATTCAAATCTGACTTTTATTCCTGGTTTGCAAAATAGAGACAAAACTAAAAAACCCGTTAATACACGAGGGGTAACAGATCTGTACTGGCTGGTGGGAGGGGCAGGCTGGGGCAGACAGACCCTCACCAGCTGGGAGGGAGGGGGGTCAGCACGGACAGACATGCACCAGGTGGCTTGTGAGGGGGTCAGGAGGGGAAGACCTGTACAGGCAGGAGGGGTCAGGACAGACACAGATCATCACCAGCTGTGCGGGAGGTTGGGAGGGACAGAGTGATCTAACAGCATTTTTCTGACTGTTTAAATCCTGTGACTAAAGCAGGCCTGCAGCTGCTCTTCTGTAAGGATCGGCAGAGCCATCTCTAGGCTCATGTGTAACTTCAGGAACCAGATTCCAAACACGATGAAGACAACGGGCCCTTGTCACTTTCTGTGTGAGCCAAAGATAGGAGCTGCATTGATCCTCCTGGCATCTGAAGCAGCTGGGAACATCAGCCAAGCCTGGGGACTCTACAGATAAACAGTGCATGGGGGTGTGGGGCTGGGCAGCTCTGATTCTTGCTGACCCACTAGACTTTTTTTCCCCCCTCCTCCTTAGCAAAGCATTCAAATCCCCTAGATAATTGACTGGCCACTGCTGAATGGAGCAGACGGAGAGCGGGGATAATAAAACTCCTGACATCACCCTTCCAGAGAGTTCAGCAGGGGGGCGAGGCCTGGACGGCAGTGGGTATAAAAAGCCCTGGCACACCAGTCCTTGAAGAACTCTGCTGCACATAAATTCTTACTCTTCTCCCAGATAAACACAGATGGATATCGCCATTCACCATCCCTTGATCCGCAGACCTCTGTTTTCCTTCTTGACACCAACACGAATCTTTGACCAGAGCTTCGGAGAGCATCTCTCAGAGTCTGAGCTGTTCCCTACCTCGGGTGCTCTCAGTCCTTTCCTGCTGAGATCCCCCTTCCTAAGGACACCCAGCTGGCTAGAGACGGGATTCTCAGAGGTAACTTTTCTCTCTTCACATGCTTTGTTGTGTGCTGCGCATGCCTCTGGCTGGATCTGGAGCCAAGAGCCCAGCCTGGCTCCCCAGGGAACCCCTGGGAAGCTGCTCATAGGTTGCTATTAGAAAAAAACTTGGGGAAGGGAGCAACTGAAGGTGCTGTCCTTGTGTCCCTCCTCCCTGTGTCAGGCAGGATTCAGCCCTGCAGGCGCTGACCGGCATTATACCATTATACCCTTTGTGTAATAATAATACTTAGCCTCAGTCGCATCTGTGAATCAAGCACCTTAAAATGCTTCACTAATGTCAATTAATTAAGCATCACATTCCTCCTGTGAAGTAGGTAAGTGTTATGATAGCCATGGGACAGAGGGGCAAAGTGATTTGCCTGAAATTTCACAGCAATCAGCAGCAGTGCAGAGAACAGAACATGGGAGCCCTGAACTCCCAGTTCACTCTCCTAACTATTACACCACACTCCCTCTGGGAGAAGGAATATAACCCAGGAGTTCTGACTCCCCGTCACCTGCTGTACCATCTTGATCACACTTCCTCTTTCCTTTCACAGTTTTCAGCCATTGCTACGCGGCACAATTCCTTATCTGCAGCTGTCATTTCTCTGGTTTGGCTTCACTTCTGTTGAATCACAAAGGAGAAGTAGAGATTTCTCCTTAAGGATGTTGAGGAGGCATCAAATCCTGGGCATCCTCTTGGTTCATAAAAAGAAAAGGAGGACTAGTGGCACCTCAGAGACTAACCAATTTATTTGAGCATGAGCTTTCGTGAACTACAGCTCCCTTCATCGGACTCTTGGTTCATGAGTCTCCCTGGCCTGATTGCCAAACTAAAGTAGACCCTCCTGCTTACCCCACGGCCTCGTTCTTCGGCCCTGTTTCACTCTTATGTTTTAATGCTGGTTAGGAAGGTGAGATCTGCACCCCCTCTGTAACCATACCGATGCTGCTCTGTGAAGTGCCCAGCAGGAGGTGCTAATGCATGAATACTCCTTTCTGGAGCCTGAATGCAGCTCCTGAGTTTCACTAGCACAGGGGGTACAAGTGCTGAGCTCACTTCCAAACCTGTATCCCTCTCCCCCGAGAGTTTAGTGCCTTACGCTCAGGTTTGAGTGACACGATACAGTACAGCAGTGCCTATGATTTTACTTTCCTCACTCAGGTTAGGCAATCTGTGGGTTGGCAGGCATTTGAGAAGCACCTGAATTATGAACAATCAGACTGGGAATGACATTGGCCAAGCCACAGAGTCTCTTCTATCTGCACAAAGGGTTAATTAGTTAAACAGAAGAGAGTAGATTATCACACCTATCTGCAGGGAACTGAGCATGAGCAGGTTTCTGGCAGAATCTAGTCTAGAAGGACAAGCAGACTGGGGTTCTGCTCTGCAAAGTGACTGCAAGCTGGCATGATGGGCTGGCTCCATGTCCTTCATCTTTTGATATATATGGAGAAAAATTGCTCAATATACAAGGAAAAATATGTTCATTGTAACTGCTGGCCCAGCAAAGTCTGAGATCTGAGAGTCATGCTGGGCTCATGCATAATCCTCAGTCATAAAGATTCTGTGGGCCAAACTCTGCCTTGTGTAATGGAGGGCCTTGCAACTGAGACTTAGCTTAAATAATTCTGGTGATGCTGCAGGAACCCTGTGTTTGTACAGAACCTAGCACAATAGGATCCTAGTCCATGACTGAGACTGCTACGTGCTACCGCACTAGAAATAAATAGTTACAGACTCTTTGGCTCCCTTTCCCAGTGGTGTGCTGATCTTGTAGGGCTAACAGGTGTTAAAAGCAGTACAGTCCTAAAAACTGTTCCTAAGACAATCTGGTCAGATGTGGATGCATATGGGGCAGATGTGTTGGATAACAAGGGCCAAGTTGCACAGACTCCCTTTGCAGAGTAGAACTGCATTTTAAGAAAGGTACAAAAGGAAATGCCCCTATCCCCACCTTGTAAATAATTTGCCTGCTCCTGGAGGATCATCTTCCTCTCAATCTCAAGGTTGAGCTAGAAAACAGTCCTCCCAAGCTTCCCTGCTCCACTGCATCTTTGGCTCGCATGTTTCTAATGAGCCTGAATGTGAAGAATGCCTTCATCCAGGAACTGGTGCTGTAGGGAAAACCTTAGTAAAGAACAACTCTCCGTAGCCTCTCGGGAGATCAGTGTGACTCCAGCACCCCAGAATATGTCACTGTTGGCCAATCTGCTCCAAGAACAGTGTCAGTGGATGGCTGATTGCACCTAGCACCACTTGGATAGTAGTAAATGCAGACATCCCAGTGGGACTTCAGAAACAAGTTTGCCCCATTTGTATTTAGTTCAGGCATCATATCCCCATGGGGCAAATGCCCTTTTACTTGGCATCTGGTACCTTGCCCAGACCAATAATTAGAGGGAAAGTTCTCAGAGGAATCAAACTAACAGGACGAACTGGCTTTGCCTTAATTGCAAACGATGGTGGCACAATCCCTGCCGTTGTCTGACTGGGACCTGGAGAAATTCCTGGGAAGTCTATTGAGAACGGGATCTGGCTAGCTCCAGCAGCACAGTGGGCATATCTACTGCTGATTTTCCCTCTCTGACCAGTTGCTTCCTGCACCTGAGGTCAGATTCATCCCTGTATGGATACACATCAGGGGAGACAGTGTGTGCCTTCCTTACTCAGGCCACCCGTGCAGGCTGGGGCAGTCCAAGTTGTGCCCTTGCTTCAAAGCCCTATATGGGGAGGTTCAGAATCCCTGGGAGGTAAGAACATGCTGACTTACACCCTCTCACCTCCAGAACTCCCCAGGCACTTGGGATTGCTGCAGAGGTGGCACAGAGCTGGCAGACCCTGGGCATAAAAGCTCCTTTTGCCAGGGGTATTGTGTAGTAGAGACAGCATCTGCCTGTCTTATGTTACAACCCCTTTGCGGCAGCTCAGCTGATGCAAAGGAGCTGCGGAGAATGATGAACCACCAGACCCTCAGTTCCCACCAGCACTTGGCATCTTCCTCTCTGACCTTTCAGCTCAGACAAGGGCTTGGAATTCCTCCAGGAGAACACAGAGGAGAACTATGCATAGAATCTCAGTAGTTAATTTGTAAGAGAAGAGCCAGGGAAATTCTTCCCCCAAAACTGCCTGTTCCCTGACCCTCAATATCCCCTCTGCCCTTTCCCCCATTCCATCTTCCCTATGGTTCCCCCTGACATTTGTTAAGCACTAGTTCCCTGAGTTGTCAGACTTCAAGACTTTGTCCGAGTCTCCCTCCTTCAACGGAATTTCACAGATAAATCACTGCAAAAGCTGGCAGAGCCCCAAGTTCACATTGTCAGGGGCCCCGCACAAACTTCCCGCCTCCACGCAGCAAGTCCTTCAGCTCCAGCTCTGAATTGCTGCATGACAAGTGCCCATTCATCCCTCCAGGCCTTGCAATTAGGAGTGGGAGGCAAAAAAACAGCTGCTTTGATAGCAATGCCCTAGTTGAAACACACTGGAGAGTTAGTAAACAACAAGCTTGAACCTTCTCTCAGTCTGGTGTAAATCAGGAGTCGCTCTGCTGAAGTTACATGGCTGTGAGTGGCAGAACAGGCCCTGGGTGTCTGAAGTTTTCAAGGGCATTGACAGCAGTAGGCTGTGAGCGAAGAGAAATGCAGGGACAGTCTGAAGAACTAGTGTCTAACAAGGTCTTAAAGGGACACTACCCTCTTGAAAGTCCCATTGCTGGCTGGAAAGTTAGTGTCTATTTAAGGCTCATCCAAAGTCCCTTGAAGACATAGGTCATCTTCCTACTTCATTGGACTTTGCATCAGACCCAGGGGTACAAATAACATCTAGGATTACTCTAACTGAAAGACATTATGGGGAAATACTTTTTTCTCTTCATTTTCTTGACTTAGTGCTCAGACCCAGTTACCTGTTGAACCAACTTCTGTGTGTTGCTTGGCACCAAAGCAACTCTTCACTCACAAAGTGTAGAGAGCTCAGTGTAATTAGGTTCAGCACTCTAGATGGAGGAATCTTGTTCAAAAACTAAATTTTAGGAAGGGAAACCCAAACAATTGAGGAAGCAAAGAGACCCCAAGTCAAAAGTGAGGAAACTGAACTGCTTAGAGTCAGCATGGAGGCTATTTAAGCATCTCATAACAGTCTCAGAAGGCATGTACATCCCTCAGCAAAAGAAAAATGAATTAAGCAGGAAGCCAAGAAGGAAAACAGTTTGGCTAAATGGCATGGTCCAAGAAGTTATTCAAGTCAAACAGGTACACTTCAGAAATGGGACATCAACCCTAGAGCATCCAATAGAATGCAGCACTTCCTATACCTGGTAAAGGAAATTAAGAAGGCAAAAGATTAGCAGGGGGTGACTCAGCATTTCATACCGGGACAAATACTGATAAATGTATTTATCAATGATGAGGGCTTAGGTGGCAAAATTTGCCAATGACACATTAGTTAGGTTAGTCAAGACTCTGACTATACAGGGGGAAATGTGACCTGACTACACACAAGGTGGAGTCAAATGCACAGTTGTTTTCTCCAGTGCTGACAAGACCCCTGTAAATATCAATAAGGGGAGCAGAAAGCCCCAAATAATTCTGTAAAAGAATTACAAACAAATAATAATAGATCATAAAAATTGATCATATGCCAATTTATTGATCAATTTATAAAAGTTCAAGTTACAGTGTGCCCCTTTAACACTCCACAAGGAAGTATTTATCCTCCGCTAGTCAAGACAAGAAGGCAAAGGCACTCAGATAATACAGGGATGCGCAACAATAAAAAAACCTAGGTAGACAGAGACAACCCGGCATGACTGGGATCCAAGACTGAAACAAAGGGGCAAGTTAGACAGACTGTTCCTGCCTTAGTCAGCCCTTGAGGGGCAGGGCATGTTGGCCTCCAAAACTAGGGCTTGGTTCTACATCACTAAAATTCATAGGCGCTTTTCCGTTGACCTGCCTGATGCCAGGTGACACCCACAGCTAGCACTGGAGCTACTCTTCTCTAACCAGCCCCTTGGTTTGCAGATGCGACTGGAGAAGGACAAGTTTTCCGTAAATGTCGACGTGAAGCATTTCTCTCCTGAGGACCTAAAAGTCAAGGTGTTGGGGGATGTGATCGAGGTCCATGGGAAACACGAGGAGCGCCAGGTATATCTGCTCTGTGGTAAAGTCTGAACTGCCCCTGCACCTGTTAAGCAAGGATCTAACAAGATGGCAAAACCACCTTGTTGCCTGCTACTCTGAAATAATTTCTGTTCACTTTCATTAATCATTTCATTCTAACAAAGATGCCCATGTCCCAAATACATCCCCCTGACCTATCACAGCCTGGGCAGTAGCGGGGCAGAGATTATTGCTGTGGAAAACCATTCATAAAATGAACATTTCTGAACCTCTCTCTTGTTGGGAAGGGGCCAGGAGTGCAGGGATGGGAAAGCCCGAGTTTGGAGATTATTGAACTAATTAAGATTAAGTCAGTTAACAATGAAAAGAATTTTAATAATTAAACCAAATGATGTATCAGACACTACCTGTATTGTTAATCTTCACTATATGTTTCTCTGGCAAAGACCCATAACAGCAGCTTGTACATGCAACTCAAAGGGTTGAATTTTGCTCTTGGTTACCTGAGTGCAGCTCCTGCTGAAGTTTGGCCCTTAATACTTATGTGACAGCTCGGAGGAGGGTGAAGTCAAAACTTCCTAGGAGCAAAGGAGCAATAGAGTGCTGTACTGGAGATCAGACGCTTAGGAATCTGTGCATTGTAATGTACACTGAGACCCTGGGGAATGGCTGGGGGGTGGTACTGGCCATTTCTCTGCCTGAAATGTTTAAGGGGACAACAGTAGAACTCCGACGAATAAGGGCAATCTGATGAACTGAGTTAGGAAGCAAAAGCCCCACCATGAAATGAAGTTTGTAGGGTTCTCAAGCCTGCTACCAGCTTAAGCCTGGAAAGCACAGCGCAGTATCTGAATTCAGTTTAGCCCTGCCACTTTGCCAAGGTCTCTCCAGACAGTGATGCTCCAAACTTTCTGAAACATTTCCCTTTTGGGCGGGAGCTTCCCGAACTTGACCTCAGCTCAGGGGGAATGTTGTTAGTTGGAACTGAGCTGGCACATCAAACCAGGGCTGTTCTTTTCCTTCCCTTTCAATAAGGATGAGCATGGCTTCATTGCCAGGGAGTTCAACAGGAAATACAGGATCCCAGCGGATGTGGATCCTCTGTCCATCACCTCATCCCTGTCTTCGGATGGAGTCCTGACAGTGAATGGACCAAGGAAACAAACCGATGTTCCCGAGCGCACCATTCCCATCACCCGCGAGGAGAAATCTGCCATTGCAGGGGCCCAGAGGAAGTAGAAAGCTGTATGAAACCAACTTTTCCATCCAGGAAAACCTTTCCATTGGATGCAAGCAGCGTATGCTGTACTGACTGGCCATACTTATTTATTTATGCTAAGGAAAGAGAACAAGCTCATTTGCTAACAAATAAAACATAAATAAGCATCTTGTGGTTTTGTCTTTGAATGTTAGGGTCTTGCATGTGGTGTCACTGCTACTATAGCAAAGCTTGGTAAGACTGGGCCTCTGGGATATATGCATGCAATTACTTATTATTTGTACTGTGATAATGTCTACAAGCCCCAGTCATGCACTAGAAACCCACCGTACTAGGTGCTGTACAAACACAGGACCAAAAAGATGGTCCCTGCCCCAAACAGCTTACAGTCTAAGATACTATTGGTGTCCAGTCTGTAGGAAGCAGCATACATAGCCTGATTTAGACAGACTCCCCCACAGCCCACAGTGTCCCCCATAGCCAAGCCAGCTCTAAAATGTCTTCATATACCTCTGGTGCCAAACCCTGAAGATTTTATTTGATGTTTGCTCAGCCCTTCCTTGGTGTTTGCTA
This sequence comes from Eretmochelys imbricata, assembly GCF_965152235.1. Lineage (NCBI taxonomy): Eukaryota > Metazoa > Chordata > Testudines > Cheloniidae > Eretmochelys > Eretmochelys imbricata. The sequence continues at coordinate 15,509,854 of NC_135593.1, read as the reverse complement.
CACCCTTGACTTGAGTGGGAGTTTTGACTGAATAAGGACTGCAGGATTTGATACCTGCATAATGAACCCGGAGAGCTGGAAATGGCAAGATGCTGTATTAGATGCTCACAAATATGAATGGGCCAGTGGTATTGGTGGGGGGAACTGGACACAGAACTGCATGATACACAACAGCATCATCTCCCTGCTCTAGGCCAGGCCCAAGGGATTGCTGTGCTTACTGGGACTAAAGTGAATCCTCCTACTGAGCATGGAGATCAGGAACCAGCAGCAAAAAGCAAAGCCTTTCTCCGGGCTCCTCAGTAGCTTCTCTAGTTTGTGTTGGCCACAGGCTAGGAGGGTGATGATTGAACCTCTGACATTGGCCCCATGCTCCCATTCTCTTCCTCTCGGAGGCACATAGGTAGTGGGAAGCTGAGAAGAGAGTTGCCTCCAGAGGACTCTGCAAGCTTCAGAGAGGGCAGAAGTTTAGTTTGAAGCTAAATATACCTCCCCCCCCCGCACTGCCCCTTTCCTACAGGCTGATGATGGAGGAATGGGGGGCTCAAGGAGCTAGTGAAACATTTAGAGGCTCAGAGGACATCAGGCTTCATGAAACCAAAGTCTCCCCCAGCCTGAGGCACTAAGGAACACTTTGCGATGCTGATTTCACTTTATATGCAGATATTTTTTGCTATCACCTAGTTGCATGATCCATTTTTCCTCAATATTTCTGTCTGGATCAGACCTCTACAAATCCCAGATTCCTGCTGACTGTGTCTTACAAGCATCAGAAAAGTTGCTCTGGGGGAAATGAATTTGGTTCAAAAACTCCAGGACAGCCTAAACCCACTCTAGTTATGGGCATTAGATGACACTTAAGGGAGGAAAATTTGATCGGAAATCTCTAGAATGGCCCATGTTGTGAGGAAATGTGCAAAGGCTGCAACTAATTCAGAGCAGACACAGGTTACAGTTGCAAAGCTGCTGTATACACAGTTACAGCAACAGCAGAGATAAATGTCCTGCTCTCAGGGTACAAATCACATCACTCTGAAACTATGCAGCCAGTGCCCTTCAAACAATAAATAGCAGCTGACGTATAAAATGTTCAGCTGATTGTAGAGTGATATAAAATGCTACAGAGTTTGCCATCAATTGTCACCAGCAGCTCAACCCTGAGGGATGCTGACAAAGGGAAAGCAATGGTAGCATTGATCCAGTTTAGTCTGTAACTCTAGCACAGAAGGGAGTAGAGAGAATTGCCATGTGCACATCTGTCCCGTGATGTACGAGTGGTGACATTTCTATTAGACTCTAAACTTCATTTTCTCAGATAGTTCATTATCTTCGCCTCACTAGACACATGAAATATTTCAGAAGTGACAGATTTTGAAGCCAAATATGCCATTCCCTAGGGCCTTAAAGTGACAGAAATAAAATTAAATTAATCAGATTTTGTGGAAAACTAACTAGTCACACTTATAAACAGCCACTTGCTGATGAAATTCGGTTACATTTTTAAAACACTCTCGGGTCTATTTGTCTTGGTATCATGCCACGGGAAGCCACACTCTCAGCAAAAGGAAATGTCAGAGTCCTCTGTGGAAAGTAAAAATTAAAATGTCAGAAGGCAGAAATAACATATGGAGCGACAAACAATAGGGCATAAGCCTCAGAAAGCATTTACTTGTCACTCTGATGCCCTGTGTTTTAATATCAGAAATGTTTCACGACTTGAAGGATGGTCCCTTAGCAGCAAACAGGTTGGAGTCATTCTAACCACTGGGCTGATCTCAGGTTAACCGCCTCTCTATGCTCCTATTGCTTCTGCTGTGCCCCCTCCTGTTCTTTTCCCCGAATTTCACAAATGAGGGGAGTTCTGCCTTGAGGAGGTCCGTAATCTATCATGTAGCAGGACCGTGCAGTCGGTTTAACTGGAGGGGGTTCCAGCTCAGGCTGGTGTCCAGGAAACCAATGAGGTTCTTGTTTAAATCCTGAGAGCAGAAAGGAGAAAACTGATGAGTTAAAGGCAAAGCAACGAGAAGGCTATTGTCAGGAAATGAGACAACAGGAAGAACAAATCCAGGGGCAGACACAACTTCTACCAGCCTATTGGGAAGCTGAACACGGGTTGAAGGATACTATGCACTCTCAGCCAGTTGGCATTGTCCAGGGTTTTATCATAATTCCTGGACAAAGAACACACTGGAAAGATCCTGTATAAGGTGCTAGGGTCCCATAGCATAGGATTTCGAAAGCACCTAAGTGCTATCCCATCCTAGGTCAGGAAAGCCAAACAATCCACTCAACCGTTCTGGAAACATTGCCAGATTTAAAGGTGCAGATTATGGAGCTTTTACATCTTGCTCTGAAGAATCAGGTATTGGCCATGGACAAAGATGGGATACAAGACTAGACAGAGCTATGGTCTGGTTTGGCGGGGCAGGAGGTTGGGTACTGGAATGGAAAGGCCAGATGTGCTCTGACACAGATAAGAGTCAGGGATTCCAGACTAGATGGAGTAGTATTTTGATCTGTTCTTGTAAATTCTGTTCCCATCCCATCTCTCTCTCCAGAGAGAATTTGGTCCACAATGTCAGTCTTTTTATCCATTATGCTTTAATCTGATGATACTGTAAGCATGTTCTGCTTTAAAATGTTATACCCATATGAATATTCCTCATGTCCCTTCTACAATATCGCGTGTAAGGTGAGAGATTAGCAAAATGTCCCTAGCTGGAGTGAAATGTCTTCATAGCCATCAAACACAGCCAGAAAATGAGATTGAATAGATAGAGGGATGAGCTGTTTTCTGCAAAGTAGATGTTTGTAAGGGTCTAAAACTGATGAGGCAGAGGGTCAGGAGCAACAAATAGGGATTTTGGATCAAGAGCCTCACATGTAATTTTGATGTGGAACTTTAGCCTCTCAGTCTGAAGAATATAAAGAGAACACCCGAGATACAAACACCACAGATCCTGTGGGACTGGAAATAAGAGCTACCATTTAGATCTAGGGGCATGATTCAGTAGGGAATGGACACGCTGGAACTCTGTTTTCTTCTCTGAGCATATGATTGTCATTTAAAAACTTCCTTTTAGCTACCACACAGATCAAAGTGACTACACTTCAGTTCCATGCACCTACTTCTTGAGCCGTGATGCCTGTCCTTGTTGTAATCTGATGAATAAATTGATTCAAAGTAGTGAGCATACTGAAAGGAAAAGCCCATGTTTAGTGCAGCAAAATATAAGTAAACAAACATCTAATAAAAAAAATACTGCATATCTGTTAAAGGAATAGCCTGCTCACCAAAGCATCTGAAATCATAATCCCTCTTTACACTCTGGGTAAGCTAAAGGCCACTGCAGAACGGACATGCCTGTAGTTTTGTCACATGAAACCTGATATCATTAATGCCAAGGAGCCCAGTGATATCTTCCCAGTGAGGGGAAGAACCATGAGCCCAAAGCAGAAACAGCTCTGGCCTGTGAAACACTGCTGAGTTACGAGTGGCTCAGACCATGGCACAAACTGACTTCAATGGCTTTGCGGAGAGTAACTGAAGGGCAGAACTTGCACAGTAACTTGTGGCTTACAGATTCTGCCCTTGAGTCACTAGCTAGGGGCAGGACATTAACAGCAAAGGAAAGAACACCAGGAACCAGGTGAAAGTAAAGTGAGTGGAGCTAGGAATGGCCAAAGCTGAGTGAGACTGGGCCTTTTTAGTGATGGATCAGAGGTTGGGTGTTGGAGAGCAAAAGGAAATTTCTCAAGTTCTTGCCCCTGCTAATGGGGTCAGGGTGGAGCAAACAGTGAATGAAAGAGGCTGTAGGGCTGGGGCTTTTGACGGTATCTGCTATTTCACTTTTAGAGGTCAATCAAAAGGACAGGAGGAACAGAAAGTTTGTACCTGGGAAGGAAGCGGTTTTGGCTGCGCGATTTTCCGGATATCATACCGCTCCTGGTTCCAATTCCCCATAAGGGTTTTCTTGGAGTAGGCATCCTCATTGGTGGTGCATCTCCAGCCATACTGGCTAAACTTGGAGGTGCTGTTCCAGTCCGTCCACACTTCTGCATGGCCGGTGGCATGTATCAAGGAGCCATGGTGAGGGTTATAGAAACAAGATAGGGACATGACCTAGGAACAGAAACCCAAAAACACATTGGGGATGTCCCTGATCTCTGAAAAGACAAAACAGCACTCTTGAAATATGTTCCCCACCCTCCCAGCAGCTGGGCATGCAGCTCCCAACCCTTCACTTAGCAGAGCAGCATTTATTTCTATCAATGCAAAAACTTTAATTTGAATTTGTGTGTGTGCATGTGTTTGTAATTTATCTTTCCTTACTTAGATAATAACACTTAGTTCTTTTCAGCTTCATCAACCGTCACAAACTATACTAGACCCTTCAGAATAATATTATCCTCATTTTCCCCAAGGCCACAGCGAGCTGTCTGAGCTGGGATTAGAATTTGTGAATTGCAAACTCCACATCACCTGTTCAGACCTTTTCCTATTTGAAGTCTTTTAGGGTTATTATTCGAGTGATACTTAACAGAGTTTCCTTCCACTGACCGGAAAGATAGCTAATGACAGGAGGATAGCTAATGTGAAGCCAATTTTTAAAAAGGGCTCCAGAGGTGACCCTCGCAATTAAAGGCCGGTAAGCCTGACTTCAGTACCGGGCAATCTGGTTGAAACTATAGTAAAGAACAAAATTGTCAGACACATAGATGAACATAATTTGTTGGGAAATAGTCAACATGGTTTTTGTAAAGGGAAATCATGCCTCACCAATCTTCTAGAATTCTTTGAGGGGATCAACAAGCATGTGGTTAAGGGGGATCCAGTGGATATAATGTATTTAGATTTTCAGAAAGCCTTTGACAAGATCCCTCACCAAAGGCTTTTTAAGCAAAGCAAGCAGTCATGGGATAAGAGAGAAGCTTCTCTCATGGATCGGTAGCTGGTTAAAAGATAGGAAACAAGGGTAGGAATAAATGGTCAGTTTTCAGAATGGAGAGAGGTAAATAGTGGTGTCCCCCAGGGGTCTGTACTGGGACCAGTTCTATTTAACATATTCATAAATGATCTGCAAAAGGGGGTAAACAGTGAGGTGGCAAAATTTGCAGATGATACAAAACTACTCAAGAAAGTTAAGTCCCAGGCAGACTGCAAAGACCTACAAAAGGATCTCTCAAAACTGAGTGATTGGGCACCAAGATGGCAGATGAAATTCAATGTTGATAAATGCAAAGAAATGCACATTGGAAAACATAATCCCAACTATACATATAAAACGATGGGGTCTAAATTAGCTGTTACCACTCAAGAAAGAGATCTTGGAGTCATTGTGGACAGTTCTTTGAAAACATCCACTCAATGTGCAGTGGTAGTCAAAAAAGCGAACAGAATGTTGGGCATCATTAAGAAAGGGATAGATAATAAGCCAGAAAATATCATTTTGCCTCTATATAAATCCATGGTACGACCACATCTTGAATACTGCGTGCAGATGTGGTCGCCCCATCTCAAAAAAGGTATATTGGAATTGGAAAAAGTTCAGAAAAGGGCAACAAAAATGATTAGAGGTATGGAATGGCTGCTGTATAAGAAGCGATTAATGAGACTGGGACTTTTCAACTTGGAAAAGAGACAACTAAGGGGGGAAATGATAGAGGTCTATACAGTCAAGACTGGTGTGGTGAAAGTAAATAAGGAAGTGTTATTTACTCCTTCTCATAACACACGAACTAGGGGCCACCAAATGAAATTAATAGGCAGTAGGTTTAAAACAAACAAAAGGAAGTATTTCTTCACACAACGCACAGTCAACTTGTGGAACTCCTTGCCAGAGGATGTTGTGAAGGCCAAAATTATAGCAGGCTTCAAAAAAGGACTAGATAAATTCATGGAGGATAGTCCATCAATGGCTATTAGCCAGGATGGGCAGGGATGGTGTCCCTAGCCTCTGTTTGCCAGAAGCTGGGAATGAGCGACTGGGGATGGATCACTTGATGATTACCTGTTCTGTTCATTCATCCCCTACAGTTCAGGAAGAGGTCTCCAGATTTTCATTATGATAGTGAATCAGAGTGGGGATTGAGAGTGGATCCTAATTCAGGCAGCTGAATTCCAACACTGGAAAATTCTAGTCTTTGAAATTAGTAAGTTCCTCAGAACTGCAAAATACACACGTTGTTCTGAGCAAGAATCTTGGGACATGGCTGAAGATTTCAAACATCCCAATGTTTGGATCTGGAGTTCTGGTTTGGGCCCTTTTGTAGAGAAAAGAGGTTTTGGAAATAGAAAATAAAACATTATTATTACAATTTATTTGTAAGGTGTTGACAATGGACTCAGCTCCACACAAGATACAAAGGAAGACACAGTCCAATAGCTGGACAGCTCATGAACACAACAGGAGGCCCGAAGGGTGGTGCTAACCTTGGCCCTGATTCTGCAGTGATCTTTATCTGGGTGTTTAAAGATTCTCCCCACCCCTATTGGAGGCTGCACTTTTCAGAGATGGGTTAGTATTTGAGGTTCTTGGAAGAAGAAAGCTTTGAAAAGGAATTCGAAGAATGTGTTGATGGTGAATGGAAAAAGGAAACGAATCTACAAAAGTCTATGAACAGAATCAAGTAGCCTAATGTTTTCCGAAGAACACTATAAAGGATCAGGAGCCAAGGGAGACATGGATTCTAGCCCTGTACAAAAAATACCTCAGACTCTGTGGACTCTGATGGGCCCAGTGACATAAGACTCTGCTCCATGGCACACAACTGTTCTGGAATCACAAACCCTGTGTCCTGTTCTTAGCTATGCAGTTCATCCAAGGGTCTCAGACAAAAGTTCCACACAGGAACCTCAGAACACTGGTGTGGACATGAGTGCAGCAACTTTACTGGGTTGGTGTAGCTGATATTAAACATCCAAAGGCTGTACCAATGGAGGAGGAGCAGGGACCAGGAGCTGTGGCAGGCAGCCAGAAAAACTGATTTGATCACGTTTATGAGCTCATGTCCTTATCATCAACTAGTGCTGATGTCACCAGCTACTGTGAATCTGTGAAGTGAGACGCTTGTAACACTTTTTATTTACTGAAAACTTTTGTGAGCAGATGTTGCCAGAGCAACGCATCTGGACACTTAGCAATGACTTAAAATTAAACATGTGCATAAAAGCTCCCCACGCGGGCAGCGAGATCAGCAGCCAGATCAGCTATATTGCTTAGCTCAGTAGCTACCTCCAAGTGCCAGAATACTACCCAGTACTCATCACTAAGCCTCATGTATGGTGATTAGAATCAAAAATGTATCACTTGAGTTAGATAACTAACTCCCCCTCAGCATGGACCTGATCCAAAGCACACTGAAATCAGTTAAAAGACTTCCACTGATTTCAGGAGGCATTGGATTAAGCCCTATATGAAGAAAAACTCTATTTACCTAAGGACAAACAGGCATGTGAAATCTCTATTACAGAATGAGTATTATATTGAAAAGTTAGTGTCTATACAGAGGTTTGCGGCTGAAATATGCTATCTCAGGGCTAAGGACTATTGTTTAATCAAATCCAAAACACATCTTAGTGTAATGTTCAGGTTACAACTTGAAATGCTGAAAATTCTGGAAATGCAAATCATAAATTGGCGTGTTTTATGGGATACACTTAATGGCCCAAACAGTAACACACAGAGCTACACAATGAATCTGGGAAAGGGGGCCAGGAACTATTCCCCATGGGCGACATCGCCGAATTAGTATGACAGCTGGAAGGGAACAGTAGCACAGTTCGGTTTGTTTAGAGATGTAACGTTAACCATACTACTTGAATGGAGTGTTTTGTGCCGAATTTCCCTGTTTGTTTTGCTTATGCTCAAACAGACTGGTGAGTCTCTGCCGTGCCACAAGGCCTCCTTTTCTTTTTGCGGATACAGACTAACACGGCTGCGACTCTGAAACCTGTCTGTTTCGTACAGAAAGCAAACGAACAAAGAATAAAACAAACCAGAAGCTGGGCAGCGGAGAAAAGAAAACGCTTTCAGAAGCCGCAAGCGCCTGAGTGACTGTGACCTGCAAGGTGAGCTCTGCCCATGCGGGGAGGACCGCTCTCCGGGCAAGGAGTTCCTACCAGGCAAGGTCAGCAGCGCTGCAGGCAGAGAGACCTGAGCACAGGGCTCCCATGCTGCCAGCATTAGCTCCTTGGTCACTGCCCTCTACACGGCCCCAGCCAGCCCATTGCACCCAAGCAAGCCCCTCCCACGTCTCTGCCCGGCTCCCCCTTGCATGACGGGGGCCTCCGCCGCGGAGCTCGGTCCCCGCCGTGGCCCCCAGAAAGCCCGCCTGCCAGGCGGCAGGCCCCGCCCACCGATCTAGCCCCGCCCACGCGCACGACAGGCCCCGCCTCTTAGCTCACCCTGACCCGCCCGTGAACCACAGACCACGCCCCCTAGCTCCGTGGCCGGGCCCTGGGGCGATGAAGTCACCGGCGGGGACGTTACGCGTCCCCACGCGCCGCCGGGGAAGAGGAGGCGCCGCTCTGGGGCGCGGACTTGCCAGCGGGTCCCGACGCGACAGCCGAGCGCCGCTTGGAGAGGCGGAGCCGAGCCTGTTCCCATGGAAGCCGGGAGACGCGTCTGACGTCACGCGCCGCGCGCCGGAAGTGAGGCAAATCACCGCGCGGAAGTGACAGGCCCGGGGAGTGACGGTCTCTGCATAGGTGAGGGGGGCAGTAGGCTGAGGGGCCTTTGAGAGGCCTCGGGACCGGTCCCTGGGGGAGGTTCGGGCTCGTTGGGGGTCTCCAATGTAGGGTGCCCGCCCCACCCCCTCCCTTGGAGCCCTGGGCTCTGGCAGGCCGTGGGGATGTCTCCCCTCCCTGGGTAGGCCAGAGGGGTGTCCCCTCTCCCTGCGCGGGCTCTGCGATGGGGTCTCCCCTCCCAACGGGGGGGCAGGCGGGTGCTGCGGTGGGATGGGCTATGGTGCAGATGGGGCCTTTTTTTTTGATGGGGAGAGGTCTAAGGTCTGTTTTCTACGTGGGAGGGTGGGGATGAAATGGGGAGGCCCTTTCCCCCAAAGTGGGAGGCAAGTGAACCGTTCACGTAGGTCCAAAAGCTCAGCCTCAACCCCCACACTTTGGCAGCCCCTTGTAATGCATCGGGCTACCAGGCTTCTTGTTGGAGGCTGGAACTGTGACAGCCCAAGGGGGCCCTGATCTGCCTTCCTACTTCTTAGGATTTTGATACCATGAGACCCACCCGCCGACTCCTTCTAGTCGGGGAAGGAAACTTCTCCTTCTCTGCCTCCTTGTGTGATGCCAGCGATCCTGAGACTCATATCACCGCCACTTGCTATGAGAGTGAAGAGAGAGTTTCCAGACAGGCACTTGCTAAAAATAACATACAGCATCTGAGAGGGAAAGGTAAAGAAATCCCCAAAGGAAATCACTTTGCCATACTGTGCTGAATGCTAAGTATTCCCCACAGCTGTCTGGGTGAGTAAGTGAGGGAGTGGATAAAATTATGAAAAGAAGAAATACAGTGAAATTCTTCCAGACAGTGAAATTTAACAGGCTGTGGAATCGTTCCACAGGAAATGCATTTTAGCAACTATTGAAACAAGATCCTTGCGTTGAACAATATTATCGATCATAACAGTGATAAAGGGCTTCTGGGGAAAGAACAAAGTTAGTAAAACAGGAGATGGTTTTGTAGGAACAATTAAGGCACTTGAAATATTCCTCCAAATATCAATTTCAGACCAGAGAACGTTTCCCCAGAAGAAATGAGGGGGATTCTGGAGAAATTCCCTCAGAGGAGTGAAGAACCCTCCAAATACTCATACCTTCAAATCTAATCAGAATCAGACTAAAGAAAACAACAAAAAAGCCTTAGCAGCAGCGGTAGAAGTAGAAGAGGGCTTAACTTCTTGACATCACCTGCAGCGGGGGTAAGGGAAGAAGAAAGAAAATGCCATGTGATATTTAAAACTGGATTGGGCAAAGCACTAGAAAATATGATGGGGGAACAATCCTGAATTGGCCTCCCTGAGATGAACTAAATGGGACTATATAGGACTTTTCTTAATGTCTATGATTTTGAAAAAAGAACTTGCTTTTCCTTTTCACTTGCCACCTTTATGACCAACAGTAGAAGCTGTTTGGCAGATTGAAAGCTCCATTAAAATAACGCAACCCTGCTCTCTCCCTTTCTACCTTGTTACTTATATATATATATATATATATTCTTGTCTTTTCAATGAAGATTCTGTCATTTTAAGTCCCCTGCTCTCATGCTTTTCTTTACTGTTGTAGGGGTTGAAGTTTGCTTTTGTGTGGACTGTACCAAACTGAAGGACTATTTTTTGCCAGCAAAGAGAAATTTTGATTGCATTTATTTCAATTTCCCTCACTGTGGGAGGAAAGCTGGGGTAACAAAGAATAGAGAGCTTCTTGTGAAATTTTTCTGTAGGTGAGTAAAGTGAAATTAAGTAGCACAGACTTATCTCCTACCATGTGGCCTGCTGAACCACTTTCTAGAAGCTGCATTCTGGTTCCTGAAACCAGTGCCTTAAATTCACAGCAATTTTCCGGGACTGTTTAAAATTCATTGTTTAGAAAGGGCCCTTTTCCCCCATGTACTTTACTGTCACTGTTCTGTTTCTAAGTGTCCTTCAAAAGTATTACCAGCTGGTTCTTGTTCTAGCTGCGCAGACGTGCTCACAGAGAAGGGAGAGGTCCATGTGGCTCTTTGCAAAGGTCAGGGAGGGACGCCCGCTGACCAGCCAATGAGAGAGTGGCACAACAGCTGGCAAGTCGTGGCTATGGCAGCGGGAGCAGGATTTATCTTGAGTGATGTTCATCCCTTCAACTCAGAGGATGTTCATGGATATAAGTGCACTGGCTACAGGTAACCTATAGATGCTGCAAAAGGAAGTCCTTGATATTCATGCTGCTCCTAGGTATTTCCATAGTGCCCAACACCGTGGTCCAGAGCATTATCTTGTGGAGAGGAAACCCCCTCTAATTTTTTTCATTCTGTAAAAGTACAATGTACTTCTTTTCCATCTCTTCCTAGGATGGGTAAGAAACACTGACATTCTTGCCTTTTGAGAGAGTATCTTACAGAAAAAATGGTATCTTAAATCTCAGGATTAGCATTTCTGTTTCCAAGTGGAACCAATAATATTAAGGGGATGGAAAGAGTCTGCATTCTATGATTGGTCTATTTGCTTAGACAAAGGTTGTACCTAGACCTTCTGCAATGTAGACAACATGATACTGACTCAGTCTTATCAGTTTACTAGTTATTCAATGTCACTTACTTGCTTTTGTGTGTTTTAATATTAGTCAGAAATATCAGTTACTTTACCAGATGGTGCATTTGTGTGTGTGTTGCCAGGAGTCAGGATAAATCCTTCTCTGTAGAAGGTGCATTAAACCACATCTTCACTCGGAGCTTGCCATTTCCACATCCCAGGCCTGTGATCTGCCAGACTGAACTGGAGGGCAAGTGGGTTTCCTTCCAAGTTCCAGAAATATTTGTGGATAAAATGAACAGGTAAGTATTCAAGTCCAATATCTGGTTTGATTGTAGATTTATTCGCCAGGCTGCATTTGGGCCAGGCTGATACTAAACAAAGCCAGACAATGGCTCAGTCAACTGCTAACTTAATCCACAATCTTGCATGAATGATCAGTTTGCATCTCCGAGACAGGTAATTATTAAATGTTCCAAATTCCATTTCCTCTCAGAGGGAAAAAGAGCAAATTTGGTCATTTAATGTTTTTCACATGTTGGTTTCATATTTATGGTCCACTTAGCATAAGGCTTCAGAAGAGAGAGGATAACTTGCTAGCCAAAGATGTTAGACTGTTCCTAGCTACAGGAGTAGAAGAGTGAAGTTTTAATTACACATTGTGCAATGATTTGGGAGCAGCCCTGTAGGTGGCTTAGTCTGTGCTAATATTGCTAAGGCTAGTTAGGATTAAAAACTATAACCAAGTTTTTAATCTGTCTCTAAACTGGTTCATATTCTGGAAAAGATCCAGAGCTAACATACGTTGATTGGCCTCCTTAAATAAGCTTGTAATGCTAATAGTGAATGGAAGTCAGCTGATACTTGTGAGGAAAGTCCTCCCCCTTCCACCAGCCGAAGTGCAACAAATCCTCAATTGCAACTCTTAACACAAACCCTTACGTCCTGCAGTTGTCTTGGTAATAACTATGCCACCATGACTAAAGATTTTCCTTGTCCAGGTGGCTATTGAAAGCAAGCTTAACATTAAGGATCACTTGGAGAAGTCATTCATCATACTTGTCTTAAATTATAAACCGAGGAAAATGGTTTTACAAGTCTAAGTGCAGTGATTTTTATAATCTGTTGTTTTGTTTTTAATAGGGGTTTCCTAGACACCAATTCAGATCATCCTGTAAGAACTATTAATGAAAAGCTCATCGCTCAACTCAGCCAAACCTTCCCATTACAAAGGGTTGACCATTCCCTTTCTCTGCTGCACCAAGGACACCTAAATGCTGTTTCTCAGTCGAACGCTTTTTGGATCATTCCCAACACAGAACAAAATTCAAGTTCTGAACCTCCAGGTAAGGGAACAGCAAGAAGTGTCTTATTTCCTGGCCTTCATTTCTGTAGGGACATAGATCAATATGACAGGATGAAGGCTCAGGAGGGAGACCAGCTCTCAGAACATTATCGTCTTAGATCTTCCCATCTGGTTTATGTTCAGGATATGGTACGAAGGCTGAGCTTTCTCCCTGGGACTCTGCATGTTCTCACTGGGCCTGTCTTTAGGAAGTGTCTGATCTCTCCTCACACTCTGCCTGTTTTTCATGAGACTCTTTTTGTGTGTGCAGTTGATAAGGGTACAGAGGGCAGCTGTATCCAGATGCTTATGGATAATATTAAAAACACTGTAAGTTCTCTGCTCCCACCTCTTTCATGTTTTACATTGAACTCCACAGTACAGGAAGCAAAAAGCTCTAAAACAATTGAGCTAAATGATTCAGTCATGCCTGAGCCTCAGCTTGATAAAACTCAATATTTCATCTGTGTGAAAACTGACACTTCAGACTCCAAAGCCAATGGCTCTTGCATTGGAGACATATCAGCAGCTCCCTGTGGGACAGTAAACAGTGAACTGAGCATTGTGTTTGCATCCGTGAATCTTGACCTGCTAGCCATGCAAATTTGTGGAATTTCTGACTGGCGAATGTTGTGGACCTTAGATGAGCGTTTCCTGAATCAGTTTATTGGAGGAGAGTTAGGACCCTTCAAGAGCTTTTCACTCCATCCACCTTCCTATGTGCATGATGTCAGCTTCTGGGTTCCTGAGTGGGAACAGTTTGATGAAATTGCATTTCACACCATTGCCAGGTGTGTGTCGCAGGAAACTGTCATGTCCATCCAGCTCCTTGACAGCTTTCAGCATCCACAGACTGGACAAACCAGCCTCTGCTACAGACTAACCTTCCAGTCTTGTGACAAGGCTCTTACTCGCCAGCAGGTGGCAGAGATGCAGATGCAGTTTAGAAAGAAGATACAGCAATGTTTGCACATAACTCTTAGGTAGATCATTGTATGCTGTTTTCAGACCTTCATCAAGAGCACCCTTCATTCACTTTCCTGTGAGAAGCCTGGATTTCATGTTGTGTGGTCCCTTAACACTGTGTGTTACTATTATGTCTAGCCAAATCATGCCTCTTATAAAGGCTGTGCAGATTAATTTAAAATATTATATACCTGCCTTTAATTCTGCTCTCAAAAAATAATAAAGTTCAGCTGCCTTCCCCTTGTCTGATTGTATATGACTGTTGAAATGTCAGATCTCAGTGGGTGTTTTCTTTAACAGGTTCCTGTAAAAAGGTGGAGTTGGAAGTGATTCTGCTTATTTGTGCCAAAGGTGAGTTTGTTAACTCTCTGGACAAGTCTGCCCAATGTTGTTTGATTATATTCAGCGGGAAGCACTTATTGATGGCCTCTCTGATCAGGCACACTTGAAACAGGAAAACTTCAACAATTGCCCACTACTGGTTTAAAATGTCTGAGCATATTTCTATGTCAAGTCATGGAGGCTCAAGTGGTCTCACCACAAGAAGTCAACACCCAGCTGAACCCAAGAATGCCTCAGATCTGTGGCATCTCTTTATATAGAAAGGATACAGCAGAAGCTGTCTAATCCAAGGCAGTGGGAGGTACATTATGGGTTTTGAAGTGGGATCTTTTGAGTCTCTAAGGGGTGTAGCCACTGCAGGGAGGAGCTGGAAATATGACACCCTATTTGATTCTAGTTTGACAGTTCTGTTCACAGTTTAGAAACTGAAAACAGGTGCAAGGCAAGACTGGGAGTCCACAGGAAAATAACACAAGAGTAACAAACCATGCTGTGTATGGATGGTATATCTGGCACCGGTAGCATCATGCTATGGTGCATAGCATAAGGATTGTAATAAAGGACAATGTTCTCACTAAACAACCTTAACTGGTTTTGGTTTTGGATCTTCCCAGGATTTTTCAATTTCATATGAGGGGTGGCCCACTTAGGAGGCATTCTTCTGCATACAACCCTCGTACGGGGAGACTCAATTCCATGCTTAATGGAGTGCTCTTCTTTGCACCCCTCACCTAGCACAGCCTGTTGTACACTTAGTGCACAGTGGGGTGTGCTCCTGTGCACTCCCTTGCATGGTAAAACTCACTGCACAGAGGGGTGCTCTTTTTACACCCCCTTGCAGGGTTAGACTTGCACAATCACATTGCATAGTGGGGCACCCACTTTTACAACCCTCCCTTGCAGGGTTAGACTTGCATACACCCATTGCACAGTGGGGCATCTTTTACACCCCCAGTTGCATGATGAGAATTGCACAGCAGGGTGCTCTCCTATACAATCTCCCCCCCCCCCGTTGCATGGAGAGAAGTACACAACAGGACGCTCGCCTATGCACCTCCTTGCCGGGTGAGAATAGCACGCTCGGTGCACAGCGGGGCGCTCTCCTATGCACCTCCCTTGCACGGAGAGAAATGGCGCACATTGCATACAGCTGTGCACTCCCGCTTTGCACAATGAGAATTGCATGCTCGGCCCACAGGGGGGCGCTCTCCTATACACCCCTCTTGCACGGTGAGAATTGCACGCTCAGCGCACAGCGGGGAGCTTTTCCCTGCCTGCCTCCCTCGCCCGGTGCCCGTTGCAGGGAGCGGACCGAAGCCCGGCTCAGCTGAGCACAGCGGGTCCCCGGGCGGGCCGGGCGCGGCGGCGGCGGCTGCAGCCGGCGCCTGGGGCTGCCCGCACTAAGTATGGCGGCCGCCGGCCTCAGCCCGTGCGTCTCCCGCGAGCGGCGGGGGGAGCGCGGCGCGCTGCTGCCCGAGCTCGGCATGGCGGCCAAAGGGACCCGGCAGCGGTCGAGGGGAGGCGGCGGGGACCCGGTCCGGCCGCGAGAGGAAGGGCCGGGCCCGGAGGAGGTCAAGGCGGAGTAGGTGCCAGGCGGGCGGCTGGGGCCCGGCCAGCGGGGTGCGGGGCGCGCTGGTGAGGTGGCCCCCGCGGGGTGCAAGGGCCCGGCCCCCTGGGGAGCGGGGCCCCGGCCCCCTGGGGATGGCATGGACCAGGTGCAGAGTGGTCACCCTGCCACCTGGCATGTGAGCTGCATATAGACAGCGCGCATTAGCCTTACTGCTGCCTGATAAAGAAATCATGAAGGGACCCATGCAATGGTGGTGTAGCCATGCTGGTCCCAGGATATAGGAGAGACCAGGTGGGTGAGGTACAGTCTATTGGAACAAATATTACTACATCCACCATGTCTCCCTGTGAAGGGGCCTGACAGTCTCAAGCCTTGTGGGGGTGGCCCTGTGTAGCTTGGGACTATTAGGCATTAGCAAGGGTTTGGCTCCGTGAATGCGCCAGGGCTCAGTTTCTGCAAGCAGAGCCTGGCATTTAGCTAGACTTGTTGAACATTGCAGGATGGTTTCACCAGAGTCTAGCTCTAGCCGCCTCTTAGAGCAGAGGGACCCAATGGGTAGAAGTTGATCTGGCATGCATTCGTTTGGAATATGCTTGACATAGAGGTGCTGAGATGCCACAATGGTGGGTGCAGTACAAGGACCCCTATAGAATGGATTCACTGATATCAGAACTAGGTTTGATCTGTAGTAAGGCATAACAGTAGGAATGAAAAAAAAACCAGAGTGGAGCCTGGGGCCATGTACATTTCCTCAGTGTAGTTAGAAAGGTAGCTGTAGCACTTGGTGCCAGGGTGCCATCCAGTCTCACAGCCTAAGCAGGGCTAGGTCTGGTAAGCGCTGGGATGGGGATTCAAGGGGTGGAAGGATGGTCCAGTGATTAGGGCACTAGCCTGGGACTCTGGAGACCTGGGTACAAGGCCCTGCTCTGCCACAGACTTCCTTGGGCAAGTCGCTTAGTTCCTCTGTGCCTCCACATCTGTAAAACGGTGGTAAGAACACTCTCCTGCTTGTTGTGAGGGTAAATGTATTCAAGATTGTGAGTTCAGCTACAACAGTGGTGGGGCCACATAAGTACGTAAAATAGAGTGAGGAAAATGTCTCTAAAGGGTCATAGGTTGGGTGAGGGTCAGTTGAGCCAAGTAACTGTCTAAGAAGTGACATTTATTAGATGTGTAAATGGATAAACCAACTTGAATTTAAATGTAATGAAAAGGTTGCCTAGCATGCCCTGAGCAGAAGGATCTGAAAGGAGAATGCAAAGAGCTGTAGCCTAAGATTGACTCGGAGTGTGTTTTAAGGATAATGAAGAGGGAGTACAGACATTCATTGTCTTAACTCTTTCTGTGTGGATTTCCCAGTCTCTTGGGTTCTTTGCTCTATGTCATCTTGCTGCTCTTTATCCTATTACCTTATATCATCCACTCCAGTAAGTCCTCCTGACACTAGTTCTTTGCTCTTGATTAGGCCATCTGGGAACAAAGCAGGGCAGGTCTGGGCACCTGAAGGATCCACAGCTTTCAAGTGTCTGATCTCAGCCCGGTTCTGCGCTGCCCTCTTGAGTAACATCTCAGATTGTGATGAGACATTTAACTACTGGGAACCGGTGAGTGGCTTCTCCTTCCTAGTAGAGGAATTTTGGCTTTTGTAATTGGTCTGCTCAGATTCTTGATACACATTTGCCTAGAGCTGCCTCATGCTGATCTGTGCCCTCAACATATCAATTATCTTACGCTATTGTTTGCTAATGGCTAAAGCAAACATGTGTCCTCCTTTTAACCTGTTTTTTTTTTTAAATTGGATTTGTAGATGCACTACCTCGTCTATGGGAAAGGGTTCCAGACATGGGAATACTCTCCAGTCTATGCCATTCGCTCCTATGCTTACCTATGGCTTCATGCCTTGCCAGCCTTATTCCATGCTAGAGTTCTACAGACAAATAAGGTAAATCATGTGTCAAAGCTTTGCTTGTGAGAAATCACCTGCCCTTTGGTCTGTATCAAAGAAAGCAACTGTTTGACACAAGGGGCACTGAAATTCTTAATTAGTGTGGTTTCAGAGTGGTAGCCGTGTTAGTCTGTATCAGCAGCAAGAACTAGGAGTACTTGTGGTACCTTAGAGACTATCAAAGTTATTTGAGCATAAGCTTTTTTGGGCTAAAGCCCACTTCATCAGATGCATGCAATGGAAAATACAGTAGGAAGATATATATACACACACACAGAGAACATGAAACATAATGACTGAGCTTTTCAAAGCAGTCTAAAGCAGGGGTTCTCAAACAGGGGGTCAGGACCCCTGAAGAGGTCGCGAGGTTATTACATGGGAGGGGCCATGAGCTGGCAGCCTCCACCCCAAATCCCACTTTGCCTCCAGCATTTATAAAAGTGTTAAATATATAAAAAAGTGTTTTTAATTTATAAGGGGGGGTCTCACTCAGAGGCTTGCTATGTGAAAGGGGTCACCAGTACAAAAGTTTGAGAACCACTGGTTTAAGGGGTTTAGTCTCAAATCTGCTGTTAAGCTTCCTGGAAGATATGGAGCTGATTTCATTTGTATGCTCTCTGGAAGTTTCATCCAGTAGTGCTTTTGCAATGGTTTTTAAATCTTTTTTTAATGGTTTAATTTTTAAAATCAAAATATAAAAATCAGCATGCTCCACTTCTCACACAACATATTATAACCTGCAGACATGAGAGAGTGAAAAAGCATTTAGACAAACGTGTTGTTGCTTGGGTACCTATCTGCCACACAAGGGATAGCTCCACCCCTTAATACCGAGATGCTCTTGTGTGCGTGCGTGATAGCTGGATAGATATTTGGGTGGATATTTGGGATAATTTCTCTTTGTAATGTTGCAGTTAAAGCTTTGGTTCTCAAGACTTGAAAGAGGAGAGGGCAGGCTAACTCAGGGTCCAGTTCAGTGGAGTCATTTCTTTTTCACCTTTTTGCCATAAAGGACTTAGTGTCAAAGGGCCAGATCCTGGGCCTTTCAAGTCAGTGGGAACTTTGCCACTGAGCTCAGTGGGTGCGGGATCAGGCAGCGCATTGAGTGGACTTTGGCGCCATCATTTAAAAAGTAGCTTTTGTGGGGTTCTCACCATGGCAGTAGTTATTCCATCTTGAATTAGCCTTTCACATACCAGCAGGCACTTCAATTCCATTTATAAATTCCATTTCTAACTCTGAATGTTTCTCCTAGGTTCTCGTCTTTTATTTCCTGCGATGTCTCTTGGCCTTCTTGAGTTGCATTTGTGAGCTTTACTTTTATAAGTGAGTAGACGAAGCTGTTGGCTCAGGGAATAGCCCAGTGTGAATAACAAGGATGGTTATGGCCACTGACAATGAGGGCTGAAAAGATATCTCATGTGGATTATAGTGCTTCACATTAAAATCTGTCAAAATACATAGCCAGCAAAGATTCCTAGGAAAACGTTGGTTAGAATCCTGCCACTGTGGCCAAGTTCTGCTCTGAGGTCCACTGAGTAAGTCTTAACTCTGGCATTTGGCTCGGGCTATGTGCACAGCTCTCCCACTGACATCAGCAGAATTGCCAGAGCTGAGTTATACTTGGTGTGTCGAAGAGGGGAAACAGCGGACTTCATTTTACGTAGGTGATTTCAGCTGGGATGCGCTGGATAGCTTCAAAATTCAGTAGCACCCCCAAGTTCTCTCTCTCCAGGCTCTGTTGATCCCAGATGAGGGTTAACTCCAGTGGAGTTTGCAGATCCATAAAGCACTAGCCTGGACATGCAAATAGCTGGTCCAAGTGGGAAGTCTTTGCCTGTCACTTCTTTTCGAGCCATCGTTGTCCCACTTGGCATCTCCATTGGCAGCAGCCATGACCATGGCACTGCTCCTGATTCTGGGAAGCAAACTTCAGCCTTTGGTATGTGTTAGGGGGCTTATTCCTTCACCTACTTACTTCAGCAGACAGGAACGATCACTGAACCAGACAAAGATTATACAAACAATAGCGAAGTGGAAACTATAATGACAAAACAATACAGAAGTGAGGATTTCACATCCCAGCTATTGATAAGTGAGTTCTTGCCAGACAGGATGCTATCAAATTAAGTTTCCTTTTACATCTTCTAGGCACTTCCCTTTCTCTGGAGGTGATAGGCATTATCAGGACAAGATTGTATTCCTAACAGCCCAATAGCACCTTATTTCAATGTGACAAGTTTGGAATGTGAGGAGGTGACCAGTCACTTCCCAGCTTATGGCTGCCTCTGTTGCTTAGCCAAAGGGTTTAGCCTAAGAACAGGGCCTCAGACTGTCACAGTAAGAGAAGGACCTTACATTGGCAGACTGATTTTGATTCTTTCTTTTATACCTCTAACTAGCCAAGTGATAAGAATACACCTAAATTCTTAGAGTCTAGGCCTTTACAGACAGACCTGAATATCTATATCCTAACACTCCACCCCTTTTTTTTCTTTTGGGATCCTCCTGCCCAGGTATCCCTGGAAAAGCATAGGACATATGGCGACACATTTCCTGATAGGGCCAGGCATCAAGGTGGAAGGTGTCGATATTCCATTTATCCCACTGCCCCTTGTGTAGTATAGTGCCCTGCACAGTCTCTCGTACGGACATACCATACCTATTCCAATTAATGTTCCAGACTTTCCATTAGAGTGGGCCCGAGAAGGTTGGGTCTGGGTTGTCTAGTACACTGCAGGGTTTGGAGGGCTTATTACTTATAGGTTCTCTCCATATGCAACGTAACACAAGTACAGTTAACAATACAAAATTCATAGCAACACCGAGTCCTGACCACTGCAGTATGGTCCAACGTCCGAGACATGCCCAAAACACTGCCTCTCCTCCTTTGACAGGGTCACGATCTGATGTGTCCAGTTGCTGGCAGTTGCAACAAGCTGCCCCTGCAGGTTTTGCTTGCTTTTGTCCATATCATAAGTCCACTGAATATTCACAGAGAAATGGGATATTGTCCAAACCAGCTTGACCACTTGGTATGGAATCAGGCAGTATGCCCTGGTTTGATTATTCACAGCAATAAGATTCACAGATCCATTTGTGCACCAAAGTCCAGATAGCAGCATGTAGATGTGTGTAGTTTGGTTATGGGCTGGTGTAATTGTGCCCCCAGTCATATGTACATTCCCAGCAAAACACCTTATACACAGTACACTCAATTGTCCACCCCTTGCGTAGGCCATTGATCCTGCTCCTCCATAGTCACAGGAGAGGGGCACATCCAAACATCTTCCTTTGATTTATACTATTTTACACACCCCTCCATTGATTCCCAGTGAGCTCCTCCCCTTCTCATTATTTCCATAGGGCTTGTGGGGACCTCCTTAGTTGCCATTCCATTTCCAGGTACCATGGTAGCTATTAGACAGGTGCTGGCCTCCTAGTTGAGCATTTGGATTCCCACACACATCTCTCCTCCCCCCCAAGGTCAGCCTTTTGAAGCCATCTCCCACCCATGTCATGAGGTTTTCTGTTCATTAAAACACAACAATGCTAGCAACAAGACAAACACCACAGACAAACACAAAACACAGATCCATAGTATTCTGCGTTATTTTTCCTGCTGGTGCCAGCTTGCTTGTAGAGTGTCTGAAAAACAAAAGAAACAATTTCCACCCCCCTGGTGGGGACAGATTATTGCTTCATAATAATAATAATACCACCTCTTTCTCTTACAAATTTCCTTGCTAATTGCAGGAAAACCAGAAGAATTACCTCCAGGCTGTCCTTATGTTGTTCTATAGTCAGGCTAGTGAATTACCCCACTCACTGGTCATTTATGAAATTCATGAAGTGGTGTACCTCAGTTTCCCCTCTTGTGCAATAGACCATGTTTGCAATAGTTTCTCTGCTGTACCAAGCATTAAGTTTATTCTCAGGTAATAGCTGAGAGACAGCTTCAGATTTTAGCACTGCACACCCCCACTTCCCCCCCTTAAGGTTAACCTGTCCCCCTTATTTTCAGGCTTGACAGGTTTTTTCACCTCCCTTTCCTGGAGGGCCATAATCTGAGTCTTTTCGTAGCTTGTTTGCTGACCAGATGTATTAATTATTTGCAGCTCCTTTGTGCCCATCAGCTAGGTAATTTGCATTTACACAGAGGCTTACTAGCTTGCTTCTGGATCCAAAGCTGTTAGCAGCTCAGACACTGTCTTAAAAAGGAAACATTTTACTTCCACCAGAGTTCTGATTACTTTCCACTTTCATCTCCTGCTTCAAATCACACAGAGATCTGAAAAAGAAAGCACAACCTATTGTGGCCCCTTTTGGAGCCCTAACAGGATTTTAATTAAGTACCATGTTTTGTTTGCATTTCTTTTACCCCTTCTCCAATAGACACTCCACATGTCCTGGGAAAATGCACATTCCTTCCATATAGTTTAATCTCCATAACATTATATTAGCCCTATTAATTTTACACAAGGTGTAACTGCCTCCCATGCCCACAGAGTTTTCATGCACACCCACTAAAGCAACAATCTGATCCCCCCCCAGAGTCACCCCAAGGCTTAGTGTTCCCATCATTCCTCCCCTTTTCCTTTTCTTTCACCTGTGCGCGCACACAAAAATTCTCTTTTGCCTAACATTTCTTGCACTGTGATTACTCTTTTTTACACAACTGTACCCCGATTACACTTCCATCTTGTACAGCTAGACCAACCAGAGGCAGCCAAGTTAAGTTCCAATAGAAACCCCTTACATCCTTTAGTGATTTTGATTACATTACCCAATAGTCAAATAATTTTGCTCAGATTCTCTCTCCTCCTGCTGCCTGTAGCAGTCCCTTATAGACCATTTCTGTGGGAAAAGGGCCCATTTTCCCTCAGAATAGCTGTAAAGCTGGGGACAGAAGCATAGTGGTGGTAGTAGCCACACTACCTGACCCCCTGGGATAATTTAATTACCAAGCTTCCATCCAATGTGACTGCACAGAGTTGCACATACAGTTATATTTATATAACTGGGTTTTATCATTAAACAAAAACTTCCTTCTTGACATCTCACATAAGTACTCAAAGTACCCTCCATTAAAACTTCAGAAAAACAAGAATGTGAAAAAGCAGGTTGCACTTTGAAACTTTTTTTTTCTTCCCCTTCTTCCTCTCCACTCCCCCAGGACCAAGTCCCAGCCCCAGTCTCTAAAGGTGGTCTGTTAACTCTGCTTTTGACTTCAAATCCTGTTGCGCCAAATCATCTTTCGCTACTGCTAACTAATTTACAACCGTTCAGCAGCCCTTGCTGAAGCAGCACCAAACTTGAAAGATTCCTGGCAGCTTCCCATAATGCTTCCCTTACTTCAGACCTCTCACAAAGGGACTGAAGTGCCTCCTTTTCCTGGAAGGCATTCAGTCCCCATGGGCAGGGACCTTCTTCCACTACCCATATACCAAGGAGGGTGGGCTCCTCAGCCACCCCCCATCCCTCTGGGTCCCCTAACACTTCCTCCATTTCCTTTTTAATCTCATCCCAGGGTGACCCCTGCACCTGGTATGGGCCCTGGTTCTTCCTTATCCATTTATCCAAAAAATCCTTTACCCTGGCTTGCCAGAACCTGCAACTACCATTACGAGAGTTCGCTATACCCCCTCCAAGCAGCTGTGCGGACTGTTGGGGAGGGGGACTTACAGGCTGCCGCTCACCTATCCGATGCGATGCATCAGAGTGAGTCACTAGCACCAAGATGTTAGGGGGCTTATTCCTTCACCCACTTACTTCCTTGGTCCTTCTCACATGAACAGAGAGCAACAATACCTGAACTCCAAAGGTGCAAACAATTCGATGTTTATTGGGGTGAACTTCCAGCAAGCATGATTCCAGTTTCCTTCTTTAGTATCCCCCTTCCCAGCTCTGACACCACAGAGCCTTACACCTGTGTCTCTGTTCCCATTTCTGCCCTTAGCCAAACATGATTCCATTCCCTGTTTCCACCGCCCTACCCACTCCCACTCCCTGATTGACTGCAGACTATATAGTAAAACTTGAGTTCTGCTTAGCTATACCTTAACCAATCATTTTCCTGAAATCTAACTAACCAATCCTAACCTATTGTAACATGATTATATAACCAATTATATCCCACCACCTTAATTAGTTTACACCCAGCAAAATTAATTATGCAGCAGACAGGAACAATCACAGAACCAGACAAAGATTATACAGACAAACAATAGCAAAGTGAAACCATAATGACAAAACAATACAGAAGTGAGGATTTCACATCCCAGCTATTGATAAGTGAGTTCTTGCCAGACAGGGTGCTATCAAATTAAGTTTCCCTTTACAGCTTCTAGGCACTTCCCTTTCTCTGGAGGTGATAGGCATTATCAGGACAGGATTGTATTCCTAACAGCCCAATAGCACCTTATTTCAATGTGACAAGTTTGGAATGTGAGGAGGTGACCGGTCACTTCCCAGCTTATGGCTGCCTCTGTTGCTTAGCCAAAGGGTTTAGCCTAAGAACAGGGCCTCAGACTGTCACAGTAAGAGAAGGACCTTACATTGGCAGACAGTGATTTTGATTCTTTCTTTTATACCTCTAACTAGCCAAGTGATAAGAATACACCTAAATTCTTAGAGTCTAGGCCTTTACAGACAGGCCTGAATATCTATATCCTAACAGTATGGTGCTGCTGTGGCTGGTAAAACGGAGGCCTGGTGTGCTCTGGAGTAGCAGTTCCTGGTGTAGCTGCACCAGCGCAGACCCTTAGTGCAGAGACTACGTACGCTGGTGAAGCACACCTGGAGACAGAATACTGAACTGAATGGGCCACAGGTCTGACCAAGTCTGGCAATTCCTATATTCCGATGATTCACACCAGTGCAACTTACTCTGGTGCAAACCGTCCCTACAGTAGGGGTTTGCACTGGCGTAGCTATGCAGGGGGCTGAAATCCAAGTGTAGATGGGTTCAGAGTATCCATTCTCCCTCCGTCCATTTGTCTCTAGGGGCTGAGGAGCGAGAGCTCTCCAGCACGTGGTTGCCAAGAGCCGCAAGAGCTGCTTTTAGCTCTGCATGCAGTAGCTATTGATTTGTGCAGTGTTTTTTTCTTTTGTATGCAGGAGATGTTTCCATGGCGCTATCTCTGATTTTCTCTCTGCTTCCCTAGGGCCGTGTGTAAGAAATTTGGGCTGCATGTGAGCCGGCTGATGCTGGCCTTCTTAGTTCTCGGCGCTGGGATGTTTTGCTCAGCTGCAGGTAAGCTTGCTCAGCAGCCAGTGCAGGGGTGACCCACTCTCAGGAGTGCACGGGTGGGTCAGGAGGGGAAAAGCTCAACTGCAGGGTTTTTAAAGCGTTACCTTAAAATGTTCCCATAAGAACTCAATGCCCAGTGCTTGACATGGATAATCCCTTGCTCTCCTGCTGCAGACGTTTCTAATAAAAAATGTGGCCAAAGAGCAGCTGTTGTCCCAGATGTGTACCACTCGCTTCTTTCCTTTATCTTCCTCCCTGGCTGTATTTGTTTCTGCTGCAGACCCCAGTCTCAGTATAGTGAGCCATGCCTTTCAAACCCCTTTTCTCTCAGATTGGGTCTTAGTCATTCTGGGACTATTTTCCTTAAGTGTTTTTGACATTTCTGCATGGGCCAGTGGCCCAGTTTTGACCAGGGGGAGAAAAGGTGTCATCTTGCATTAGGCTGGCATTTTCATGTGCCTTAATGTACCCCCACCATTTGAATGGTCTCTGCCAAGCCAACCACTGCAACCCAGGTTTGTAAAACACCTAGGGTGGGTATTGTGTGCATGTGAAGGGACACTTTGTGCAAAGGTGGCAACTGGAAGTCATTTCAAGAAATGGTTTCTTGCACTTGTGCTGATGTGGCCTCAGAAGGAGGGGAGGTGTGACAGCCAGATGATGTCTGAGATCTCCTATTCTGCACTGCCTTTGTTTACAGTGACTCTAGAAGGCCCTTTCCATCACTATTCATGTAGTTCTCGTTTGTTCCCTGTTTATTTCCCCATAATCCCACTTGCTTTCTCGAGGACTGTGCCCAGTCCACCCCAATCTCCGTTTGCCCTGTGAGGACACAGATGATAGAGCAAGTGTTATGGGTAATTATACATCTGCAAATGCTGGCCTTCTGGCTGGACTGCCACTGTGGAACATGGAAGGTTATGAGCAAAGGGACTGTAGTACTTGGAGGAAATATTTCTGGGCTTAATCTTGGCAGAATAGAGGCTCTTAACTGGAGGACTTCTGGTGTGAAATCTGGCTCTGTTGAAATCAGTGGGAATTTTGCCATTGGCTTCAGTGTGGCCAGGATTTCATTCCCAGTGTTTATTGCAGACTGTACTCTGCCTGTTACAGAGCCTTAGGTTGACCCTATGCAGTATTTTACCTATGTGAAAGTTTAGCTGACCTCTTTCTTTCTTTGCTTTGTAGCCTTCCTCCCCAGCAGTTTCTGTATGTACACCACAGTGGTTGCTATGACTGGCTGGTATATGGATAAGACCTCTATAGCCGTGTTGGGCGTGGCAGCTGGAGCCATTGTGGGTTGGCCCTTCAGTGCAGCTCTTGGGTAAGGAGAGGAAAACTCAGAGGCCCGACTGAGGTTCTGTGCTTTTCAAGGCTGAGTGCTCAGCTCTCTGGCTGGGAGGCTGTGGCATCATTAGGAAAACCCTGCCTCCATGTGGTACATGTTACCCAGAGTCTAGGTGGTATTTGTATAACCCACATGCTCTCAGTGTAGTGCTGGGTTGGTAACTGGGCCACATACAGAGGTTAATGTGCTTGCCCCGGACTGGGCTAACACAGCCGGGGTTTTTAGCTTAGGTAATCAAGGATTGTGCTTTAATATCCAGAGGTGTCAGGTTTGATCCCTGCTGCCAACAGTCCTCTCAAAGATGTTTTGTTAGATTTGCTGAATTATTCCCCTTGGAAAAAGGAACAGTTTGATGAAGGACTGGCAGGAAGTTGGTTCCTGGCTTGAGACTGAGGGGAGAGAGTTCTCCCCTGCCCCCCACCCCCATTAACTGTCTTCCTGGGCCTGGGGGGAGGAAGGGACAAGGATTCTCAAGGTGAGGCAGGCAGGTGATTACTAGATTGAAGAGGGTCCCTGACGCAGATGTTGTCTTTTCCAGGATACCTATTGCCATTGACTTGCTGATAATAAAGCGGAGGTGGAAGAGCTTCCTGAACTGGTGTCTGGTGGCCCTGATCCTGTTTTTGGTAAGTTGCTGTAATAAAGCACAACAGAGGAGCTGGGCTGGGGTTGTAACAGAGCCAAGGCTCGTTTGCAGGGAGAGCCCTTTCAGAGGACTTGCCCAGTGTCTGCTGAGGTTCTTGTTAACAAGAATCTCCCTGAGCTCAATATCCTCACCCTCTGCTCCTAAGAATATCTCTGTTCCTGGCTCACTCCCCTCATTCTTACAGGTGATTTCAAAGGCAGAGAAGTTGTGTAGCTTCCATGCAATGATCCCCTTGCTCTGCCTCTCCTGCAGAGGACTGACCTCCCTTTGCTGCTCCCAGAGGGCTTGTAGTCTCTGCTTGTTCTTCCTCCGGTCTCTAGCTGAATCCATCTTAATCAGAACTTGAAAATCAGTCTCTAGTACCTGTACAGAGGGTGCAGAGCAGGGGCATCCTGCCAGGTATGGTACTTGTTACCTGATTCCCAGAGGGATGGAAAAAACACGTATCCCACTGCACAAAACAGCACATGCCAATGCTGGCTGCTGCTGCTGAATGCTCCGCCCTAAAGGCTGGTGTGGTTAATGAGATGCTGCTCTAAGCCTTTGCCTTTGATGTTCACTGTCCAGTCTCAGAGGGGCAGGGGACTAGGAACCAAACTCCTCTTTTGCTTTCAGCATCTCCAGTTCATTGCTGCATGATGAACGAAGTATGGTGTAGACTCTAAACCCTTTATGCTCCTGGAAGAAGCTGCAGCACCGAATAGCTGTGCCTGTCTTGTAGGGGCCCTGTCAGTTAGAGCCAGGCATCGTATACCTAGCATTCGTGCAGCATGGGGGCTGGGAGGCTGTTTATTCCTTGGCACAAATATGGAAATTTGGCAGTGACACTGCACACTGGGCGGCACCTCATTGATTTGGAATTTCTGGCCAAAGCTGCGAGTGCTATATGAATTTTAAATGCTTTGTTCCAGGTTCCCCTTGTGATTGTTGACAGCTATTACTATGGGAAGCTGGTAATCACTCCTCTTAACATTGTTTTATACAATGTCTTCACACCTCACGGACCTGATCTTTATGGTGAGTGCATTATAACAAAATATTGGGGTGTGCTGTGAGGGCTCATTTGATGTAGTTAAGTTTTAAAACTGGCACCTTGAATTTCTGTGGGACAAACCTGCATGTTTGTGATCTGGCCTGACTGCAAAGACATGCTTTCTGCTTTTGAGCTCACCAGTGAGGCAGTTCCTGTCTATTGCCACTTGATGTCTCTCTTGAGTCAGGAATACCACCCACATTTGTTTCAGAGTAACAGCCGTGTGTTAGTCTGTATTCGCAAAAAGAAAAGGAGTACTTGTGGCACCTTAGAGACTAACCAATTTATTTGAGCATGAGCTTTCGTGAGCTACAGCTCACTTCATCGGATGCATACTGTGGAAGCTGCAGAAGACATTATATACACACAGAGACCATGAAACAATACCTCCTCCCACCCCACTGTCCTGCTGGTAATAGCTTATCTAAAGTGATCATCAAGTTGGGCCATTTCCAGCACAAATCCAGGTTCTCTCACCCTCCGCCCCCCTCCCCACCCCACAAACTCACTCTCCTGCTGGTAATAGCCTATCCAAAGTGACAACTCTCTTCACAATGTGTATGATAATCAAGGTGGGCCATTTCCCACCTGGATTTGTGCAGGAAATGGCCCACCTTGATTATCATACACATTGTGAAGAGAGTTGTCACTTTGGATGGGCTATTACCAGCAGAAGAGTGAGTTTGTGGGGTGGGGAGGGGGGCGGAGGGTGAGAGAACCTGGATTTGTGCTGGAAATGGCCCAACTTGATGATCACTTTAGATAAGCTATTACCAGCAGGACAGTGGGGTGGGAGGAGGTATTGTTTCATGGTCTCTGTGTGTATATAATGTCTTCTGCAGCTTCCACGGTATGCATCCGATGAAGTGAGCTGTAGCTCACGAAAGCTCATGCTCAAATAAATTGGTTAGTCTCTAAGGTGCCACAAGTACTCCTTTTTTTTTCACCCACATTTGTATATTTTCTGTTTGTTTTGCTGAATGCTAAGCTAAGTTGCTTTAGATGAGTTTCTACCTTTGAAGTTCTGGTGCACCACAAACACATCACGGGATGTCTCAGCAGCCTACACTTCACAGCAGAGAACTCTTAGCAGCAAACCTGTTTGAGATCCAATGTGACTACATCGTATTTCATGTGTGCCTAATTTTGTAAATTTCAGGTTCTCCCCAAGGTACAGTTATGTTTTCCTCCACATGTTTTATGAGCGTTATTCAAAGTGGGTGGTTGTACCAAAGTGGTTGTGTGACTCATCCTCTGTCTGAGTAATATTGGTTACACTCTTAAACCAAAGCAAGAGCGTGCTGTGTGAGTCTGTTTGTCATCTTTAATCCTGTTTGTGGCTGTTCCGGTCTCACCCAGACAGGGTGCGGAGCCCAGCATGGAACTGAGAGCACAGCCCCGAGCCCTTTCACTTCTCATAGGTTCTTCACAGACTCTTTGGTTCCACACTGTGTCTTGGGGATCTCCTCGCTTCTGTGACAGTGCATGACCTGAGCTTTGCTGGCATACAACAGAAGAGAGGTTACCAGAAGGGCATTTGCAGGAATCTGGAGAAAGACATAAAGGTTAATTAATTCTGCATGCTGCTGTTTGTTATGACAGTCTTGCTGGAGTTAGGATGGGCTTTGGCTTTGTATGAGTTACTCTTGATCTCTGTTTGTTTCTCTCAGACATGTGAATGGGGGTGAAAAATTGCTCCTGACAAGTGGCAGACATTGACTCTGAAAGGGGAGCAATAATAATGTTTAGCCCGATATATCTCTTTTTATCTTTAGAGCTCTTCATGGAGCTTATAACACCTATTCCCCCCTATTTCCTTTGAGGCTGGTACTATAAGAATCCAGCTCAGAAAGCTGAGGCACAGAATAGGGAAAGTGATTTGCCCAAGATCGCAAAGGAAGTCAGTGGCAGAGATGGGACTAGAATTTCGTTCAGGGGTTAAAAATTCAAAATGGATCAAAGCAAATTTTTTTCACACGAGGTGCAATTAGACTGCGGAGCTGATTGACCCAGGAGGTTCTTGAGGCCTATAGCTTAGCACAATTCAAAAAGGGACTGGACATCAAGAACATCCCAAGTTGTCAAAATTAATGATAAAAAATTTGGAAGGGTAATAAAACTTTCTGCTTCAGGTTTTAGGCCGATCTCTATTTGAGACCTATTTGAGGCTTGGGGCAGATTACCCCACACCTGCCTATCAGAGGGGTTCTTACACCTTCCTCTGAAGCATCCGGTGCTAACCACTGTCAGAGACAGGATACTGGGCTAGATGGAGGTGGGATTTGATCCAGTCTGGCAATTCCTATGTTCCTCATATGGGGGCTCCTGGCTCCCAGCTGACCTTGTGCTATTAGAAATGAAGGAAGAGCTTTTTGTGGGGGAGTTAAGATCAGTTCAAATGAGGGATCATTAAAGAGGCTGCTTACAGGGGCTGCAGTTAAATAGCCTGACTACAGGAGACTGGGGGGGTGTCTGAGGAAGCAGCAAGATCTCCTTGTTGCCCTTCTCAGACAGAGCCCGCTGCACATCTGATAATGCTTAGGCCAGACTGCGGCAGTGAATAGTTTCTAATGCCATCTTTGCCTCTGGCAACTTCTGACGGGTCTCAGGAGTATCACTCAGATAGAAGGGCATTTCTGGGTGGGGCAGCACAGTGATTGGTCTCTAGTGGTACAACAGGGCAAGTGTTGCCCTTGCCAGGGACCTTGTTCTCTGCAGTAGCGATCTGAAATGTATTGCAGTGACTCCTGTGTAATGGAAACTTCAGACACTTTTCTGATGGGGTTTGGTTTGGCCTGGGCTCATCCCTGACCTTTCTATGCTGGTGTGTGAGCTATTTCTGGTGTCCTCTGGGAACCAATCCGTTCTAACGTATTTGTGCACAGTGACATTCGTATAACATCTTCGTACTAATAAAAGAGCCTCAGTGAAATGTCTGCTGAATGCTGTGTGGGCAGGAGGCTATATGCCATAATGCTATATGTTTAGAAAGCTGTATACTGTTTGTTTGTAAGGAAAAGTCTTACCACCCAGGGGGATGAAAAGGCCAGGCAGGTTCTGTTGGCTTTGGAATGCCGTCCCAGCTTTCATGGAAACGGGATAAAAATCTGGGAGCTGATGAAGCGCCAGGTTGCACCATCTTCAGTGCCAGGATTAAAGCACTGTTCCTGGCCCATCAACCCCTGCGTTCCCTTTACTGATATCACTGGAGTCTGTCATGAGGTGGCTGGGCCTTTAAAGGTATGTCTACACTGGAATTAAACACCCCTGGGTGGCCTGAATCAGCTGACTTGGGCTCACAGGGCTTAGGCTGTAAAATTACAGTGTAGACTTTTGGGCTTGGGCTGGAGCCCGGGTTCTGGGAATCTCCCCCCTTGCAGGGTCCCAGAGCTTAGCCTCAAGCCTGAGCCTAGTGTCTATGCTGCAGTTGTATACCCCCACAACCTGAGCCCCGTGAGCCTGAGTCAGCTGACACAGGTCATGAATTGCAGTGTAGACATACCCTATGAGGGGTCTAGGTTCAGTTCTCTCAGACTCTGGTTTCCTCCCAGATAGTGTGATCACAGGCTACACCCCTTTAGTGCATCGTACCTGAGGGAGAGGCTGTTACGCTCTGCGCGGGCACAGATGACAGGGAACATTGACATCACCATTCTACTTGGATTCTCATGCCATATCCATAAAAGTGGTATCTGGACATGGTGGTATATCTTTCTTGCTTACAAGCTGAGATCCTGCATGCAAGAAGAGCGTTTTTTCCCCTCTTTTCTAGATATTATTTTCCCCCTGATGGAGGCACTCACTGTAGTGAATAGTCCACTGTCACTTGTCAGATTTCTGTGTCCGTGGGGACAGTGGCTCATATGCAGATATCACTGATCCGTATTCTCGAGGCTCTAAAAAGATGAGCAGTTGGAGAAAATCATTAGAACTAGTAGCCGAGCAATAAAGAGAACAATGAGAGTTATTCCTTTGTTACCGTGGCCCAGTGGATTCGTCTGCTGAGCCGGTCCCATTTATGTGATGAGCGTTGGTTGTGACATGTAATGCGGTTACACTTGGGAAGCATTTGGGGAATTCACTGGAGTTGCATCTGTTTGTATGGCACTTAGCACAATGGGATTGTGATCCATGGCTAGGACTCTGCTGTGCTACGGTAGTACAAATAAATAATAATAAGAAGAATCTATTTTATCTGGCTCATTGAGTTTAAAGGTTGTAACAGCCCCTGAAGTAGAACACAAGGCTGAATGTTTTCTGGCTCTGGAATGCTTAGTAATCACTCTTGTGGGTTCTTATATGCAGCCTGCTACATCAGTGGTCCCTACTGTAAATACTGCACTGCTCTGTTTCCACCACTTGCAGCTGCTTTTCTCCCTTAATCCACCACTGTTAAACTTGACGTGGCACAATGAGTCCATATGATTTGCATGGTTTATTCTTCTGTTTCTGCTTGAATGACTTGGGAGATCCCTTTTAGTCCTTTATCTTACGAATGTCACGCTGGGGAAGCTTATTCCCACTGCTCTGTGGAAGGATAGTTCCCCCATCCCCGAAGAACTCCAACAGTGGCAGGATTTCTCCTTGTGTGTGGTGTTCTTTTCATTGCTGTCGTGTCTCAAGTCACTTTGTGAATGACAAAAATAAAGGCATTTTGCACTGGGAGGCAGAGAGACTGAACGTGTCTGAACGCTTGAGTCAACACAGCGACCATGCCTCAAGCTTGTGTTTTCTACATAAAACCTTGCGTCAGCGGGTCACTTAACTAGCCCATGTGACGCATTATTCCTGCCTGATTTGGCTTTTTTTCTTCTGAGCCACAGCAGTAAATGTGCCTTTGGACAAGGAGAAAAGGCTCCAGCTCTTAGTCCTTAAGAGCCAGTTCAGTCACGTTGCAGCAAACTTTGGGAAAGGGCCTCTGCATCAAAGCACTGCTCCAGGCCATTTGTCTTCTGCGTTGTCATTGGAGTCTGTCATGCGGTGGCTGTGCCTTTCTAAGAGGAGTCTAGTCCCAGCTCTCATCTGACCCTGGTTTTCCCCCAGATCCTGTGACTGTGGTCTAAAGCAAGGCCTTGTGGTAAGGGAAAAACAGGATGTAATAGGCAGGTCCTGTCCTCCCCAGGTATGGGGAGAGACCTGAGTAGAACAAGGCATCTCTCCATTGGAAATAGCTACAGGCGGCTGTTAGGTTTTTTTCAGGCAATGGCCCGTGAAAGGCTGACAATTGCCTGAACCCCTGTGACCTAGAGGAAGAACTCTGAGTATGAGGGATAACATTGCCCTGGCCCTGGCAGGTGGGCTGTGGACACCTAAAAGACAGTTCATAGGTTTTGGTACAGATGGATAAATTAAGCCAGAGGGGAAGGCATGGACAGGTGGGGACTGGGTTTCCTGGGAGATAGTGGGTGTGCTAAAGTGGGTTATTAAACAGATCCCAGGAGGGGAGACTGCTGCAATGTTGGCCACTGATATGCCAGGTCACTGGAGAGGCACACAACCCCCTTGCAGCGAAAAGGTGTGTTTCGAGAGGAGATTTCCTTCCACCTTGCTTGCCCATGCCCCTGATGCTCCATCCAACACTGAATTGGCCCTGAGTTTGGTATGTCACAACTCCTTCCACATCAGCATTGCGACTGCAGTACAGAATCCAGTAGCTGCTGGGCTGGGAAGAAACCGAACCCTTGTTTACATAGAGAGTTCTCCCACAGGGAGTCCATTCACCACTCTGAGTATACCGAGTGTTTCTTCTTCCCACGTTTTCTAAATTTGGGTGTTCCCCTTTGAAATCTGAGAGTTTCCCTTTAAGTTTCCCTCTCACAAGGTGTAATCATTTCAGTTAATAATTAATACCTAGCTCCCATATATCTGTTTTCATCAATAGATCGCAAAGCGCTTTGCAAAGAAAGTAAGTTGTTATCCCCATTTTACCTGTGGAGAAACTGAGGCACATTGCAATGTGTTACCTGAATGTTAACTAACAGGCTTCAGCTATATCCACAGTTCAGAGCAGTAGGACGTAAACAACACAGCTTAAGTCTTGTTCTTGTACTGAGATTGGAAGCTTTTTGGAGCAGGGATTGTGTTTTTGTTCTGTCTCTGTACGGCGCTTCGCACAATGAGATCCTGGTCTTATGACTAGGGCTCCTAGGAGCTACAGTAATACAAATAATATTGTTTACATTTAATTCCCCTCCATGTTATAGGCTTTTCTCTTATGTACATCGCTCTCAGATGTCCCGGATTTCCAAGGCGGGCACTCATTATAGTCTCAAAGTTACCTACATTCTGCACACATTTGGTGTCCCTTTCACTTGGGTTATTCAAAATTATAGACATCAGAAATAAAGAATCATAAAACAGAGGTCATGGAAAGGGTTATTGACACTGGAGGAACAAATCCCACAGCGATTGCAAATTTGCTGTATGGATAATTATTGTGCACTCATCCTTTTGGGTCTTCGTCACGTTCTGTGTCCCGTGTTTGGGCTTTGGCAGCAGGCTGAGAATTATACTCACCTGAGACTTCGAAGGTGGTGATGTGGGTGGGTGGGGA
This sequence comes from Eretmochelys imbricata, assembly GCF_965152235.1. Lineage (NCBI taxonomy): Eukaryota > Metazoa > Chordata > Testudines > Cheloniidae > Eretmochelys > Eretmochelys imbricata. The sequence continues at coordinate 15,475,610 of NC_135593.1, read as the reverse complement.
CTGAAGTTGAATTTCTGATGATCTCTCTCATTTAAAAAAGAAAAAACACTACAATACATTAAGTTGTACAAGCTGCAGAGGTGTCAGGTTTTCCTTGCTGCTTTTCCGTTGTCTGATTAATTTCAACACAGACCCTTTTTAAGTGGCTCTGATTGCAGGAAATTGCCACCGCCTGTGACACATGTCACAACAGTGCATTGATTAAAGCCCCCGCATGTCATTTACTGATTGATTGTGCTAATCATACCAAGAAGGTGGCAAACGTGCAGAGAGGAGCTGGCATTCCCCACTGTTCAGGATTTTAAGCATCTTGAATTAAGAGTACAAACGAATGAGAAGTCGGACTGGAATTTTTGTCAGTTTGCATCCTTTCAAGCTTGCAACCAAGCATGTGTCATGGCAGTAGGAGGGGTTGAACTGTTTACTGAACAAATGTTTGTGTCCTATTCTTAAAGCTAAACTGTAGGAAAAACAAATTGACACAGGGAAACTTTAGAGACTGAAGATGTGTGTAACTAACAGGTAGATGAATTTTACAGCAGGTGTCCCGGGTGGATAAAGTGTGAATGCAAGCTCTTTTCTCTCGTTTGTTTGTAAGAAGTTTTATAGCTCTGGCAGCCTGTGAGACAGCATCGCTCCAGACAGTACAGTATCTTAACATCCAGGGCTTCTGTAGCTGCCTCTCGCTTGAGAAGCTTCTCTGCTGCAGTGGGTGCTGGTTTGGAGAAGCAGAATCTCTTGACGTTGTCAGTTCTAGATGCCACTTTCTCATCACATAGGTTTTCAGAGTGGGATGATGGCTGTCCTGTGTCGTTGCAGCAGTGCTGTGCCTTTGCATTTTGAGAGGTGCCCATTCTTTTGGGGCTGATAGTTAGAATGTCCCATGGATTCATGAACAGCAGGCAGTGGGTATAACATTGAGGATTAACTGTTATTAAGAGGAAAGGAAGAGACAATATGTTGTGTGTATGTTTTTGGTTAATCCCCAAAGGCAAAAACAATGAAGTTACTTGTATGGAGATAGCGATGTAATACTTGGCACTCTAGCACCTTCAAATCACTATTGACTAATCCTCCTGGCATCGTTATCCCCATTTTATAGCCGTGGAAAGAAAGGTGGAAGTGACTGAGAAAGTCACACAGTAAATCAGTGGCAAAGCCAGGATGAGAACCCAGGAACTGCTCAAATTGGATTCATGCTCATTCCCTAGACCACACTGCTTCTCCTACTGTAAGATGCTCCTCACCCCGTTCTTCGGTTTCAGCTCCATGGGGTATAGAGAGAATCAATGTCTGAAGCTGCTGATCACTAATCATGGTTGGGCAGAGAGAGAATGGGGGTGCCATAACATCCAGTCCTTTTAGGCACTCATGCTAATTACCTTTTGTTTCTCTCCCCTCCTCCCCCACAGGTACCGAGCCCTGGTCCTTCTATTTTATTAATGGTTTCCTGAACTTCAACGTGGCTTTTGCCTTGGCCCTGCTTGCCCTGCCGCTGACCTCCCTCATGGAGTGTCTGCTACAGAAATTTCACGGTGAGTGCGGCAGTCTTTGAGAGCTGAGCTCCAACAGCCCATGTCTCCCAGATCCTTGAAAATAGGAGAGAGCTTATTTGCTGTATATGCAGCTTTTCTTTCTTGGAAGCAAAATCAGGGTCAGGGAACGCCTTACACAGCCTGGTTCCAGGAGCTCATTATTTGCACTGTGCTGTTTACCCTACAATGAGTGCAGGCTGGGGACAGAGGCAGCAAATTACACCTGAACTCACAGTAGCATCCGGCCAGGGATGGAACACTATTGTGACTCTCTTTAAGGACGATCCTTTCATTCCCTGTGCCTCCCTCTCCTCTGAAGAGCATTGTGTTGTCAAGGCTGAAGTACACCGAGTAAGTATGACAAATTGTACAGCCGCACGCTCTTCAGCCACAGATGCAAATGCTATAGAAATAACCCTGACAGAAATTTAGGGGAAAAAAAATACTCGTAGTTATTTCCATCTTATCTTCGATTGGAAGTGTCAGCCCTCAGTTCTCTACACTTTTCTACTGTTGTTTTAAATGCGACTGCCAAGACATTTCAGAAGAGAGCTTTGAGAGAACAGAGTTGGGGGTTTTTTTGGATCTAGTTTGGATTTTTCGGGTTATTTCTTCATAAACCATTCTAACCCCTACGAGCCACCCATTTCCCTTGATGCTGCCCATATAGAGCATGATCTTGCAAGAAGTTGAGTAGTGAGCACTTGAGTGAATTGTTGAAGGCACTCTGCACCTTGCAGGATCGAGCCCACGTAGGGCAGATTTGTGAAAGGCTTCTCCCTAAATTAGGAAGTCTCTTGCACTTTAATGTACCATTCACAGCTGTGCCTTTGAAATGATAGTTAAGTTTTTTCCTTGAAATAATTGAATGTTTACCTTCATAAGGGAGCAAATGAGGTTTAAATTCTCAGTCCTATTACATATCTCTGCTCTAAGGGATAGTAGCAGTGGACATACAGTTTTATTGTAGCCCAAAATATGGCACGTCCAGTGGTGCTGCTGCTGCTACAAAATTATAGAATTAAATCCCATTTTGGTAGATTTTAGCTTCATAGGTGTTCAGGCCAGAAGGGACCATTATGATAGTCTAGGCGGACGTCTGACTTTCAGAGGGATCACTTAGTCCTTCATAAATTACACTGTGAAAAAGCAAAACATTGTCCAGTTCATATTGGGTTTCTCTTAATTCAAAGGATGTCAGTTTAACTCATGCAGTTTGGCAGGATGCTCTTCTAAAATACCAGGGTGGCGGGGGAGTGGAAGAAGAAAAAACCCAGTGGTTGCATCTTCCCCTGACTGCTGCTAACACATTTTCCCCAAGGATGGACACATGCTGAATTTTAGGGGCAGATAACAGCATCATGATCAGCATCTCCTGTTAAGATTCTGATTATGTATGAAGAAAAGGAGGACTTGTGGCACCTTAGAGACTTAACAAGTTTCTTTGAGCATAAGCTTTCGTGAGCTACAGCTCACTTCATCGGATGCATGCAGTGGAAAATACAGTGGGGAGATTTTATATACACAGAGAACATGAAACAATGGGTGTTACCATACACACTGTAACAAGAGTGATAAGGTAAGGTGAGCTATTACTAGCAAGGGGGAGGGGAGGACCTTTTGTAGTGATAATCAAGGTGGGCCATTTCCAGCAGTTGACAAGAACGTGTGAGGAACAGTAGGGGCGGGGAAATAAACATGGGGAAATAGATTTACTTTGTGAAATGACACATCCACTCCCAGTCTTTATTCAAGCCTAAGTTAATTGTATCCAGTTTGCAAATTAATTCCAATTCAGCAGTCTCTCGTTGGAGTCTTTTTGAAGTTTTTTTTGTTGAAGAATTGCAACTTTTAGGTCTGTAACCGAGTGACCAAAGAAATTGAAGTGTTCTCCGACTGGTTTTTGAATGTTATAATTCTTGATGTCTGATTTGTGTCCATTTATTCTTTTACGTAGAGACTGTCCAGTTTGACCCACGTACATGGCAGAGGGGCATTGCTGGCACATGATGGCATGTATCACATTGGTAGATGTGCAGGTGAACGAGCCTCTGATAGTGTGGCTGATTAGATTAAGCCCTATGATGGTGTCCCCTGAATAGATACGTGGACACGTTTGGCAATGGACTTTGTTGCAAGGATAGGTTCCTGGGTTAGTGTTTTTGTTGTGTGGTGTGTGGTTGCTGGTGAGTATTTGCTTCAGATTGGGGGGCCGTCTGTAAGCAAGGACTGGCCTTTCTCCCAGGATCTGTGAGAGTGATGGGTCGTCCTTCAGGATAGGTTGTAGATCCTTGATGATGCGTTGGAGAGGTTTTAATTGGGGGCTGAAGGTGATGGCTAGTGGCGTTCTGTTATTTTCTTTGTTGGGCCTGTCCTGTAGTAGGTGACTTCTGGGTACTCTTCTGGCTCTGTCAATCTGTTTCTTCACTTCAGCAGGTGGGTATTGTAGTTGTAAGAACGCTTGACAGAGATCTTGTAGGTGTTTGTCTCTGTCTGAGGGGTTGGAGCAAATGCGGTTGTATCGTAGAGCTTATGTTCAAATAAATTTGTTAGTCTCTAAGGTGCCGCAAGTACTCCTTTTCTTTTTGCGGATACAGACTAACATGGCTGCTACTCTGAAACCTGTGATTATGTATGGAATTCTGTTAAGAAACGGCATTTTAATATATCTTCCTGAAAGCGTACACTAGAGGGTGCTGCTTGTGTCTGTTCCTTGAATGTGGCTGACATACTGTCAGAAACCAGTAAAAACTCAGTTGGAAATCCTATAAATGCAGGTTTCCTGCTGCTCACCTAACACTTGTGAACCTAACAGCAGGAACCATTCTTCTGGGTGCTTTCTTCTTATTGTTTGTGAAATGCCTCTATGCTTATTTGTTTAACACTGCAGCTTTTAGAAGGGTAGGGAGACAGGATTTAAAGTTGCATTGAGCAACCTTGTCAGACAGACTAAAATTCAGGGTAATTATTGTTGTTTTTGAATGAATTTCTTCCTGCTTTACACAAAAAAAAGTTACTTGAGAGATCTTACATGCATTGTTTTTTGCAATGAAGCAACAAGGGTTTTGGAAATGCCAGTACCTAAACAACCACTTCAGTTATTAGGAATATAAGCTTCATTGGACTCTCTCTCTAATCCCTGGATGCGCTAGTATAGTACAACGAAGCAAATGGCAGGAATTTTTGATTTCCTGCTCAGAAGCTTCAGGTCATGATGGATTTAGTCTCTTCTTCCTGGGATTGGTTATAGGCTCATTATCCAGATCCTGCTTCTCCTTCTTTTGGGTTCTGGTTTCCCTGCATTCTGGGACCTTTAGGGCATCTGAAGCCTACAGAAATCCACTAAGCAAGCTTTCACTCCTGACTGATTTCTTGCTGTTTTGGCTGTGATATGGAGAGTGGAAGTGCTGCTTGGGAATGAATAGTGAAACGTTCCATTTGAGAGAGAGAGAGAGAGAATGAAAATTAAGGGAAAGCCCTTGTCTTTATTTTACTAGTCTCATGAGCCTTGATTGACTGATTTATGTTTCTTTCAGTCCAGAATCTGGGTCGCCCATATTGGCTTACGCTGGCTCCTATGTACATCTGGATCCTGATTTTCTTCAGTCAACCCCACAAAGAGGAGAGGTTTCTGTTTCCCATATATCCTCTTATCTGTCTCTGTGGAGCTGTGGCGCTCTCTGCCCTACAGGTGGGTTTCAGTGGGAAGTGCTGTGTGTTATAACCTGGTACCTAAAGGGGGTTTAATTACCTGTTTACTTCTATATCATTGCTCCCAAAGGCTTGGGAACATCTGCAGAACATCTGCTGCTGCAACATAATCTGCAGTAATCTGCCTAGTTCTGCAGTGTACATAGTGTAACTCCAAGAGCATGATGTGCAGTCAGCTGTATCTGATTGTTAGCTAGTGGGGTTTGAGTTTTCGGAATGTGGCACATAGATTGATCATAAGGCCCTGGGATTAAAAAAACACAACCATTCTAAAGTTAAAATGTGTACGTGTTTGCTGCTTTTACAAAGTAGTTTGCTAAACATAATCCTCCAGTTCTGGTTGATGGAGAACTTGTGCAGAATCATTCGATCCCCATCAGGCAGTGATGCAGCAGCAAAATTGGGGAGATTTCCCTCCCCAAATGGCATAAATGTATGAATAGAATGTGCTAATGATGTAAAAATCTTGGATTAGTCTGAACTGTAGGCTAAGGATGTTGAGTGTTACCACCAAATATTAATATACATGACATTTCTTGGGTGTTCTGCTTTAGCACTGAAACAGCTCAACTGCCCTTCATTAGAAATTCTCTCACATGGTGTGAGAACAACCTTGGCCCAATCTGGAATAGTCACTGGCCCAAATGTTCTGAAAGATTCATTATTTGATGCAATCTCAGACAAGCATCCAATGTGACTGCATTATAAAGCCATGAAATTTGACCTTTGTGGCTGGGCTATTCAGAAGTCCTTGTTGAACTCCAAGATTTTCACCATTCCCTTATTTAAAAGGAAAGTGGTATTGTTTAGGCATTAGGAAACTGCTATTTTTAAAGAGCTAAAAAAGTGTTTTTAATGTAGATTAAAACACTTTGTAGAGTAAAGTGTTCCAGATCAGTAGAAGCTTTCACAGAGCTGAAATTATTTATTTCTTACCCATGAAAAATACATATGAATGAACATAAGAACAGCCATACTGGGTCAGACCAAAGGTCCATCTAGCCCAGTATCTTGTCTTCCGACAGTGGCCAATGCCGGGTGCCCCAGAGAGAATGAACAGAACAGGTAATCATCAAGTGAACCATCCTCTATCGCCCATTCCCAGCTTCTGGCAGACAGAGGCTAGGGACACCATCCCTGCCCATCCTGGCTAATAGCCATTGATGGACCTATCCTCCATGAATTTACCTAGTTATTTTTTGCAGTCACTCGTCTTTATAGTAGACTCTTCCAGCTGCTCCCCTTGGCTCTACCATTATCTCCTATCCTGGGTATACAATACCTCTTGCTGTTTCAGTCCCAGGCCCCACTCCCATTACTGCCAACACCCTTGAAACCATGTCTCTAGCACCTTCAGCTATTGCGGTGCTGGCCTCTTACCCAGCGCTGCCGATTCCCTGTAACCCCGACCTGTAGCATCCCTTGCTATTGCAGTCCCTGGCCCCTTATCCAGCCCTGCCAATGTCCCACAATCCTGACCTGCAGCAGTCCCCGCTATTGCCATTTTTCCCACACGCAAGCTCTGCTAATGTGCAATTCTTGAGCTGCCTGCTCCCAGGATCAAGCCATGTAATATTAGCAGTTCTTTAGCAATTCTCAGCCAGGGCTATGTGCAGTAAGAAGGCCCCTGAGAATGCGGTGGTTTGGGACACCTGCCAAACATGGCTGCCGGATACTCTGGTGTGTATCTCTGTTCTACATATTTTAACACCACTTGATTTACTTCCAGTATGTAGGAGCCATCTGAGAATTTAAACTGCTTCCCTGCTAACCATACAAGCTTGACCATGAAATAACAATCCCACGGCTGCTATGAGACGAAAGCAAATGATGCAAGAGGAGTAGAGATCATTTTAGGACAGGAAGTGAATAATCCCTCCTGTGGGGGAGGGGCAGAACCTGAGTGTGTTACACACTGTTTCTTTTGGGCCTGCCCCAAAAAACCTGTCAGGTCATCTATAGAAGAGCAGAAAAGCCCTTAGAGGGATTAAAAAAGAAAAGAAAAAGTAGGCAGGACTGTATTTAAACACTGCTGCAAATGCGCTGGTCCCACACATCCCTGCACCTTATTTCAGGCTATGGCTTGGTGTTCAGGCGGGTGCCCAGGTATTGTGTGACAGCAACCTGGAAATGGAACTTCTTTAAAGAGGGAGCCCATCCAGATGGAGAAAGGAGAGACCCCGGGTCTAGGAGAAAGCCTGGTGAGAGGCACCCGCAGAGAGCAGTCGTAGAAATCTCATCCGGGACAGGTTTTGGGGAATTGCCAGGCAGGAGGCCTGGTTTGGAGAGGGCTGTGATGCCCGGTAAGGAAGAACTCCTGGGAAAGAGGGTTGAAAAATGTTTGTGATGAGTTCAGTTGAACAGTTCTTGAAATAAACCAAATTCCCAAGAAGGGGATGTGATTGAACCAAGTGATCCTCTACGCATTTTTTTTTTGAGGAGCCAAGTTGGGGAAACTGAGGCCGCAGACACATGCACTGACTGTGGAAGCTGCGTCTGTTACAGAGGATTTTTTAGAAAATGGGCTTCTAAAAAATTAGTTTCCAAAGAATTCAAGTTGAGAGTGTCCCTTTAACTTCACCACATCTTGCATTCTGTTTGGAACCCCTTGCTCTCCCCATTGCAGGTGGTGCTCTCCCCAGGGGTATTGGGCTGGATCTCTGTTCAGCGGCATCATAGGTTTAATGCCTTTAATATCTTTTTGTCCCTTCAGAAATGTTACCACTTCGCATTCCAGCGTTACCGCTTGGAGCACTACACAGTCTCCTCCAACTGGCTGGCTCTGGGGACAGTTTTTCTCTTTGGGCTCTTGTCGCTCTCGCGCTCTGTGGCTTTATTCAAAGGTTGGTGTTTTGGGATGGTCCACTTCTTGAACCCAGACAGTTGCAAGACAGTCCAGAGGGGACTTCCCGTTGAGAGACAAACCCTGATTCTGCAAAGACTTAGGGCTTGTTCTGCGGATAAAAGTTGTCCTACTTTAACCATACAATACGGTAATAGGTGCAAAAACCCTCCACCTCAGGGGATAAGATGTACCAGTATAAGGCACCTTTATTCCAGTGTAACTGTTTCCTCACTGGTTTCAGAGTAACAGCCGTGTTAGTCTGTATTCGCAAAAAGAAAAGGAGTACTTGTGGCACCTTAGAGACTAACCAATTTATTTGAGCATGAGCTTTCGTGAGCTACAGCTCACTTCATCAGATGTATACCGTGGAAACTGCAGCAGACTTTATATATACACAGAGAGCTTGTACGGGTAAAAAAGAATCACACCGTAACCAACATAGTTATACCAGTATCATATTTGTGTGTAGACCAGTGCTTACATATGTACTTATCCTTACATGTGTGGGGCCATACTCAGGAGAGCACTTCAGCATGTAAAGCTTGTACTTAAGTATGTGATTAAATGCTTTCCTGAATGGAGATGGATTTAAGCATGTGCTTAATGTTAAGTATGCGTGTATGTGCTCTCTGGCATGGGGCCAGGAGTGGTCCCATTAACTTCAATGGAGCTTCTCACCTAAATAAAGTAAAGCCTGGGCATATTTATTTGCAGGATTGAAGCCAATATACAGTAGTGACAGGAGAGTGGTAATAAAAGTGCCGTGTTATAGCAAGGTACTGAAATGGGATTTGGATCCTAACTACATTTAAGTGTAGATTATTTTATTTATTTATGAAGCTATCCATTAAGAAGGCCCTGAAAGCACTTGAGGTTTTGTATGAATATTTATCTATAGTGTTATTTTTATATTTATTTATTTTACTACATGCCCATCCTTTGCTCTGGGTGAACATGCAATATTTCAGTTACAGTCATCTAGCAATCACTCTATGTTCATTAAGCCAAGGTTAGCAAACCTTGGCTTGTGATTGATATGAACTTTTATTACTTCAGCAAAGCCCTTGTGGAATCTCCCTTTTTATGTTCTTAGCTAAGTTAAACTCCTTGAACAGTGGAAACGTGTGGCATGGGGAAAGGCCTAAAATAAAATCCTCGTGTTATTAAATAACAAGGGCAGGAATGTTCATGATTTTGGCAGCTTTTTGTGGACAATGCGGTAGATGTTGAAGCAGGTCTTGCTGTAATATCGCAGGTGGGTTGGCGTTAGTCTTAATGGCACATGATGCCATTGGGATGGGTGCTCTCTAGATACCAGAGATAGGTAGCTGGGCATGTACTCCAAACGCTCAACGGCATTTTGATGGGAGGCTTAAATATAAACAAGTCAAGCTGTGAGAATACCACCTGCCTTTTCACTCTTTGTTTCCAATCTTCCTCCTCTTTAGGGTACCATGGACCTCTCGACCTGTATCCAGAATTTCATAGGATTGCCACTGATCCGACTATTCACACAGTGCCAGAAGGGAGGCCGGTTAATGTCTGTGTGGGGAAGGAGTGGTACCGATTTCCAAGCAGCTTTCTCCTGCCAGATAAGTAAGTTGCTCATCATAAAGGACCCGATTCAGCAAGATACATAAGCAGCTGCCTGGCTTGAAACTCGTGCCACTGATGTCAACTTGTGTGCCTGAAGTTAAGCCCCTTGCTGAACTGGGGCCAAAGTGAGAGCAAGATGTGCATATCATGGCGATTAATTTCAGAAACAAAGCCTGCCCTTCCGAGTGACACTACATGACAGGCAGATTTATCAGCCCTACCCAACTGGTGGCTCCTCTCCCCAGGTCTTTTAGCTACTAAGTCCCTTCTGTGCAAATTCTCTATCTTGGTTTGTTTGTCCGTGTCTGCTTGGCTGCGTTTAGGGGCAAGGCTGTTGGTGACTCGCCTGTTGTGTTCAAGGTTCCCGAGAAACATAGGAACTCAGGTTAGACTGCAGACTGCATTCCTTTAAACTTTATGGAGACCCACCGGCAACAATTATCATACTGAAATAACATTTCAAGGCCACAGGGTACATGTACAATCTTAATTTGTTATCCAAAGCATCAAATGTAGTTAATGCACAAGTTCAGGACGGCATGGAAATAGCATAAAATCATTAGTTTTAAGAATATGCTTCTCAGGATGCAGTTTGTAGGATAGTTTTGACAAGAATTCATCTCACAAGCTGTCCATAATGCCAAGCCCTCAGACTTGTGTCGCATGTACCAGCGATCTTGGAAAGAGTGACTCACCTGTTTGCTTTTCAGATTTTCAAAATACTTCAATTAATTCTTTGAGCCATGTGCATGGATGGTAAGAATTGAGATTCTTACAGGGGTCTTGTCAAGACTGTTTTCATCATTCTGAAATGATGTACTTTCACTTACTGTAGTTCACAGCCATTCTGTTTGAAGCTGAATTATGTTTTTTTTTTTTTTAAAGTGGTCTTCCAGCCCCCAGCACACGGGTTTGTTATTGTAGGATTGCTTATGAGCAATGGGCAGCTGTTGCTCTCTTAAGAAGCAAGACCTTTGCTTTGGAAAAATCTTTGGACATCTGTAATGGGAGGAGGGGATTTTTTCCTATTATGATGGATCTCTGAGTGAGGAATGGGCAGGATTATATATGCTACTTAAAAGGAGGTCAGGAAGATCCAGTTAATTTCATTTCCTGACCCTGGCAGTTGGCTTTCTGCATCCATCTTAGGGGTATATCTTTAAAACAGCATAGGGTGTTAGCCACCAGAACCCTGTATGCTGCTTTGGGGTTGTGTCCCAAAAATCCCAGCTACTCTTTCCAAGCAATTTTAGCTAATGGCCCTTAATTTTAGGTGGAAAGGTTAAAAAACCGCAGCAACAACAACCCAGCCCTCCCTCCCTCCACACAACCTGTAGAACTGCAAGATAGTACAGCCTGTTTACAAAGATGGTGTTCATGGGCAAATGTCCCACTGCTTTGCCGGGCTTGCAGACAGCAGTTGGTGATTCCCCAGTGAAGCAGTTGTAGTAGATGAGTACTAGGATTAGTTCTTGAAGGCCTGAAATACAAGCTATTCGGGCACAAGTGGCTGCAGAAGCTTGCATTCCTTAAAACCATTGGAGTGTTTATTTGGGAGCAAGCTGAACAAAGCTGTTCCTTTCACCAGCTGAAGTGCCTTGCTCCTGGCTGGCCTGGGTTCTGGTTTAGCAGATGTGGCCAAAATTATTTGATTTGCAAATATTAAAGTTCAAAAGTTAAATGTGGATGGAAAAGGCCTGATGCCAATTTCAGTCCATTGTTTCTGAATGTAGTTTAGCTCCCTGGCTGTAAGCCTCCAGACTCCTTGAGTGGTCACCGCAATCAAAATGCATGTCCCCGACATACTGTTCTGGCTCATGCCCGCCATGTCTGGTAACTGGTTTTATCATTAAGGAAGCTTGCCAGGATTAATGGAGAAGAGAAGGCTGGACATAGGACGTGAGTGGGCTTGTGTTCCCCTTTGTGCCTTGTGTATCTTTCGTGAGCTACAGTAATATATGGGGGTTTCTCTTGTGTTTCCACTGATGGCTCAGCTATGGTTCACTTGTTCCTTAAGTCTGAGTGCATCTTGTAAGTGAAATTTACAAGAATGAGGGTATATTCTCTTTGTTTTCCCATTGATCTCAGTGGTTCTTACCCATGTGCTTAAGTCCTTTTGCGAACGGGGTCATCTTGTCTAGGTGCAACTGAATTTGGTGGGTTGGGGGCTGCCTCTGTGCATACATCTAACCCTTGCTGCTTTTCTAGCAGGACTGTTTACTCTTTATACTGGAAAGCCTCTAGTTATGCTTTGTTTTCTCGTTACAAAATTCTGGTGGCTTCCACAGTTTCATTTCAGGTTTTCCCCTCTCTCTGTTTCCTGCAGTTGGCAGCTCCAGTTCATCCCATCAGAGTTCAGGGGCCAGTTACCGAAACCATTTGCCAAGGGACCAGTGGCCACACGGATTATTCCTGCAGACATGAATGACCAAAACAGGGAAGAGCCAACCAGATATGTAAGGGCTACCCACTTGTCGTCTTTTTCTTTCTTCATCGTTATTAGTAGTACTGTAGTTGCCCAGGAATCCTCATCATGGGCCAGGATCCCATTGTGCTGGGGCTGTATAAACCCCAAAACTGTTTGCAGTGGCATTTGGCTGTGTCCCAAAACAAAATCTGTTTGTTTAGATGTCTGTATTTAACTTGTAAATCATCTCTGTATTTGTCACTGAGCAGTGAGTGGGTGACATTTTCTTTTGCACTTTGGGACCTTTCTTTTAAAACTAAGTAAATAAAATTGCCCAAGAGAAGAAACAGAAGAAATAGGAGTTTAGTCCAGAGCTTCACCTGAAACAGTTGGGACCCTTGCACCGCTGATTTCAAAAGGAATATGTTAAGATACACCATACTGATGTAGGTTATTAGTTCCTTTTCCAGGTTGTCTCATGTTACATAACCAAAAATACCACTTGCCCCCTGACCAGTTGTAGAATTCTTTAGCAGATTAAGTCAAAGTACAGAAGCAATTTTCTGAGGACCCAGCCTGTTCCCCCTTTTTTTCCCCTCAAGGCTTCTTTAGAGGCACAGCTTAGAGTGTTTAAGTGACCTAGATAAAGGTACTAGCTGTCTCTGTCTTAGGGTTCCATAGTATCTGAACGATAATCTGCATGTTTTGTTTGCAGTTATGTTTTGCTTCAGGCTGGAGATTTTAGTTGGTTGTGTGTTTGCAAGCAGCTGGCAGTAGTGATCATATATATTGGTGCCGTTGGGAGGCTGCTCAGCTGACCTTTTTATCTCCTTTGGGTTGAACTGTTGTCTAGAAAGGAGTACCGAGCTAAATATGTTTTTTATTCTTTTTTTCTGAGATCACTATAATTCTGAGCCTAGATAAATACAGTTATGTCTCACCTAACCATTATGAGTGGGAATGCCTGGAGTATTGCATTAGAAATGTTGGCCCATCCATCTGTCCCTCCTATCTGTCCCTCATTACCGAAGTATATGAGTACCTCATGATTGTTAATGTATTTATCCTCACAACACCCCTGCGAGATAGGGAAATGGCACTTGCCTTATTTTACAAACAAGGAGCTGAGGCACAGAGAGGCTAAATGACTTGTTCAAAGTCTGTGGCAGTGTCAAGCATTGAACCTGGGTTGCAGGTGACTGCTCTAACCATGGAGCCATCCCTCCTCTTGTCAAAAGGGGTGAATGAGATGAACTGCCAAGAAGCAGATGATGCCTTTCCTCCTCCATTCTCAGCACTCTGAAGGGTGCCTTCTGTGCTGTCCATGACACTGTGGGAAGCACTCAGATAAGCAGACTGGATGTAAACCACATACCGCTGTTGAAGTCAATGACACCTGCTCATTTACACCAGCTGAGGATCTTGGCTCACTGTGGCAGTATGACAGAGTCTGCAGATTTGATCTCCAGAGTAGGGTTGAATCTGATACGACAACATTAGAGGAAATTGTACAGGTAACAAAGCGAGAATCAATCTGCAGGATTCAGGCTCTGTTGTTTTAAGATCTATTACATGGTTATTGGAAATGGGAAGGAGGCGGATTCCCACCTGAGAGGAGCTGTCTACTGCAATGCATTTAATTTACAAAATCTTTAACTGGCATATTTTTAGCGCAGACAGCTGGCTGGTGCACAGCCTGTGACTAATGAAACAAAACACATTTTTGTTTCATGGTTGTCTCTTCATGTCACCCTACAATTTTGTTATTTCTGATGCAAGGAAGAAGGACTGGGATATGTTTATTCAATGCAGCCACTTTGAGAAATACAGAAATTAGCTACTTGATGTAAATTTTAAGTGGGATTTTAAAACTAACCTTTGATTCTGAGCTGCTAATAATACGAGGAGAACTGAGATGTCTCCAGAACTAAATGAGCTGCCAGTAGCGGTGGCATGCCCGGATTCCAAAGACAGACAGACAGTCAGCAAGCATTGGAAAGAGCAGCCAGAATTGTGCATGGCAAGTAAATCTAAGAGATATGAGCCTATTGATATATTATAGGAGAGAGCGTATATCTCATGAAGCGCTTATCCACGCTACGGACAAGACAAAGTTGAGTAGCACTTACTCATGCAAGTTGTCCTGTTGGATCCTAAATGCATTTCTCTATGAAACTGTGTTAAGGTGGCGCTGATCGGTACCATCTGTTACAGGGAGGTGTTGGCAGGTACCATAGACCAGACTTAAAAGCTGAACTTTTGTTTGAAGGTCCTAACCTTGGAGAAGACTTCTTTATATTTTGTTTTTACTTTCCCCACCCAGTGCCTAGCCATCTTTTGAAAATGGTCAAGGACCCAAAAGCTAAGCTAGCCTCATGTTAGAGTTGTTGACTTGAGCTTTTCGGATAGGGTTTTCTGGGTTCTGCAGGATGCATTTTAACTCAGCTCTGCCTATGGTAGAGCAAGCAAGCTCCTGTATTGCACTGTGTGGTTAGACCATCATCCGCTCTGTTCCATCCATTAGCCAGCAAGGGCCATGCAGTTGGAGAATTATTACAAAAGGGTCGCGTCTTCCACCTGTTTAGCATGCTTTGTCTCCTGCTGCTACTCAGGAAGTGGTCAAACCCAGTTCTTTTGCATCACTTTACAGAGCAGCTGCACCAGATTAAAAAAGACGGGGGGGGGGAGGAGGAGGAGGGGGTGGTTGTACATTTAAAATTGCCCCTGGCTCTATTCACTGAGAGTGAAATTCTTCCCTGTGGAAAGGGCCTGTTTAAGGCCTGTGCACCACTTAAGTTCCATTTAAGCCCCCAGAATAGGGTGCATAGGCCCTGTGGTGTCTCTCTGCCCACAGGTGAATTTCACATTTCACTTCAGCTTAATCTATAAGAGTAAGGTAAAAGCTACTCGGGAAATATATTGTGTGTCAGAGAAATCTTTTGCATTGGAAGCTTCAGTCCTATTGAGGGAGTATCCAGGAAAAGAGGGGGGTGTTAGAGCTTGGTATTTTCGGATGGTTTGCGGCAGTTTGTTTCTCTCAAAGGGACTCTGTATAGCTTTAAAAACAAAACATCTAACAAACAAAAATCTCTATGGGCCTAGAATTCTTCCCTCTGACAATGCAAGAAGTTGATTCAATATTCTTCTTAGCTGAGTTTCCTGCAGTGTAATTTCAGTTGGTGTGCAAGTGCGATGCCACTGAGCCATCTGGTCTCCTCTTAATTAAATTGTTTTCAACATAAATTTACCGCAAACCCCAGTGTTTCTCTAGAAAAGTGACTCTAAAACATTCAAAAAAAGAAAAGGAGTACTTGTGGTACTCCTTTTCTTTTTGCGAATACAGACTAACACGGCTGCTACTCTGAAATAAAACATTCAAGAAAGTTTGCAAGACACACTTGTGACTCAGCACACTGCAGAAAGGCCAGAAAGGGATAGGGTCAGGGACTAAAACTGAAAAAGAAACCCAGCCTTCCAAGGCAGCACATTCCTGCTCTCTGCTGCTTCTAACAAAGTTTATTCAGGAAGGTTAATTCCTGGGGAGCTGCTGTTGAAAACATAGCCTAGCTCATCTTGCCTTTGATTTGATTAATTAAAAATCTATTTACACTTCCCTATTCATCACTTAACCTCCTTAATAAGACAAACTCCCATAGTGACTGGTGGTATTTGTGCCTTTCCTGAAACAGCTGATGATTCTTATGTCATTTGGTCTTTTCTGTTTCCTTGAGCTGACAAGACTCTTGCACTCCTTTAGTTTGGTTCATTCTTGAGCAGTGATAGTTCAGATTGTGTTCAGCTGCCTTTAATTGGAAGAGAAATGGTCACTAAAGAGATGTCACCCAGTGACACCCTTACAGACCTCCCTCTATACGGTGGCAGGAACTGAGATTGAAACCCAGATCCACCAGAATTTTGTGATTATTGCCCCTGACTCCTATTAAGGTCCCTGCTCAGCAAGGGATGTCCTTTAAACATTGATCTCGCTGAGCCCCTCCAGGCTGTTGTACTTCTCCATCTCATCCTTTCCTTCTCCAACTTTTTCAAATAGACTGAATCCTCCCTCAGAGAAATGCCTCCTTCTGCTGATTGACTCCTTGATCTTTCCCTTCCAGCCCACCCCATCTTGGTGTCTCAGGCAGGTTTCTGCAGTAAGCCCCTCTCAGATCACTATGTCTGGATCCCCAGGGGGCCATCATCCCATGGATATCTGTGCTTAGGGAATCCTGCTATGGAGTCCTCTCCATGTGCTGTGGGATGGACAGGAGGTTACAGTGTAGAATCTAGGCAGAGCTGCTGGGAGATAAACAGGGAGCTGGATCTTATGCCACCAATTGGGCAATGTTTTTCCTCAGTTGCCAGTAAGAGGTGCCTGGTACCTTTCTGCACTGGATAATAAATCAGAACAGTTGTGGCTTGGATACTGTATTTTGTAAAGGTCTTTATCGAATTATACAGAAAGATAAACACAGTAGGACTTTGACCCAGCACAAAATGCCCTGAGAAGTCTCTTTGTACTCCATAGTACATTCTTTACATTTCGGTGGTAGGTGCCCTTATTTGTATTGGTGGGAGCAGAGAGCGAGAGAGACTGCTTTATTCTCCTGTTCATCTAGCGGTGGGATTTTGCGCGCAGGCTCAGACATCAGCAAGGCATTCAGGAGGCATCAGCTGCCATTTTCAGTTGCTCGTCAATTTCATTGTTCTGTGCTGATCTAATCGTGCCCAGTTTAGATGGAGTGACATAGCAGCCTTTTAATATTTTTATTCCATCAGGTGCACGGATGATGGCAGTAAATCACAACAGAGCTGTTGCTGTTATAGTGAGAGAGTTCACATTTTTACCTGAATACTTTTCTTGTCTTTCCCCTTCCCCTCATGCTTCACCACAGTAGAAATGTCCAGCTGTCTAGTGAGAATGGTCCCATGCACTGTAAATTTTTTTTATTGAGCAGAACAGCATTCTGCCTCTGATTCTACTCAGCTTGAGGAAGTCTCTGGCAATTTAAATATAGTTTATATCTGAATATATAAGCTCCCTGCTGCCTTCTCCCCAATCAAAGCAGCCAAACTACTGCAGAATACTACTACTGATTTTATGTCTAGAGCATTTTTTATCAAGAATCTCAAAGCACTTTATAAATTTTAAATAATGAAGTCTGACAGCCCTTCCAAGAGATAGTTGGGTATTGCTAACTCCATTTGACAGAGGGGAAAACAGGGAGGTTGGATGACATCCCAGAGGTCACAAAGCCAGGAACAGAAGCCAGGAGTCCTGATTTTCAGTCCTCTGCATTAAACACTAGGAGTAGAATTTTCAAAATGGCCTAAGTTCCATTTTCAAAAGTGACTTGAGCAATTGCAAGCCCGAGTCCCATTGCCTTTCAGTGACATTCAGGCTCCTAAGTCACATTTGAGAATGTGACGTAAGTTTTTGGTCCCTTAGGCACTTTTTTGAAAATTCTAGCCTAGATCAACTTCCGTCTCAGAGTTGGAAATAGAACCCATCGGTTCCTATTACTGGTCCCTAGCGCTATCTGCTTGACTGCTCTCCCGTCCCTTTATGTTTAGTTTTCTACACAGTGTAACTAATCTTTGAACTACCTCCTATAGAACATAACTCGTGAGTTAGGGTTATTTATTAAATTTTGTCATAGTGCTAAAGAACTTTCATAGCTGACAGCTCATGTTTGTGTTAGCCAACCTTTCTCTGCCTGCAGCCTCTAGAGTGTGCCTGTAGGAGGTGCCACAAGAGGGAATAGCAGCATGGAAAGACACAGAGGCGTAATGAACAGCACAGCCTGTCCGTATCAGGGAGTGGTCTTCCCAGCAGGAAGGGGATCTTTATATAACCTAGGCTCCCTGAGGACACTGCCTGCAGTTCATTTACCGGGAGGTCACAAATGTAATTCAGTTTTGTTGTGTTGCTTCCTTGTATACAATTTCATAATTCAGCTGAGTGTTGCCAAACTTTTCTGTAAGGGCAAAGCAGCTGCTGGCATCTTTGACTGCTGATAAAAGCATGAATGCAACAATATTGTGTCCATATGATCCTGGAAGTGCAGTATGATGTCCACTCCAGGCAATATGGTGGTGAGGATCAGCAGCGAGGCAGGGTGGTATTATTAATGCATTAACCCCATCAGGTTGTAGCACAGTTATGCCAGGCTGCAAGCATCTTGCCAGAGATACTTATTATTTCCTGTGAATCCACTTAAACTCCAGGCAAATGTGCCAGTGGATTAGCACAAATGTCTGGCCGTTTGAAGTGGTTAACAGATTACTGTGTACATGTGAGATCGATTGGGCAGCCATTGTCTCTGTGCATAAAACCAGATATCTTGCAAATATGATCATAACTGCAACATACATACTTATGGGAGGCCAGACTAGAGAGCATGAAATGGAAATGTCAGCCTGACATTTTGTGCTAGTAAAGAGCCACTGCAAGTGGAAACATAAAAAAACCATGAGTCAGGCACCCAGAATCATGAGATTATTTTAAAAATGTGATTTTAAAAAAAATAGTAAATATTGGATTCTTTTTATTTACTTTACGTATATTGGGCCTTTAGAGTACACTCAGGTCATTTCCAAGCTTCTCTTCACAACTGTGAGGCTGAAAACCTTTTTTTTTTTTTAAGTGAAGGCTGAGATTCTCACAATCATCTGACTCTGGCATCTGGGGCTTTAATATTGTACCAAATACTGCAGCTCTCACGGTAAAATCATGAGAATTTACAAGACTGGAAATCCCAAGAATCTGAGAGCTGATGCCAAGTTAGAACAGTGAGTGGAGCTGAATAGCAAATAACTCCCAAAATCTAGCCCAGAAAATGCAAAAATATTAAAGTTGAGAAATCAAAAGTTAGGAAATTCCTAGAGTTGAGGTTGCTCCCACTATGCTAGCTAAGCTACAAAGCACATCCTACACATTGCATCCTACATATAAACTATAAACATTAATGTAGTGATTTTTGTGATTAGTGACTTATATTGACTGTGCAGTATAGCTTACTGTTGTGTGAGCATTTGAACTCTAGAATTCCGTTTCTTGCACATTGAGGAAGGGGGCAATACACGTTTAAATCAGTAAGCAGTGAGGAGTTGGGTCGTGATGCCAGCCCATGACGCGCATCCTTCTGCAGGAGGAGCATCCCATTTGCACAGACAGATTTGAGGCTTTTGCCCTGTTTGTAGGGAAGTAGGGAAAAGCGGCTGCTCAGTTGGGTTTCACCTTGTTTGAGGACCATAGGAGACACAGTGACCATCCCCCACTGACTGTCGCAGCTGGGAGGTAGAGTGTGCGATCACTGAGAAATGGCTTTGGAAGAACCGCCTCAGTGAAAGATCCTCCTGATCTGCCAGAGGTGGGGGTCAGACTCTGACTTATTTTCTTGAGAACAGCAGGGGCAATTACTGCTGATGAACCTCAGCCTCCTGTAACTGCCAGCCAGGGTAGGATTCGAGCATCTCTCAGCCATGAGTGGATTGTATCCTCATGTGAGGTAGGGAGGTGCTGTCCCTGTTTTAGAAAGGGGAAACTGAGGCATAGAGAGAGGCAGTGACTTGCATGGGGTCACATGGGGAGTCTTTAACTGAGCTGGGAAATGAACTTGGGTCCCCGGAGTCTCTGAGCCTTAGTCACTAGATTCTTCTCCCTACGCTCTGTCTCCCTTGACCGTTCCATGACCACTTCAACTTCCCTGGGCCTTCCTGCAAACAGCAGAGCTGCCAAGAGCCTCATTCTGCCTCCTTCGAAATCAGCCAGGCCTGCCTCATCACGACCCATCTTCCCCACAGTAATTTCTGAGGTAACTCACCTTTGCCAGTTCAGCAGCACTCGCCCAGTCACCCACAACGGAGTATTTCCAGTTCCCTGGCTCACTAGTCAGGCTGAGCTTGCCAGAGGGGAGAGGCCTAAAGGGCTGATCCTCGCAGTCGCAGTCCGGAGTTCAGTCCCTGCCTGTTTCAACATTTACACAGTTCCACTGGCTTTGGAGGGGGTTCCAGTGAACGGTGAGGTGTGGTGTTTAACAGCCCCCAGAGCAGTTAAGGAAGGGGCTTTGTTCAGATACATTCTGATGGAATCCTTCTCCTGTAAGCCCCTGAGAACAGGCTATGTTTAGTTTGGCTACAGCTGCTGCTTCCTATAGTTTCTGACTCTCTCTCGTTTCCTTTCCCCTAGTGTTTCCTTGTGTAGTTATGACAGCACAACTAATCTGAAAAGGCGACGTGGGTTTGAGGTGGGGTTTTAGACTCTGGGTAATCACATCGCTTGAGCTAGGGCAAGCACCGTGTGTGCCCAGAGACAGCTGGGCTTTCCTAACACTTTGGCTTTGTGTTAGAGTCCTTGTTCCCTTCTGGCTTGTTTTTTGTGTGTGTGCTGGTTGAGAGTGAGTTTGAGGGCGAGAATCTTGTTTCTTGAGAGCCGGCGGATGCGATGTTTTCTGGAGGAAGAGGAGTTGTCGTACGTGTGGCTCTGTGGTGGGTGTTGTGCTCACGTGCAAACTGATCCAAAGCCCATTGAAGCCATTGTGAGGCTTTCCATTGGCTTCAGTGGGTGTTGAATCAAGACTTCGTTGTCCTAACTTACAATCTAAGTTCTTCAGCGCAGGAACTGTTGGTGCAATTGCCAGATCCCGCAAATTTATTGTTTCTATGGCCTCCCGAAAAACACTTCTCTCCCCGTGCACTCATGTGAGCTGTATTTCTGATTGCTCCGTGCACTTGTTTGAGCTGCATTGCTGAATGATTGCTTCACTCTGGGTTATGATAATAAGTGAGCTGAGGGAGGTCATCCTCCTTGAAAAGGCTCACACAGGGTACATATTCTTTGCTCTAGAGAAGCAGCCCCTGGCAGCAGCAGTAATATCTGACATTTCTTCTAGAACCTTTCATCTCAATAGATCCAAAACACTTCACCAAGTTTTATAACTGTGTTTGAAAGAGCATTTACCCCACCACTGAGATGCATCCAGCTCTGGGGTGAAATGTGGTAGTGATTCAACAGTGCATGAGAATGTTTACACAACAGTTTAGGATAGGAAGTAAAGAATGCTCCTCACTACATAAAGAACAAGGTGTCCTTTCTCCCTACAGATTGACGTTTCCAAATGCCATTACCTGGTGGATTTAGATAGCGCAACTGAAACATCCAGGGAGCCGAGATACTCCTCCAACAAAGAAGAATGGGTCAGCATTGCTTACAAACCATTCCTGGATACTTCCAGGTAAGTGTTTTCACAAGTTTGGGAAGGAAGAACAGGGGCAGACAGGTGCATGAGCTAATTCTGTTCGAATTTCTGCATATGAAAGAAGCAATCCGTGTACTAGTAGGAGAAATGCAATGGTAGGAGTTACCTTGAAATGACCCTCTTGGGAAAGGCATCTCTCTGCACAGGAGGCAGGCATTTATGTGGGGAGGTCTGCATGGTATTAATACAGCTTTGGTGCTCGTGGCCGATGCTGCTTTACAGGGTGAACCGCCCCAGTGGGTTAAAATCATTTTAAAAATGAAACCTCAGCAGCCACCTTTGGCTGAAATACATTTTTCTTTTTTATTTGAACAAGAACTGTGAGAAGGCTGTTGGGAGGAGAAGAAATTAGAGTGAAATCGGCATCCTCCAGGCTACTCTGGGGTGGGATCTGTTTGGTTATATTAGGTTGAAAGTGACGGTGCAATCCCGACAGGGCGGTAGCTTCCTGGTCTAAATGATTTTTGGATGCTTATTTATAAAGATATTGTAAGGCAACTGTCATGCGATGGGAAGAGGGGTTTGCTGGAAAGATCCATTAAAAAGCAGCAACACAGAATCCAGTGCCCTCTTATTTTCTCATGCTGGCCCATGATTCTCTAGTAAGGACAGGTTTGGTGCACAAGACAGATGATCAGCTAAAGTTTTCCAAACGAATGCAGTCGGGTGATGGGAAGCTGCAAGGTTGCGCTTTACCCAATGGATCTGGGTTTTTAATTAAATTAACAAAGTTACAAACAAAAGAATCTTCCACTCAGCCTTAAGCTAGGCATAGCCCCTCTTCCCTGAGGTACCGTCCCTTCTTCTGGGACCATTTCAGGAGATGCTGTATTCCTGCAGCTTCACTCTGCAGTACAACTTCTAGTACTGCCCTCACTGGACTTCCTTGCACTGTCTATAGCCCAGGTGCAGCCTCACCACCTTAGCTGGTTCGGCTGGGAGCACCTGCTCTGGCATATGGGACCTGGGCCTATTTTAATCCTGGGAGCCAGCCACCCTGTGACCCCAGGGGACAAGTAACAAACCCGGACATACAGCATGGCAGCCCAGAGGCTGGGCGTAAGATCAGTCAGCTGTTCAGAGTTTTAAACTAGATGGGATGACTGAGCTCTCACCTTGCCCCGGTAGGCTCACTTGGACAGTTTCAACATTGGTCAGTGGTGTTTGGCAAATGATGCTTTGTGTCCAGCTTGCAGTGAGAGACCGTGCTGTGCTGTTCCCATTGGGTGGGGTGGCATAGTACAGGAATGGCAGCATCGCAGAAACTTGTGACGTTGCCAGAAGAAGGGGGAGACTCATGAAAGCTGTGGAGCATGGTGACCGCTTTAACAATCAATCAGTCAGGTGAAACTGCAGAATAATAAAAAATGGACAGGCCTCTCTTGAGCCAGGTAAAACACCAGTATCTCTTCTCTCTTTGGCACTTAGACACCTGCCTCAGCCTGGACCCTGCACTCCCTGGTAGAGAAGTTACTGAGCTTGTAGAACAAAGGCACAGATTGACTAAGGGCAGGGCAGGGGGGGTAATTGGCTTCCTTCGCCCCATAACAAAGGATTCCATTGCCTTTATGGAGCTCTTTAGACCTGGGAGGGGACTGCTGTGGTTCCAGGGATTCATGCAGCACGTACTGACAGGGGATCAGAAATCAGCCAGTGGGAGTCTTGGCCCCATGTGTGTCTCTGGGCAGCCTCTCTTCTCTTGCGTGCGCTTCTGCTGCATTGAAATTCTCCGTGCTGTTCCCTATCAGCGTCTCACAGCTTGAGCAGAAAGGAGGTGCAGTGCCTTTGTGTGTGCAGAAGGCCAGGTTGCCATAGCAGCAGGTCTGATTTTCATGCCTGCTGTGCACCTTGATGACTCACAAGGTTCAGGATGTGCTGTGCCAGGCTGTCCTCCCACCAATTAAGTGGACTTCAGTGTGTCTGAATCTGTGCAGCTGGAGTGCGTGGTGCAAATAGAGGAGGGAATGTGCAGCAGAGGAGGTCTCGGTCAGCAGGGTCTGAGCGGAGTAGTCAACATTCCAGCATCCCCCACCCCCGCGAGCGTGGTGTCCCTTATTGATTGCACTCTTTTCCCAGGAATTTTGAAGTACTTCACTCATTGTTCTGAGCACCATAGAGGCTCCTGATGCAGACCCTACAGCAAAACCCCAAAGACTCAATCTGATGGAAACAGGCTAAACTGTGCCCTGAACCAGGGCCTGCCTGAACAGGGAAATGTTAGACTCAAGTTTGGACTCTCCAAAGCTGACTCAAGTGATTGTAGCACAGAGAGATAAACAAGGCTTACTAGCTCTGAATCTGCTCCATTTCCTGGCCAGACCATTATTTACTTGTATCACTTGAGCACCTAGAAGCCCCAGCCAAGATCAGGGCCCTGCTGTGCTGGCCAGGCCCTAGTGTGGTGGCAGGAAAAGGCTTTGCAAATGCCTTTTCTAAAGCTCTTGGTTTTGTCCTCCTGGCTTGTAAAGTTTTTACATCTTAACCTCCCAGTCATAAGCCAATCAGAGAGGAAGAATGGTCCAGGTGCTAGGGCATTGGCTGGAACTTGCGAGAGCGGGGTTCAAATCCCTGCTCTGTCAGAGACTTCTTGTGTGACTTGGGGCAAGTCACTTAGTCTCTGTGCTTCGGTTTCCCATTAGTAGAATGGAGAGAATAGCATTGCCCTGCCTCATAGGGGTGTGGTGAGGATAAATAAGTTATGATTGAGATGTGCTTAGATGCCAGACATGTTCCTTAGATAGATAGTATTGTTTGGCTCATACTGTAGGCATTCGTTATATCAGTGGAGTGACTATGAAGCACCATGCTTTTGTTCTTGATTCTCCAGTTAGATACTAGCTCATTTCAGGACTGGAGCTGGGTTGTTACCAGCTGGCTGGTGAGCTAATTGCTAACATAGGCTGCAGATCTATCTGCTGAGGGTTGAATGTCTCCAAGAGATGGGGTCCATTCCACCCTGCAGACCCCAGTGTGGCCCCTGCATTCCGCTGCCGTTTGTAGAGCACCCACTTTGCACTTTCCCCTTTGCAAAGAGGGCGCGCTTGGTGGGTCCTACTGCCTGTGACTCTATGGCAACGTTCCCTGCTGTTTAAGTAGCCTTTCCTTTGCTCGCCCTCTCTGGCCTTGGACATAATATGCCTAGTCTTGCTGATCGCCAAGCATGCTGGGGAACAGATCTGGCCAGTAATGCGAGTGTCTCATCTCGCCCATTCTCTATGCCAGCTGGGAATGTCGCTGTAGGCACCAGAGCAATGCAACAAGGGACTATTCAAGGGATGCAGTTCATGTTTTTTAACCAGTCCTGTGAATTAGTGCTGATGGGAGCGATGTGAGAGATCACAAAGCTCTGCTATCTTGGGTGCCAGCATCCTCCCTGGTGGTGAGAAGCTGTGGCAATTGCTCCTGAAGGCACAGAATTTTCTTGTTTATTTGTTTGAAGTGACAAATCCAATTCGTGCTGTCCCTGCTGCAGTTGAGAGGGTAATTATCTGGACTGGGAACTTCGCCACACAGGAGGAGCAGTGACATGGGCTGTAGGAGCTCCAGCAGGTTAGGTGAATGCCCCCACAGAAAGCTTTAATTGAATCGAATGCAACCTCCCTCCTGCCACTCTGCCCCGAAGGCACTTGGAACTGGTGGAAGGCACAGGCTCCCCAGAGTAGAGACAGCACAGGCAGCTGGCTGATGAATCTGGTTTGGTGACATGAGCTATGTGTGTGTGCCGTGCTTAGCCTCGTCTTGTCTAGCAGATCACTAGAGGGTGGTGGTCTCCTGTCCGGCTGGGTTTCAGAGCATCTGGCTATAAAATGGTCGCCTCAAGCAGGACTGTTGACAGTTATGGGCTATTTCCAGAGAGGAGCTGCCTATGTTTCATCTGCAAACTCTACACGTGTAAAATCTTGCACGACTGAGTGCAGCACGGGAAAGTCTGTGCAGAAAAGTCCATGTGCAAATATATGCACAGAGGCCTGTGCATAGGGTCAGAGAAGGTGTTTCAGGATCCTCCTTTATAAACCCAAACTGCTCATTTCCGAGCATTTTCCCTGCCCTCAGCCCGGTGCCATGACGTGTATATCAAATCTGGCACCTGCTTCCACACAAACAATTCTGAAGCAGCCCTTGCTAAACATGAAGTAAGTGTAAAAGGCATGATTAAAATGCAGCTTTAAAAAAAAAAAAAAAAAGCATCCCCTCAAGCTGAGCTGTGAGGGAAGCAGCAATCAGCTCAGATTACAGGTTTGCAGCGCAGGGCCATGGAGCGAGGCACATTAAAAACCCTTCCAACTCCAGCTCTTATTCTTTGAAAATAAATGACCCCAGCAGCTCAATTCATGCCTGCTGAACTGCAGGCTTCTGGGACTCGCTGCGATTCTCACATTGACGTCAGCAAGTGCAAATGTAAATCTCAGCTCCCTCTGATAAATGGTGTTGCTAATTGAATTAGAGAGCACTCGGAGCCACCAACTAATTATGCTACTCAGGCAGCTGCTTTGTCCAGGTCCATTTAATTCTGTATTGGCTGAGTGCTGCCATTCTGGCATAGAAAAGGGGAAATATATTAAAGCTCCCAATTAAGAAGCATATATTTTCTGGCTCTTTAGGCTGAGCTGTTTGCTAGCTCCAGGCACTCCTGCTCTTGCCCTTATGTTTTCCATTGTAAAATAATCTTCATACAAGATTAGTGATACCGTCACCTTGTGCTAAAATATTATATCCCTTGTTTGATAGGTAAGAGACTCCCCTATGCCATTTAATGCTGCTTTTCTTAATATCCAGTAAAAAGCTTTTAAAAAAAAATAGTTATTTTCTTTAAGTTCATGGTCAAGGTGGAATTTTCTACACCTCAAAGAAGTGCAAATGTTAATAGGTTTGCAGTAGGGCACAGACAGCTTCGGTCATGGCTATGCATCTGCTCCTGAACTCCGTGTGCAGAGATAACCAGAATATCCCAACCCTTGTATCTGTGGCAAAGTTCCAACTGTGCTTCCTTTCTCCCTCTCTCCTCCATTACCTTCTCCCTCTTCCTACTAGTGCTAACTTCAGAAATGCAATCTCTGGCAGGCATTTGACCTTCAGTTGATCTGTGAAATTCAGGCTGCCAGGTGTGTTAGCAAAAAAGCTTTTTCTTTTCTAAAGTATTTAATCTCTTCCCCAAAACAAGACAAATCTCTGAAGCGGGAGGGGAAAAAACACATACACATTCACACTTTGGGCCCATATCCAGTGGCCATTGAAGTCAGTTGAAGCTTTTCGTTGACTTCAGCGAGCATCGGATTAGACCCTTTGTCCTCTACTGTAGAGTAACAATTCATGGGTTTGATCTAGCTAGTGGCCTGCTGAATGGGAGCTCTGTACTGATCAAGGCCACACCCACAAACTGCAGGTGGACTAATAAAGAGAAACAAATATATATGAAAATGGTACAAATTCAGTTGCATCCATTTCCCCCCACCCTTCATATATCACCTGTTGTCTTAGAAGCTCTGGGTGAGGTGACCAATGGTAAAGATGCTTGAGCCCTGTCTAAATTAAGTTTCTAATGGAACTGCACCAGCAGTGAATTACAACTTCTGCTTTCCTTGTTGTAGACAAAGCCTCTGAGACTTGCCTTAGTGCATGTGGCTATTTAGCACAGAACAGCCTTGTGCTTCAGTGTCTTATTGTACAAAGTGCCCTTCAGCTAGAAACTGGTTGTTGCTTAATGAACATGAAAGCTCAGCTCATAATTGAGGGCCAGATACGTAGGTGCCGCCACCTGCCATGCAAAAGTAAGTGGTTTGAAGAGACAGGCCTTGTTGGGGAAACCCTCGTAAGAGCCAAGCTGTGATTTCTTGGTGTCAAAGCTGTTTTTTTTTTTTTTTTCTAGGGTTCCTCATTTAGTTTTTGCCTGGATCCTTCAGGCTGGATAACTGGAGTCAATGTGAATTCTCTCCTTTCCACTTTCTCAATTCTGTTAATAAGATCCTACAACAGCCTGCAGATCCAGCAGTCTCCATTAGCAAATGTGTATTAGACCCCCCACGTTTCTGGTGGGCACAAACACCACCTTGATCTAAAGACCCTAGAGGCCTGATGTCAGATTCACTCTGCAGAGAGAATTGAATTCCACATTCAGTTATGGTCCATGCGGTTGGGGGTGGGGTGTGTGACATTTCCCTCTGGTGTTATCCAGACCGGTGATCTGCTAGGTCACTCCAATCCTTGGCTCTGGGAGCCAGCTCTGCTGTGAAAACCCTCACTCCTGGGCTGTTCACGCACAGCCTCTGGCTTGTAAATTGCTCCTTGGATTGTGCAACTGAATGACACTACCCAGTATCTCCAGTCCCAGATACAACCCTAGGAACCTCCGTCTTGCAGTGTCCAGTTATGCCCGCTGGATGCTGCAAGCTTATATGAGTTTGGCGGTTTAACAAAGAAATTGATATGTACCAGGCTTGTTATCCCAAGGGGAGTCTGACACGCCTCAAACGAAACACACTGCTTCAGGTAGAATAAACCAACAGATTTATTAACTATAAAGATAGATTTTAAGTGATTATAAGTCAAAGCACAAGAAGTCAGATTTGGTGACATGAAATAAAAGCAAAACACATTCTGAGCTGATCGTAACACTTTCAGCGCCCTTGCAAACTTGGATGCTTCTCACCAAAGGCTGGCTGGTTACTTTTCACCCAGGCTCTCCCCTTTGATCAGCATTTCAGTCGCTTGGTGGTGGTGTCTGTAGATGTAGGTGGAAGAGAGAGAGAGAGAGCATGGCAAACGTCTCTCCCTTTTATCATGTCCTTTCTTCCCTCTTGGCTTTGCGCCCACTCCCCCCAGATCAGGTGAGCATTACCTCATCGCAGTCCCATACTGACCAAATGAATGGGGGTGACTCACTCTAACAGATCCTTTTGTTGCTGCCTAGGCTAGTGTCCTTTGTTCCTGTGAGGCTGGGCTGGGTTTGTCTCATACCTGCCCTGATGAGGGGTGAACTGCCTCTCTGCTTTTGGAGAGTTTTTTTCCTGGGCTTATTTTAAGCCATGAGGATACATTTTCAGCCTCATAACTATATACATGGAATTATAACCTATAACATTACTGTAACAATTACTATAACATCACTAAAACAACCATGCTCAGTGCATCATGAGCCTTCTGAAGACACCCAACATGACAAACTTTGCATTGGATATCACGCAGTCATTTTACAAGGATGAACATAGGGGTGCTGGGTGTTCCCCCAAGGTACATAGCATCACAGGAGGACATAGACTGAGGACTATGTCCTCTCACCCCAATACCCCCCTCCCCCACCCGACCTGGTCCACAGTGGATTTCCTTGTGAGGTCAATGAGAGCTTTTTATGGAGTTGAAGAGTAGAATGTGGCCTTTATTCAAGAACTAAATTGACCATTATTTATTATGTTTGGCACGTTTTTGTTGCATGCAGCATTACCCAGAGGAAAGAGCTGCTTACCATTCTGCCCTTGGTTTCTCTTCTTCTCCCATCCTCTGTTCTTCTGTCTTCCCTCTCTGTCTCTCTTGTCTCCAACTCCTTCCCTGCAACAATTCCTAGTTACTGCTCACATTTGAAACGCCATTAGGCTCTAGGCACTGAGATCCCAAGGAAATTAAGAGAAGGTGTGGAAGTTCTCATCTCTCTAAGATGGTGTTTCTGTCGGCAGACTCAGGAAGACAGCACTGCAGTGGTTTACACTTAGGTCCCGTTTGGAAGGTTTTTGCCACCCTTTTTTTGGGCAAGCAGTGTACTTTTTTTTTAATTGGAAAGTTTGGATCGTGCAGTTTCTGAATATTATGCCATGAGGGTCGCTTAAACACCTTTTGTGGGTTGTATTTGGTCCCGGGGCCATGAGTTTGACACCTCTGTAATTTAAACAGGTACATGGTGGCAGGGGTAGAAGGAGGAATAGTTCTTGTCAACAGCTGTAGGGGATAGGAAACAAGGACATGCTAGGGTCTTTCTGCATAACTCTGAGACATGCAGAATAGAGAAAACAGATCAAAAACAGGTTAAAGAATGTTTAGATAAATGAGAGAGATTCAAATTGGCAGGGCCTGATGAACTGCACCCTAGGGTACTTAAATAACTAGCTGAAGGAATCTCGGAACAGTTAGCAGTTATCTTTGAGAACTCATGGAGGATGGGTAAAGATCCAGAGGACAGGTGAAGAGAAAATATAGTTCCTGTCTTTTAAAAAGGGGAACAAAGAGTACTCAAGGAATTATAGGCTGGTCAGCCTAACTTCGATACCTGGAAAGATACTGGAACAGATTATTAAAGAAATTATTAAACAATTTATGTAAGTGCCTAGAGGGTAATAGGGTTATAAAGAATAGCTGAAATTGATTTGTTGAGAAAAATCATGCCAAACCAACCTTATTTCCTTCTTTGACAGGGTTACTGGCCTTGTAGATGTCGGGAAGTAGTAAACAGGATATATCTTGCTTTTAGTGAGGCTTTTGACACAATTTTACATAACATGCTCATAAGCAAACTAGGGAAATGTGGTTTCGATGAAATTACGATAAGGTTGGTGCACAACTCGTTGAACGACAGTCCTCAAAGTGTGGTTCACTGCCACACTGAGAGGGCATATCTGCTGGGGTCAGTTCTGGCTCCAGTAATATTAAATATTTTCACTAGTGTCTTGGATAATGAAGTAGAGAATACATTTATAAAACTTGCAGATGACACCAAGCTGGGAGGGATTGGAAGCACTTTGGAGGACAGGATTAGAATTCAAAACAACCACGACAAATTGGAGCATTGGTCTGAAATCAACAAGATGAAATTCAATAAAGACAAGTGCAAAATACTTCAGTTAGGAATGAAAAATCAGATGCACAACTACAAAATTGGAACTAACTGGCTAGGTGGTAATACTGCTGAAAAGGATCTGGGGATTATAGTGGACCACGATTTGAATCTGAGTCCACAATGTGGTGCAGTTGCGAAAAAGGCGAATATTCTAAGGCATATTAACAGGAGTGCCATAGATAAGACATGGGAGGTGTCAAGGTTCTGTACCCTAGTGTTCACAGTAGGGAAGGATGTGGGGACCTGCATGAAAACCTCCTAAGCTTACTTTTACCAGCTTAGGTTAAAACTTCCCCAAGGTACAAACTATTTTACTCTTTGCCCTTGGACTTTTGCTGCCACCACCAAATGTCTAACCGGTATTATTATTATTAGGAAAGAGCCCGTTTGGAAACGTCTTTCCCCCCAGAATCCTCTCTTACCTTTACACCCCCTTTCCTGGGGAAGGCTTGATAAAAATCCTCACCAATTTGCATAGGTGACCACAGACCAAAACCCTTGGATCTTAAGAACAATGAAAAAGCATTCAATTTCTTAAAAGAAGAATTTTAATAGAAAAAGTAAAAAGAATCACCTCTGTAAAATCAGGATGGTAAATACCTTACAGGGTAATTAGATTCAAAACATAGAGAATCCCTCTAGGCAAAACCTTAAGTTACAAAAAGTCACAAAAACAGGAATATCCATTCCATTCAGCACAGCGTATTTTCTCAGACATTTAAAGAAATCATAATCTAACGCATATCTAGCTAGATTACTTACTAAGTTCTAAGACTCCATTCCTGTTCTGTCCCCGGCAAAAGCATCACACAGACAGACCCAGACCCTTTGTTTCTCCCCCCCTCCAGCTTTGAAAGTATCTTGTCTCCTCATTGGTCATTTTGGTCAGGTGCCAGCGAGGTTATCCTAGCTTCTAAACCCTTTACAGATGAAAGGGTTTTTCCTCTGGCCAGGAGGGATTTTAAAGGTGTTTACCCTTCCCTTTATATTTATGACAGGAGGTAATTATCACCACTTTACTTGGCATTGGTGAGGCCTCAGCGGGCGTGCTGGGTCCAGTTGTGAGCCCCACACTTGAGGAATGATGTGGACAAATTGGAGAGAATCCAGAGGAGAGCAACAAAAGCGTTAAGAGGTTTACAGAATCTGACCTATGAGAAAAGGTTAAACAAAGTGGGCATGTTGAGTCTTGAGAAAAGACGACGGGGTGAGGGGGGGACCTGTTAACAGTCTTCAGCTATGTTAAAGGGCTCTTATAAAGAGGGGATGGTGACTAATTGTTCTCCATGGCCACTGAAGGTAGGATGAGAAGGAATGGGCAAGGGAGATTTAGGTTAGATACTAGGAAAATCTTTCTAACTATAAGGATAGTTAAGCTCTGAAATAGGCTTCCAGAGGTGGTTGTGGAATCCTCTTGGTTGGACAAACATTTGTGAGAGATGGTTTAGGTTTACTTGTCCTGCCCCAGCACAGGAGGCTGGACTTGATGACCTCTTGGGGTCGCTTCCCGCCTTACATTCTTATGATCCTGTGCCGGAGCTAACTTGGGGATTTCAGCTGCTGAGTGATGCTGCTTCAAAAATCAGACTCTCTGTCACCCGCTGCTGGGTAAAATGGGCTCCCATTGTGTCGACGTGGCTCCAAGTCAGAGGAAGAGGCTCTGTGGTCGAGCTTCTGTCAGCATGACATGAGTATGGAGGGGGCTGCATGATTTAAGGCTGTTCCAGTGCTGCAGACTGTGTGCACAGGAGTGCAGTCAGGGCTACCCCCTGCCTTTCTGTCCTCTAGCCCAGCTTCATATGGCAAATTAAAGAAATGACCTCAGTTTAACACATGCTGCTCTCCCGTACCCCGATCAAGCCTAGAGCTTGGGGGGATTGTGCTGGTCTCTGTTACTTGCCTAGCTCAGCAGGCCAATTTCCTCACTCTCATTTTTCATGCTCCTGTTTTTTAACAAGCATCCAGAACAGCTTGAAATTGCTTTTTCTTGAGTGAAATGAAGTGAAACTAAAGCCGTTCAACAGCGAGCTCCGAGCTTCAGGATTGTGGGATCTCAGTGTTTGTGCCTGCCAAGCGTTGTGTTACTGTTGGCTCGGGTGGTGGTGGGCTGCCAGCCGGGGTGGGGAGATGCCAATGCAAAGCGCAGTAATGACATGGTGTTCATTAGTTAGCTCCAAGACGCGGAGAAGGAAATGCAAGAACTGCTTTCTGAGGAAGTTGCCTTTGCCTCCAGCCATTCTTGTTTCAAGGAGTGGGGGGGCCTTCAGTTTCCAAGCACAGAGAAATGACAGCTGGAAAGAATGCTGCTTGTTCAAAACATATGAAAATTACCATCTTCCTCCTAGTTATTTGCTACTAAGTGATTGTGCTTAGAACACATTCCCATTCTAGCAGCTCAGGATCTCACAAGGAACAAGGATTTCCAATGGTTCTTTTATTTTGGGAACGTGCTGGATGCTTTACAATTTGCAAAGGGCCCAAATGTTATTGCAGAAAATGAATGGAACTTTTGGTTCTCTCCCTTCTGAAATGAAGTAAGCCTCATTTTACATCCCAAAGGGGAGCAGTCTTTGTGCTTGGCTAGAAGCAGACAAGAGGGATGGTGGATGTTGAGAGGATGTGTGGTCTTTTGGTTAAGGCAAAACTGGGTTCAATCCTCTGCTCTGCCTCTGAGAGCTTGGGCAAGTCTCTTGGTGCCTCAGTTTACCATCTGGAGATAATGATACTTCCCTTTCCCCTACCCTTTGTCTATTTAGAAAGTCCCTGCCTGAAAAGTTTACAATCTCTTACTCGGTGTTTGTACAGTACCAAGCAAAATGGGGCCTGAACTTGATTGGAGCCTGTGGGCCCTACTTTAATACAAATAATAAATAATGCCTTTCCCTGTGGGAAACCTGTATTCCAGGTTGCAAGAGATCACGAGTTTGGTGGTCTCCATTTGTTCCCAAGTACTGTGACGCACTGAATTTTCCAAGTACCTTTGGAGTCCACGTGGAGCCTGCGTTCACAATGGCAGTTCCTGTCATTGTTTTTCAGCTGCATCTTTGGTTTAGAAATAGGTTTCATGCTGCTTCTAAACAAAAGCAAACCCACCAGCCGCCTTTTCTTAAATAGAGTGAATTGAATACGGCACAGGCAGCACTAGTAAGATTCCATTGGATTCCACGAACTCTGCTGTGTTATCAGCAAGCTACTCGAATTATAGAGCATCTCAGGAGTGTCCAGATAACACACACTGGATCTATGTGCTGTCCCTGGCCTCTCAGCATGTTATAAATCACAGTTTTGACCGTTGCTGCTGCTTATCCAGCCTTTTGCTGCTTGGCAGGCATTTGCATTGATGGCATTAGTTATACATCTATCAAGGCTGATGGTTTCCCAGCAATGTAATCTGAAAGAGATAAGTCTTAAAATTAGCTTTGGTATTCAGAATGAAACACCCTTGCCCCAGCACCAATTTCTAAAGATTGCATGGCTTTTCAGTGGAATTTTCGGCGCTGATGATGAAGGAAATTATCTTATTTTTGCACTCCTTATTTAAACAAGGAATTAATGTTATCTGCTCAGTGGAAGAATACATGCACTTAAAATGTACCAATTTAGCAGTGCTACAGCGATTAGCCAAACAAAAGGACACTAATTTGATACAGCCATCAAGCCTGTCTCACACAAGTGCTCAGTTGGTCCAGTCGTAGCAAAGTACTGCTGCTAAATCCTAGTTCCCAACCCAAGAGGGTCGGGGTAAACATCCCTCTGAAGATTAACAGCCTGTAGCAAGTCACCTGGCAGGACACAGGATGGTTCAACCCGTCTCTAATTTGAGATGCTGCGGCAGAAGAGTGGTATGCTGAAACCCTAGAGCCAATTGGGGTTTCTTTCTGTCTCTGCTGTAGGGATTCTGTTGGGGGAGAGGGGGGAAGAGCATGCTTCCTAAAATGAGTAGACATTAGGAAAATGGAAAAGCCAAGTGCAAAGCAGCTAACTTATTGACTCTTAACATCTCCCTTGCTGCTCTTCCGGGGTGGGGAGTTTTGGAATAACTGCCCTATGCAACCTCCTCATGGCTGAACTGTTTGCCTTTTGGCCCATAACATCTAGGAGTAACCATCTTTTCATAATCACTGCCATTACAGCAGGAATGGAGAGTGGGGAAAGAGTTCTGAACTAGTAGGGCTGATTGCTCTAAAGCTGGTAATCCTGACACAAAACAACTTTGGTTTGACTGATGAAGAAAAGGCAGAATGGAGCCTGGTGTGTCTGTCTCATTGCTGTTCCCCACATTATGGACACGAGGCCCTAGTCCCAGGCATCAGCTGTTCTTTTGTGGCACTTCAAAACATGTCTTCTAAATGATCACTTTAAAACCAGTCTGTTTTCCCTTTTGGTTTCAGGTCTTCAAAGCTGCTGCGTGCTTTCTATGTCCCTTTCCTGTCCGAGCGGCATACGTCATATGCAAACTACACCATCCTTAAACCCCGGAAGTCAAAGCAAGCCAGGAAAAAAACAGGAGGTTAGCGACACACCTGCGGACCAAAAAGGATCAACCAATATTGTCGGCCAGCTGCTTAAACTTTCCTAGAAAAAAAAAATGCTTGTAAGATTCATTAATAAAGGTTTCCCACCCAGTGATTTCACTCCGCAAGCCTCCAGCGGAGAAGAGTACATCATCTGCTCTCGGTTCTGTTCCTCTCTGTTCTGCCTGCACAACCCGTTTTCAGAACGTAGTGGTAAGAAACCGTTTGAAAATCCAGCAGCTGCCTACCTGCATTATTATTAGATAGAGCAGAGCAAAACTGAATAGCAAGAAATGACTATGTTAGACTGTGCGCCCGGGTACTGCCTGGCACCAGGAAAATTCACAGCCGCGCTCTCTCTCAATAGTCCTCATCTGCTAAATAGCTGCTTGCATACTCCTAGGAAACATTATTTGCAGATAACAGCATTTGGGGAAAACAAAAAACAAACCCCCGAAACAGCAGCACAGTAGAGGCAATGACTCTCTGAAATGCTAAGAATCTCAGCAAACAAGACAGTCCATACCATAGAGAAAAATCCCTCAGATCTCCCTGTCCAGGAGATACTTTCCAAGGAGAAACTTGCACTTTCAAACAAACTGTGATTTTTGTTAGTTATCTGTTTTAATGGGATGTGATTTCATTTGCCGTGAGTTCTGTTTTCCTGGTTATGATCCTAGATATTGTGAAAACACAGGGGCTTCGTTTAATCTTATTGATTACTGTGTTTGTGTGTGTGTGTGTGTTTGTTTAAAGAAACATTTAATGTCCTTTGAATTCTTGTCTCCAGTGTGTAAAATGTCTGGAAACCATCTATGGGGTAAAAAGGGTTGTTAATTATTGTGATTCAGTTTCCCAAATCTACGAGGATGCGTACAAGTTCCCTTTTGTCAAAGACCCTCCGGAATGATGATGCAGTATGGAACTATACCTGAGTTTTTACAGTCCTGTACTATATTATGAACCAGATTACATCAGTCTTGTAGAAACCAGTGCAGGGGTCTGAGAGGGGGAATGTGGGTGAACTTTCCCTCAGTGCAGAGGGACAGACAGCACAAGCATGGTGCCCAACCTAAGCCCTATTCCGAGGGTTTAAATGGAACTTAGTGGTGCATAAGCTTGGAGCCCTGCCCGTGGATGGCCCATTTCATCCTGTGTGAATAGCACATGCATCAGAGAGAGCAGATGAGATTGGCTGTATGAGAGACTGGCGCAGAGAATGGTCTGTGAATAGGTTTGTCCATGTGTAGAGATGCAGTGCTGAAGTGGGGGGCTGCGGTGGTTGAACGGTGAGTGTATATGATGGAAAGCATACACCGGTGGCTGTGTAGGGCAGGTGTATCTTTCAGCACGTTTGCAGGTCAATAGCTGAGCAAGCTGCTGTACCAAGGTCAAAAGGGCAGACAGTGCAGCAGTGTGGCTCTGATTTAACATGACACTATTGGGTCAGAGCTGGAGAAGTCAGGAAAGGAAATAGTGCAACACTCAGAGAACCATGCATGGCTTTAATCTGGAAAATTACATTTGAAATGTAGTAGAGGACACTGGACTTCCCTTTGTCTGTTCAGTCCCGTGCACTCACTAGGGATGAGTATTGATGAAGTGCTTACGTCACCACTCGGCTACATTTCCTCCTGCATAGTTGCAGGGTTGGCTGCTTACTGCCCCGGATATTTTATTTAACTCTTTTTTTCTTTCTTTCTTTCTTTTTTTTTTTTTTTTTTTAAGGTAACTCTGCAGCAGGGACCAGAGGAGAAGGAGAGGGAACAATATGCATGTGATGCTCAGCATGTTCTGAGAAACAGGCTCTTTCAAAGTGTGTCAGATTGGTCACCCCAAATCACTAGTCACTTCTGAAACTCTTGGCCAGGTGGTGGTGATTCTTGGGCTCCTCGGCTGTGGGAGCTAGTAAGTGTCTTCCTTCAGATATGTGATAACATCAAGGAGTCTTTCTTTAAGTCTTTCTAGTTATTGCTGTGGATGTGTAGGGTTTCATATGGTTAGCGAGCGGAAAAGCAGGTTGGCCAAGCCTTCAGTTCAGAGCCTTAATGCTCACATTAAGGTCTGAATGCCACAGTGACTGTCTTGTTGACTCTGTAAATGCTGTAAGTGTTGTTTCTCTGCTTTGCTGTAATTTCACGCCCGAGGACCTTGTTACTTCAGGTAAAAGTCACCCTGTGAGCTGGTGTGCAGAACCTCCCTCCACCCAAGTTTGGCTTAGCATTCCGCACACTTAGACAAACTTGTTCTCTAGATCTTGTTTCTTTAGTCAGGTTGACAGTGTACCCGTTGTGATCAACAGCAAGGCATATGGAGTGTCTGTCACTTGGCTGAGGAAAAAATGGCATGTGGGACTCCAGACTAAATTGACATGCAGTTGAAATGCAGGTGGAGGTTGCTGTGTGAAAGCGCATCAAGTATTTTGATTTTGCATTTTGTTATTTTTTAATTAACTTCACTACATTGAAGGCAAATGTTAGACTGTACAAAGCATGATCGGTAAAAAGCCCCTGCATGCCTTTTTGTTGCCTGGGTGATTGATACATTAAGGATGAAATTCTCCCCTGTACAGAGGAGCAGTACAAAGCCTGTGCATTATTAAAATCCTGTTTTGAAGGCTTATGTGGGACATACGTGGCATACAGGATTTGGGCTTGCCCTCTGTAGAGGGGTGCTTTTTACCCTGTGCAAGTAGTGTCTGTCCCTATAGAATCTTTGGTATAACAACATTGGAATTTCCCTCTTAAAAATCCCAGTCTTTACAGTAAACTAATGTCTTAAATGTCTTAGGTAAATTTGCCTGGGAGACAAAACTGCAATGTTGCAGGTCAACACTGAATGTCTGCTTAATGCTCCCATTTGTTTCTTTTTAATGGTTTCCCCACCCCACATGTTAACATTCCTTTAATAAGGCTCTGTTGTGTCACACCAGTGAATCTAAACCAAAACTTCCATCCTATCTGCTTCCCCCACCAGTGTTTCCATCTATAAATGGAACACTGAAACAAGGAACACAGACAGTCTATTGCGTACCTCTCTTTGGTGGTGTCTCACTGTCCCAGCCTTTACTGTCATGTTTACTGTGAAAAGATAGTCCAGGAAACATCTGTTTTCAATTATTGTGCCTGCTCCACCCTTTCTTCCCGTTTTAATTCCTTTTTGCAGACCCTGACAGCTTCACATTAAATGGGAGTGATCAGCATCTCCAAGAAAAAGGCAGCAACCACCCTGTTGCTGTATGAAGAACTGCACTTGGGTCATATTAACAGATGTTGATTTCCCATCCATTGGAAGGTGAAGCCAGGAACACTCACAGGTGGTGGTATCATATTTGCTTCATGGTAGCACTGAGAGCTCTAGTCAAGATAGAGGCCCAATTTTGTTGGTTGATCCCACGTCCTGCAGTGCTTACAACCAAAACAGACAAAGGAAGCTTTATTAGCCCCATTTTACAGGTGAAGCACAGTGAGATCAAGGACTAGCCCATGGTCATATAGGGAGTCAGTGGAAAAGATGGGAATCAAACTGGGTCCTAGTCCAGTGGCTTAACCCCCCAAACCATCCTTTCTCGGACCGGGGAGAGCCTAGCAGCCCTACAGCTGCTTTCTGCACATATGGCCCAGAAAGTAGAGTCTAGGAAACCTCAGGTCTCCCTGACTTCCTTTCCTGCTGGAGCAATGGTCTCCCATCCACCTAGCACAGCAGTCTCTGGAAATAATTCTGAAGCTGTAGCGCAGTGCAGAGGCATCTGGAACGCCCGCACGAGGCCATCTGCTCTGGAAAGGTAACGCTGCTCTTAGCGGTGCTTTCATCATGGGGTATGCAGAGCAACAGGTGAACTT
This sequence comes from Eretmochelys imbricata, assembly GCF_965152235.1. Classification (NCBI taxonomy): domain Eukaryota; kingdom Metazoa; phylum Chordata; order Testudines; family Cheloniidae; genus Eretmochelys; species Eretmochelys imbricata. The sequence continues at coordinate 15,437,082 of NC_135593.1, read as the reverse complement.
TCTGACAGGAAAACGTTAAGGCTCCCTTCTGTTAATAATTCATAGCTCAGAGCTGTTGGGCTTTGCGCAGCGCCGACATTTTAAGCAAATAATCAATAATGAGAAGAGAACAGTACTTCTAAATAAATGCATTCAGTGGAATGAGCTGCCCGAGGAAGCTGCGCTGCACAATCTGTGTCTTCATGTGTAATGGGGTGGGGGAGTGTTGGGATGGGAGGGAAAGAGCAGTACTGACTGCTGGGGTTTCCTAACACCTTCCTGCCTTCTCAGGATAAATTACCTTGCTTTTGAAATGTGGATTTGCAGAGATTTCCAAAAATGATGGCCTTTCCTTTGTAAAAGGTTTCATTGTTTGCTTGGTGCTTATACAATTTTTTTGTTTTGTTTTTCCTTTGACCCTAGTAAAATTAAACTTTGTGATCTAGTTGTGGGCTTAGGCAATTTTCATATGGTTAATTTATGACCCATTTAAAAAAAAAATAAGGTCTTGTGATTTGCAAGCCTTGTGGGTGAAGGATTAAACCTGCAAATTGCTAAACTGCTTCCATCTGATTTCCAAGTCTTTATCAAGTCACTTAGGTTCAGCAACTCACAGGCAGGAACCAGGACTCAGAGGGGGGCCAAGGCCAGACCCATTGCCTCACAGGTTGGTGCTCTGTCCTGCCATGCAGACAATCTGAGTTTGACTCTCTGGTCTGTTTCCAGTCTCAGGATGAGGAAGGGATATTTCATAGATACTATGGATGGAGAAACAACTCATTGGAATCTGGCTTGAGAGACTGATGGTTCTCTGCTGCATTCTGACTGGCTGTTTGAAACACAAGACGTCACAGTAATGTGTTAACTATCAACAGTGCCTGGCTTCACACGCACAAAATCCCATTGTGTCTTCATTGTCTATTTGGGGTGGTAGTAGGTGGGCAAAAGATAGGGCGCTTGGTGAGGCTGAGAGGTGATGAGGTCATCATGGCTGGTGGTGGGGGACATGCAGGGATGAAGGAGAAAAAGCAGTAGTTTACTATTGCCCCTTTATTTGAAGGGTCAAGCTGCTCATTCACAGCAATGGTTTATGACCCTATCCGCCATTTGTAAACATGCTGGAAGAGCTGGGTATTTGGGGGACAAGAAGGGGGTGCAAAAGGAATCTCTGGTGCCCTGCAGTTAAAAGACTCACTCATCCATGAGTGTGTTTGGAAACACTAGGCTAAAAACACTAAAGGCATGTGCCAACAGCTCTCTAGCTGTAGCTTAATTCTGTATTAGATCATTCAGTTTTCCTTTGTTTGCCAGGATATGGAGCATTGACTATGGGAATGCTGGGGAAGAGAGATATACAGGTTCCAAAATACACTGATGGAAAAAATTAGTTTCTGCAAAGTAGGTTTTTCTCCTTGTGTCCTAAAGCGGGAGTTTAGGTGCATTTCAATTCAGGTCCTTTGTTGCTTGTGTACTACCAATACTCAAACGAAACATACTCCCAAAGCCAGATCCATGGATATGTTGATCATTAATGTGATGTGTGTTTCAATACATATTTGCTGCTTTTCGAAGAAGACGGCTTGTGCAGATCTGCAGTGGGATGGCTGTAATTTCTCTTTACTAATGAGGATTTCTCTTGGCCAGAGTTCTTCTTTCATTTATTGAGAAGAATTTTGTGAATTAATTCAATGCACATAAAAGAGGCTGGATTAGCGGGGTGTTGCAGGGCAGGGATGAGGTGCACAGGAACTCAGGAATGGAGTAACAGTGGGTGCTGAAGTTCAGAACTGAATGTGTTGTCAGAGCTGTGGAAAGCCTCAGGCCTAGCATCAGGGAGTGCTGCAGGTCAGAATTCAGGTGCAGTTGGCAGAGCTGTATGAGTGCAGGACAGGACTGAGGTGCATTGGCAGCTGTTTTGTTTTGTACAGAACTCATTTGAAAGCTGATTTCACTGTTTGGTAGGAATTTTGAATACACAGTGAGTGGACTGCCTTAACTGAGGACATTTTATGACCAACGTAGCAAAGTCCAGTAAAACTGTAGAAAAATGAGTTTATTTCCAATATGGACCTTGCCGAGGTACAGATATACATGCCACTTCTTAGCGCAGCCTATTCTCCTGCCCTGCTCTCTACATGGGATAAAGACTCCTGTACTTGTAATCCTGGGCCAGCAGCTCTAAATGGAGAGACTCTTGATACCATTCCAATGGGGAGATGAGATCAGTTCCTTTCTGATTGCTGCTCACCTTAGAGAATGTGCGAGGGCTGGGAGTCTGAGATAGGTGCTCCAAAAACAGACAGTCCAAGTACTGGATTCCACGTCATGCCAAGTGAAATGCAGGTGATAGGTTGCGTATTTAGTCACTGTAGAAGGGATCAGCACCACTGTGAAAAGCAGCTGTGGTAATGAAATTCTCCTTTTTACTCAAGCTCCTGTTTCTGGAGAAGACAGCTGTGAATTTCATTCCCCTTCAGCATCTGAGCGTCATCCCAGCCCCACTGAGATTCGGTGCATGTCCCTGTGAATAACTGCACGTCACTATTCGCTTGCACGGAGAGGCGCTAATGGGGCCCCAGCTGTCTCCTTCACAAACTCCAGCTGTGACTGCAGAGCAGCAAAAAAGGTCAGCCTGGATGGGAGAGATGAAACAGCATAACAACGAGGGCCCAGGCTGATGTGTCCCCTCTGCTTCCCCCTCCCCCAGTCCTCTCCAGCCACTGATCGCTTGCGAGAACACCCGTAACTCAAACCTGCAGTTATCGACTCGCTGGACCAATGGGGTGTTCCAGGACAGGGCTGAGGTGCATTGGCGGCTGTGGTAGACAGTACTGTCGGAGACTGAGAAATGTGGACGCTGGGTTCTAATCCTGGCTCTGAGGGGCAGCATGGGCTCACGGCTAGCTGTGGGGCTGGGACTCCTGGATTCTGTTCCAGCTCTGTTGCTGCTGACTTGTTACTTAGGTTCATGAAGCATGTTGGAGACGTTAAGTCTAAAAAGGATTTAAAAGGCAGATTCCTAATGTCACCTGGAAGAATGTGACAAACTCCTTGTTTCTCCAGGGTGTAAATAAGAGGCTGTTTTGATTTTTTTCTGTTTTTAATAGTCCCTTGTTCTTGTCATAGGCACATGCTCCTCCTGCCTGGGGTGAGCAGTGGGGAGCCTGTGGCCCCCTTCCCTGCATTGTATATGTTTGAGAAGCCCCTGTGGGGTTTCTTCAGCATGAGTCATCCTGTGGAGAACTGGACTGTGACTAGAGCCCAGTTCCATCTGGGTAATGAAGGGGGGTCCCACGCCAAGGATGTACTGCCTTAGAGCACCCTATCCAGAGGCTGCCCCATTCAGTGTACCTCAGCCAGGAGCTCTTTCCCCACACAGCACCTGAGTTTGAAAGAACCAGCAGGGCCATTGAGTGCCACAGGAAATAGATTCCACTATGAAATACTGAGGCATCACCCTTTGCTACTGGGAAGTGTTGGGCTCAGCCTGGAAGACAATTGGCGCAGAGCCTGTGGAGAGATCCCTACAGTTCAGTCCCGCTGAAGCTCTGAGCAGCTGTCACCATCATTGTCCCGCAGCTCTGGGCAGAGTGATGGTCCCAGAATGCTCTGGGTGACCCAGTGAGCATGAGGTGAAACCTCTCTTACCTGGGAAGAAGGCAGGTGGGGTGCTAAGTCCCTGATGAAGCAGCATTGAACCATCTGCTATACAAGTCGGGCTCACGGGATTGGCAAAAAGATTCAAACTGACCAAAAATCTGCAGGAAAATCTCAGCCTGGCCCAAGCCTGAGCAGCTGCTCACTGACTCCTTTAATTCTGTGGCTGAAAACAGCTGTTGAACATGGAGCAGAGTCTCTGCTCAGGCTACTGAAGTTCCTGTTCCCTTCCCATCTGATCAGTTGGACTTTTCAATTTCATTACATACACTTGGTGCTGAAGGCTGTATCCTCCACCCCTGCATGTATCCCGTTGTTCAAAAAGCATGCTCCCTTGGAGGCAGCGTGGGCTAATGGATAGAGTATTGCACTGGAACTCAGGAGAGCCGGGTTCAAATTTTGGCTCTGCTATGATCTTGGGCAAGTCACGCTTTGCTGTGCTTCTGTTTCCCCTCTTGCTCGATGTCTGTTCAGAATGCAAATGCTTCAGGATTGGGATTGTTTCTCACGCTGTGTTTATACAATGCCTAGCACAGTGGGGACCCTGATCTCAGTTAGGTTGTAATACAGATAAATAGTAATAAGTGCTGTGGGTCAGGAGCAGGGAAGGCTTTGCATAGCCAGAAGATGTGCCTATCTCTGGATGTTCTCATGGGGGTTCTTAGTTCAGTTCCCAGGAGCAGGGGACCAGCATGATGGGCATATTTACCTGGCTTACTGAAGGAGCCCTTCAGATTAGTTTGCAAACTCCAGTTTGCTAAAATGTCCCTGTCCTGAATACCCTACTCAGGATAGATGGCGCCTTGAGTGTCCTGCTGGCAGGGAACCAGAGTGCAGCTGGACAGAGTCCCTTTTCTAATTCATGACTTCTCAGGAACTCGTTCTGGGGACTGGCTGCTTTATGCAATACTGTATGAATCATGCAATAAACAAGTCCAAGCCCTATTATTAGACTTTGGAAACTGCTGCCTTAGAGACAGTTTTGCTTATAAGTATCCATGATTATCTCTCTCTGGCTCTTCACTAGGGATGCTGTCATGAAAAAAAAAAAATCTTTGCCTCTCAGGATTTAATCTGCCCCTATTGCTGCCGCTTCCCCACCTGAGCTCACGCTCCTAGATTACAGCCTCCCAGTTGCTTGCTGTGCTAATCAGCCGTTTGCTGTGACTTTAGCAGCGTGGTGAGTCTTGGATATTTCCGATGGAGAGAAAACACAGAAGCAATAAACAATTCAGCTGAACCCTTGCCATATATGTTACAGTCTGTCAATATCCAATCCAGCTGCTCATCCAGAGGGAGGATGGTCTTGTGGCTAAAATGGATCTTCCCTGCTTTGCCCCAGCTCCTTGTGGGACCTTGGCCAAGTCACTCAGTCTCTCTGTGGGTCAGTTCCCTGTCTATAAAATGGAGATAATGGTTCTTACTTTCTCCCACCCATTGTCTGTCTTGTCCACTTCAGGCCTGATCAGTGGAAAATATTAACATCAATGGGCGTTGTGAGCTCTTCAAGGCAGGGACTGTCTCTTACTATGTGTATATACACAGCACCTGGCACGATGGAGCCACGATCGTGTTTGGCACCCCTAGGTGCTACCCTAATACAGATAATAAATATTCCCTACATGACAAATCAATACCCAGCCCAGCTCCCACCCTCGCCCTCCTGTCTGTGCTGAATCTATTTCAGCTTGCTACATTGGTTTGACCCACGTGCTTTTAAGCCCTATGGGTTCTGGCTTTAGATTTTCCAGCAGCGATGATCCTGCATTTTCTGCATTGAGTGTTTGTCCAAGTCCCCAGAGCAAAGCTTTTCTTCAAAGCTTTTGTCCAGGACTCTTATTATCGTCTTTAGTTACCAGCACAGAGCTAAACTCTTAACCAGAGACAGAATTCAGGCAGCCTGAACAGATCCGAGTCTAATCCAGACAGGCGCAGAGTAGATGGGAATCCAAAGAAGGGGATAGAATTTAAAAAAAAAAAATGAATACAGTTGTTGAGTTGTGGCTTGTCAGAGGTGAAGGGTCAAGAGAAGCTGCTGAGCACTTTGTTCCCTGAACCACAGCAGCGCAGCCCTGCGACCACCTCTGAAGTAGGCCCCCCTCTCAACACACCTGTAATTTAGGGTCATATGGTTGGTGCTTCAGTAGTGACTGTTCGGGTTGCCGTTGTCATCAGACCCTATCGTCTTGTCTGCAGCGTTCTCAGCCGTGGTTGATCACTGGTTGTGCTCCACCCATGGTAGCAACTGTGGAAGCTTAGGGTGATCCGAGCCTGGGCCTTGCCATTGCGGTGTTTGATCCAGCACAAACGTAAATTCGTGTTGATTCCCCACCCCTGGCTCTGTACCTTGCAGTCCTGCTGCTGGTGGTGGAGTAGCCCCAGGGGTGCAGATTGTGGCTATGAAGTTGTTCGGTGTGGACGCAGCCTCAGATGAGCCGCTGGTGTTACGGGTGCCAGTGACTGGCAGCTTATTTGTTGGTCTGAAGCAGCCGCCTCTGCAGAGCGAGATGGGAGTGGAGGCCGCCGTGCGTGCAGCGCCTCTTCCCCGGATGACAGCATATGCTCCTTTCCATCTGGCCGACCTGCCTAGGGAGACTGTTATGGAGCAGATGAGCAGCAAGAAAAGGAGCCAACTCCAAAGCAGGAACGTGACCCCAAGCAGAGTAGAGGGGCCTGGCACGGCACCTGGTGTCGGGGATGAGCACAGACCTGACTCAACCTCCTCCAGCGATTCCAGAAGGATACCAGAGAAAGCCAAGTTGCTGTAAGCCCTGCTGAGCCCCCTTTTTATTGCATTTTCTGCTTTCCCTGCTGCCGCCGCCACTTCAGAAGGTGCCATATGTTCGGGCAGCTCCTGGGCTTTACTTGCCCCCAGCCTGGACCAGTGAGCAGAGCTGAGAGCGCAGTGGGTAATCTCCTCACCGGGGAGATGGAGCCCAGAGCTGTTCAGCAGCAGTGAGTGCCACTGAGGGGACTTGCAGGGAATTCTACGCAACTCACAGGCTGAACTCTCTCCTCTTGTCAGGTATCAGGGCTTAGGGTGGGTGGTGGTGTGGGGGACGGGAGGTGGAGCTGGAAGTGTAGGGGGGAAACTGAGGGTGAGATTTGGGGATTCTGCCCCACAAACTCCATATTAGTTTCGCACCACTGGCCTTGGTTGCTAACAATGGCTGGCAGCTCTTCCTTGTTCTCTCCTCCACCCCCGGCAATCAGTGCACAGTTAATGGATTGGGGGTGGGGGGTGAAGGGTTAATGTTTTAGCTGCCTTTGCTGTCCCTCTACCCAGGATCTGTCCCATTGCCAAAGCCCTGACGTGAACCTTGCTGAGGTTTTGTTTTTTTCCTTTTAAAACTAGAAATGGCTAAAAAGGGCTGCTTCTTTTTTTCTTCTCCAAACTAACAATGTTTAAAACGCCGTTTGCAAATGAGTGACCAAGCCCCACCCCCAGGCAGAGGAGCAGGATAGGTTGATTGGGCAGGCAGTCTGAGAAGTGATGCTCTGGAGCCGGTTCAGCCAGCCCCCACTAGAGGGCGTCCTGCTCTAAGCAAAGTGGGCGAGGAACAGGATGGTTCTGGCCTCTCTGCTGGGAGGGGTGGGTTAGATTCCTGCCCTGCTGTGGGGATTCTCTCGCTGTGCTAGAAGCCGGGACAATGGGGCTGTGACTTCAGTAGCAGGGGCTACAACTTTGCAGTTGTGCCTCAGGGATGATGTCCTCATTTGGCCCTGGCGGGGATCCCACAGGACTTGGGGAGGTCCCTTGCTGCCCTCCAGCAGCAGAACAACAGCCTGGCGTTTCCTCTGCTGAGCAGAAGGTGCAATGGCTGCAGAACATCCAGCCCTTTGAATTCCTTCCCGTTCCTGTCCCTGACCCTCCCCCACAACTCCCAGCGGTGGGGCGGGGACGAGGTTTCGCCATCAGGTGCTGTGCATCCCGTGGCCATAAAATGAGCCTGACCCAAAGGAGATGCTCTAGGATGGCGCAGGATGCTCAAAAGGGGCCGAGCCTGCAACCGAGCCCTGTGGTCGGGAGACCCAGGCATCCAACAGGATGCATGCCAGGGTGGTGCAGCTCAGGGACATAGGAAAGGTGGTTTTGTGCCAATTGCACCTTCACGTTCACCTGATCTGGGAAGCCGGAGGGGGTGCTGATTGCTCCATGAGTGGGGTGGTTTGTCTCTGGTTGCTGTAGTAACTGGGGTTTCTTTTGTCTGTCACTCTGACTCAAGCGAGTGCAAAGTGGGCAGAATTCACTGTAGTTTCTGATGAGTAGGGCAGCTGCTCTCAGACTGGCTAGATGCCCACCTGGATAAATCCCACCCTGAGGGTCAGTGCCTTGGCTCCTCACACATAGTTGCAACTCAGGTTCTTTTCTATGGCTGCTGTAAATGTCCTTTCCTCAGTAGGTTCCAATCTGGGAGAGGCTCCTAGGAGCAAGTTAATCTTGCTGAGTTCCTGATCCCTAGATGCAAGTCACAGTGTGTGTGTGTGTCTGTCTCTGAGAACAGGACCCAGCTGGAATGAGCTGTACAAGTTCAGTCCCCTCGTGGTTCATCAATTCCCCTCGTTTATCAAAGGAATGAGTAGAATGTATCAGGCCCTGAGCGGCTGGGGTGAGTAAGCAACCCACGGCTTGCTGTGCCATTTGGTCTGAGCCCAGCCTGCAGTGTGATGCGCTCCAGGCTAGTCTGCTCCTAGCTTTGAGTCTCCCATCTCCTCTTCAGTTGGCTCAGGAGAGCACGCTGGCTTCCTGAAGTCCTGGAAATCAGTGTGGAACCTTTTGTTTTGTGTCGAATTCCTGTGCAGGTTGGATGGCAGCCCAGCTGAGAGAGAGCCCCCTGTGGAGCTGAGACGCTGGTATTTGTGCTCTGCAGAGTTCCTCAGACAACAGACGCTGAAACCTGCAAACCGTTGATAGTAAAATGGTCAATCAAGGCAGGAGATGCTGTCGCTAAAGAGACTAGGAATAGCGAAATTCCTGATACTGTCCAACTATCCTGGGGAATCTCCTTCATCCACTGTAGAGAGGACTAGTGTTGATGGTTAGAGTGCAGGAAAAATGAAAATCTTAACCAGGGCCACCTGCCTCCCAGCAGAGCAAGCAACCCTTTTTTAGAGCAAACTGGGAGGCTTTGCTTTCTAATGGGGATTATCCCTGGATTTCATTTACTCTAGTGTTGGGAGATTATCCTCAGATAATCAGTAACTGGAAGGAAAATAATGATTAATTGCTTGACTTCAGTTAGCCTGCCTTCTCCCCTGCCTTGCAAAATCTGCTGCCGTGTTTATCTTTCTGGCAGCCAAAGATAAGTAGTTATTCCCATTTGGGCAGGGGCCAACACAGAGTCCAAAACATTCCTAAAATGCACTTGTCTTTCTGCTGCAAACTTCCCAGCAATAACAGGACCACAGACTAGAGCTGAAATTCCCATCCCTGGAATTAGTCAAACTTGGCTCTTGGGAATGTCCTGTCAGGAACAATCCTGAAATGGCCTTGAGTGGGCTGTAGGGAACAGTCATGCCCTGGACAGGGAAGAGCTGGAGGATCCCTGTGCACTTTAATTTACTCCCATTTCAAAGTGGGATAGATTAAAGTGTATTACAGAACTTTTGAGTGTGCAGCAGCAGGATCCACACAGATACTTAGTGCACGGCAAGGTAGCGTGGGGTAGATTTACAAGCTGTAAGCGTCCTTCCCATTTCTAAATTCTGTGTTCCTTGAAGTGGCATGGGAGAAGGACATGAGACAGATTGCATGCTGTACAACTTGGATCGTCTTTGACATCATAAAAATGCCAAATGAGCCCCTGGAATTCTAGCTCGAGAGGGATTACACAGCTTTGCAGTAATGTATTTTCTCCTAAACATAGAGAAAAGATAGCAGGGCACTGACGGGTGCTGTATTTCCCGTGGATTCAAGGTTATTTGTATGGCATCTTAAATGTCAATTGCTGCGTTAATGATTTACAGGGATAGCTGCGTGCCTGCGTCAGAGCCTTTGTTGTGAGAAGGAAGCCTCTGATGCTGCTGGAGTTGTCTTATTCCCCCAAATGCCCTTGCGCCTTCTCTCTGCTTTGTGTGGTGGTTGCAGTGTCAGGTAGGCCGCAGCTCCGATTGCATTTCAATCCAGCTGACTTGGGACAGCTGGTGAGCGTCGAAGCAAGAGGCTTACTTGACTAGGCAGAGGCAACAACAGACAGGTTTCTATGGAACCTGAAACAAATGACTACTGAGATCCTGGTATGACTTTGCCCATGGTCCTGGTGCTTAGAGTAACTTCTCTGTTCATTCTCCTTCAGTTATTTTAAATGAAGTTGCTTGAACATTAAATACTGATGCGGGATAGCATGTTCAGTCCTATGAACCTTAGTTTGCTGCAGACACACACTAAACAGTTCAGCCGCTCATAAGCACACCAAGAGAAGAAACAGATTAGAGAGGAAAGATAGTCCAGGGGTCAGGGCTCTGGTCTAGGGCTCAGGAGACCGACATTCAATTTCCTGCTCTAAGCTTCCTATGTGACCTTAGGCAAGTAACTTCGCCTCCCTGGGACTCGGTTCCCAATCCATACAATGGGGATAATAGGAAGATCCTGGATTCTATGGGTGCTATGAGGATAAATACATTAAAGTTTGGGAGATGCGCAGGTACTGTGGTAATGGGGGACGTCTCCTGTAAGTTTCCAACATGTCTCCAGCTTGCATGCATTTCCTAACATCTGAACGCAGACAGGCTTAGAGGTGCTTTTATCTGTGAACTGACCTTTTTTTCCATAGTGGTCTTTTGATACCAGTTTCCAGAAATATTCTTTGTTTACCGATTCTAATCTCTGTGTTCTTACTAAGCTGTAGGCACAATCGTCTATGCCAGAAAAGCCCCAACAGCAAGGGGAGCGTACTGGCTTCTTCCAATCAACCAGTCAATGTTTGCTCTTCCAGGCAAGCTGTTAAAAATGCTGTCGCTCTCTTGTTTTGAGGTTTGTTTCTCCTCTCCTGCTGGAACGTTGCCCCAGAGCCGCTCAGGGTTGGTAGTCTTGTCTGTGAAGCAACCGTGCCACAGATATTCACCGAAGGCTGAATGTGTGGGTTGCCTCTAATGATCTCCCAGGTCACATTTTGCTTTGTGTCTGGTGCATGGAGAGGACGTCCAGCTCATGCTTCATATGCTCCAAGGGGAGGCTGCTGTTCAGGAAGGATAGCAAAAAGAGAGAGCTTATTAAGTCTAAGGGTGATATTCTGGCTCCACTGAAGTCCCTGACAAAACTCTGATTGGGAGTTCAATAGGGCTAGGATTTCACCCTGAGTGTTCAGCCAGGGGCAGCTAGACGAGGCAGAAGTGGAGATGTTACGTTGTGAAAGTGAAACACCTGCTAACAGCTCCACAGACATGCTTGGAATGGAGGTGAAGGTAGCTGTGTGATAAAAGCCCCAGTAAAATCCAGTGTTTCAAGTGAAAGATACTGACTTGAGCACTGCTTACCAGAGCTGTCATACTGTCATGATGCGAGCTTTTCCTTGCAGTGAAGAGGCACCCTGAGGCAGATGTCAGTACCATGCGGTGGGTGCTCAGTTAAACTATAGAATCAGGTCCTTGCATGTCAAACTATACACATTGGGAGGCCTTTGCGGTGGAGCTGGGGAATCCTGACCTATCTATTCCTTTGCATTCTTGGTTCTAAATGCAGGGGAATGGTGACTTTCTCTTGGTGTTCCTAGTCATCCTCCTTTCTGATAAATGTGAATTGCTAGCACCGGTTCACTGCGGTGATTAGGGATGGAAGGTTGGATTTCAAACGTGTCTAATTGACATAAGGGAGCACATGCTGTTTGTGTGGGTGGCGCATCCTAGAACATTTTAGGGTCCTGTTCTCAAAATGTTGGGCAAACTGTTCACAAACTTGTCTTTGCTTTTGGCTGAACTATTGTGAATTCTCTTTGTGCACCTTCTGCTTTGCCAGCAGCCACTGCACAGGGCTTTCTGGTGGCAGAGAGATGGAAATCAGGGAGCTAGAGATGGCAGTCATAGGCGTTGGGGAGAGTCTGGAGGCTACGATGGGGGCTGGCATAGTAGTCACCAGTCGCTGGGTCCTACACAACAACAATCTATGTGGCACAGTTCACCTGAGAGATGAGTGAATGGCAGCTCTAACATTGACGTAGCAAGTCTGTCTTGCTTGCTTGCCTCTCTGAGCGAGGAGTGATTAGGTTGTGGGGAGAGTCGGAGATTGCTATAACATTGGGACATCAGATCCCACAGCCTTTAGGTTACTAGTTTCAATTCAGTGTTGCTGCATTGCGTTTCCATCAAGAATTATGAAGACAGCTCTGCCATAGATTGATGGGTATTAAACTGGCAACACTTTCCCTTAAGTACAATGGGAGAATTATAGCAAAACGTTGATTTATAGCTTCAGCATCACTTTGTATTCACGGGATGGAAGGACGTGTAATATGAGACGACATACAGCATGCATGGGTGATAAGTCCTTATTTACAGCTGCATGCTATAGGTGTATAATTCTCCAGCTGCAACCTGTTCTGATCAGGGCACTGACATTCTCATAAGCAAACAAGAGAAATGTGGTCTAGGTGAAATTATAAGGTGAGTGCACAACTGGTTGAAAGATCATTCTCAGAGTAGTTATTAATGGTTCGTTGTCAAACTGGGAGGGCTTATCTAGTGGGGTATAGCAGGGGTCAGTGCTTCCTGGGTCCAGTCCTAAACAGTATTTTCATTAATGACTTGGATAATGGAGTGGAGAATAAACTTATAAAATTTGTGGATAATAGCAAGCTGGGATGGGTTGCAAGCCCTTTGGAGGACAGGATTAGAATTCAAAATTACCTTGAAAAATTAGAGAATTGGTCTGAAATCAATACGAAGAAATTCAGTAAATACAAGTGCAAAGTACTTCAGTTAGGAAGAAAAAATCAAATGCACAGCTACAAAATGGGGAATACCTGGCTAGGTGGTTGTACTGCTGAAAAGGATATAGGGTTTATAGTGGATCACAAATTGAATATCAGTCAACAATGTGATGCAGTTACAAAAAAGGCTAGTATTATTCTGGGGTGTATTAACAGGAGTATTGTATTTAAGACACAGGAAGTAATTGTCCTGCTCTACCTGGCCCTGGTGCAGCCTCAGCTGGAGTGCAGGGTCCAGTTGTGAGCCCCACACTTGAGGAAAGATGTGGAGAAATTGGAGAGAGTCCAGAGGAGAGCAACAAAAATGTTAAAAGGTTTAGAGAACCTGACCTATGAGGAAGGGTTAAAAAACTAGGTATGTTGAGTCTTGAGAAAACAAGGCTATGAAGAGTCCTGCTAACAGTCTTCAAATACATTAAGTGCTGTTATAAAAGATCTATTGTCCTCCAGTGTTCACTGAAGGTAGAACAAGAAGTAATGGGCTTAATCTGCATCAAGGGAGATTTAGGTTAGCTAATAGGAAAATCCTTGCAACTCTAAGGGCAGTGAAGCTCTGGACTAGGCTTCGGAGGGAGGTTTTAAAGAAGAGGTTGGACAAACACCTCTCAGGGATGGTCCTGCCTCAGAGCAGGGGCCTGGACTTGATGATTTCTTGAGGTTCCTTCCAGACCTACATATTTATGATTCTATATTTCTCTCCTAAGCCCTGTGCCACAGTGCAGGCTTTAAAAGCCAGTTACTAGAAATATTTGTGCGTGATGCGCTCTCTCTCTCCTTTTGCAGAAGAGAGAGTGATAGCTGGCAGACTGTGCTTAGAGGCTTTCACTTGATCCCATACCTTCTCAGAATGTAAATTAAGCAGACACACAAGCTTCAATAAAAGGAGTTGATTGTGCAGCCAACATGCAACCGTGTCAAATCACAGCAGGGAAGACTGCCCATGTTTCCTTACAACACAAACCGTATTGGTAATTGTCAAAGGGTCCTTACACACACGTTCTGTGAGGAGTTCTGCCACTCCCATTCAGACTGCTGTGTAGCTGGAGTCGGTACTGTACCATTAGCTCTTAATGGCACAAAGCTGGGTTAGTATAACTCTCCATGGTGAAAGTTTGAGTTTGCATTGCCTGATTGCCTCCACAGGATGATCTGGAAGCGATGGTAGTGAACTTGGTCAATCACTTTTGGAAAGCCCAGATAAAGTATGTTTACTGGTTCCCCTTTATCAACTATTCTGCTGACACTCTGGGGGAATCTTAGTAGATTGGAGAGGCAGGACTTTGTTACAGAAGCCGTGTTTGTTTATCCTTATCTTATCATGATCTAGCTGTTTTATCATTCTGTTTTCAATGACTGTTTCAGTAAATTTTTCTCATCACTGCAGCAAGTCTCTTGTAATTCCCGGGTTTTTCCCAACTTCTTTTTTTTTTTAAAGAGAGGTACAAAAGCTGCTACTATGCAGTTGTCTGGTATAGACATTGGTTGGCTTTCTTGTCCTTGATTCTGTTTCATTAACAAGAAACTTAAAAGATCTTTGCTGTGTGTGGAAGTTCTTTGGTCCCCGTGTCTGTGTCATCTGAGGTTGGTTCGTCAAAGTAAAATATTTGGCTTTCATAAGAAGCTTTTCTTCTCCTGCCAGCTAGTGCCTTTAATTGCATTCTATATCAAGCCAAGTGAAATTCATCTCAACGTCCTTGGATTTGAAGCCAAAAAATCCCCCTTTGCAACATGCAGACTTTCCTGCTGGCTGAGTGAGCAGTTTCTGAGGGCCTGTTTACACGGGGAGGTTTAGCCACTGGGGTAGCTACACTGATGGAGCTGTACTGGTACAAGCCTTTAGTGCGGAGTGTGCAGCACTTGTGTGAACGGTGGTTTGTATTAGGGTAGCTTACCTTGGTTTAAAACCCCAGGGCAGACCAGGCTGAAAAGGGCTCAGTGATTGAGCATTGCTCTGGCTTCCTTTCAGACAGAAGTTCTATATGAATCCACTACTTTATGTTTAAAGTACCTTGTGTAAGGTTGGCGTCTCTATTGTGGGATTCTTATGGCTGGATTGGAAGCCCTGAAGTGTGTAACAGACAGTAAACCACATCGAGACCTACCATGAGGGAAGTGGCTTTTACTCCTACAATCATTGGTTCTGTTCATGTGCATTTACATGGCACCCGCCCCCCCCCCATCATCCAGGGCCACTGAGTTCCTGCTTCCTAAAGATAGAAGCAGCAGGTTAGGGTATTTTCTCTTGTGCCTGAGCATGAAGGAATAATATGCAGCTGCAGCCTTGCTGATCTATGCAGCTGGGGTTGGGGGAGGGAATGAGTCTGTGTGCACTATCCTATTCTGATACCCAGGGTCTATTAAATGGCTGCTTTTTGAATGGTTAAGTTGTGTTCCTCACTATAGTCAACTGAGTGCAGAGCTTAAACAAGGTGGTGCTGGTATTTTGCTGGGTTGACAGCTGCTTGAGTTTGGGTGGTTTTGATGCTAGACATTTTAAAGTACTAATTCATTCTTCATTGTGAATAGACACTGTTGAGGAATGGGAGTTCTAGAGAAAGATCACTTAAAGCTCTCCATAGTCAGTGTTTTCTCTTCTGCTTGATGTGAGGGCTGGAGTTAGACCCTGATTCCAGAAAGCCCTGTAAGCATGTGCTTACATCCCATTGACTTCAGTGGGACTTGAAACACATGCTTAAGTATTTTCCTGAATGGGGGCTATAGTGCCTTGTGGTCCATCTGAATATAATCTCTGACTGGGACTGTTTAAGGGAGGCAATTGGGACCCCTCAGCTCTCCCAGTCTTTCCTGTTTGTCATGGTGTAGGTGCCGAGTGGAGAGCATCTCTGGCCGTTTGTTAACAGATGACCAGCTGGGGATGCCCAGCGTGGCTTTATTTAGCTCCTTTAAGTTTTTGTTACTGTTGAGATGGGAAGAGTCCAAAGTCCTGGCTTCATGAAATGGCTGGATGAAGGCCAAATCACTCAACCCAGAGTTAGTTTCATGAAGGATGTTGCTCGGTTTTGGGGCATTACCTGTTACTGTATGCAGAGCACGTTGCTTTGACATTTGAGCGCCTTAGTCAGATGGAGGGTTTGCTGCATTTTTGTCTTCCTGTGATTGAGGATTTCATTCTTGTTGGCTGCAGGTGTGAGCTGAAGATAGACAGCATGTTTCCTTCATGTTCTCCTCCCTTCATGGCTGCACTAGGCACCTGGTGGGCCATTTCATGGCTGCACAGAAGGAGAAATAAAAATAGCAAAGTGCTCTCTAATGGGAACCATGAGGCCATCAACTTGCAGTGTTGGTGGAGATGATGTTACTGTAATAGTCTGCATGTGTATGGTACATCTACTACTCCTAGACCTTCTTGGAATGCTTAAGTCTCGTGTGTGTGCGCAAACTTCTCTATCAGTTCACCCATTGCTTAGGCCTCATCTACACGGGAAAGATTTTTGAGTATAACCAAAGATGTGATTTTTAAATAGAGTTATACTGAGAGAGTCCCTCTTGGGCGACCCTTCTAGCAGTATAAGAGTGCCTTTTTTGGTGTAACTTGTAGACTCATAGGAGTGTAGGGATGGAAGGGACCTCGAAAGGTCATCCAGTCCACCACCCTGTCCTGAGGCAGGACCAAATATACTTAGGTAGACCATCACTGACTGTTATTAGTCTAACTTGTTCTTTAAAACCTTTGATGACCGGGATTCCACAATCACCCTTGGAAGCCTATTCAACACTTAACTGTCCTTATCCTTAGAAAGTTTTTCCTAATCTCTAACCTAAATATCCACTGCTGCGGATAAAGCCCATTACTTCCTCTCCATGTCCACTGAAGGAAGGATAACAATTGATTACAGTTGCCTTTATGACAGCCCTTAAAATGGCTGAAGACTTATCAGGTCCCCCTTCAGTCCTCTTTTCTTAGGGCTAAACATGGCTGGATTTTTTGAACTTTCTTCATAAGTCAGTTTTTCAAAACCTTTTGTTGTTCTGTCACTTGGGAAGGAGTTTATGCTAAACTGAGGAAAGATACTCTTATACTATATTAAGAGCGTCCGCATGGGTGGGTTATACTGACAACATTGTCTCCTATAGACAGGCTTTTATGCTCCTACTGGGGTCTGGAAGCTCATTCTGTTGACTTTCAGACACATTTTCCTGGATAAAGCATTCTTGCAATCAACATTGGGAGGATTCATCCCTTTTGCTCCAGTTGGTACATTCTTGGTCTGTGAATATTTTGCTTTAGCTTGCTTGGCCCATTTCTTGCCTTTTCTCTTTTGTGTTTTATTCTCCCTGCAGTTTTATTATTTTGGGAAGAAGTCAAAGATCTTGTAAATTCTTACTCTCCATTAGCTGAGCCAAAAATACAAGCCGTGCTGATTTGGCGGGGGTGGGGGTTAGGGGAGAATGAAACCTGAGAAAGGCTTGAGGAAAATCCTGGAAGACATTAAAACTGCTAGGAGAATCATGGAACCTTCTCAAATCCTGTTTTTATACCCTTGGGTTAGGAATTAAAGGC
This sequence comes from Eretmochelys imbricata, assembly GCF_965152235.1. Lineage (NCBI taxonomy): Eukaryota > Metazoa > Chordata > Testudines > Cheloniidae > Eretmochelys > Eretmochelys imbricata. Next base: position 15,420,000 of record NC_135593.1, on the reverse strand, counting down.
CCAAAAAGGTTTATAGTGGTTTAACATTTCAATAATGCAACTGGAGAATATGTTTAAATGAGGCTGACAGCGTATTTAGGGCTCAGATTTGACTGACTTGAAAATTGTTATAATTGGATGAGGTAAGCTCTAGTTAAGCTCCAGGGCAGAGTGCAATAGCCATTGTTTGTCCAGCAGTTCAACACAGCTTTTCTGTTCTCACACAACTTACTTTCCCTTAGCTGCTTTACTGCAAATGCCTGTTCCCAGGGCGATGCACCATTGCTAGTGGTCCATGAGCCAGGAATTAAAACCAAAAAGCGAGGTTCGCTCTTGCTGTAATTGTAGTGGGAGCAGATTAGTTTGCTTGGAAGGAGTTTTATTCTCAAACTTTGCAAGGGCTGCAGCGTAGGGTAGCACTCTAGAAAAGCTGTGGAACATTTCTGTTTAACTTGGCATCTTTGGGGACACCTTACCCTTGACTGATGGTTGTTTACAAACTATTGGTGGATATTTTAGAAATTCTCAAGTTACTCTAGGTTTAATTGATGTGTAACTATATGATGAGTAATCATGACGACACGTAAATACTTGTGGATTTGCATAGGTATAGATCCTATAGCTCTAATTGATTATAATATTTATACTGTTTGTTATAAACATACTGTGCAATATAATTCCGTAAGACCTGACTGATGTTCGTGCCCTCAGTCTGTGGAGTTCTGTCCGTGATTATTACAATAGCAATGAGAGGTCACAGTTGGGGCCACTTTGTGCTAGGTGCTGTATAGACACATAGCAAGAGCCAGTCTCTGCTTTTTTAACCTAAGTTGGAGGTGACTGATTGTGCTGAGAGCTGGAACCAGTTTGCTGGAGCTGCATATCTTCTAACTCTGGCGTCTTCCTCATGAGATGGGAAGAAACGGGCTTGTGGTTTTAGCAGCTGCCTGGGAGTCTAGAGATGGAAGATCTAATCCTGGCTCTGCCACAGGCTCGCTGTGTGACCTTTGGGAACTCCCGTACAGTGGGGCTGGTGCCTCCCTCACAGGGAGGGTGAAGGGCGTCATTCATTAGCATTTGCAAAGCTCTTGACACTTGTTGGATGGAAGGCGCCAGGGAAGTGCAGAGAAGTATAGTTCTAGTGCTGGTTCCTTGCAGGAACGGGTTTCCAGCCTGCTACCTCGAGAGGAGGCATTTGCTATTTCAACTTCAGCAGGAAACTCTGGCTCAGATGGGTCCAAATTACAGTAAATGGAACATGGCCTCATGTGCATGAGCTGTGCCTTTCTTAGTGCTGGCATGTCCCCGTCGAGAGCTGCTGGCATCTCGCGGCTCTGGGAACCTGGCCAGCAATGTACTTTGTACAGGCTACAACACAGGAGACGTGCAGATTAGCAGCTTTCAGCAAGGTGCTTCTTTCAGCAGTTAGCTCACTGCAGGTGTCTCAAGATATCTAACACCCTCCTTTTGGTAGAGGTGAATAAAGAGGGTAATGAGACAATCCTAAGGGGAGAGTGTGTGTGTGTGGGGGGAGGGGGGGACAGTAAGTGAGGTGAAAGCTAAGGCTCTACTGCGGCAGAGCTCAGGGCTGCACATGCATCTTCCTCGATTCATCCTGCTTTATTATTTTTTTTCCTTGTGTCGTGCACAGGGGTTTATGGTTTAGTATTTCCCCTCTAACAACCAAACAGATTTAATACTCTTGCTTCAGCTTGTGATTCCCAAACAATAATTGGTGCAAATCCTTTTGTTGCCTTCATTCTGGAGCACTGTAATTATACCTAGCACTTTTCAGCCGTAGATCTCAAACCACTTGACAAAGGAGGTCAATGTCATTATCTTCATTTTACAAATGGGGAAACTGAGGCACAGGGAGGAGACGTGACTTACTCAAGGTCACCCGGCAGGCCAGTGACAGAGCCAGAAAGAGAACTCGGGGTATCTTGAGTCCCAGCCCAGTGCTCTGTTCACTAGGCAACATTGCCTCCCATGTAATGTAGCATCACGTTTTGTGAGGAACCAACCGTATCAATATTTAGTGCTGCTTGGGTGGGAGGTGAACTGTAGCGTTTAGGTGTTTAGTTGCCACCGACAATAGGGCAGATCATGTCCACTTAGTGCTGGCTGTAGCTGAGGGAGCCTGACTTCCCAAGAAATCCCCAGCTGCTCTGGAATGCTGTTGTGTTTATTTAGGCCATTGGAGTCCCATACAGTGCTCTAGTTTTCTGTACCTCTTCCTAGACTCGACTGTCACATCTGCATCTTTAAAGGCTTTGGGGAGTGAGAAGCCTGTCAGCTCTGTGTCCCTATTTCCTAGATACAGAATGTGAGGTGAGGACTGATGCTGGCAAACATGGTACCAGCATCAGTGAAGATGATTACTGAGCTCATGGAAGGATTGGAGCGGCAACAAACGTGATATTTAGTTAGAGCTGTCACCCTCTACAGCCCTGTTAAAGCTTTGTAGGTCTTGGTACAACACCTCGTAGCATAGTGGGACCCTGATCCTGTTTGGGGACTCAGGATACTGCAACAATATAAACATCGAGCAATAATACAAACACTGCTCCTCTGTTAGTCACACTTGGCAAGAGCACCGCCAGACTGAGCCAGCACCCTTTTGACATCATACAACACTATCATAAGACACCACACGGAAAGTTCATAAAGATGCAAGTCGAGGGGTTCTCTTCAATCCTATCAGCTTTATGCCAGGAAAGTGGGAAATCATCAGCTCCTTGACAGTTTCGTAGACGTTTGGCTGCTGGAGGCTTGGAAGCCTGTCCAGAGTTTGAGCAAACAGCCTCCAAGGACAGAACAGCTGTTTGTTCCTACCTGGAAGGTGTTATGTTAAAAGTCTGGCTCCTATTCATTGCTTGGAAAGACCCATGATCTTGCTGCCTTCTCCCCATACAGATACTCAGTTGCCTCACCGTTCCTTTCTCAGGGAAGTCCTTTCACAGAAGCATCACTTAAAGGCATTGCTCAGATTGGGTTGCAGGGACGGAGGCATGCTGGTTTTTACTGGCTTTATAATGATAATGTCTCAAGAAGCTGCAGGTGGGCACGGTTGTTTTCAGACCCTACCCTGCTTTGCTGAGCGCCGGTCATTCTAAATGTAACATTTCGGCAGTGGATGTTGAGTTGGTCTGATGGCTTGTGGTTCCTGGAGATCTGAAGAGTCGTCCCCGTGTTGTTCATGATCTCCATTCAAGCCCCATGCTCTGTCAGCCAAAAGGCCTCTGGGACTCTGTCCAGGGAATGTGCCTTTGTCTGATAAGGCACAGGAAAGTGTAAGAGGGAGCTGCTTTGCTTATTGGAAGGCAGCCCTGCCAGATCTTTCATAGGCTGATAATTTTGGAAAACAGAAACCATTGCATCATTCCAGCTCAGGACCAGGCTGCATTGCGCTGTTGGGAGGAATGTAACAAAACTTCTCTGAGCCCATGGAGTTGGCTTTGGCTCACTAGCCGCCCCTGAGTTTATCAGCGATAAGGACTGTGTTGTTTGGTTTTAAATTCCATCAGAGGGCAAAAAGCATAAATGCTGTACATGTTCTGATTCCAGGCTCTGCTCTAAGCAGGCAGAAAAAGAACCCATGTTGCTGGGGGACGGGGAGACACAGCTGCCTCAGTTTGTGTCACTATCCCCAGCTTTCACAGTGATGTTCTGGAGGGATGAATTGCAAGCTCTGTGGGGCAGGGACTCTGTGTTCTGTGGTTGTGCACAGTGGGGGTCCTGGGCCAGGTTTCTATAGAGTTAAAAGGTTTTAGAGTAACAGCCGTGTTAGTCTGTATTCGCAAAAAGAAAAGGAGTACTTGTGGCACCTTAGAGACTAACCAATTTATTTGAGCATAAGCTTTCGTGAGCTACAGCTCACTTCGTCGGATGCATCCACATGCAATGGACCAGTAGATTTGAGAATCCGGTGTTTGATGCAGGATGCGAAATGGAGCCACCTTTGATGTAGAGTCCAAGACTGCATCTAGTGTCCCCATGAGGGACATTATGTCCCTCATGGGGACACTAGATGCAGTCTTGGACTCTACATCAAAGGTGGCTCCATTTCGCATCCTGCATCAAACACCGGATTCTCAAATCTACTGGTCCATTGCATGTGGATGCATCCGACGAAGTGAGCTGTAGCTCACGAAAGCTTATGCTCAAATAAATTGGTTAGTCTCTAAGGTGCCACAAGTACTCCTTTTCTTTTTATAGAGTTAAAGGTGACAGGCATAAAAGTCAGACAAATAAGGTGAGAATGCATGCCCTGTGCGTGTCACCCTTGCTATAGAACAACTAGCGACTGCCGGGGTGATATTGAGACATCATTTTCTAAGGCATTCTGAATGCATTCCTGGGGAATCGTACTGTGCTAAGGGGCAGATCTGGCCAGCTGAAACTTGGCTTCCACGCAGCACTATTTCCTAATGCTTATGTGGGCAGAGCTCACTGAAGTCAATAGGAGGCTTTCCACTGGCTTCAGCAGGCATCAGGCCAGGCCCTTTCTGCATCCTACCTTAGGGTTACTTTTAAGGGTTCCTGGTGGGGAGGCAGAATTTATGGCTCATAAGAAGAGTGAAAAAGAAGAATATTTTACTATTATTACAGTAATGTATAGAGGCCCTATGGTGCTAAGCACTGTACAAACACTGTGCAAACACTTGTCTTCTCTTCGAAAAAGGGTGGATTTTTTTTACCAGATGTTAAAATTCTAGTGTGAACAAGGTGATTTGTAGTTTTTACACACTAATATGTTGATGTGATCATGAAGCTCCCTCCTAGTGTTTCACGAGGCTCACTAATGTGTGAAAATGACAGCTGCTTGTCTACTTTTTAGTGGGGACACCCATAGTTTGAGAGAGTTCCTGCTCCGAAGAGCTCACTTTCTAAATGGAAAAGGCAGACAAATGATGGGGAGGGGGAAGAGTGGTACAGAGAGGGGATGTAACTTGACCAAGGTCAGACAGCAGGTCAGTGGCAGAGCCAGGACTAGACCCCCAAGTCTTATGACTCCCAGTCTGGTGTTCTAACCACCAGACCCTGGCACTTCAAGTTACATTAAGTCCAATACCTGGCTAGGTTGCCTATGATGATGCAAGTGTCATCTTGTGTTGTAGCATTTACTTTTGTATGAAAGCTGTCTTGGAAAAATGTTCTCAGATCCAGAGAACTAGGACAGACAGCATGTACACAAAAAAGGAACAAATATTTATCTAAATTCCTGCCATAGGCTTTTTCCCCTCAAAAACCTTCTGTTAGAACTATATATACACATTTGAGAAGTTACCAGGTACGAGCTGACATCATTAGTGTGATTTTGCTTGAATTTTCCAGTTCTTGCCTTATGTTAATGAGGAGCAGCAAAGACTGGATCTTTTTATATTCACTCCACAGGTCCCATCCTACCAGAGATGAAAACTCTCCAATCTAAAGATGTGGCAATCGCTCTTGAAAGAGTTCCAATCCAGAGTCTGTGTTTTTCCTGAGGACAGTGGGTGAAATCCTGGCCCCACTGAAGTCAGATGGAGTTTTGTCAATGACTTCTGTGGAGCCAGAATTTCCTCTCAGAGGATATGGGTTTTTGTTCTGAAATCTAAGGAACTTTCTTTAAGCTTCTTTGGCCATTCGACTCGTCTACGAATTCCTAATATATAGTAACCGACTTCTGTTGTTACCAGGAAGATGGTATTGGCATAAGGCATTGAAAGGGGAATATGACAAACCTGTTCGTTTGTAGTGGTTGCTTATACTATATTTGTTCGATATTTTTTTTTTTTTTTTACTGTGAGGATGTCAGACAGAGTCTAAGCACTGGCGAATTCTGTGTTGTTCAAGCAGAATATGTTTCATGGACTTATGACAGCAACATTTCTTGTAAACATTTTAGAAGGGAATTTTCTGCGACTGGGAAACTATGCTTTCTCACACTTTCGAGTGGAGAGGGCAGCAAGTCCATCCAGAGCTACAAGATGGTTTGGAAATGTGTCTTAGAATGAAGGTGTGTCCACCCTTGAGCTGGGAGTGAGCCTCCCTGGCTAGGTAGACAGATTTGCACTAGCAGAGCTTGAGCTAGTGCACTAAAAATAGAATTGTCGATATTGCGGCTTGGGCTGAGCTCAGGCTCTGAAGCCTGGGGGCTGGGTTGGCTTGAAAGCCCTGGCTTCTGTGCAAGCTAGAATATCCACACTAGCATGCTAGCTTGAGCCCTGCAAGCAGGAGCCTGTCTACTTGGCCTTGGAGACTTGCAGACCCTGAGGGACTTGAGTTCATTCTATTTGACTTAATCTTCTCTTTGATAAGAGATGGCTTGATCACAGTCTAGAAGCACCTGCAGAGGAAGATGATTTCTGATACTAGAGGGCTGTTAAATCTAGCAGACAAAGACACAACAGGAGCCAACAGCTGGAAGTTAACATTTTGCAAATTGTTTTCAGTTTGAATTTTTCTATGTTTAACTGGGAGGGTAATTAGCCATTGGAGCAGCTTCCCAAGGAGTGGTGCATTCCCCATCACTAGGAGTCTTTAAGTCAAGTTGGATGTCTTTCTGAAAGATACGCTGCCGTTCGGTCAATACGCTGCCGATTGGGCCAGATGGTAGAATTGCTGGGTGACATTCTCTAGTCTGTCTTGTGCAGCAGGTTGGACAACATGATCACAATGACCTCCTCTGGCCTTCATAACGATTAAGTTCAATCATTGTGTTTGAGAGAAGGGGTGGTTGTGATTTCTTTTTTTTTGCATCTTTTTTCTCCATTAGAGCTTCAGTTAAATCAACAAAAAGAACAGGAGTACTTGTGGCACCTTAGAAACTAACACATTTATTTGAGCATAAGCTTTCGTGGGCTACAGCTCACTTCATCAGGTGCATAGAATGGAACATATAGTAAGAAGATATATGTATATACAGAGAACATGAAAAAGTGGAAGTTGAAAGGTGGAAGTTAAATCAACCTCAGTGATAACTGTCCTGGTTTTAATCCTAGAAGCAAACATTCTCCAGGGCCAAGACTTTGTCTCTCTCTGTCTCTCCTCTCCCCATGCGGCTTTATTGTGCCTCTTGTACGTTGAACTAAGTTATGAAGCTGGTTCAGGTGTTCTCCTCCCAGGGATGGAATTATAATGGCAGATGTGCAGCGAAGGGAATGAACTTCTTTACTGCACAGAACAGATGATGCCAGGGTGGTGTCGGGCAGAGTCTGGCATGTTGAGATAGCAGGTGAAACCGTTAATATCCAGCTACAATGAGTCCATGTTGGAATTATTGCCTATTGTAAGTCTGTTGGTCCTTGCTCTGCTTGCATCATGCTGGGGTCATAATGTTCCCTGAAAACCTTCAAGTGATACCACAAAGATGAGTTGCTGTGGCAGAATGGAGCCAGTTCTGTCTGCTGTCTCAGCGCACCTGGGCGCTCTGGCAAGAGAGCTGTGCTCTGTACTGGAGCATGAGACCAGGAGTGAGCCGATACCATTGTAGTAAAATGAGTCCATCTCACGGCCTTGGTGGCTGTGCTAGGTATTAACCAGGGAGTGCGAGCAGGATGCCACACAGGAAGGGGCTTGGACAAAGCTCTAAAATTGGAAGAGTGTGTTTCTTGTGACAATAGCTGTCTTGTAGCCCTCCCTGCTGCTAGTCTCTGCTAGGGCTGGCGACAGCAGGAAGCTCCTGTCATCAGTGATATATTGGGCCCCATCGAACTCCAAGGACTTGCATGGGCTGCATGGACCTACCTTCTTGCTTTTACACAGCATTACTGTCTGCGTGGTCCTGACTGAACAGAGAATGGCTGCTCTGGAGTGTCTTCCTTTCCTCATTCAGTCCATGGAGACTTCACACAACGAGCTGTACGAATGTCGCCAAAGTGTACAAGGGAGGCAGACCCAGCTGTGTGTCAGACAGAGGTATCCATCCAGAATGGTGCTGCACGCTGTGTATCGGGTCTGGTCCATTAGTCATTCCTGCTCCACGTTGGCTTGACAGAGTTGTGATTAAGCCAGAACTGTGACTGGGCTTTCAATCCACTGGCTCTGTCACTGGCCAGGAGCTGGTCTGTTCCCACGCTTCCTGCGATGCCAGCGGGAGGCCCTTTATAGCAAGGGGTGGGACCTACTGCTCTTCAGTCTATTCCCCAGGTACTTCTATGTCCCGCATGGCCATAGTATCTGAGCATGTATTTATCCTCATCACACCCATGTGTGGAAGGGCAGTGCTATTATTCCTCACTGTACAGTGGGAAACTGAGGCACAGAGAGGTTGAGTGACTTGCTCAAGGTCACGCAGTGGGAAAGCAAAGAATTCAACCTGGGTCTCCTCAGTCCCTGGCCAGCATCCTAACCACTGGACCATTCTTCCTCCCCATCAATTTATTTATTCTGAGATTTCTCCAGGTGGGGAGCACTTGTATGTCAGGCAGCTTTATTTTCCCTTCCACAGAGGCTTGACAAACAATTGCTGGTGATGCTAGAACACAGATTGCTTCTTCCTCTCACCTTAAATCAGCATCTCCCTTTGGGCAGGGTGAGGGCATTTGTGTCCCGTTCCATAGGGAAGCCCTGGGAAATGTGTTGCTGTGCTGGATTAAGCTAGGCTGGGGCAGTGGGGAATGTGTGGCTGTCTGCTAAGCATCATCTACCGTGTAACTTGTCCCATCTCTTTGAGGGAGGTTCGGAAAAACCTGCTTCCTGGAGGTAGGCTAATTAGTTGTGACTTAATCCTTATGTTCACTCTTTAGTTAGAAACCATGAGTTCATTCTCAGGTCAGTTTTTTAAACCTCATGGAGATGGTTTTGTTACCAAAAAAACCTGATTTTACTTTATGTATTTTTGTACTGTATGGTTTTTATTTTGCTGGGGGCTTTTCTTCCCTTTGCTGCAGAGTCTGTGGTGATGTCTCTGAAATCCATCTGCTAAAGCAAATTCCTCCCAATAAGCACTTTAGCCGCACCTGCCGTGTGGCTGAGACCTAATTTGGAAAAAAAGTGAGAGAGGCACCATTGAAAGCAAAATAAATTCAGCAGCCACTCCTGGCTCCAAACCCACTGGGTATTTGAATTGAATTGAATGTTGGCAGCTTCAGGTCAGATGTGACTGGCGTTGGCTGCCTCTACTCTTGAGAAATGTTTGGACCGTTTTTCTGTGTGTTTAGAGACAAGCTTGTGTTGGTTCTCTGGATGTGTTAATCCCTGGGGTGCTCTGTACATACACTGGCATCCTGGGAAATGCCATTGTTTTGATGTTAAGATAAGGTAAACACTAAGAACTTGGCTGAATTCAGGCACAATAGAGGATTGTCAAAGTTAAGCTGAACCCAGCAAAACCCAGATCTTGTGGGTTTGGATAGTTACTGGGAGCCTTTGAGACTCCCATTTAAACAATGTGTGAGCCTGGCAGGAGCGATGCCAATTGCAGAGTTTGACAGTTATGCAGTGAATGGTCGGCACAGCCTTGCCAAAGTCTAACCTCTGGAGGAGTGCCCTGGGAACTGGCCACTCTGCACAGAAAAGGTGATTATGACATAATGAAAGCTGAACAACTTCTTGTTTAAGTTGTGATTTGCTTTTCCTGCACAGCTGGTGTGTATTGGGTAGTTTCGATGCTTAGATCATTTCTGCCTCACTAAAGGACACGTTGCAGCAAGGATCCCATAGCAAAAGCTTGCATTTGATTTAGACGAGCGGTTCTCAAATTGTGGGTCGGGACCCCAAATTTTAATGGGGTCGCTAGAGCTGGGGTTAGACTTTCTGGGGCACAGGACTGAAGCCCAAGCCCCACTGCCTGGTACCGAAGCGGAAGCCCGACGGCTTCAGCCTGGGTGGCGGGGCAGAGGTTACAGGCCCCAAGCCTAGAGCTGAAGCCCTTGGCCTTCGGATCTGGACCCTCCTGCTGGGGGACTCAGGCTTTGGCCCCCCCACCTGGGGCAGTGGGACTCAGAGGACTGGGGATAGTTTAGGCTTCGATCCCCCTCCTGGGGTCATGTAATAATTTTTGTTGTCAGAAGGGGGTCATGGTGCAATGAAGTTTGAGAACCCCTGGTTTAGACTATTGCATTAGCCTGCAGAAACTGGTTGCACTTTGCTTTAATACTGTCATCTGGAATATTTGGAAGGCCAACACACCTGGTCCTATCAGTAGTATAACACGGCAGCTATCCATTTTCCTATGTGGATACTTAAAGGGCTCTAACAACCCATTCATTATATAAGCTCCTGTTGGTTAAATTAGTTCTGTGCCTGACTAATCATCCCTGGAATCTCTGGTGCTGACTGAGCATTGATTGCTCTGGGCTGGGCTGCATTGTAGCCCCTACCCCAGAATTATCTGCCAGTTTCCAGTGGGAGCTGAGTACTAGACAGGGTCCTGCTGAGGGAAGCAAGCAGGGAGAGGCTCGGGGGTGGAGTTCCAATGCCATGGGCTAGGGAGCTGCAAGGGGGGCCAGGGACTGGAGCTAAGGGCTAATCTCATCACGGTGCCATATGGCCAAGTGCCTCCATGTTGTCTGAGCACTTGTGCAAGTGGAGGTGGGAGCTTGGCCTGGGGAGGCATCTTCAGGCCTGGGAGTTTAGCAGGTGAAACAATGCTATAGATGTGTGTGCATGCAGGAGGTGCAAAGTAGTGCTGCCCATGGGCCAGAGAGCAGATGTGGCTAGCCAACCTCCCTTGGGCTTGCCTGCCTGAGGACAGCAGGAGACACTGAGAAGGTGCTTTGTGGACCAGAGGATTTGATAACTTGCTAATAGGCCGCATGGGGGCCCCGTGGGTGCCCTCAGTGTGTCGCTGGGCGGATGCGTTGGCCAGGAGGTAAGGGCTGGACCTTTTGGCAGGGGGGAGTCGGGTTTGTCTGGATCTGTAACTCATGCGTGCTGCATGAATTCGGATCATTGTGGGGAAGGGTGATTCAGTGCTGCTTAGGGAAATGTCCTGCCCCGTCCCATGCGGGAAGGCAGCCTGCCTCCTCCACACAGGCCATTCTCTTGAGCTAGGCAGCGGCCCCTGGTGTGTGGAGGGGGCACATCAGAGCAAACCCAGCACATGGCCATGCTTAAAATTCCAACATGAGACTCAGCAATAACTCTGAGCAGAGCTGCTGCATTGCTATTTCGTATTTATCACACCTGACAGAACATAGAAACGCAGTCCCTGCCTCCAGAAGCTTCCAGGGTGTTGTAACACTTGGCTCCCTTTTGCCTCATTCCCAAAAACCAGAAATCCAGTGTTCTAGTACCGTCAGCCCGAAGCCACCAGCATAGAGTGGAAGTCGTGGATTTTTTGCAGATGATTTGGTTTCAGGGGTGAGGATCCTGCCAGCAAGGGATGGATGGATTGGAAGGAAAGCCACTAAATATAGTAGAATAACTGGGTAGGGTGACATGAGTACATGGTTCTCTTTACGCTTTTATGATCCAATAGGAGTGAGCCATTCAGACAGCCTTCAGAGACGACAGGAGGGGGCTCTGACTTGTAATCTTGCTGGGAACAATGTGCAATACAAAGAGCACTATAAAAATGTCTCCAGGCATCGATGTTCATTTTTTTCCCCCACCCTCTGATTTTTTCCATTCTTATTTTTAGACAATTTATAGTTAACTCTGCAGGAGCAAAAATCAGTTTAATGGTTTCCAAGAAATTGTATAAGAATCGGCCCTTTTAAAGGCTGCTGTCCCTGGGGATGAGCTCCCAGGGGCTTCGGGGAAGGTCTGTCAGTCACACCTGTGGCCTTACATGCTTATTTCCAGCAGTTCAAAATGAGTACGTGTGGTGTATTTTCGCATGATTAAAAGAAAGTCTCAAACTCATGCTTCGATACTGACGTTTTACCCTCCATAAGCCGAAAGCTTGGCCTTTTCAACCCACGTTTGTTATTTTTGGAGGGGGGGGGTGTTTTGCTCAAAATCGTGACAATAAAACAAATAGGAAGGGCGTCACCATGGCTCCGAAGTGGTGCTCAGAACTTGAGAAATGCTCACATAAGAGGCAAACTGATCTCTTCTGGTTTAGAAGCCTGTTGCGTGTGTTCTTCTGCTGGTGTTTTTAGAAAGCTACCGTTTGCCCAAATTCCTGTCACCGCTATACAAACGGCTGCTTAAAGCAGCGAATGGAACAAAAAAAGGTTTTGATTCAGTCATCCTTTTGGTGCAGGGAGCATCCAGCCTGTCGTCATTCCTCCACAGTTTGCAAATTTTATACATGGGTCAGTTTCCCAGGGGAATGTCTGCTAAGTGATGGTGCTGAATCAGACTGCTGGCTGCTAATCAAAAATGTGATTCTATTAAATACATGTTACTAAAACAAGGTGAAGAGCTTTGGCTGCTGGGATGTTCTTGGAGGCAGAGGATGAAAAGTGCTTGGGTTAGACCAGTAATGTAAATAGTCAAAGTGACGTGATTCTGAAGAGACCTCAGGGTCTTTGTTTGTTTAAGAGAAGTTTGTCATAATATTGACTATTTAGCAACCTGAGGCATTAGGAAAAAATTGTTCTGCCCACTGGATCCCTTGGCTCACTTTGTTTACTTGCCCTTGCTAATTAGAGGTTTGTTGGGAAAACTGTAATTGAGTCCTTGAATCTTGCTTGCGTGCTTGGTGTTCCCCCTCTCAGACACAGTTCTAAGCAGAAAAGGGCAAAAACCTCCTGTCCCTTTGAGTCTCCTTAGGATCTCTCTAACTTCAGCTCCTTCAAGGTATAATCAGAGCCTTAGGTGAGCCACCTTTTAACACAGGAAGTGACTCTGGGACCATCTCCTGTCACATGAGCATGGCCCACCTGATAGGAGACTGCTGAAGCTGGGTAGCTCTCTAGCCATCCTCTTGCTGCACAGGAATGAATTAAACAGACCTTGTCCCTCCCTCCAGGAGAAGGTCAGCATAATTATCCCTATTTTACAGCAAACTGAGGCCCAGAGAGGGGAAGTGTCTGAGCCATGTTCGTACAGTGAGTCGTTGGGCAGAGCTTGGAATAGAACCCAGGAGTCCTGACTCCCACTCCTCTCCCAGAGCTGGTGATAGCAGAGGTAGGCTGAACGTCAGGAATCCTGAGTTCTAACTCTTTTGTGAGCTAATAGAGGGAAGCGTGGGCTAGTGGTGAGAGTAGGGGACTGGGACCCAGGACTCCCGGGTTCTAAAGGAATGTTTCTAAGCAGGCAGTACCCTTTCCCCAGAGGCTTGCAAGGCATTGACTGTGTCTCTGCAGCCACACATGGAGACCCCCTGCTGAGCCTGCGGGTCCTGGAAGTGGGGGCTCCCGCCCATGCTCTCTAGAGTGTCTGTGGTGGGGAGTCCTGGGCAGGGCAGTCAGGTGGGGTAACAGGGAGCCTGCTTGTTGAATTGCAGAGTAACTGTCTGTGATTTTTATCAAAACACTGTTCCCTTGACAATGGCTGCTGTCAGCCTTTTACTTGCAAGGAGCCAGCAGCTGTGTGGTCCCCCTCAGTACTGGGGCCAGAGCTGGGGAAAGTGAGAGCAATACAAACAGCCCAGTTTATCAGACCCTGCTGGGGCTGGGTGAGGTTCTGCCCACTCTTTGATGGAAGGGCACAAAAAAGCAGGAGGAGCCCGGTGGGTGTTACCAGAGCACAGCGGGGGCAATGCAGGAGGCTGTTCTCTGCCTGCTGGCCTTAAGACTTCCCTCTGAACAGTCCCCTTCCCTTGTGCAGCTCTAGGGATAGGTGGCCCCCTCTTCTTTTAGCCCCATCCCCCTGGTTAGAAGGACAGTTTGTCTGATTCCCACCCAAAGTCCCTGGGACTGGGGGTTTGAACCCTAAGATGGGTCAAATCTTTGCAGGAGATAGATTAAGTCCCCTGCGGTTATTGGCCTTACGTCTGTCCGAGGAGACCTTATAAACAAACGGAGGGTCTGTCTGCTCTGTGCCCCAAGATTCCAGATCACCGTCCTTTGGCTGTGGGACTGGGGTGTATCCGGGGTCCTGGTGGAAAAGCACAGAGTGGAGCCTGGCTTTATGTGAGAGGGATGATTGTGTGGGTGCATTGAGGCTGAAAGGAGTGTGGGGGAGAGTCAGGGCTGACAGTCACCAGGGTACAATTTACTGTTGCACGTTCAGTTTGTCCCAGAAGGGTTTGCTGCAGGCGTGTTTTTATAAACCTCAAAAGAAATAGGTGCCCTGGATTGTTTCCTCTGATGCTTAAAGGCCAGTGACACCCTAATCTTCTCAGCATTACCCGAGGGCCAGGAGCGTGCAGTGTCGTTTGTATGGCTCTCTGGCTTGGCAGCTTCTGCAGCCTCTGGGGTTGGGGGCGCACGTCCTGGATGCCCACTGGTGGGTTGGTGAGACAGGCAGCTGTGCTGCTTGTTGAGCCTCTCGTGTACGGAAGTGATCTCTGGGCCCTAGCACGACTGCCCCAAGCCTCGGGAAGCCCCAGCAGCTATCCCACCTGGCCCGGGGGGCAGCTCCTGTCTCCTCCTCCAGATGGAAGCTGTTCAGGGAGGGGGAAAGGGTTAAAACCTTAACGTTCTTCCCTCCTTTCTGTGCTAAATTACCTTAAACTTTCTGCAAGTGGCGACTGCTTAGCCAGATGTGTTGACATGGTAACAGGCAGCTCCAGGGAAACGCTCATCAAGTCAGGAGCCAGAGGCTGCGGTGCAATCATGACAAGGCACCTTGAGCAGGCAGAGAGGCTGCCGCTGCCCTGTACCCTAGCCTAGATCACATTGGGGCAGGGCTTTGATTAGCGAGAATAATTCATACATCTCTCTAATGACCTCTAACACAGCTGCAGTGACGTGCATGGCGCAGATGGAGCCGGGCCCTTAATTTGCTGCATTAATAATGTCGTCCTGTTCCTGCCTCAAGGAAATATTCCCAAGGAGCAGGGCTAAAGTCACATTCCCTGATTGGTCCCTTTGGAGTGAAGAGGGCAAGGCCCTAGCTTAATGGCCAGTGTATCACATCAATGTGCAACGACCATGAAGCCAAATGCTGTGGGTGTTTGAGACTTTGGTCCAGGCAGTGAGGATGGATCTGCATGAATACTCCAGCCTTATTCCAAAGAGTCAGGGAAGGTCCTGGGGGCATGCAGGGACCAGCCCACTAATACAATTGAGCTGTAGGCTTGAACAGCAGCATGGTCTAGTGGATAGGGCACTGGGAGCCCCTCAATTCTATTCCCACCTCTTAAGCAAGTCATGTCCCCTCTCTCTCCCTCTGTTTACCCTCCCACTCTGTTTTGTCCATCTAAACTTGAAGATCTGCAGGGCAGGGACTGTCTCCCAGGTAATACATACAGTAATAATAAGCCCTGAGCCGTGGCAGAGGGATGCATGACATGTTTCCTCCCCAGACTCTGCAACTTTGTTCTTGAAATAGCTAAGGTGGCAAAATTCTCCAGTTTAAAGAGTCCTGTGGCACCTTATAGACTGACAGACGTATTGGAGCATAAGCTTTGGTGGGATGCATGAACAAAGTTATTTGCAGGAAAGTGCCTGCTTGTATTTGACTAGCATTGTGCGTCTGTCCCTAATAAGCCAATGTAGTGCTAACAGGTTGTCAGTAGGCAGGATTGAACCTGGGACTCTGAAGCTTA
This sequence comes from Eretmochelys imbricata, assembly GCF_965152235.1. Classification (NCBI taxonomy): domain Eukaryota; kingdom Metazoa; phylum Chordata; order Testudines; family Cheloniidae; genus Eretmochelys; species Eretmochelys imbricata. The sequence goes on along the minus strand of NC_135593.1, from coordinate 15,404,489 downwards.
GTTTATGAGGTTCTTGCTGCATGAGCTGAAAGCCATGGCTCTTAGCCCAGGCTGTAGCAGACTCCTTCATCTCTAGTTGGGCTAGGTGCCACTAAAGGGGGGTCAAAGTGCCGCACGAAGCAGCAGTGAACTCCTTCTAAGCACTGCATAGATCTTTAACTGGTTAATTTAAGCACCCCAGTGCCAATAGGGTGGCATTATCATGCCTCTCGTACTGCAGCTGTGGCCATGTCAGTTCAGTCCTCTGGAAGAGTTGCTATGGGCAATGGGATTTGAGTTCGAGAGTGCCTGGCTCCTAGGCCCCTGCTCAGTCCTTTGGACCATACCCCTACAGTACCCTATAGCCCCTGGGATCCCTATTACAGACAAATACTGGGTCTATCAGTACCATGCCCTAAGGAATCCAGGAAAGGATTTGTGCTGTGCCAGCCTCACAACCCTGTCTGTTCAGCACCACTTACTTCATGGCGTACAGCCCATCGTTCCACCTAACACAGCAGTGGGAAAATAAGATTGGTCAGGCAGACACAGCCAGTCACCGGGACAAGAACAGGCTGTCCTAGAACCAAGAAAGCAGCTGCTCAATTAGCCCTGCCAAGGATGAATCATCTCTCTCTGCTGCAGGGTTCGGATACTGCTCGGTCGTTTTGCTCTATGGGCAGCAGCACCCTGGGGTGCATGGTGGGTGGGGTATGGCTGCTGTTTTTCCCATGCTGCCCTAGGCCACCGTTCTCCCCACCCTCAGTTGCAGAGAAAGCCACACCATTTTATTGGAGTTTTGCCATTTCCAAAGCATATTTTCCATATAAGCAGGCACCTGGGCTTCCCAGAAGTCTTTGCTGCAAGATGTGTTCAGCTGGGCGCCGTTGAAAGGGTAATACAGGCTCAGGTGGTTTTAATGTACGGTATTATTTACCCTATTGATGTCAATGGTAGCCCATTCTTAGCTTTCCTTCTCCGTGGCAGCCTCTAGGATACAAGCAGTGAAACACTTACTAGCTACCTAAATGGGACTAACCTTTTCAGAGCTCAGCATATAATTCTCAGAGAAGTAAATGTCCATTTTTGATTATTTTGGGAACAAACCTCCCATTAGTCTTTCACAATGTGCCTCATTTTGCTCCTTCTCCACAAACCAACACCACATGGATTCTTATCACAATGTGCCTCATTTTGCTCCTTCTCCACAAAGCAACACCACATGGATTCTTATCAAAACACTGTCATCTTTATTTGCCATTAAATCAATTCAACAGGGACTGTTAACATAAAACCATATTACGACACTTTCTTTACACAAAATTAACCACTATATTTAAATATCTTTCTACCAAAACAATTTAATGGGGTAAATAAGAAATCTTTGTAACACTGAGTGACAGCAATGCAGGAGACACATTCTTCACGTTAGGGGTAGTGTATTGACTCGTCTTGCTCAAGACGCACAGAAAACGCAAGAATTGGGAGACACCCACATTTCAAAATAAAGATAAGATCTGCTACAGGAATTGCTGGCTTTCCTGAATAGTTTTCCACAGAGCAAACTCCTCCCAGAACTAAGGAAACTGTCTGTACCCTATATGGGGCAATTGCAGACAAGGCTCCAATTGGGCCTGCTGGACAGCCTTCCATGTTCTTTGAGGGCAGGGAGGGGGGTGTCCAACTCTAGCTGTTTTGCTTAGAAAAAAGCCTTTGAAGATGTGAACCGAGCGTTTCCAGGCAGACTGAAGCAATAGCTCTCAGGAGGGAGGGCTGCCCTGCTCATCTTGGTAGCGTTAACGCTGAAGGTGTCGCCATTGTCAACTTTTGCTGCTTGCCAAAGCCTGGGAGCACGGCAGAGCGAGGCCCACGTTGTGCAGATCTGCACAATGGCCTGTGAGTGGCCCCCTCGTGTTGGTGCAGTGAGTGTGTGGTGCATGGGCAGTACTGCCAGGTTTCTCTCTTCGCGCTCTGACCTTTGGGAACAGAAGGCCCGAGGGGAGGAGCAGAGCCAATCCCACAGCGTCCAATGGACATCCCCCCTTCAGCCAGCTGCAGCATGCTCTTGGGGGTGGGTGCCAAAACTGCTGTCTGCCAGGCACCAGTTTTTGCTACTTCTCCCTTTGCTGGATGCCATCTGCAACCATCACTGCTTTGGTTACACTTGGTTCACGTTTTTCTGCACAACCATGAGGGCTAGAAACACAGGTATATTTAAGGAGAGTTTGGATTCTGTCATTTCATGACAGGGAGGAGCCCCGGGCACGAGCCTATGCCTTAATCCTGCCCTGCCCAAGGACGTATCTGAACACCTTTGAGTGGGAGCGAAGCCTGATGAACCTGGCAGGGCATGCATGATCATATTCTGCCCCTCTGCATAGTCTACTGAGTGGTATGTCTAAAAGCAGAGCTTGGGCAAGTATCACTACTCTGTCTCCCCACCAGCTTGAGCCCTGACTGTAGCCAGAACAGGTACAGGTGAACTGTCTTCCCCTCTCCCTGTGCCCTGAGATTTGGGGGTTCACCAGCTTGTCTGCTCTTTCTTTTACAAATGGCCCTACATAAAGTACATGGAGGCACTCCGCAGAACCATGCAGTTCTAATTTCATCCAGCAGCACCACTATAACAGCTGAGGGGCAAAGAGGATACGGATTAAAGTTTTTGGAACACTCTTGTGCCACCTTGTTCATCTGGGGTTTTGGCTTGAAGGTGTTGGTGTTCTTTGACTGAAACATGATGGAAGGGCGGCACACTGCCTCGGTTTGGGCTAACGTGCTCAGCAAGGACTGAAGTTACTATTGAATAGCAGCTGCTGGAGCATCACAGTTTTAGCTTTCCTCTGCAGCCCAAGCCTGTGCTATGCCATGTGACTCTGATCTGCGAAGCACTCAGCTTCCCCTGGGCGCACAGAGGGACAGGCTTTGCCAGAAAGTTTTTGCAAAGCTGTAACTGAGTGGGTTTTTATTTCCCCCTTTGCAAAAATGCAAGGAGTTTGCCCTTTGGGGCTGTTTAAGTCACTAGTTAATCTCTGAGGGCTCTTTGCCTTGTGACTTTCCCACTGGTGAGTCATTCAGTTCTGTCTTCCCCATGACTTTCTTTCTACTCACACCCGAACCACGACCACTTGTCTGTTCCCTTCCCTCCCCCCACTTTGCGGTATTCCTGATAAGCTTGGAAAAACACTTCCCCCAGAGCCTTTATCTTGAATAGCTTCAGGATTCAAATGCCTTGGGAACTGTCTAGTCACAGGGACAATTGGTGGTTTTGAGGAGGTGAAGAGCAGGGACTGAATGGAGGCTGAGAGTCAGTTTGACTTTGGGTTTTTTTAATCTAGTTTGACCAACTACTTGGTCTCACCCTATCAGCAAAAGTGACACGCTCCCCTCTGCAGCCCATGCACACAGGGTGGTGATAGTCATGTGTTAAACTGCATGGTTTGTGCACCTGCACCAGCAGCATGCTGCTCAGTTAGCCACGGGCTAGGGGCTTAATGAAAAAGCAAGTGCCACAGGCCTGAGGCCCAGGATGGGAACTACTTTGCTCTACAGCAGTGACAGGTTTAAAGTCTACGCCCTGACCTAAAGCCAGCACTTTATACCACTGAAAGGGGAGAGCTTGGCCTGCTATCTAATGGGGCTCACAGCCCTTGCGTCTAGCCCTGGAAGGATCTGAGACTGATGTAAAAGTTGTCTGGAAAAGCTACAGTAGGCTATTTGTTGAAGTGTTGTTGTGACTTAGTTATCATGATGCAAATCAGAGGCCCAAGGCACCTGCTCTAGAGGTGGAGAGAGGAGCTCTTCCTGTATGGTATATTGGCACATATGATGGCCTGGGGTGGCAGAAAGGTCTTGATGGTTTTGAGGTAGTCTCACATGACTTAGTCACTCTTGCTGCCTTCATCCCAGCTTCATTAAGCCTTCATACACCACCTCATGCAGGGCATACTGTGTATAGCTGTGAATGTAAGAGGGCCAGGGGAATGGGGCTTCAGAATGTAGCCACCCCCGCCACACACCAGTGAGCCAGGTGGTGAAAGCATCACCCACGTTTTTTTAGGATGAATATTTACAAACTAGGTACTGTGAAAAGTAAATGTGAGAATGTCTGTGGTAAAGTATGTCTTGTCGAAGGAACTAGGCTGTCCATAAAACTGTTCATTTTCCTGTAGCCCGATTTGCTCTGAGCTCTTTGCTATTGTTGCCTGAGTGGAAGTGTTAGCCAAACGGCACCTCCCATCCTGCATTTAACCAGATTTTGGTGCTTTCGCATTGGGTGAGGTGTTGGGTGTGAAAGACACTGAAGCATGAACTGGTTTTGGGGATGCAGCTGTCAGGTCTGTACTGCCAGTGTATCAAGGGCTACATTGTGTGGGGTAAATATTTACCAAAAACCAGGCATCGCTCCTGTCACTGTTCTAAACGCTGCCTTGTAATTTCTATCAGTAGGAATGCAACAAGGTTATCTGGCAGCTAGATGTAGTGATTATAAACCCAAACTGCTAACTTCACATTCCAGGGTGCACCCATGCTTGCTGTGGAACTCACTCACAGTTCTTCGTGATCACACCACAAGCAAGAGAATCAGGGCCCTGTTACACCTGTGCACCAGCCCATGCCCCAACACAGGTGCAGCGATTCAGCCCTTAGAGGAGCAGTCCGTTCTGAGCGTGGCAGGGTGGAGGGGCTTTTCCAGTTTAGTTTGTGCTCTCCTAGTAATTCTTCCTCAATGTACCTAGGACTTTTACAAACCTTAGATAGATTTAACCCTGTTGGGGCTATTAAAGAGGCTCTTACAAAGTATGATAAGAGAATCTCTGTGGTTGTTGGAGAATTAGAGGCAGATAAAATATATCTTAGCCCAGTAGGTCTCAACCTTTTCTCGGCTATGACCCTCCTCCCAGCCAGCTGGAATCCGGGATAGACTTTTGTTCCATTTAGGACTATAGGAAGGCAGGTTAGTCACAGCTCCCTAGTTGAGAACCCAGGGTTAGAGCCCAGCACAGATACAAAACTTGTATCTACAGCTGATTGGCAAACATGGTCCATAGATATCTGCAACCTGTGGTGTCTGTATATTTTCCCCTACTTTAGACTCTTTTTCTATTTATAGCCATTCCTCTGAGTCTTTTACTTTCTATAGAGCTTTCCCTGTTTGAGTATCCAAATTTCCTCTTATAATGGAAGTGGGTTGCTATGAGTCATTTTTATAGGCCCTGCCCCTATCAGGGCGGACACATGGGCCTGCCAGGTGCATCCTATAAAAGCAGCAACATATGACCTCCCTCAGGCCTAAGGAGTTGATTGTAGCCACGCTGGGGAAAAGCTTCTCTTGAGGTTAACCCAAGGGTAAGGTCAGGTTTTAAGAAAAACTCCCTAGATTTAGTATACTAAGTTCTCCTGTCACACACAAGATTAGAGCAAAAGGTTCAGGGAAAATACCTGGAAGGATCCAAACAAAACTCCATATTTATTTCTCAGTGTCTTTCCTTTGCTTTTAGAAAGAAAAAGAATGGCTGTCCCAGCCCCAGTATCCAACTTCAGGTAAATTAAACTTATTTTGTGAGAAGGAAGAACAATGAGAGCATGGATTTAAATTTAATACACAACTTTAGATGGAACTGCTGGATGCTGCCTCTGGTTCTGCAGACAGAGCCCAGAAATTGTATCTGACTGGCTCCTTTTGCCATTAGCCCTTAACTTGTGGATTTTGGTTGTATTTCCTCTTAATGACTGTAAGTGACTATGGTGCTGGTGAAAGGTGTGGGATGAATACCCCTACAGGGTGCAGTTCTCTACTCAACCCCCAGAACAGGTACAGTCAGGGCACCTGAAACTCCCTCCTACAAGGGGGGGAAATTGTCCTTTGCACCCTAACTCTTCCAAATGGGATTGAGAAATGCAGACTCACTGTAATTCCCCAAATAACTGCTAGCAACTGTGGGTTACAGCTGAGCTAGTCTGGATTTGACAAGTCTATGCATGCTTTTGTACTGATTTAACTATATTTGTTTAGAACAGTTAAATCCGCAGCCTCTGTTATCCTGATAAGGGTGTTATTTGTATAATTTACTCCTAAAATGCAGCTCATTTCCATAGCTGTATAACCATCTTTTATACCAATTTAATCTCATCCTTGCTAGAAGAATGCATGGATTTAACTATGTTTCTAAATCTATATAGGTAGTAGGTACAGCCTCCCAGAGCCCATTCTTAATCATCCTAAATACTACCTATAATAAATGTTGAGTAGAGCTAGGCCAAATTTTCCAACCAGAAAGCTTTCCTGTAAAAGATGTGGGGGTGAGAGGAGTTTAAGTTTTTCCACAAGAAAGTCATTTGATTAAAGTTGTTATAACTTTGGAGCTTTAGTTCTTCCACTCTCCCCTCCTCTTGTGACCAAATGCAAAAGAATGAATGGAGTTGAATGAGAAAAGTCAAAGCAGAGGGGGAAATAAACCAATGTTCTTAACTTTGGAAGACGGGCAAAGCTAAAGGCTTTCATTTTTCCTTTTGCCACTTCCAATCTGTAGATTCTTCTAAAGTTGAGGAGATTTTAAAGAGTGAAGAAATGAAAATATGCCCCTGGACACTACTCATTTAATTGCGTTCAGTAGAGAAAGGGGGGAAAACAAGTATGAAATCCTGAAAAGTTCACGATTTTGCAAAACAAGTATTGTTCTAGGGTTCTGCAACACAGAAATAACTTATTATTTTGGTGTGAAATTGTTTTTCCTTCTCAAGCCACTTTAATGTTGAATCCTTTTCCTGGTCAAAACCAAATGACTCCTCTTTTACAATGGGTGTGAGAGGGGAATGGTTCAGCAGGTGACCTGAGACAGTTGGATTCTATCAATGTTAATAGCAAACATCTATGGCCACACCCAATCTCTTCTTGTGCTCAACACTGTGTAAGAAAGAGGTTTTTTTAAGCAGGGAAGTATAAGAACTAGCATTATGTAACCTACACTAAAACTGCTGCTTTCAAGTCATATGGATTTGTTGGTCAGTGTTCCCTGAATTGCTTAGGACTTAACTGTGAATAAGGAAAGTGATTCTTCAAAACCAGTTTCTTATAAAAGCATAGGTATCTGTGTAGTTGGTCGGTGATCTAGAGGCATTATGCAAACATTGCCTCTGCTGTGAATGGGTGATATTGAGAGCAGGGCTGTGCTAAATGGGTTGCATGTAATAGAGAAATGGACCTATGGTGTGAGGCTGTTAATACATTTTCTTCCTTCACATTTGTCTTCTGAGATTTTTTCAAGGTGGTACAAAACAACTGTTCAATTATATGAAATAGACAGGCCAGAGAACCCAACACTGGTAATAGGAACATGCTTATTTTTCATTATTTGTATCTTGGTGTCTCAGCTGCAGCCTGCCATTAGAATAACTTAAAGGTAATGCTACCATGGAGCTTGCTAAGCTTACGGTGTAGAACAATTTTCAATTCCATTTTAGTTCACTAAAGATTTAAAAATGAAATGTACATACTCTTTATTTTGTATTAATACACTGTAATTGCTTTACAGAGTCCAGTATACCAGTTGCATGTAATTACTACAGATGAACTTGCCCAACTGGAGCTCACAAAACTAGTGCATTTATCCCAAAGCAAAGACTAAACCCTCTAACTCTTTAAAAAAATACATTAAAGAACGTACCACACACACATATTGCACTTTTCTCCATATGAAATGTTTACCCCATATACATCTCACCAAAGTCTCTTCAGAGGAGCCTGTAATACAAGATACTAAAGGTAATACTGAACTATACAGTAGTATACACAATCCTCTAACGTTAGACACAACAGACTTGAACAAAAGCAACCACTTCAAAGTAGCATGAATACAATGAGTGGTGCCCAGGAAATAGTCTAGTGTGGCATTAGCAATTTTTTATTCTGAAGAAAATGACATGAAATGTTAAACAGGCTGTTAGTTGAGGGAGATCATCTAAGCTACTTCATGTTCATAACATTCAAAACTCTGTAGCTCCCTAGATACCTGCATTCCAAAACTCAGCAGCTTAAACTAGTTGGGACCCTCTGGTAAAGAAATTACTAAAATGAGTCGAGAGAGAGAGCGCGCGCGTACGCGGAATTATTGTTGTGGTTTGATCTCTTGTGCCCCTGAATCCTGATCCATGTCGTCCTACTATGTATGGGGTTGTAGGGTTTGTTGTGGAAATAGTTAAGAAAAGGGGCAGGCCATCTTTTGTAACCCAACTCCTTGTGCAGAACTGGGCCTCTGAATTTGTTGTTCATACTATGGAGACATTTCCATATCCATAGTTTTCTTCTACCTCACGCAGCTCTCTGGGTATTCAGCTTGGCCTCATGTTTGCTTAATATTTCAGGGGGCCTCTTGCTGCATGTGGTCACCTGCTCTGGTGAGATGCTTAGACTCCACTGGGCTGGCCCTTTGTTCCCCTGCAGTGTCGTTGCCAGTTGCTTGTTCTCTACAGGTCACTTAAGACCTAGGGGCTGTTCTTTGAAGATTTTTAATAAAGTTTGTATCGCTGTTTACCCCTTCTTTAGCTTACATGGGATTTCAAATTGCCCACCAGCAATGGCTTTGGAATCACTACGTAGTCAATACCAAGCCTTTATTGAACAAATCTGACTGCACTATAAGTGGATGAGTGACCAATATTACACAATGTGCTGTATAAACACCACAGGTCCGTCAGATTTTAGCATACTAGGAAATAAGGCAATTGCTGGCAGCAGTGCTGAACTTTTTCCTGTTTAAAGCTGATTAATAAACAGTCACTAGATTTTTTTTACCTTTGCCATGTAAATACTGTATTATTGCTCTGTGTGCTGGCTGCTTATTCTCTGAAGGGGAAAAAATGGTGCTGCAGTCTGATCTTTGATAACTCTGTTTATGACATGAAATTAGTTGGTCAGAAAATCCGATTATAAGTTGACTGGGCTTTTCTCAATGTATCAAGAATTCTCTTCTGCTACCACCAATTCAGTTCAATGCTTTGGTGCTTTATACAGTGACTGGAGAACTTGCCCGTGGGTCAGTGTAAAGTGACATACCCGATTTGGTGGGTTTGGGAACTTGCAACAAGACTGGTTTGAGAGCAAAGTCTCAGGCGCAA